>NC_136062.1:89236323-89888823 GCF_964261635.1 Lissotriton helveticus | reverse complement strand
ACCCGAGCTAGGACATACACTTCTCGTCTGCCCCCAAACACCGGGCATGCTAATCTGGACCCTGTTAGCTGCAGGTCACTGCCCGAGAGGGTGTGTGAGTGTGTGTGGGGGGGGGGGGGGTTGAATCAGCCCCCTCCCGGGACCCTCGGTGAGCAATATTTAACTTGTTTAACTTGTCTGCACAGGCGTCACTCGGTGCAGGGCGAACAATGCGTCAGATACGGCCCACGGGAGGCCCGGGCCGGGTTTCCGGGCAACTGAGCTTCGGTAGGCCCGGGCCCCGGGTTTGCCAAGGCCTGGTTATCAGTGCATTCAGAATAAGTGCCAAGAGGACAAGGGGTCACGAGGCGCTAGACTACGCTGCATCTCGACCAGCCGTCACTGCGCAGCAGACGCAACAAGTGGGAAAATGTGCTCGAGGCGCTACACCTCAGAGGCCGACCCTTCAGCACAAACCGTGCAAGCCCTCGGCAAGGGCCGGCCGCCCCTCAACAGACATTCCAAGACGTGCTTATTAGTACCACACACATTAATTAGTGAGCAGCAGGGCAGTAACCACAGAAGTGCCGTTATTGGACCGGCTGTCGAATAATAGCCCTCTCTGTGAGGGTAACGTTTAGGGAGGGTTAAAGACAGGGGCCTGTCCTGCCCCCACGCCCTGCTCTTCAACCGGCCTAACAGAGGGCCGCGGTGATATATTATACACTGGAGCTGCTGCCAATAACTTTCCCTCACCCGGAAAGGCCCCGCTTATTAAATGCACAAAATGGTGTCCGCACATTGGAACCAATTCCAACAACCTTTCGGGGAAGTGAAGGCACCCCTCCTCTCGCCAGCAGACAGGATTTTGGCGTTTCCCCTGTTCTTTTCCATATAATTTGCACCTCTTCGATCACTTCATTCTGTTCACCTATAGCGCCAAGAACTCCTTGGAGATGTAAGCGCACTTTAAGCGTACTTCATGCGTACTTCACAAACAGAATTAGGCATAACAGAATTAAGCAAACAGAGTCTGCGTCAGTCTCTGAAATATACCTGCAATGTAAATATGCAAATTACTAGTGCATGCTGGGAAATGACTGTGCCTGGTACCGTCTCTAACCCTTCATCACGCCACTTACATGCCCCTGGCCGCGCACCATGCTGGGCTGGGCTCTGTAAGAGTCAGGTGCTGTGAAAAGGAACTACAGGTACTAATATGCGTGGACCGAAAATACACAATGATTCGAGACTGCTTGTCATTCACCAAACACGCCGTTGTTGAGTTCAGTGTCACTGGTATTTAAGCATCATTTGAGCTATACCTTAAGAAAAGACTCATCCTCGTTTAAGAATGAGAACATATAAAAAGCGCAGCAGAAATTACAATATATATATATATGTAAGAACATAAACTGACACATATACAATGAATAGTAGAAAAAATAGCTAAACACTAAGTATAGCGGTAGAGAAAAAATATCAGAAGCCTTTATTGAAATATTGAGGAATGCCCCATCCTCGTTTAAGAAAAAGAACATATAAACAGCGCAGTAGAAATGACAATATATACGTAAGAACATAAACTGATAAATAGTTAAAAACCAAGTATAGGGATAGAGAAAGCAGACATCATTAAAAAATGAATTAAATCTACACAAATATGTATAATACTAAAATGCAAACATGTATTCTGTCAGGTTGTCAATAGTGGGCACGAAACGCTGCGTCTCGTTGGTGCCCGCGGTGCTCTGTCTGTAAAAGTTTGTGGATTTGTGTTCGCGTTATTTTGATTTTATTTGTACACATTTTCTGTCCTTTTGCTGAAGGGCCGTTGATGACAGAGAGACAGCTCCCGAAAAGGCGCTCGTGACCTGAAGCCCGGGGCCGAGGGACGACACCTCTGGAGTGGGGCAAACAAGCCGCTTTATTTACATACGGGTCGATTCCTGTTGAGTGAATAATTCACTTTTAAAGATCTTTCCGGGGGTCGCGCGGACAGTCCTGCTCTGCTCGGCGACAGATGCGCGTGGAGCTAGTGTGGAGTGATGGAGGCATCGAGGCGCTATGACGAGTGCAACGTGTGAACGGGGAGAAGCGCCGACAACCAAACACATTGCAAGGAAGGAATTGGACTATATTTATCCGGCCTCAGTTCTTGCTTCGGCGGCCGGCGACCCTGGCAGGAGCTTCTCAGACTCCCCTGCAGCTTCTGAATATGGTCTCTGTGTGATTTGAGTATGTATATGGTTACGTTTCTATGCATATTCACACCTAAAGATGTAATGAGTGGACGAAGCCACGACTTAAAAATGTGCCCCCAGCATCTGGCGTTTGATCCTCTTCGGTTCTGCCTGTATGGCTACGGGATGGGCAGTTATCCATTACCAATGAATTGCAGCTAACCAGCAGCGGCGTGCAGGGGGTTAAATCCGTGTGATTACAAATCACATTCATTAACACCTCTGAGTATGCGTCAGTTGTCTTCTGGAACACGCAGTCTGTGAGGCACTAAGCAGTGATTTCTGAAGTTGGCAAAACTACTACTGCGTGGTAATGAAATGGTGATGACCTTTGCACTGTAATAAGAAAGGGGTGGATGCGCCAATGAAAGTGTGGCATACTTATTTAAAATAATACGCGTGATCAACCTGTATTTGCTGTATTTCCAGGTAGGTGTTGATCATGATATGTAATATAAATAAAGATGCAAAAGTGTAATATTCTATTTATTACAATTGTTGAGTGTGGGTAGGCGCTATGTGTTATGACACCCAGAACATCTGATAGGTCACGAGATGCCCCTTCCCTCCCACACGATGGTAGTAAATATCATAACACATTCTGCGCATCTGCTACATGCTTCATGCCATGGCAGCCTTTCATGTATGCTGGTTTAAAAAGAAGATGACCAAACCCAGGGTGCAAGGCGCTATATTTGTAGAGTATGCTACAATCTCATCGGAGAGGCCTCTTTACTGTAAGCAGAGTTCCCATGTGTGAAGCAACTGTAACATGAGGTAGTAAACAGTTCTTTTCTCATTTCGCGTTCAGGCCACTCTTGTAATAAAGTCGAATTTGACATTTGCACTGTGCAATAAATGTACTGTGTTTATTAGTGTGGTTCCTCTAAATAACACGTTATTAGGCCACGATTTATTATCCCTGCCATGCTGTTATATACAAAGATGCATTTAACCAAACCCAGGAGACGAGGCAAAATGTTGTGCGTTAAGACAAAATCACTTCGAAGAGGCAATCCCACAATTCAGAGTTGCTTTCTTGTGTAAAGTAATAATAACATGGAATTTGTGAGGCAGTAAACAGTGTTTATGTCGAGTCCACTAATCTTTAGTAATAAAATGCAATTTCACATTTGCACTGCAATTATGTGAGAATATATATATGTATGTGTGTGTGTTTGTATTATATATATGTATGTGTATGTGTGTTTGTATTATATATATATAAAAACAATTTTATATATATATATGTATATATATATGTATATATATAACTATATATATATATATATATATATATATATATATATATATATATATATATATATATATATATATATATATATATATATATATATATATATTCTCGTCCGTGGAGAGAATCTATTTTAAGAAAATGAATAAATATCTATGCTATCTGTGAGAGGAGGTGATTTAGCACAGCCAGAGCAATCAGCCAATTTGACTTTCAATTTTGTCATTTTGGGGGTCGAGCTGAAACGTTCCGTGCCTGTTTCTGTTGTTAAAAGGAATGTGAAAGTTTGTAAATGGTTTGGGGTTTGTTTAGCCTCTCCCCATCTTTATGGTCATTAATGCAAGCTATCAATAACCCTGTCGTTTGCAGCATAGCTTCTGCGTATTGATCCGCCGCGCTATTCATCTCTGCCATGCAAAGACATGGAATAATTTTCGCATTACAGCGGCTTAGATTTGCTTTTAATTCATATTTAAAGCTGCAGCCGGCCCGCAGGAACTCTCGGCGAAAGACTGGAGGCGCCTAATTAATAATAAGTTAGAAAGAGAGGAAGGCACCGGCGGATGAATAATTAATCCGGGCCTCTGTCTCGGCAGTAGTGCTCTTTCGGGGAGCTGGTAGGGCCACACTCCGAGGCCGCCATTCGGGCTGTGGGATTCTTCTGGAAATACGGTGCTCAATTATTTAAAGTCTCTGCTTCTAAGTTCCTTGATTGGGGCTCGCGGGTGCGGGGCGCAGGGGGCTGCGGGGGGCCGAGGAGCTGGGTGCCGGGGGTCGGGGGGGGGGGGGGGGCGGTGGCCGCTCTCCTCTCCTCGGTGCGCGGCGCGCGCACCTTATCGATTTTTATACCCCTCCATGTTTTGTCCTTTGTTGTGGCCGGCACAATGGAGGGAGATGGAGGCCGGAGCCTCTGGGCCGGGGCTGCCTGCTGGGCCTGCAGGTGAGGGGGCGGGACAGCGCCCTTAGGGGCTGTGCATATTAATCAGGGGGGGGGGCATTAATACAGCGCTGTGGCGGCTGTACCCCCATACCAGAAAAAGAGATCTTCTGATTGACAGCAGCTCCTCGCCAGCACACCGGCCCTTAAAACAGATCAACCAGTGATTCTTACCCTTCAGGTGACTCTCATTTAGTTCCAGGCCCACGAATACTATTGAGTTATGGGGGTCTAAGAGCCCCTCACTTGAACATCAAGCCCCATCGTTTTGCCTTAAGCTGCTGAGACACCACAGGCCCACCACAGACCCACGACAGACCCACTACAGACCCACCACAGACGCACTGCAGACTCACCACAGACCCAACGCAGACCCACCGCAGACCCACTACAGACCCACCACATACCCACCGCAGACCCACCTCCCACCACAGACCCACCGCAGACCCACCGCAGGCCCACCGCAGGCCCACCACAGACCCCCGCAGACCCACCGCAGGCCCACCACAGACCCACGACAGACCCACTACAGACCCACCACAGACGCACCGCAGACTCACCACAGACCCAACGCAGACCCACCGCAGACCCACTACAGACCCACCACATACCCACCGCAGACCCACCTCCCACCACAGACCCACCGCAGACCCACCGCAGGCCCACCGCAGGCCCACCACAGACCCCCGCAGACCCACCGCAGGCCCACCACAGACCCACCACAGACCCACTACAGACCCACCACAGACGCACCGCAGACTCACCACAGACCCACCACAGACCCAATGCAGACCCACCGCACACCCACTACAGACCCACCACATACCCATCACAGACCCACCACAGCCCCACCACAAACCCCACAGACCCACTACAGACCCACCACAGACCTACTGCAGACCCACCGCAGACCCACCACAGACCCACCACAGACCCACCGCAGACCCACCGCAGACCCACCGCAGGCCCACCACAGACCCCCGCAGACCCACCGCAGACCCACCGCAGACTCACCGCAGGCCCACCGCAGACCCACGACAGACCCACTACAGACCCACCACAGACGCACCGCAGACTCACCACAGACCCAACGCAGACCCACCGCAGACCCACTGCAGACCCACCACATACCCACCGCAGACCCACCTCCCACCACAGACCCACCGCAGACCCACCGCAGGCAAACCACAGACCCACCACAGACCCACCGCAGGCCCACCACAGACCCACGACAGACCCACTACAGACCCACCACAGACGCACCGCAGACTCACCACAGACCCAACGCAGACCCACCGCAGACCCACTGCAGACCCACCACATACCCACCGCAGACCCACCTCCCACCACAGACCCACCGCAGACCCACCGCAGGCCCACCACAGACCCACCACAGACCCACCGCAGGCCCACCACAGACCCACGACAGACCCACTACAGACCCACCACAGACGCACCGCAGACCCACCGCAGACCCACTACAGACCCACCACATACCCACCGCAGACCCACCTCCCACCACAGACCCACCGCAGGCCCACCGCAGGCCCACCGCAGGCCCACCACAGCCCCCGCTGACCCACCGCAGGCCCACCACAGACCCACCACAGACCCACTACAGACCCACCACAGACGCACCGCAGACTCACCACAGACCCACCACAGACCCAACGCAGACCCACCGCACACCCACTACAGACCCACCACATACCCATCACAGACCCACCACAGCCCCACCACAGACCCCACAGACCCACCGCAGACCCACCACAGACCTACTGCAGACCCACCACAGACCCACCACAGACCCACCGCAGACCCACCGCAGACCCACCGCAGGCCCACCACAGACCCCCGCAGACCCACCGCAGACCCCCGCAGACCCACCGCAGACCCACCGCAGACTCACCGCAGGCCCACCGCAGACCCACCACAGACCCCACAGACCCACTACAGACCCACCACAGACCTACTGAAAACCCACCGCAGACCCACCACAGACCCACTGCAGACCCACCGCAGGCCCACCACAGACCCCCGCAGACCCACCACAGACCCCCGCAGACCCACCGCAGGCCCACCGCAGACTCACCGCAGGCCCACCGCAGACCCACCACAGACCAACGCCCAGTTCAGGAGCTGAGAGGGGGCAGGATAGGCTGGGTCCGTACTGCGCAGCGGAGCGCACTCCAGGGGTCGCTGCCCAGACCACCGGGTGTGAGATCACCGGGTGGGGGTCTAAGAGCCCCTCACTTGAACATCAAGCCCCATCGTTTTGCCTTAAGCTGCTGAGACACTGCAGGCCCACCACAGACCCACCGCAGACTCACCACAGACCCACCGCAGACCCACCGCTGACCACCAAAGACCCACTGCAGACCCACCGAGGCTCACCACAGACCCACCACAGACCCACTACAGACCCACCGCAGACCCACCGCAGACTCACCACAGACCCACCACAGACCCAACTCAGACCCACCGCAGACCCACAGCAGGCCCACCACAGACCCACCGCAGACCCACGCAGACGCACCACAGACCCACCACAGACCCCACAGACCCACTACAGACCCACCACAGACCTACTGAAAACCCACCGCAGACCCACCACAGACCCACTGCAGACCCACCGCAGGCCCACCGCAGGCCCACCGCAGACCCACGCCCAGTTCAGGAGCTGAGAGGGGGCCGGATAGGCTGGGTCCGTACTGCGCAGCGGAGCGCACTCCAGGGGTCTCTGCCCAGATCACCAGGTGTGAAATCACCGGGTGGGGGGTCTAAGAGCCCCTCACTTGAACATCAAGCCCCATAGTTTTGCCTTAAGCTGCTGAGACACCGCAGGCTCACCACAGACCCACCGCAGACTCACCACAGACCCACCGCAGACCCACCGCAGACCACCACAGACCCACTGCAGACCCACCGCAGGCCCACCACAGACCCACCATAGACCCACTACAGACCCACTGCAGACCCACCGCAGACTCACCACAGACCCACAACAAACCCCCTGCAGGCCTACCACAGACCCACCGCAGACCCACCACAGACCCCACAGACCCACTACAGACCCACCACAGACCTACTGCAAATCCACCGCAGACCCACTGCAGGCCCACCACAGCCCCACCGCAGCCCCACCGCAGCCCCACCGCAGACCCACCACAGACCCACCACAGACCCCACAGACCCACCACAGACCTACTGCAAATCCACCGCAGACCCACCACAGACCCACTGCAGACCCACCGCAGACCCACCACAGACCCACGCCCAGTTCAGGAGCTGAGAGGAGGCCGGATAGGCTGGGTCCGTTCTGCGCAGTGGAGCGCACTCCAGGGGTCGCTGCCCAGACCACCGGGTATGAGCGCGCCGGAGTGCACGCCAGGGGTCTGTGATAGGCAACTGGGCCTTGCCTATGTGGTGGGGTTACCAGAGCACTTTGCACTTTTTATTGATTTGTAAATTACATACGAATTTTCGATTGCTCTATCTGAAACCCACGTTTATTAAATATGGTGTATGTACTGCTAACGAGGCGATGAATTTTCTATTTAACATGGAGTCTGCAGATATTTGCTTTTTTACTGCCACCTTCTTAAATTGTTCTATCAAGGCACGTAAAGGTATGCTATTTTAGGAACACTGTTTGTATTTTATGTGCTCTGGATATTGTAATATTGTAATTATATATGTTTTGTGCTTTTATGGTCATTTTTATGTGCCGAATAAAGCTTCATGAATTGGGTCTGTGACCAGATCACCGTGTGTGAACTCACCGGAGTGCAATCCAGAGGCCTCTGCCCGGATTACCGGGTGTGAGCTCACCGGAGTGTAATCCAGAGGCCTGAGCTCACGGTAGCGCACTCCAGGGGTCTCTGCCCAGATCACCGGGTGTGAGATCACCGGAGTGCACTCCAGGGGCCTCTGTCCAGACCAGATCACCGGGTGTGAGATCACCCTAGTGCACTCACGGCTCCGGAACCCCGTTGTCCCACCCTCGGCATTGGGAGCAGAGGGTTAACTATATCTTGGATCGAGCATTGCACACTTCAGAGTGATGGAGCAACAAGGGGTGGCGGCGGCGCAAACACCGCACCCCACGCGCGTGCCAATACTGTGCTCTCTGGTCACAGGGGAGTGCGGGCAGTACCCCACCCCTCCGGTACTACGCAGTCACGTGCCCTGGGGCATCGGGTGCAGGGCAGGCCCTGCTCGGGCGAACACACACCAAATCACGTGACCTAGTTCACAATGTGCTCACTCTCATTCGAACACACCCAGGCCATATGCCTGGGATATCGGGTGCAGGCTATCATGTGAACATACACACTCACACACACAAATCATGTGCCCTAGACGCCAGGTACCATCACGCGTGCGCTCACAAACGGGGCCATGTGCGTGGGACCTCGGGTGCAGGCTATCGTGCGAACACATACCCAGATCATGCGCCCGGGGGAATCAGGTGCTGGCTTAGGCTATCATGCGAACACGCACACTCACACACACAGATCATGTACCCCGGACGCCAGGTACCATCACACGAACACACACACAGACGGGGCCATGTGCCTGGGACGTCGGGTACTGTTTATCATGCGAACATATACCCAGCTCATGCGCCATGGGGAATTAGGTGCTGACTATCATGCAAACACACAGCCACACACACACATACCCAGATGATGTGCCATAGGCCACCAGGTGCTGGCTTTCATGCAAACACATACACAGATCATGGACCCAGTGGCATTAGGTGATGGCTATCATGCGATCACACACATAAGTCGTGTACCCTCAACGTCGACTACTGTAGCGTGAACATACACACAAATCAGGTGCCCAGGGGCATTAGATGCTGACTATGAGGTGCTATCATGCGAGTACACACCCAGATCATGTGCCATAGGACACCAGGTGTTATCATGCGAACACACACCCAGATCATGTGCCATAGGACACCAGGTGTTATCATGTGAACATACACTTAGATCATAAGCCTTAGGCCCCCAGGTGGTATCATGCGAACACACACCCAGATCATGTGCCATAGGACACCAGGTGTTATCATGTGAATACACACCCAGATCATATGCCACAGGACACCAGGTGCTATCACGTGAACACACACCCAGATCATGTGCCATGGGACACCAGGTGGTATCATGCGAACACACACCCAGATCATGTGCCATGGGACACCAGGTGTTATCATGTGAACACACACCCAGATCATGTGCCATAGGACACCAGGTGTTATCATGTGAATACACACCCAGATCATGTGCCTTAGGCCCCCAGGTGGTATCATGCGAACACACACCCAGATGATAGGCCCTAGGACACAGGTGCTATCATGCGAGTACACACCCAGATCATGTCTTTTAGGACACCAGGTGCTATCATGTGAACACACACCCAGATCATGTGTTTTAGGACACCAGGTGCTATCATGCAAACACAATGCAAACAAGTCATGACCTGGGGCATCAGGTACTGGCTATCACGTGAACACAAACCCAAACCATGCGCCCTGGCGTCAGGTGCTGACTACCAGGATATACAGCACCGCTCAGATAAACCACACCAAATCATGTGGCATGGGCATCAGGCGGTGCCGGTGGCTATCAGTTTAGACAGCACCCCTCAGGCCAACACACACTAAATCATGAGCCTAGAGGTGTCAAGCGCTATTTATCGGGATAGCAATCCCAACCTGGCCAATGCACACCAAATCATGAGCCTAGAGGTACCACGGGCTGACTATCGGGATAGAAATCCCCACTCGGGCCAACACACACCAAATCATGAGCCCAGAGGTGTCACGGGCTGCAGTGGTTAATTTGTAAAAAAAAAAAAAAAAAACAAGCGCCGGGGCTCTCGTCAGGAAGCAGCTTGCACCAGGCCATGTCCCGTTGCCACCGCCTAAAACTAACCATGAAAGCGGTGACGACGATGTGGGTAATGGCTAGAGCTGCCGACTGGGATGCCAGGTTAGAATCTCGGCGTCCCTTCATCCTGTGATTCTGGGCAAATCACTTAATCTCCCTGTACCTACTATAACAAATGTGCCCTTAATGAAAAGCGCAGCGTTTATGATTAGGTCCAATGAGGCTGGCTATCGGATAGGAATCCCCGCTCGGGCTAACACACACTAAATCATGAGCCTAGAGGTGTCATGGGCTGGCTATCGTGATAGAATCCACGCGAGGGCAACACGCCACAAATCATGAGCCCAAAGATATCACGGGCTGGCTATCGGGATAGAAATCCCCGCTCGGGCCAACACTCACCAAATCATATGCCCCCGATAGGTGAGTGCCAGCCAGCACACCTGTGCCTGGATGGGTGTGACCTGTGCTGGGGAAACATAGCAGCCGTGCACAGTTTTTGTACAGCCATGGATGCTTTTCACACTCACACCCAAGTGGGGCAATATCCCGCGGCCGACGTTAGCAGCTGAGCGGCAAAGCACGCACCGCTGCTGCGAACCAGGCAACATGTGTGTGTATGTATGTATGTGTGTGTGTGTGTGCTCCCTGGGGTACTTGTCTCATCTGCACCCATTGCACGCGCACGGCCTTCTCCTCGCCACGCGCCGGGGTTCAGAGGTGACCCTGCAGCACAGGTAATGCCTATGCGGTGGTCCCAGGATCAGAGGGGCGACCGCAATGTGCCCTTTAACCCACGTGCACGACGCATAGGCCCCGGATCCCCCAGCATGCTCCACACCCGCCTACCCACCAAAACAAGCACTTGAGAACAGGTGGGTTTAAAAGGCCATGTTTAATTACACTTCATAAACATGACAAGTAAATCGTTTATACATATCTCAAATTATGAGCAACCTCCTTCCTTTATTATCAACTCTTCTTCATCAACTTTATTATACGTTTCAACTTGTATTTATTTGCTCATAACTTCTTGCTTCCCCCAGCACCAAGGGGCCCTTAGGTTCGCATCCCCCAAGTACGATGCCCGCGCCAGGTGCCACCCACCTGCGCCCCACGAGCGATGGGCCCCAGCCCTCGGGTCCTTGTCCGCCATTTCCAGGGCCCCACCTCTCATCCACCACGCTGCTATGAGGCTCGTACCTGACGCCCTTGCCTCCCCAGCCGGTGGTCTCCATCCCCCTGCGGAGAGCTTACCCTCTCTCCCCTCAGTGCTGGCGTAGGGAGTGCGCAAGGCGGACTCCACTCCATTTTTGCAGTCTATCAGTGTTCAAATGTCTCTTTTCCGCAACGCACCCTTCAAATCACTGCCTCAAGGGACGGGTGGGTGGGAGATTAAAACTAGCTGACTAACGGACAGGGAGTGGCGATCAGGTCCGGCGCAGGCGGGGAAAGAGGCCGAGTTGACCGTGACCCAGACCTAAATAGGTCATGGCCTCTGCCCCACGCCCCCACCGGACGTGCGTCACGCGCCCCCTGACCCGGAAGTACTTCCCAGGATGGCTGCCCATAGGGCAGCCTCCTGGGCCTATGAACCAATGGCGGCGCGGTGTGGGCCGGGGGGCCGGGCCCTAAAGGCGGGCTCGTCTAGCCTCGCCCTTGGTATAGGCCCCGGATCCCCCAGCATGCTCCACACCCGCCTACCCACCAAAACAAGCACTTGAGAACAGGTGGGTTTAAAAGGCCATGTTTAATTACACTTCATAAACATGACAAGTAAATCGTTTATACATATCTCAAATTATGAGCAACCTCCTTCCTTTATTATCAACTCTTCTTCATCAACTTTATTATACGTTTCAACTTGTATTTATTTGCTCATAACTTCTTGCTTCCCCCAGCACCAAGGGGCCCTTAGGTTCGCATCCCCCAAGTACGATGCCCGCGCCAGGTGCCACCCACCTGCGCCCCACGAGCGATGGGCCCCAGCCCTCGGGTCCTTGTCCGCCATTTCCAGGGCCCCACCTCTCATCCACCACGCTGCTATGAGGCTCGTACCTGACGCCCTTGCCTCCCCAGCCGGTGGTCTCCATCCCCCTGCGGAGAGCTTACCCTCTCTCCCCTCAGTGCTGGCGTAGGGAGTGCGCAAGGCGGACTCCACTCCATTTTTGCAGTCTATCAGTGTTCAAATGTCTCTTTTCCGCCACAAGGGAGACTAGGGCCCTCAGGTCCGTCGCCCTTCCCCCCTGCCGCCAAGTTCAGCACAAATGACCAAATGCCTTGAATCCAAGCATCCATACCAATGTCCGACAGATGCACCCCGTCCTGGTGAAACATTTCAGATCCCGAGATCATCCTGTGCGGGAGATGTAGCAAGCGGCCCTTTCCTGAGCACATCTTTGCCAATTCTCCGTTGAGACGCCTCACAGACACGTTCACCGGGTACGGCCGGATCCCATTGCCCCACCATCGTCGTGGGATCATGCATGACCATGCTATCCTGGCCTGGGGGAAGGTTCGCCCCAGCCAAGCAATTTCCGTAAGTAGTGCCTCTTTGACTGCGAGGCGGCCCCTGTCGACCATGTCGTTGCCGCCCAAGTGTAAGATGACCAATGCGGGAGACTGCCTCTCGCGCCCCTTGATGTCTTCCACCAACCGTCGCAGGTGCCGAATCCGCATTCCTCCCACACCATGCCACAAAAACTCCGTCCCTGCCAGCCCGGGTGGCTTCCGCACTCGCCGTTGCCGCAGTCGCACCGCTGCCCGTCGAACGAACGAGTGTCCCAATACCCACACCACCTTCCCTGGCATACTAGTAATCGGAGAGGAAATAGAAAAGTCAGGCATGGGCATGGCAATACACGACGTCATAACAATTCGGGCCTTACATATCTTTTAAAGCAGTCGGACGACCAACGGCCCACCTTCTTCACCGCCTTGGAAGAAAACCCTGCCCCTGCCGCCAATGTGGCAGCGCCTATCCTGAATGAATGGGATGAATAGCCCGAATCCCCAAGGCCCAGGTCACCCAGAGCCTCCCGTAGTACAGCCTTGAATTGGTATTGCGAGACACACTCACCCCCCTCATGAATGAACAAGGCCTGACTCTTCTCCCCAGGGCGGATGGCCAGGTATGCCCGCATACAGGCTACCGGGCACACAGGCGCATCAGGCGCAGAGCCCAACTGGATCCAGGCACCTTTACCCAGCTGGTCGGTCTTAGACTTTCTGAGGCATACCTCCATGGTCCCTGCTGTAAGATTGAGGTCCCCAAACTGCAGCCCCCCATTATGATCAACGCGAGAGGACCCCACTATCTCCCCCAGACGAAATGCCCCATAAAAGGCTAACGAGAAGACTGCAGAGAATAACGTGCTCTCAAAGGCCGAAGTGCACCGTCTAGGGAGGGCGTCTAGCATCCTCCTCAGAGTCCCCACGTCCAGGGGTCTCCTACTGTCCCGCTTAGGGCCTTCCCTCCTGGCCCACCCAGTCAGAGCTCTCTTGACTACATAAGACATCCCTGGATCATACAGGCCCGCTAATCTAGCAAAGAAACCCACAGAAGTGACGTGCGTCCTGGCATAAGAGAGCGACTTGCCCTGGTCATAGATGTGCTGCAGAAAGTGAAACATAGCTAGATCAGAATGCCAACATGAGAAACCCGCCTCTTGCACTAATGTCCTGTAATACAAAAAACACTGCTGATACGTTTTCCGAGTGCGGTCACTCAATGAGGCACCTACCAGCCCCGCTAAAGCGGGGCTCCAATCCTCCACAGTGATGGTGGGAACACCGTCCTCTGATCCTCCGCTGCCGGATGGAACCTCCGAAACTCCTGCAGCTTGGAACGAGACAAAGCATCAGCAGCATGATTGTCGACCCCTGGAATGTGTGCTGCCTTAAACGTTAAATTCAACCTCAAACATGCCAACACCAACCGTTTCAACAATCTCAGCACATTCTTACACGTGGCCCCCTGCCGGTTAATGGCTTCAACCACAGACATGTTGTCTGACCAGAATATCACTGATCTGTTCCTGAAGTGCTCTGCCCAAACAGACACCGCCACCAGTATGGGGAACAACTCCAAAAAGGCTACATTTCTTGTCAAACCTGTTTTGTGCCACTCTTCCGGCCACTCCGCCCCGCACCACTTAGGCCCGAGGATAGCCCCAAAGCCAACGCTGCCTGCCGCATCAGTAAATAATCCTAACTCAGAGTTGGACACCGGGGCGGACGGCCAGACAACCGTGCCATTGAAATTCGCTAAGAAATCTCGCCACACTCTCAAATCACCCTTTACTTCGGCCCGTAGGCGCACTCTGTGGTGCTTCTGTGTTAGGCCCACCATCGCCCTGGCAATAGATCTAGAAAAGGGGCGTCCCATGGGGATGATCCTGAGGGCGAAGTTTAGCTGTCCCACCACAACCTGAAGCTGGTGTAAAGTCACCTTCGTACAAGCCAAGACCGCGTCAATGGCGTGGGAAAAAGACTTCACTTTGTCTTGTGGTAACCTGCATTCCCCCGCCACCGTGTCAATTTCAATCCCCAGAAATGTCATGCATGTATCAGGACCCACTGTCTTGCCCGGGGCCAGCGGAATATTAAATTCCCTGAATAAGGCCACCAATTGGTCCAACGCCTGATTACAAGCCGTGGAGGCGGCCGGCCCCATAACCATGAAGTCATCTAAATAATGCACAACCTCCCTGCAGCCTGTCTTATGAGAGAACAACCATTGTAGCATGCAACTAAAGGTCTCAAAATACCTACAGGAGACAGCACACCCCATGGGCATACACTTATCATAGTAAAACTGCTGGTTCAGTTGGAATCCCAACAGGTGATAATCCTCCGGGTGAACAGGCAACAGGCGGAAAGCGGATTCTATGTCCGTCTTGGCCATGATGGCGCCAGGCCCTAGTGACCTCACTTTATTCAAAGCTACGTCAAAGGACGAGTAAGATACTGAACACAAAGTTGGGTCGATAGCATCGTTCACAGACTCTCCCTTGGGGGCAGATAAGTTATGGATCATCCTGAATTGCCCCGGTTCCTTCTTCGGTACTACCCCTAGGGGTGAGCAGACAAAGCCTGGGAGCGGGGGGGCCCCGAACGGGCCAGCTACACGCCCCGCACTAAGCTCCTTCTGCACCTTCAACTCAACCACCGCAGGCATCGCCCTCGCAGATAAAAGATTATTGCAAAACCTAACCGGGGGGACCCCAAGAGCTGGAATGCGAAACCCCTCTGAGAACCCTGAGTACAAGATTTTGGCTGCTAACCGGTCTGGATACTGATTCAGCCAAAAAACCAGTTTCCCAATGTCCACCGGGGTGGGCAGCTTATGGCTGGGAGGGCTTAACCTCTCTGCCCCCCCCTCCCCGTTCCTTGGATTTTTTAATGCACTTGAATTCGGGATGCGAGGGGTGCCCGCAAAAGGAGCATGCGTGCCTGAACTTGCACTTGTCCGGCGGCCAGGTGCACACCTTCCTGTTAAATTGCCAACATGTCCCCCGCTTATCCCCAGGTCCCCCCTGGGATGTCCGAAAGGGCTGTCTATTGTTTTGCGACCCACATGCTTTGGCATTCACACTTTCCAACCACACATTGACCTCCACCTGGTCCCAACCCATGTCTGGGTCCTGCACCTTCTCCCATCTGAAATCCCTATCATAATCCAGCCAGGCTGTCCCTCCATGCGTCGTGTGCGCTTTCAAAATCCTGTGCATATAGTACACCAATGGCCCCGCCAACTCTGGCTTCTTCTCAATGACTACTGTGATGAACACCTGGAAACCAAATAGCCAGTTCGTGATAGATTCTTCCACCCTCGGTCTCCTATCCTTGGAGGAGTTATCCTTGCCCTCCTTGTCCTTACTCTCCACCTCCATTCTCTTGGGCCTAATCAAAGCAAATATATCTACGAATTCCCCCTTCCAAATTTTTTCCTTCATATCGGGAGATACGTGTGTAGCCAGGCGGCCTGGTTTAGACAAGACATAACCCTGGCCACCCCCCACCATCGCTCCCGCCCCGGGCTCCGGGCCCTTCATCTCAGGCTTACCTCCTGGAGTACTGGGGGCACAAGCGGGGGCCGCCACCGCCGATGGGGCCACCGGGGCATTCAGAGCCTGCGTCCTGGCTAACAGCGCCAATTGCTCCTTGATCTCGCCTAGTGGGCCCTCATCCTTATTCCCCGGGACCCAAGGCGTGACTGCCGGGACCAAGGTCGGTGCCACGGCTACCGGAGGAAGAGGGGGTGCTGCGCCCGGAGCTCGAGTGAGCGCCTTCAGGGCATTTAAGATTTCCCCCAAAGCGCCCCCAGTCCCAGCGCCCTCGAGTTGGGGCTGGGCGGGTGGGCTTACTACCACTGGTGGGGACACTGCGACCTTCTCAGGAAGCACCGGGGGAGATCCCAGCGCCGCTATGGCCCCCAAGATTTCCTTCAAGATGTCACCCGTAGGCACCGGGGCCGGGGGTATCGCCGGAGCACCTGGTGCCGCTGGGGGAATAACAGGCGCTTGAGGCGCGGGTAGAGGGGCCCCTGGCGCTAGTGGTGTAGGCGAAGGAATTACAGGCGCTTGTGGCGCAGGAACAGGAATTACTGGAGCTAGAGGCGCCGCCAGTGGGATTACTGGCGCCTGGGGCACAGGAAGAGGCGCTACGGGTGAAGGAATTACAGGCGCTTGTGGCGCAGAAACAGGAATTACAGGCGCTTGTGGCGCAGAAGCCGGAATTACTGGAGCTAGAGGCGCCGCCCACGGGAGTACTGGCGCCTGGGGCGCAGGAAGAGGAGCTACGGGTGCAGACGGCGCCAATGGGGGGGCACTCGGCGAAGGAACCCTCGGAGGGGGGGGCAGCCCCGCTCCCCCACCGCTCCCTGTCTTCTTCTGCCCACGTGAGCCCCTAGGATTCTGTGCCCTCGGTTTCTTGGGCAGGGGAGGGAACGCCGCTTTGGGCGGAACACCACGCCTGCGTGGGCGCTCCGCAATGCTCGGGGTCTCTCCCTCCGGATCGGAATGGGGCCCCTCAGACTCTACTTCACTGCACTCGTCGTCCCCGTTAAACTTCTGGAGGAGCAAGGCCAGTAACTGCGCAATCTCCGGGTCTTTGCCCTTGCGCTTATGGCTCTGCCCCCTGGGTGCCATGGTACCTTCTTTGCACCGCTACCTACTACTCTGAGTCCCGCTACCCTTCTCCCTCGCCCCCACACCCACCCTGCCGCCAGGCGACGGCGCCGGAGCTCTGCTGCCCTTTCCTAAGGCCGCTGCAGGCGAACGCGGGCCCGCACCACGCTCTCCGCTCCCACACCTCACCGGGCTGCAGCAGGAGGAGGCGTCAAACAAGCCCCGGACCCGCGCCCGCCCCCAGCCTCAGCTAACCCCGGCACCTCACCTGGCGACCCGGTCGGCGCTCTCTCCTCCGCTGCACGTCGAGGTTCGTCGGCACTCCGTCAATGTCCTCGGGGGTCAGACTATGGGGCGGGGAAGCTACTGGGCAACCTAAGTTTAACTTAAAGTTTAAAGATTAAAACTAGCTGACTAACGGACAGGGAGTGGCGATCAGGTCCGGCGCAGGCGGGGAAAGAGGCCGAGTTGACCGTGACCCAGACCTAAATAGGTCATGGCCTCTGCCCCACGCCCCCACCGGACGTGCGTCACGCGCCCCCTGACCCGGAAGTACTTCCCAGGATGGCTGCCCATAGGGCAGCCTCCTGGGCCTATGAACCAATGGCGGCGCGGTGTGGGCCGGGGGGCCGGGCCCTAAAGGCGGGCTCGTCTAGCCTCGCCCTTGGTATGAGCGGCTGCCGACAAAAGCCGAGCTCGGCCGGCACCCGCGGAGGCGGCCGCCGGGACGAGCGGTATCGACCCCCGCAGGACGAGCAGATGAAGGCGGTCCGAGGACCGCGGCGCGGATGATTGTTTCTGTTTCCTCTGCTCCTTGAAGGGCGCTTTGCTCGCGCAGATATCCTGCCCCGATTCCGTTTTAAATAAGCAAAACCAGGGCTCTTTGTCACGAGTCTGTTGTCAGCCATTAAAACACTAATACACAAAAGGTTGAACGCATTTTACCTAGCGCAGTCTTTACAAAAACACCCAACACACAATTGTACAAGAATGCATTTCCCGTGCATGCTCTTCTGCCCAATCCCGGTGCATCCGCGGTGCAATCCGCACAATTTGCAAACGGCTACCCCTCAGACTCACATGCATGAAACATACATTTTTCGATGTAGACAAATTATTGTGAAACTGAGTATTCTCGACACACAGGCAGATGGATGGATGGATGGATGGAAGGAAGGAAGGATGGATGGATGGATGGATGGATGGATAGATACATAGATGGATGCTGCTCTAACACCTCTGGGTAACATCGGCCTTTAAAAAAAAGTCCAGATAGACACGTGTCCCATCCTATGCCATCTGTCATTATGATATCGCTACGTTTTCCTATTTTATTTATGTTGCACACGTCTACAATTCCACCTTATTTTCGGGCCTTCGGTCTCGTAGGGTGTGGTAAAGCTAGGAGACATGAAGACTAAAAATAACAAATATATATATTTATTAGTTTGAACAACAGCTTTACTATTTCTAACTCTGCCCATACAAGAGGAGGTCTTTTTTTTATAATGTACAGTTGGCGAGATTCTCTCTTTAATTGTGGTCTTTGGTGAAAAAAAACAACTTCCACTTAGGCTTCGGGTAGGGGAGGGATCGATTGATCTGTTATTTTTACTACAAGTGGCAGTCTTGAAAACGGTTATTTCCTAAGCGTTGCTCGTGACAGATGTATCTTTTTTTTCCAACAGGCAAGTTTCCAAGAGGCGCAACGGGGAAAGTCTAAAAAAAAGTTAATCTGCTGAAATGGCAGCTGTTGGCTTTTTGAGACTTGAAGCGTCACCTTTGACATGCTCCCTTTGGAGGGGAGGCGAGCCCTCCGTCCGCTGACCACTGCAAGCTGTCGCCAGCGCCAGAGGAGCACGGGCCTTTTCACCCTTCACCCCGGCAGAGAATGACCAGCACTCACCCAGAGCAGCCCACGAGCAGCCACCTCAAAAGCATAAAACAAGAGAAAGACAAGTGCCTCAATCACTGAAACTGAAGAACCTCACGCAGGAGGCAGCCGAAAGAGCCGAATGACATACAAAAATACGGGTAAATAAAAGCACGACTATGTCCCCAAAACGACACAGCGAACTAAACAAAACAATGCACGCATCTTATGTAAACAACAGAATATCCGAAAAACTACAGTCCCTGCACAAGCATGCCAATGTACAGAAACCAGCACAACATTAAACCCCATCACCAAACTTCAAATGAAGGCTATAGAACTCCAGCCCAAATAAACTCGAAAGCCCCTGCAAACAGAGACAATCCGAATAAAACTGCACTTTAAAAAGCACGGGGGAAACTGACGCACTGGCAGACAAAGCACACAAAACCGAGACACAGTGGGACACGAACCCCGTAAATACTTAAGATTTAGACAGGCAAAGTTTGGTTAAAAAAAAAAAAAAAAAAAAGACTCAGATTTCCACAAGATATGCTTGATGTTCAGGAAAAAGGTGACAAAGGAAGAGGAATACCCCCGAAGTATCGCGATAACAATTTCCGGAGCAAGGACATTCAGGAATTGAAGCCTACAAACCGTGAATACCCTGAACAGAGGATAGGACAGTACAGAGAACGCGAGTGATGGGAGAGGATCTAGCCTTACTGCCAGAGCTGCCGACTTTGGCTCTGGAGAACCCGGTTCGAGCCTCGGCGTCGGCTCAGTATATGGTGATTCTGGGCACATCGTAACCGGTGCTCATGTAAAGCGCCCCAATACCTTGGGTTGAGTTCGCGCTATATAAATCCGTCAAGAAAATAAAAGATTGCAGAACAGATGATAAACAGGAGAAGAGGGCAAAGGAACACCACAACGCAAAATCATAAAAACAATATAAGATCGGACTATATAAGGTAAAAATCCAGGAAAAGCAAGACTATAGTCAAAATAGAGGAGGACTGTGCCTTAAGCACCCACAGCACGAACACGTAAAAGGCACGCATGGGGTTCAAGCACACACAAAGCACAAGAAAAGACTCATGCAACATTAACAGCAAAAAAGCAAGGCTTTGAGACCAATGTATCTGACTCATATGCAATGAAGAGGTGAGCACTATATACCACTGGAGACATGTTCACTTAAGCCCCAAACACAGGCACAAAGAAGTGAAAAGTGCCACCGACAGACGACGACGACGGCAAAGCACCGAAGAAGAGAGGCACACATACCAACGAGGTATAATCACATGCAAAGTGCATGAAATAAAATCATGAGGCGACCATAACTACATAACACATACGAAATAGTGTTATGGAAACAAAGCACATGGTAAAGTATGGAAGAGAAAAACAGTGCAAGGAATATGAAATAAGGCACATACACAGCACAGACACAAACACCCAAAACATAATCTCAGTTACTTACAGGAATCGGATCAACAGATATGTACAAATTAATAAATCACATAAGGACATGAACAAAAACACTCACAAACCACAGCAGAACAAGATTATTGTCCCAGAAGCACACCGGAAAACAGCTAACCAGACATAATACTCAAGAGAACTGGTGTGCAGGTACCACAAAAAGAAAGGGAGAAAGGGTCACTTGCAGCCATGCTCAATTCACATACAAATGCATCTACCACCAATGATCAGAAATATTGCACATAGGATTGATGCCAGTAGTGAATGTTGGGATGTTTACATTGTTGGCGAAAATCACAGTTTAGGCCTTGGTGAACTACAACCATGTTTGTATCTGGTTGGGGAAGTCAAACTCATAACAAAGGGCCTTATTCTAGCACTACCTAAAATAACATAAAGGGCACGTAAGAGTAATACTAACCGCATGTATATATCAGAGTGAAGGAGTATCCATTGCATTGTTTCGTGTTGCATAAAAAATATTTTTAGTGCAATTTTGAACAAGTGTCCTGAGTTGGTGGCATGAATGACAAATGGGAGAGAGTACCAGCGAATTGAACTTAAGAGGTAGAAGGTTTAGAAACTGGAGGCCGCAGATTGTGCTTTAGATGGTGTTAGAAGAAGGGTAAGTTTGGTCACATCGAAGGTTTGACTTGGTGTGTAGCATGGTCAGGGCTGGCTTTTGAGCCGGTGGCCCTTCACGACAATCTTTTTTGGTGCACCTCCCAATGACCTCCTTCTCCACTGATTCCCTCACTACCACCCTTCAACAGTTTTCTTCATCTCTCTATAGCCCCTCTGTCACATGCATTTAATTTCTTTTGTAGTGCTACTCATACCAGTGTTGGGTGTCAGAGCACTTTATATCACACTGCATCATACAGAGACAATGACTCATATTTGATCATTACTTAGCACTACCTAATTTGAGAGCACAAACACACGTTCTATCCACATCATGACCCGCACTAAGGAGTACACCTAGGTTAATAAGGTTGCATTGTTTTTAATATCCGAACCTCTAAGTTTCGGTTTAGAATATCTCTCCATCATATTCGAGTTATAGATCCTCTTTTTAAGAGGTGTACACCTGTACGGAGAACTTGAATTTTCTCTATTCAACCTTCGATGGTAGTACCTCGTGCTGATCAATTACCTTTATGTCTTTGAATATGCAATTGTTGATTATTTACATGCATGACCATGATACATTGAACTGTTTTCAACCATAATAGGGAAATCTTTGTGTAAATCTGATGTGTGCTGGGGAGAGAAGCAAAATGACTCATATTTGAGTTGATTCAAATTTACCAGGCAAAATGCATCAGCACAGCCATCTACAGAGCAGGGGTGTGGGGTTATGGTCAGGTGGAAGCCCTTCAAATAGTGGAGAACAGTTTCTTGAGGTTCCTCCTCGCTGTTCCGCGAGGTACCTCGACTTTTAGCTGCCACCTAGAGTTAGGTCTACCATATATCACCGATATTGTAAAAATGCAACCGATTCTCCTGTGGCATCGCCTTTGGTCTTCCACAAAGACAGTTTTTAATCAAGGCATACTAAATGACTGCCTCTCACTCGAAAATTCATAAAAGATTGGTTGGCTCCTTTATGTCAAAAGGTTTCTGTATGATTTGGGTTTAGAAAGATATTACCATAACCCCCCACTTATCGTAGAGATATCAAGAAAAGGGCTGAAAAAGCTATGTTTGACTCATCTGGAAGAACTGCGCCTGGCTACTGAGGTTAAAAAAATCTCAGTTCAACACTCAATGCTGATTCAATCTACCATGGCCATACAGCCCTATTTAATCTGTAATCTGAGTGGCTACGAAAGGTTTCTGCTGACTCGTTTCAGGCTTAATATTTTCCATCGATTGGTTACCTTTCCCAGAATTAATGATTGGTAAAAACTGCTAATACCTTGTCCCTGCGATGATGTATCAACTCAATCCTTAATCCATGTGGTTCTTTTTTTGTAAATTTTATAAAGAACAGAGAAGGCACAGGATAATTCTAATTTAAAATTTTTTAGGTTTTCGCCAATGTCGTCCTGCCCTTATTGTGTTGCAACTCATGGAGATAGAATGTATGGTGACAAACATTGTTCAATTTTTGAAGTTGTGTATTAGACATAGGACAAACCTATAATAGGAATTGTGTCATAGATATCCCAATATGCTATACTGTGCTCTAGGTCTGCACTTAAACGACCCTACAAATGGTTTTAATCACTATCTTTGATGAATTAAGATATTTTATGATGGTGTGCTGGTTCTTTTAAAACTTGTATACATTTTTACCAATGTATGTGATTTGTAAATATGAACTTTTATGGTTTCTTTTGCCATGGAAACCGAATAAAGACATTTTGATATTGACTCATACGTGTGTAAATCAGTCTAAAGGAAATGTTACATAAGACAATGAGGATTACAAAGTGTAGGAATCACATGTCATCCAGAATAGTATATTTTAAGATTGCTTATGTTGAAGAAGCACACTTTAAGGATTTAAAACGTACCAGTGTGGTTGGGGTAGGCTTTACTACTAAGACTCTATTTCTAACCTAACTAACCATTTTAGCAGCATTAGGATAATGAAAGCCTGTGGAAAAACATAAGGTACCAAACTATACCCTGCCATTTTCATGTAGCTCTTTGATGACAGTTCATAGGTCAGGGTGCTATATTAAATTAAATTCTGAAAGAGAGACAGCTATCACTAATTCTTCTTGTACACAAAAGACTTTTAGTGCTAGGGAAAAATCACGAGAGAGAGAACATTTACCTACTATACCACCAAAATGTTCTTGGCACATGAAACCTCTGAATGTGTATGACTCACTGTTTTTTAACTGATATCCCCGACACAGAATCCTGGATAAACCTTGGATATAGGAGCTGATCAAGCCAAATTCTAATCTGATAGTAGCTATTGGGAATAAAGTGTTAAAATTACATAATTTACGTAAAACCTGGCCTTTAATCCTATAATAAAAAATACTCCAGTTCTTTACAAGAATTGATTCAAAATAAAGCAACGTTGGAGGGATTTTTGCTTTAAAAACAGTGAACAGACATAATAATTGCACTATAAAAAAACGTAAGCCATTTGCGTGAGATACTGCTTTGCAAGAGCTGTGTTCAATATGAAGTTTATTCTTCGTATTGCCCGCTATTAATGTCCCTAAACAGAGGGAGGAATCTACCAAGAGAACACACAGAACCACATGACTCGAGGCTGAACTTCATGATTTGAGGTTATATCTTGAGCCGTATTTATTCCCACAACATAGTTATCATAATTTTAAAGTATATCAGAAAAAAACACATTCCTAAATCAGAACCACTACTAAAGTTAATTGATAGACCCCCTCATCAGAACTTACCCAACACCACATAGTCAAGGCCACTGGAATTATGGGAGGACCAAATTAAGCGGTATGGTTCACTAAATTACGTGGCAAGAAAAGCCAAATTTTATGGCGTAATATGTGACATTTGTTATTAGTATTACCTCCATATTTTGTCATTTGTACTCATGGTAACACTGTCTGGACAGAGATTTTACCTCTTTAGTACCAGTTTAACAGCAAAATACAGTAATAAGCAACTGAAAGCCAACCGGTCAACATTTGAGAAGGACCTTACACTGTGCTGGAACACATGTTGCAATGTTTTTAGTATTTTTTGATCTGTTTGAGCTAGAAACAAACATTCTTTTTGTAATAATATGCAGATTGTACAGTAGATGATGGATTATGAGGCAAATGAGGGAAATACACAATCATGTGGAAAACACCACAGGAGCAGAATCTCATAATTCCAGTGGCCCTGTACGTAGCACAGCACCATGTTCTAAACAAGGGCCATTCTAAAATTATGTAATAGCTCCACTCCCCTACCAATGAGCAAAGCCAGCTCTGAAGCAAACCTGATATTCATGACAATCGAAAACCTGTTAGGACCCTTTGACACCCTTCAGAGAGATGTGCTTGAGCAACTGGGCCATAAATTATAACTTGGGTCCGTGGTGCAAGCTCGCCTCCACCCTCGCCATGGGAAATAAGATGGAGTATCCAAGCAAAGGGCTAGTACCAGCTGTGTCTGGACCCCTGCCCAGTCTCTGGCACTTATGGAACTCCATGGCCCAACTTTTAGAATGGAATTTGATGCAGTATGCCAGTGTGCCTATATGTATCACCGCCAGCCATGACTCATGAAATGTTCTTCACAACTAGAACACAAAATATGACACAATAAGTGCAAGCACTAAAAAAGCATCATAAAAGATCTCATCATCGCCAACGAGAGCCAGGCAGTTGGGCAAATTGACACAATTCACTGCTGGATGACAAGGACAGGAGACAGCTGTTGGTCCCTGGAGACAAATAGGACAAGAGACTATTGGCCTCTGAATTCAAATCATCTCTGAAGCCCAACCGGGTCACCTCTGGCCCCAAACAGCTGCTCCTTTGGCTTCTGGCAGACGTCCACTTTGGCAGGTTCCTGCATCACCCTATTGCTTAAGGTAATGCTTAATTCTACAAGGTGTGGCTTTCTCACCTACAGATGCCTGAACGTGGTTGAGGGCACCAACGCTTGATCATGAGAGACAACGTTGTTGTAGCCCCACACAACCACACTCAACATACTTATTTATGTGATGTCAGTGCTTTCTGCGCTACTAATAATATCTTACAGAAGGAGTTAGGGACACAGTGGTAATTCAAACCCAATTTGGTGCTTTAGAATTTCACACACAAGTAATGTACCAAGAGAAGATACTTTAGAGTTTCAAAGTGTTTACTTCAACAGTCTTATCCTGTTGCTTAGCACATGAGTAATAACCACAAAGAATATTATTGCAATAGCACTGTTGCATGTCACTAACAGCGAGAAAATTATGAACATTTCTAATATCGTTATCTGCGCTAAACTATGAGAGCATGGAATGGCTAACTTGCACCTAGAGTTTATTGGGATTCAGTGCACTGCATACCTGTTTACAGCAAGGAAACTGTGGTTATCAGGCGTCAGCCAGGAGGGAGTGTTCCCTCTAATGGAAAACAGATATCAGGTTGGCTCTGCTCCCCTCCTCTCGGAATTAGCTAGATCTCAGCTTTCATCATAGGAATGGGTGGTGCAGGAGTACTGTAGTCGGCAGTTTCTGTCAGGATCTCTGGCAGGGCCTTGAGGGATGATCTGAGGCAAAGAATTCTCTAAATCAGTGGCCACTTCATGGGGTTTTTACAGTATTGGCTGCTGACCTATATCCTACATGGGGACATTTACATTAGTTCTTGATAGAACTAATATGTATCAATATGATAGTCTCTAGACAAACCAGTGCAAACCACTTTCACAAAAATACGTAAATTCAGACTACATTGTTTACATTATATTCTCTGTGTGACCTTGAAATATAGATAAAAGGGAACTTGTTCCAGACATTTGTCACATTAGGTGTTTGTCAAGGTCATTGTCTAGATAATTTGATACTTTCAGAGGTTCTTTGAGAGCCTGCTAGAATCAGTTCATTTATAGAGTACTCCAGACCAACCCTTCTCATATCACATCAATCCCAGGATGGGAGGGGACCCTGTGAGCAGGAAAGGTCTCATAGCATGGCCCACTTAATAACATAACCAGAGACTGAACTTCATGGTTTGAGACTGTTATATTTGGTGGTCTCTAGTTGGCAGCGCTAGGTACCTTTGACCAAATAGGGACCATTGCGTCTAGGCAGGGTAAGGGGGTACACTCCTAAAATAACCCCTGCTCACCCCAATGGTAGCTTGGCACGAAGAAACAAGCTTATCTCAGAGGCAGTGTGCAAAGCATTTGTGAACACATACAGTAACCCAGTGACAACACTACACATGGACACCACACAAGTTGTAGTATAAAAATAAGTATTTTTATATAGACTTAACACAAGACCACAAACAACAAAAATCCACAATACTGCACTTTATAAAATGGTAGAAATAGCTTAGTTCTCTTTAGATGTAAAATGCGACACTTTGAGTTCAATGTACCTTTGGATGCGTAACGCTATACAATGAAAGTGTTGCAGGGAAGGTGATGTGTCGGTTCCTTACACGTAAAAATGGTGATGCGTTGGGTCCCTACTGCTGCGTAGGGGATGCGTCTGTTCTTCTCCACATGGGGAGGTGATGCATCGGTTTCTTACTCCACTTCCGTGGTGATGCGACCAGCAGCGCCGTGATGCAATGAAGAACCAGTGCAATGAAACAAAATGGCATCTTCTTCGTGATGTGACCACGATGCGTGCACACCCGACGGCCGTGCAGTGACTCAACGATTCTTCTGAGTGGTGACAGCCCCTGCGACACATTTCTCCAGGGATGCGACAGCCTCTGCTGCGACGGCGACACTCTTCTCCGGTGATGCGAGGCGCTTTGGGTGATGCGATGGCATCTGCTGCGACTGTGACACTCTTCTTCGGTGATGCAACGACAACGGCTGCGGCGGTGACACGCTTCTTCCTCTTGAGTCGCACTTCCAGCTCTCAGTGAAACGCAGTCTCTCAGAAGGCCCAGCTCCACAGCAGGCACTTCAATTCCCAGCAAGGGAAGGCAAGGGAGCTAGTTGGTGAAGTCTGTTGTCCCTGAGACTTCAGCAGGAGGTAAGCTCCATCTCAAGCCCTTGGAGATCTTTTACAAGTTGATTTGAAAGTAGCACAAAGTCCTTTCTCCTTTCTTTCTCAGTCAGGCAACCACTGCAGTCTAATCCCCCAAACAGCACTCAGCTTAGGGATAGTCTCCTCCTCAGTTTCTCTGGTTCCGCTCCTCAGCAAAGGTTCTTCTTGTTTCCCAAAAGTGATCTAATTCTCTGGGGTCTGGACCCCTTCTTTTATACACCAAAATCCTTTGTCTCTGGAGGCAGAGAGTGTCTGTACCTAGTCCAAACCAGTTCTTGTCAGTCCTGAAAGCAATGGAGTCCCGGTACAAATGATGCAGATCAGAAGAACACTTTTCCTCGCTTAGTCCAAACCAGTTCTGGTCAGTCCTGGAGCACTTTGTTGACAAGACTCCTTCTTTCCTTTGACAGTGTGGGCCAGGGACATCTGGCGCACCACTTAAGGTGGAGCAAGCATTGTGGAAGGCAGGCCCAGCCCTATTCAGGTCCCAGGTGCAACTTCTCCCACCCATCTACATGCAGATAGCTCTATTCATCCTTTTCTGACTCACCCTGTCTCCTGGAATCCCCCAGCCCCTGTCACTCAAACTCCATAGAAGGAATACGCAACCTAGCAGAGGCAGGCTTGAATAGTTAGGCAAGAAAATACCTATTTTCTAAAAGTGGTATTTTCAAACACAGAATGTTAAAACCAACTTCATTAAACAATGTATTTTATCATTCTGAGTTCAGGCTTACTAAACTCGAATTCATACCTAGTTCCCTGAGTCAGTTAGGATTATAAGATGTTATAATCAAACTGCCCATTATGGCCTATGGGGAACAGGTAGCCTTGCAATAGTGAAAAAACGAAAATGGCTGTAATTTACTATTAGGACATGCCACACACACCATGTCCTACCTTTTACCTGCAATGCACCCTGCCCTTGGGCCTACCATAGGGGTGATGAACATGCAGAAAAGGAAAGGTTTAGGGACTGGCGAGGAGGTGCACTTGCCCAGTCAACATGGCAGTACCAGACTGCACACAGGCTCTGCAATGGCAGACCTGAGACACACTTATACAGTCTGCTTCTGTGGGTGGCACAACCAGTGCTGCAAGCCCACCAGCAGCATTTGATTTACTAGCCCTGGGCACCAGCAGTGCACTGTACTAGGGTCTGACAGAAAATCTAATAAGCCAATCATGGATTCACTTATCCTTACATCAATTTAAAATCGGGAGAGCATATGCACTTTAGCACTGATCAGCAGTGGTAGAGTGCCCAGAGTCATAATACCAACAAAACAGGTCAGACAAAATACAGGAAGAAGGCCAAAAGTTCAGGGATGTTCCTGCAAAAAGGGCCAAGTTCAACAAAGACTATCAGCTAGATTCATGAACGAAAAATCGGCTCGCAAAGGGTCAGATTCTCAGAATCTGGCCCTTTGCGAGCGCAATTTTTGCATTTGGGATTCATCACCCAAATGCAAAAATCGCTATTTCCGCAATCGCATATTTGCGAGGAATTGCATTTAAGGAATGTCTATTTGAGGTTCCTGAAATGCAATTCATGAAACTTTTAAAATATGCGAATTCGCAATTTCCGGCCGCTATTTACCACGAAGTCTGACTTCGTGGTAAATAGTGAAAACTTAGAAAAATGCACTTTAGTGCATTTTTCTAAGTGGTATGTTACACACACACACATGTCCTTTGGACATGTGTGTGCGCAACATCAGGCTACATTTCCATTTCAGGGGTGCTACAGGGTGTCCTTTGGACACCCCTGGCACCCTTGAAATCGCATTCTTATTTGCGATTAGCAAATTGCTAATCGCAAATAAGGAATAACTCCCCATTCATTCCTATGGGCCGGTAGGCCCATAGGAATGAATGGGAAGTTATTCCTTATTTGCGATTAGCAATTTGCTAATCGCAAATAAGGAATAACTCCCCATTCATTCCTATGGGCCGGTAGGCCCATAGGAATGAATGGGAAGTTATTCCTTATTTGCGATTAGCAATTTGCTAATCGCAAATAAGGATGATGTAGGAATCGCAATATTTTTTGCTATTCCTACATGAATCCCGTTTTGCAAGTCCTTAATAGCGATTCCTTAATAATCGATATTAAGGACTCGCAAAACGGGACTATGATGAATCTAGCTGTATATCTCCTAACACAACAACATAGTTATACTTTATAATTACCATCAGAATAAATAGCATGAGCATAACATATTTACAGTGCAGTCTACAAATGTACACTGCTAAATCAGAACCGTCATTTGAGTTAATTGGTAAAGTCATAGTTGAACGCTCAACAGGTCTTCCCTCAACGCATTGTCCAGCAACTTCTTCAAAAAAGGGCCCTCCCAAAATTATGTAATCACTCAGCTCTGATGGAGAATGGAGCCAGCTCAGATGTGGACCTGATAAACATCCCAGAGACATCCTTGTCTGACACACTTGCGAGAGATCTGCCTGAGAAATAAAGCCATAATATGGTCCTATCCCCCTGCCCTGGGCACTAAGATGTGGCAGTAAACAGTCACGGCCCGTGGAGGGAGTTTCAGTGGGGCGGAGAGGCGGGGCGAGGGAGGGGCAGGGCAGGGGTGTTAAAAACCGGAGTATGGATAATTGAAGGTAAGTAAACAATTTAATAAATAAAACGAATTTCGTAGCACACCCTGCATCACATTTTGCGATGCAGGGCGCGCTACAGAATTCGTTTAATTAATTAAATTGTTTACTTACCTTTAATTATCCATACTCTGGGTTTTTAGCACCCCCCCGACCCTGCTCCTCCCCCACCCCGCCTCTCTGCCCCACCGAAACACCCTCCACGGGCCGCGTCTGGCAGTAAACCAAATAGATACAAACAGAAGCATAAGCACCCCTCAACAAGATAGAGCGCAAAAGCCCGCATGTGAGGTAAATACTAGGGGTATGTGAAATTTGCTTAATTTACTTTCACGCAATTACATGAAATATCAGGAAAATGGTGTGAAATTATGAGTAAATATATGAAAAGCAAATCTGTCATTTAGCGCTATATTTTAGAGCGAAATGCGTATTTGCACAAAATTTTAACACAACGGAACATTTCACTGTAAACAAATGGCAAAAAACAGAATGGGCAGAAGCAACATAAGCTCAATCTCTGGCCATTCGCATTACCCCAGCATAGTAGAATTCTGCAGTGAATGGCACACTATACACAATGTACCATAATGGCATAGGTTCAGGAATTTCACATAACAAGCATAAAGTAAAATTCCAGAAATTATGCAAACTATGGGGTTTAATTGACTTCATCACCATGAAAATACTGTTTATCTCCCAAGCAGCCAATGGGGGGTAGACTTCAAATAGCTAGTATTGAGGTGTTTAAACAAGTAGCTGTTTAAATGCTTTGTAGAACTCTTGAAGACTTTCATAGATGACCCATGTCTCCAAACCCTCCAGAGATAATACGTCACCGAGCCATAATCACCACTGGAACCGTCTGGGCCAACCAAGCAATGTCCACTATCAAAAGTTCATGAAGGGGGACATGATTAAAAGGGGTATGGTCAACCAATTTATCCGAAGACATGCCCCAGATGTAATCCTCTTACAGGAAACCCACTTAGTGGGGGACAAATGTATGGCTTTGCATAGAGGAGGGTATAAATTGGTGGCTCATGCGAGATTCACCTCTGGATCTCGAGGAGTTGAAATATTGATCAAAAACTCATTTCCCTTCACTATACAAGCAACGTGGGCAGATAAGAGAGGTAGATATATTGGGGTATCGGGCCAATGGGAAGGGAGGACAGCCATATTCCTGTCAGTCTACGTTCCACCAGGCCTGCAGACAGACACTTTCAAAGATATAAGCACCATTTTTCTTTCATTCCACTAGGCCATTTGATACTGGGGGGGGACTTCAAAGCAGTTGTGTCAGGAGAGCTTGATCGACACCCCCCACCTACACTTAGGCCCGCTCAAAGCTGGTTAAAGAGTTTAATGGAGATGATGGGGCTAGTGGACGCGTGGAGGACACATAACCCAGTTAGGACACAGTAGACCCATGTGTCAAGCGTCCATGATAGTCTCTCTCGCATAGACTATGTCCTAGTCCCGGCGATACTGGCACAGACTATCCGGGAAGTCAGGCACTTAGGTCGGGGCATATCAGACCATTCTCCAGTGTGGCTAAAAATAGGGATAGAAAAGATGAGTGTTGGTATAGTGGCCCCTCTCAACCCCTGGTACTTCAAGGACCCGCCTATTAGGAACAATATTGCCACAGATAACTACTTTCGAGACAATGAGGGCACAGTGAATTCCGCACAAACCCTGTGGGAGGCCTACAAAACAGTCATCCGAGGAGAAACCCTCTCCATGGTTGCGGGGAAAAAGAAAGAAAAACAGGCTGACCTCGAGAAGGCAGAAGAGGAGGTGATGAGGCTGGAAGAAGATTTGGCCCGCACAGTGACCCCTGAAAGTCTCCACCTCCTAAAGCTAAGGCAAGAGTAGGGAGGTCCAAGTAGGATATATGAGAATGGGGACAAAGCTGGAAAACTTAATGCGTGGCTAGACAAGAGGGAGTGGGCGTCGCGGTTGGTGACTGAGGTGCAGGGAGTAAACTCCAGTCCCACAACAGATCCACAAGAATTTGCAAATACTTTTGCAGCCTACTATCAAGGGGTATATAGCTTGGCAGGAAGATACACAGAGGAAGAGAATGGTGTGCTACTTAGAGTATTGGGTTGCCCACACTCTCAGACGAAAACATTCAATACTTGGATTCCCCACTGAAAGACGATGAGGTGGTGCAGGCAATTAGGGGGGTAAATTCTGGGAAAGCAACAGGACCTTACGGTATTTCCATTGAACTATACAAATTGACCCCGAATAAGCTAGCGCCCCATATCCGCGCTATGTGGCTCGAAAGTAAAGATAAAGGAATACTGCCATACAACCAACGAGTTGCCATCATAGTGGTGATATATAAGGAGGGCAACCCCAAGACCAGCTGCGCCTCATACAGGCTGATGTCGCTATTGAATGTAGAACCCAAGGTCTTCGCGAAGTTGCTTGCTACACGATTGATTAAAGTCATAAACACCCTGGTACACCCTGATCAATCGGGCTTCATGCCTCAAAGAAACACCCCCCTTAACCTGCACGGAGTGCTCGGCAGAGCTCCCACCATACAGGAACCGGTCACAGTGATATCGTTAGATGCCACCATGGCGTTTGACATGGTCGAGTGGCCCTACTTATTTGCAGTATTGCATAAGTTAGGGTTTAGCCTGGAATTTATAGGCTGGATTCGTCTTTTGTACACTGGCCCTATGGCTCGAGTAGTGGTTAATAACCGCAAATCCGCAGATTTTCAGCTTAGGAGAGGGACACTACAGGGATGTCCCCTGTCACCGCTTCTTTTTGCATTGGCCCTGGAACCCTTGGCGGCCTGGATTAGACAGGATCAAGTAATCCGTGGAATGAGGTGGTCGCTTGAATGGGAGGATAAGATATCTCTATATGCAAATGATATCCTTTTATATGTAACTTCCCCCAGAACATCGTTGATTGGTCTCCTGGACATATTGGCTATATTCGGGAGATACTCAGGGTTTACGGTCAATTAGTCCAAGTCAGTGATCTATGTCATCTGCGGGGGCCCCCCAAAAATACAGTCAAACTGCCCAATACAGATTGCGCGGGAAGGCTTCTGATATCTCAATACTAGACGGGCACCTCCCCGAAAAGACCATCTCCCTCATATACAAGAAGCTAATTAATAATTTGGCAGACACACTGCAGGCCCTCAAGGGGAAATGGAATGGAGATGGGTTGGAACTTGATGAAGAGGACTGGCAGGTGGCGATATCATCCCCTCGTGAGGTAGCAATCCCAGCCAGATTGAGGTTAATACAACTTAAAATACTCCATAGAGTATATGTGACAAGTCATCGACTGGTCCAGATGGGGAAGATAGAGAGTGCGGAGTGCAAAAGAGGCTGTGGGGAGACAGGGACATTCTTCCACATACTATGGGACTGTCAATACATACAGGCATACTGGAGGCGCATACACGATAGTGCTGGGTGTGAGTTTGCAACCAGAGGCGCAAAGGTGTATTACAATGTTTGGGAACCCACGGATCTGAACACCAATGCCAGGCTGTGGGATACCCTGGCACACATGAACGCTAAAAGGAATATTGCACAGCTTTGTGGGGCGCTCCACCCGCCCCAACTAGGGAAGTGGAAGGAGGATCTAGACTGGAGTATGTATAGGGAAAAGTCAATCTATGTTGCCATAGGATGCCCCGGGAAATGGAGTAAGGTGTGGGGAGCATGGAACCACTTTAGAGGTGATATTTGCGCCCCACCACATCAACAGACTGCTACTGACACTCTTGAATCTCCCTGAGTTGTTTAGCGTGTTAATCCTGATTGTTGTTGCAACTTCAATGTCAATAATGTAAAGGATGTCGTCATTGGCCTGACTGTAATTGCTGTGTTATATGTTGAAAATGTTTAATAAAAAGAAGTATAAAAAAAGTTCAAGAAGATTCCTTTTGCCATGTTATGCCAGATTATTCCCACCCCCACACCCCTGCCTGAGATCAATACAAATTGGAGAGATGGTCCACTACTCCGAATCATTCATATCAAACCCAAAGTGCCAACTATAGGGATGTCCCATACTTCACAATAGAAAGAGCTGACTACAAAGTCAAAAGAATGGGAATAGTCTTCGCTATTAATGGTAATTATCAAAGGACAAAGTCTTGACATTATTGATTGACAGTAATACAGAACACCAAAGATGCTACATATATGTATATCCTGCCCACATGGGACAACCAGCAAGCCTTCATATACGGCTCTGGAGCCACAGAGTGCACACTAATATATTCCTAAAAACGAAATGAAAATTCATCTTGACCTACATTCATTGAGTGTTCCCTGTCTCTTCTTTTTATTGAATGCCCTGCTCCTTACCCCCTCTTCTCTGCATGCCTGACATTCTCTCATTGTGTCCTACTCTCTCACATGCCTGCCTACCTTAGTTTCTTTTATTGGAATTTTGCTAATGGCCCACACCTCACTCCACAGACAATAAATTCTCTTTCTTTGATACCATATTCTTGAAATCTTGTAATAACGAAACTCCTTTAGATAACCATTTGAATTAATTCATACTATTGTTTAACACTAACTCCTATTAATCTAATCTACCCCAATGAAGCTGGAGTAGATGCAGGGAATAGTTTCATTGAGAGCACAAGATGAATCCCAATAACCAGGGATAACCAATAACCACTGTATGAATAACTATCCTTGGATTCTGGATTAGCGTTCCACCTGTCAGAAAATTCTGCAATGCTTCAATGCCTCGTCAGGGGTAGTTAGTTATATATAAATGCATTTACAATACATTACAATAAAATATGCAAGAAGATAAGGACAGGTAGGTGTAAGCTCCATTCCCAAAGTCATTCGCAACTCCCTTCTGAAAGGTTCTACCCAGAGGCTGCCAGTGTCAAACCACTGCACCCTCTGGATGGGGTCCTGTATGGAATGTAATACTACCTGTGGGACATAAGAATGACCAGAAACACCCAAATTGGCAAAAGTCATAGAACCTAATTCAAGGATATTGAAAGAAAAGCACACCAGTGGTAAGATATGTTATGGGTACTTGATATTACGTACAACTCGCTCCCAAAAGAGTATCTCAGTGCTGCCCAGAGCCGGCATAGGAAAGACTGTCTAGAACAACCATGTTTTGTGCATTTTCTTCAAATTCATGAAAATGGGGCAAGTGCGGATATAGAACGGAAGATTGTTCCAATGATGAGGAGCCAGATTTGAGAAATCTCTACTGCCAAATCTGTCAGTACGGTTATGTGGAATCTGCAGAAAGGATTTATTAGAAGATGTTACCTATCTGGAAGGCAAATAATAACTTCGTTTTGAATGGTATGGGCTGCAACTGATACAAGGCCTTGTGAGTCAAACAACTGAGCTTGAAAGTTGGCTGGTGTTTTATGGGCAGCCAATGTAATTGTTTTAGTATGGGAGCCGGAGATGACCACGCAGATGAGTTATAGATCAATCAGGCAGGGGTGATCTGAACAACCTGTAGTTTAGCCACTAAGGTGTCATTTGCTGCAACCATCAATGAATTTCCATAGTCCAGGAGACTAAGTATAAGTGCATAAACCAGGGTTATCCTTGAAGTGGAAGGTAACCAGGGAAAGACTGTTTTTCAACAGCCTCATTGTGGCATAGCAGGTGCCACGTGTAGCATTAACCTGGTCTCTAAAAGAGAGTGTCAGATCAAGTTTCATTCCTAAGTTTCTCAACACTTGCTGAGGAGTAGAGACTGGTCCAAGATCCAAGGGCCACCAGTCAGCTGACCAAAGCTCATGGGTTTTTCCAAACAACACAATCTCAGATTTCTCACAATTTGGTTGGAGACATCTATTGACCATCCAGTCAGTGATCTCCCTCAAGCAGTGCACAAACTGTATGTTTACCCTATCTGGGTCAGCACCGAAATAGATGAAGAGTAGAGTGTCATCCACATAGGACACGATCTCCACACCGCAATATCTCACAACGTCTGCCAGAGGTGGAACATAGATGTTAAATGAGGTTGGGCTAAGGCACAAGCCTTGAGGAACTCCCTTGTTAGACAGTATTTATTTTTATTTAAATGGACCCAAACAAACCTGGTGGGTATGGTGCCAAGGAAGCTCCTGAGTGGGAGTCATGCCCGAACATGGATACCTGCTTCACGGATACCTGCATCATATCTATCACAAAACTAGGTTCCTGCTTCATTTTAAATTAAATATGGGTATACATAATGCCTATAGCATTCAGACCTCCATCTCACAAACGTCAGAATTGCCAACCCCACCCTGCTGCAGGGTTTATGATAGGTGGCATCACCTATCATAAAAGTGGGCAAAGTAAAGTTAGTGGTAGTGATCTTGTTGACTCTAGAGGCCTTCATAGGGCTTTGTCAAAATGAAATTTGGAGAAAGGATGCCTGTCGTCATCTATAAAGAGTTTCACTAACCAACAGACTGGCCGCAAAAGAATACATGTAGCAAATTACACCAATTAACAACAAGAATGAACTGCCAATTTTCCTAGAACTATATGGTCAACCATCCCAAGCTGGTCAGTCTTAAAGAAAGAAATGGAGACAAATAAGGAATTGACATAACTCATGTGCAGTGCCTCAGTCAAACCAGATTTCCAACTGGCTTCCAGTTCACTAAATCCGAATGCGCTTTAAAAGTCCAGAGAGAAAGCTGCCTTAAGAAAATAGGCTTGGGCCAGGAGGTGAAGATTATTAGGAGGCAATTTTCAATTTCGATTAACTTGTCAGTATCTATCATGGGTCTCCTGGTATCCCATATTGTACCACTTTTCTTTCCCAGCCCTTTAATTCCTTCCAGATGTGAAACAAGTTGGCATAGCCACTGAATCAAAGAAAGACACTGCTGCAATATGCATCTTGGTGTAATTTGCAGGGTCCCTCCTCCCACATGCACCTCAAAAAAAGTGACCACAGACTTTAGTGAGAATAACCCAATTCTCAAAGTCCTGCATTAGGACCCCAAGCGGAGTGCTGATAGTCCTCCTCTTTGGATTTCTTGGTCATTGGAGCTAGATTGGCTGGGACATGGTCTGGTCATAAAGTGCACTCTGTGTTTCTACAGATGACTGGCGAATGGGTTCTTCATATGCTTCCTGGGTGAATGCATCTGAAATCCTAAAACTTAAAACATGACAAAAGAAAGACAACAGTTCTCAATATGTAAGAGAGTGTTTCTAAGATAGCTCCAAAACCCACACTTTCTGCTGCATTGGTGAACATTCTTGTAAGAAACTGGGTTACTTGTCGAGGGGGGTGAAGCCCTATTCAAAGCACAACCACAATCCTTGCCAGGTTGAAGTCACATGCAAACCCCAAATTAACCTGTGCTCAAACCTCTGGTTGTTGGGCACAGACCAGTCAGGCTTAATTTAGAGGCAATATATAAAGTATGTATGCAGTACTTAAAACAGCGATAGAGTAAAAACACAACACAAGAAAATTCCCACACCATTCCCCTGGAGATTGAAGGGCACTTCTTGAAGAAACTAGACTCTGTCTTTATCAACTTCATCTGGAAATATAAGAAAACTCAATGATCTTTAAAGGTATTAACCCTACCACAAGATCGTGGAGGATGGGCGGTCCCCAACCTGTTATGCTATTACTATGCAGCCTTCTTACAGCAGTTGGCGCAGTTCTTCTCAGCGGACAAGGCTGGGACCAGTCGTATGGTACAGCTACCCCCGCTATCTATGAGCTGGCCACGGGCCGATCTGTGCGTGGTATGCATCTAAGACAACTTGGGGCTAGCTACTACAAGCAAACGTGATTTAAGTGCGTGATATCAGTCTGGAAAGTGTGGTCTAAAGTGGTGAAATGTATGCAGATACCCACCCATAATAGATATTCACTGTTGTGGGGTTCCCCCCTGTTTCCTGAATTGACTTGTGACCTGATGGGTAGACAATGGGAACAAAAAGGCATAACTAGAATTGGGGATTTATACAGGGCCAATCAAATTAGTTCGTTTTCTGACTTCTGGTAGGGGTATGGAGTAACTGCAGGATCACACTTCAAATATGTTCAGATCACTAGTTTTCTAACCCAAGTCAGGACCGAAAAACTCTCTTTAATCAAAATCCCTGGAAGTGGCTATGAGCCCCCAATCTAGGATAAGACATATTTATAAAACCATACTAGATAAAATCCCAGATGATTTAGATAAGGTTGAAGTCAACTGGAATAGGTAGTTGGGAGACCGTAACCTTTCTCTCAGCTAACCTAAAAGCCAAGCACTATCAAAGCATTTTTAACCTTCAATTTACTCCAGCTATGCTTTTTAGTTGGGGCAAGAGTGAGGATGATAAATGCCCCAGATGTGCTCACGGGTCAGCCGATTTGATACATATGTTTTTTAATTGTGGGAAATTGTCACTCCTAATAGAAGGGATTGAGGGGCCTTTGTATGAAGCATTGGGTAGGAGAGTCTGCATAACCCCATTACTGATGCTTCTGGGCTTTAATAATAATGTGCAACCTGATAACTCTCAGATGAACTTTACTTTTATTGTGATTGCTGATGCCCGGTTGCTCATCGCTACACAGTGGAAAGGCTCTGACTCCCAGCCTGAGCGGAGGGTGGATATGCTTTCTGCTTATGCCCCTCAAGAAAAGCTACAGACTTCCGGTCATTTTAGACAACTAGAGTATCACTTTGGCCAGGTTGGAGACTGAATCATACTGCAGCATTTGGTCACCGTTGGGTTCACTTGCTGTTATAGGTGCTGAGCTAATTCAAGTGGAAGTCAAAGTAGCAGGCAAAGGAGGCATGAGGTCAACCCTGTATGCTACTTGTCGGCCCACAGCAGTCACTGATTACAGAGGGAAACATGGCTGGCAGTCCTGAACCAGCCTGCCTGGTCATAGTACTTTTGGAAGATATTTGGGTACAGATGGGAAAGTTGCATTAGGGGAACCCCTATATCCTAAGCCATTAATTATTAGGGCTGGACGTAACGCTTGTAATGTGCCTTAGAGTGATTATGCAGAATTACAACAAAATTACAAATGATTATGGAGTGTAATCCTGCATTTAGCACAATTTTCTTTGTTGCAAAATGCACCCTAGAACCCAAAATGAGCCTAGAATGCATTTTGCTCCAAAACATAGCGCTAAATTCAACAGAATGGGAACAGCAACAGCCGGTCACATTCTGTTCCAGTGCTCTTGGGTAGGCATTTTTGCTCAAATGACTTCAAATCATGTGAACTGATGTAAACATGTAATTTTCAGCAATTTCGCATAAAAAGAGTAACACAAGATTACCAAACTGACTCCAGGTGCTCCTGAATATAGACTAGTCAATTTGTTGCGGAACCTCGAACTAATTGCAATACAATTTCTGTGAGTGGATTCTTATTGAAATTTTTCCGTAGAAAACGATGGTGAAAAGTCTACCACTCTATCATGACGCGTTAATCCAATATGGTGGATTTTTCAAAATGGCTGCCCATTATTTGAGATATCGGGTATAACTGTTTATATGCCCATGTGTGGTATCATTTTATATGTTTTTAGGGACGGAAAGTCAAAAATAACATCAAAAATTGTTTCTGGTGACCATAATATCAAATAATCGCAGAATATGTCAGATAGACAAAGTTTGTATAATTTTATCATTGACTTATATGACAAAGTGTGAAGGAACGTAAATATTACAATTAACTTTTGTAATAAAAAGTTTGCTATTGTTTGTATTTTGTTGTTATTGCTTGTTTTTTTGTTAATCAAAAATGTTTCATTTATGTGTTACAGGTTCTTGCGAGTTGCTGTGAGATACAGTGAAAACGGACGTAGAAAAGTGTTTCATTTGTGATGTGGTGTTTCAAGAAGATGACGATGTATCTGTACTCACTGTAAGAGGAGTGACTGGAATTCAAAAAACATGCAAGGAGAGAAAAATATCTAAGTTTCACGTTTGTGTTGGGCAGAAAATTCCCAAGAAATGTAGAGCGCGTTTTGTTAACTTGAAAAGAATCAGATCCCACAACTTCTCGTGTTCTACGGTCGTGTGAAACCCAGTTTGATTTTAGAAAACATTGTTTTTTCTGTGGTACTAAGTTAAGTTTATACTTCAGGGAGAGGAAAACAATGCGTGGTTTAATGCACGAACAGTTGAATTCAAATAATCAGTTTTACAAAAATGCAATGAACGCAATGATGAATGGGCAGACAAAGTTAAGAGACGTATCCAAAATGTGTCTGATTTACATGCTGTAGATGCATGCTGCCACAAACAGTGTTCCGTCAATCTTTATACTGGAAAATTCATTCCCGGGCAGTTCATTGATAACCCTCCAATATCTTCAGGTCGACCAGAGGGCTCAGTTCGCCAGGAAACTTTTCTTCAAGTAGTTAAATACATGGAGGAAAATGATGAAGAACAAACTACTGTTAAAGAACTTATTAATAAAATGCGAGAATTACTGCCAGAAGATAGGGAACCATACAATTCGAAGTATATGAAACAAAAACTTAAAGAGCATTTTGAAGATGAAATCTTCATAGGAACAGTTGCAGGGACACCTGATGTTGTTACTTTTAAAAGTACAGCTGCTCATGTATTGCAAGAGTACCACAGTCATAGCCATAAAGATGTTGAAGAGGATCGAAACAATCTCCTTATGGCAGCTGCTGAAATAATAAGAAATCATATTAAAGACATCCCTGTAGAACCAGAAATATAGCCACCCATTGAAAACATGACTAGTGTTGATTATAATGTGAGCTATATTCCTGATTCGTTAAGGCTCTTATTATCAGTTTTTGTTACTGATAAAACTAACATGAGAGAGAAAAGTAGCTTCTATAGGACAGGCCATTATGCAAGCCGTGCGCCCACGAGTCTTAGTTGCACCTTTGCAGTTAGGGCTGGCAGTTCAATTACATGACAATACAAGCTCGAGATTTGTAGTTGAAGCAGTAAATCATATGGGATTCTGCAGCTCCTATTCAGAAGCTCTTCGTTTTAAATGTTTAGCTGCAGCAGAAAGAGAAAATACTATACCTGTTCTTGTGGAACCATCTGAAAGTCCTCCGGAATTCGTTCAATATGCAGCTGATAATATTGATCACAATATTATTACAATAGATGGCCATGGTACTTTTCATGGGATGGGCATTATCGCCACTGTGACTCCAACTGGAAAATTTTCAACACCCATTAAGACGGGGTTTCACACGACCGTAGAACACGAGAAGTTGTGGGATCTGATTCTTTCTCCTGGAACGGAGTTTTCAAGTTAACAAAACGCGCTCTACATTTCTTGTGAACTTTCTGCCCAACACAAACATGAAACTTAGATATTTTTCTCTCCTTGCATGTTTTTTGAATTCCAGTCACTCCTCTTTCAGTGAGTACAGATACATCGTCATCTTCTTGAAACACCACATCACAAATGAAACACTTTTCTATGTCTATTTTCACTGTATCTCACAGCAACTCGCAAGAAACGGTAACACATAAATGAAACATTTTGATTAACGAAAAAACAAACAGTAACAACAAAGTTACAAAACAAAACAGAAACAATAGCAAACTTGTTATTTCAAAAGTTAATTGTAATATTTACATTCCTTTACACTTTGTATTATAAGTCAACGAAGAAATTATACAAACTTTGTCTATCTGACATATTCCGCGATTATTTGATATTATGGTCATCAGAAACAATTTTTGATGTTAGTTTTTTACTCTCCTGTCCCTAAAAAGATATAAAATTATACTACACATGGGCATATAAACAGTTATACCCTATATCTCAAATAATGGGCAGCCATTTTGAAAAATCCACCATATTGGATTAACGCGTCATGATAGAGTGGTAGACTTTTCACCATGGTTTTCTACGGAAAATTTTCAATAAGAATCCACTCACAGAAATTGTATTGCAATTAGTTCTAGGTTAGCACATTTTTTGAACTGATTTGACTAGACTAATAATTACAATGTTACCCAGGCCTAGTTATTATTGTGGGCATTGAGCTTGCAGTCCCAGAAGCACAAGCAACCAGTAATGGATGCAACAATGTCAGCAATTGCTCAATGGAATCTAACCCACCAATCCCCTGAGCAATATCAGTTTTGCTCCCTCCATGGGCCGCATTCCTCTTGACTGGCTTTGGCCTAATATTGTGGCAGGGTTCTCTTGGCATTACCTACATCTTAAACACTCAGCAGACCTGACTGCATGTAAATATGAGAGCACTAATTCTTTAGAGAGAGTGTGTGTGCGTGAGGATTAGGGCCTAGAAACAATCATTGTGATTGTTTATTTTACTTATTTTATTTTATTAAGAGTTTTGTATAGCGCGAACAAGACCCTTGGGTATCAGAGCGCTTCACATTACATGAGGCAGTTATAGTCCTGCATTGTTATCGTAACTTTCACAATATTATGAGGTAGGTACATATATGATACATAAAGCGACAATATCAATAAAATTTCTACACAGAGTAATAGCATATAGTATGACAGGTTTTAGTATGTAGTAAAATATAATGTGTAATAGAATCAATCGATCCTAATGGTCTATTTCCTGTGTATGTTTCAGCTCCAGTCATTAAACATGAATTCTGACTTCCCGTGCCTCGTCTATGGAAGGAATTTACTCATTAGGAATATCTTAGTTTCCCTCTTAAAGGATGCTGTATCTTCAATCTTTCTAATGTTTGAAGGAAGTGAATTCCAGATTCTAGGGGCTGCTCCTAAGAAAGCCCTGTCGTAAGTTTTCTTCTTCCGGAAGATGGCAGGTCTCAGCATTAGCTCATTTGTGCTCCTGGCTGGTCTGTTACCTCCAGATAGCTTAATTTTCTGAGCAAGGTATTTGGGTGTATTGTGGTGGAGCGCCTTGTGGGTTATGCATGCCATTTTTAGCTGGATTCTGGCTTTGTACGGCAGCCAGTTTAATGCCTTCAAATGTGGCGATATATGGTCAAATTTCCTTGATCCAGTGATCAGTCGTGCGGCTGCATTGAGACATGCTTTCAGAGGAGCTGTTGAAATTTTTGGTAGACCTGCTAGCGTTGTGCATCCATATTCAATCCTCGCGATAACTCGAGACTGAACTGCCAGTTTGAGGTCTGCTTTGGAGATGAATGGTTTCACTTTTCTGATGTAGTTCAGATGGTAGCGGGCGCTTTTTGCCATTGCGTTGATATGGGCTTTCATGTTTAGTTTCTCATCTAGAGTGATTCCTAGAGATTTCGCTGAGCCAACTAGGGTAGGGGTGCAATTTAATGCTGTGATCATATTAGACCATTCCATCACTTCTGTGTGTTTCTTTGGTGGAGATATTAGTAAGAATTCAGTTTTTTGTGTGTTTAGTTTCAGATGGTTGACAGATAGCCATTGTAATGTCAGTTTTAAGGTCTCATTCATTCTCATGATGTCTTCCCTGGATGTGATCTTGATATAAATCTGGGTATCATCCGCGTACATGTGGTAGGAAATATTAGATTTTCGAAGGATTTCAGTGAGAGGTTCGATGTAAAGGTTGAACAGTGATGGTGATAATGTAGAGCCTTGAGGGACTCCAACTGAGTTAGGGCATGCTGGTGAGAGTGTTTGATTGACCAGGAATCTTTGCGTTCTATTCTACAGGAAAGATTCAAACCATTTTAGCACATTTCCAGTTATTCCCATCCTATCATGAAGCCTGTTCAGTAATTTTTCATGATTTACCATGTCGAATGCTGATGATAGGTCCAAGAGGATAAGTAGACATGTTTGATTATGGTCTAGTGCCTGTAGTGCATCATCGACAATATGTAGGATCGCTGTTTCTGTGCTATGTCCTGTCCTGAATCCTGATTGGCAGTCGTCTAGTAGTGCGAACTTCGCAATGTGTTTGCTTAGTTGATTTTGTACGCATTTTTCTATTAGTTTGGCAAGTATAGGGATGTTGGTCACTGGGCGAAAGTTATTTAGATCTGCTGGGTCCGCCGTCGGTTTTTTGATGATGGGGACGACTTGACCTGTTTTTAGGCAATCTGGAAGGATCCCTTGTGATAGAGAGGCGTTTATTATTTTCGTCCAAATGGGAATCACAATATGGTTTATTTCTCTGACGCATTTAGCGGGTAGAGGATCACTATAGTGGTTGTTAGGTTTGATGTCTGATAGTGTTTTGGCTATGGTACTTTGATCAAGTAGTTTGAAGTTAACCCATTGTGCCTTGTTTTTTGTCCTATTGTGGGTGTTTTCTACGGTGCTATTGGGGTTTTGTCTGTCCGTATTGCCAATGTTATCAGCCTCTTTCCCGAGCTCTCTTTCCAACTTGTTGGCCTTATCTGTGAAGAATGTTGCAAATTCTTCACAGCTTATTTGCGTTGTTGTGGTTTCTTGGCTGGTTTTAGCTAAATTATTGGATTGTTGTTTTAGAATCTAGAATAATTTCGGAGGTCTATTTTTGGCGTTATCTAGCTCAGATCTGATAAATTCTTTTTTGGAGTTTAGTATCTTCTTGTTATATTCGCTTCTGATTCTTCTGAGTGATTTCAGTTCGGGCGATGTTGGGTGTTGTCTCCATCTTCTTTCCGCTAGTCTTAGTTTCCTCCTTTCTTCATTCAGAGTTTCACTGAACCATGGGTTTTTTATCTTCTCTGTGACTCTTTTCAGTTTTAGAGGCATTGTATTGTTGACTATATTCGTTACTGTTTTAGTGTAATGATCTGTAAGTTCCTCCACACCCTGCAAGTTGTTCGGTGGAATCAGTTTCTTCTCACAGCTTTCCACTAATAATGTTATATTCGGATCTCTAGTATCTCGCATCCATTTCTTGTGTCTGGTAGGTTGTATCGTCTTGTTCTTTTTCATATTGTTTATCAGGAAAGTTATGGCATGGTGATCTGACCAGTCGCATGGCTCAATTGATATAATTGAGGTATTGTTAGTTTTTGATATTATCCAATCCAGCGTGGCTCCTTTTTCGTGTGTTGGCTCTGTGCATGCTTGGTTAAGATTTAACTCCGTTAGAAGGTCTTTCAGAGCGTTGACTTGTTTGTCATGGTTGTCATTCCAGTGTAAGTTAAAGCCCCCAGGACAATGTTGTTATTTTCAGAATTGGAGTCGGTGGTGATGATTTCCATTAACTTGTCTATGAAGGTAGTATTATTGCCTGGAGGGTGGTAAAGTGCATGTAGATTGCATATTTGATTATCTGCTGATCTTATCTTGAGGTTTAGGTGTTCACAGAATTCGAGAGGTTCTGATGGCACTTGTTTGACTTCTATTTCCGATCGGTAAATGCAGGCAACCCCACCCCCTGTCTTTTTTAGTCTATCGAGTCTCACAATATTACACTGTGGGGGTACTAGTAGGTCCATACTAGGAGACGAGGATTCCGATAGCCATGTTTCTGTCAGGATTGTCACATCAATTTCTTTGTTCAAGATGAGCTCAGCTATGTCTGATGCATGTTTTGCTGCCGACCGACAGTTAAGGAGTAGGCATTTTATAGGTTTCCCTGCGATCCTTGTGTTCATGTTCTGTGATTCCGCGATTAGTTGTACTTGTTGTAGGTTGTTAAGATTGGTTTTCCTTTCATTTTGTCTTGATGGACTGTTCTGATTTCTCACCTTCAGCGAGGTCAGTAGACTCATATTCCCGAAGTAAGGATAGTGTTTCTTCTTCCGTAAGATGGTTCAGGTTCCTGTCAGGTCGATTTTGTCTGTTTGATAGGGGTAATGCCATCTTATTTCCTTCTTTTTGAGAATTAAGAAGAACTTCTCGGATGTGCTCGACTTTGTTGTGGGTGCTAACAGTGATTTCCAGCATCTTTTTCATTTCTTGTACCGTGGTTAGAATACTGACCATCTGTGTTTGAAGCTCTTTGATTATTCTTCGAGTTTGGAATGAGGTGTTAAGTGCGTTCGTCTTCCTCCTTCTATAACCTTGTTTTGCGTTCACACTTTTGATTTTTGACCTCTTCATCGGACATCTTCCATTTTTGTCACCAGTTTGGTAGTCTGCTCCATCTCTGTTCATGCCTTGGACAGCCGTTTTGTCTCCTATATCATCAATAGTTTGGTAGTCTGCTTCATCTCTGTTCATGTCGTGGGCAGCCGTGTTGTCTTCTATGTCGTCATTATTTTGGTTGTCTGCTCCGCCTCTGTCCATGTCGTGTACAGCCGTGTTGTCTTCTATATCATCCTTAGTTTGGTAGTCTGCTCCGCCTCTGTCCATGTCGTGTACAGCCATGTTGTCGTCCATCTCAGTAGTTTCCGTGTTCTCATTTAGTGTCTTACTCGTCTGTGATGACCTGTCTATGATGATAGATGTCGAATCTTTCCTCTGATAGGGTTTCAGGGTGGCATTCGTAATTCGTGTATCCAATTCAACTCTTCCTGTGTCCTTTCTGGTCTTGAGAAGTTGTGTCGAATCTTCCATCTGAGAGATTTTCCGGGCTGTGTTTGCACCTTTTGTGTCCAAGATGGTTTTTACTGTGTCATTCCTTAGTTGGGATCCTCTTGTTCCGGGGGGGTTTCAAAAAGGGGGGGAGGCGAGAGGACACTATTAACCACTCAAGATGGTGGAAGGTCCAGTAGCAGCTTAGTGTCCGTACTGAGTACTAGAGAAGCAAATCAAAAAATGGGGTTGCTGCACTGTTCCATGAGGAAAAGGAGGGAGGGAAATAGTTAGCTGGCGTGACCAAGAAGGGGAATTAAATGATACCCTGGGGCATCCATTATGTTGGATGTATTTGCCTCACACACCCCGAGGAGTGTCATGCTTCATCATCGGCGGTTGCTCCTCGTCGGGGAGGCGGTGCAATCCCCGACGGGCACACCTCAGAGAGGGGCTCTTTGGCGGAGATCTTTTTCCAACTGCCTTTTGGTGAAGTGGGGGTATGTGGGCAGGGTAGTGTATTCCTATGATAAGGCGGCTAAAATGTAACAAGGGGTACCGGAATGGACTTTATTCTAGGGGTCCCCTGGCTACAGTTAAAAGGTGAAGCTAGTTGCCTAGGTGTCAGCCTATTATGTTGTGTGACCCCTAGTAGAAACTAGCTGTGCATGTGGTCAACATGTTTCTCGCTAATGGTATATTAACCGCGATTCTTCAGGACCAAAGTGAAGACAACAACATGCTAGTATCATACGTGTTGTATTGTTACCTTAGTGGATCCTCCTATGCCTAGTGGTCATATATTAGAGGCCACATGAGTGTTCGGCAGGGCTGAACTGCAGAGCTAAGCCCTCGAGGTATGGCTGGAGTCTTCTGCGTCCGGGCGTTGTGACCTACCCATCCCCGCCGAGCTCGAGTAGAAGCTCGGCGGGGATGGGTAGGTCACAACGCCCGGACGCAGAAGACTCCAGCCATACCTCGAGGGCTTAGCTCTGCAGTTCAGCCCTGCCGAACACTCATGTGGCCTCTAATATATGACCACTAGGCATAGGAGGATCCACTAAGGTAACAATACAACACGTATGATACTAGCATGTTGTTGTCTTCACTTTGGTCCTGAAGAATCGCGGTTAATATACCATTAGCGAGAAACATGTTGACCACATGCACAGCTAGTTTCTACTAGGGGTCACACAACATAATAGGCTGACACCTAGGCAACTAGCTTCACCTTTTAACTGTAGCCAGGGGACCCCTAGAATAAAGTCCATTCCGGTACCCCTTGTTACATTTTAGCCGCCTTATCATAGGAATACACTACCCTGCCCACATACCCCCACTTCACCAAAAGGCAGTTGGAAAAAGATCTCCGCCAAAGAGCCCCTCTCTGAGGTGTGCCCGTCGGGGATTGCACCGCCTCCCCGACGAGGAGCAACCGCCGATGATGAAGCATGACACTCCTCGGGGTGTGTGAGGCAAATACATCCAACATAATGGATGCCCCAGGGTATCATTTAATTCCCCTTCTTGGTCACGCCAGCTAACTATTTCCCTCCCTCCTTTTCCTCATGGAACAGTGCAGCAACCCCATTTTTTGATTTGATCCTCTTGTTCCGCTCATGTCACCTTGATGTGTTGGAGGTAGTGGATCCCGATGGTTTGTGTCAGGTATGCGGTCTGAGTTGGAAGCTCTGTGATGATCTATGGTGTTATCTTGTGTGGTCAGGTGTGTTTGGGATCTTGCCTTTATTACGCATCCTTTTAAGGTTGAGAACAGATTGTCAAATTTGTTTAATTCGCTATCAGTTGCTTGTATGAGCACTATACCGCTCTTAAATATCGTTATGCATAGGCCCGCTTTACATCTAGGTGATGGTTGGCTCATAAGGTTTGTGCCATGTGGGATGTTCTTTATACTTTTTATGTTAATTATTTCTGTGATGGTATTGCGCCATATCGCCGTTCTTCTAGTGAAGAATATCAAATAATTCACAATAGTACCTTTATCTTTGCTATAGGATGGGTCCAGGATTAGCGTGTCCGGTTTTTTTTTCTTAAAAGATTATGTTTGAACTTTTTGGCTGCGTTCTTAGACAGATTGGATGGGTATTTAATGATATGGGTGTTCGTGCCTTCCCGCTCTAAGTAATGGTCCATCATATTTTTCTTGGCAAGGAGAATGTTTGATTGAATATATATGTATATCAATTTATCAAGAGAAGCCCTCTGAAGAACTTAATAGTGAGGAGGAAAGTTCTCGCATCACCGTTTATTCCACCTCTAATTTGCATATAAATAAAAAAAAGTTAAAGCATTGCCCGGTTACAGAAGTAGAAAGACCGGACATCACGGGAATAGACCAGAACAATGCCCCCTGTAGCAAAAAACATCGAAACACAGATAGAGGAGACAAAGTCACACCTCGGGAAGAGGAAAGTACCACCAGGAACAATCAAGGAAACAGGGCCGAACCAAAAAGCAAGAGGTGGACACAGGAAATAAAAAATAGCCCCCACTCCGAGCATAACTTGATAAAGGTCATCACAAGAGGAATGGAACGAAAATGTATGCTCTCCACCACGGAACTGGAACTCGACCCAACAGGGAAAAGGACACTAGATAACCCAGATATGATTACTAAGAGGGCTCACGGAAATTACTTGAACCATGTCCCCAACAAAGTACATAATTCACTGACAAATAATCACTTGTTATCTCCGAAAGAAGAAATCGCACAAGTTCCCAAGTATTCTCAAACGGAATCAGATGCATTTGAACTAAAATTGACATTTGTGCCGGAATATGCAACCAAGGGAAGGCAAGACATTTTGAACCGAGGTAACCTGCTAAAGCTGTTTAAAGCCGTTCCAGAATTAAACGGAATCACCTCGCAAGATTTAACAGCTCTCGAATTTCAACAACAAGGGTCAAACCCTGATATTGAACACTCAGTGACAACATGGTCTTCAAAGGAAATAGTGGACAAGATATTCGCAGTAAAAACAATATTCGGAGCCTGGGGAATCACACTGATGCCGCATAAATGTCCAAGATATCCCTACCCCCTCTTAGACAGTTCAAAACACACAAAAAAGGAGGACTCACTCGGGAAACACCAGGACACACGCATACGAGGAGCACGATCTACTACACCAGTCATAACATTGTCAGTGAAGGGGGCCACAACATCAGCAAACGCGCACGAGAAGAGAAGCAGAAAATTGGACAGGTTGGACTGGTCATGGCTGCCAATGGTACTAAATAATAAACATACCTAACCAAGAGGCAACACTAAACATAAGAGAAGAGAAGCTGGTTGTTACCACGGAGGGAACAAAGCATGACAAACTTTCGATCTGTTCTTGGAACGTTCACGGGTTCAAAGATATGGACCAGGACCACGAAACACTAGCTTTTTATCAACAATTAGATATAATCATGCTTCAGGAAACCTGGAACCTAACTCCAGTTGCAATCCCTGGATTCAAGGAACACCATATCCTCGCTGAAAGATTTTCAAACTTTGGTCACCCGCGAGGAGGCCTGTCACTATACACCTCACAAAAGTATATGTGGTTAACCAAAGAACTGGACGTGGGGGCCAATTGGGTACAGGTGATTAAAATCTCTGGAATATCTACTTCAAATAACCCAAAGTGGGAACTCCTACTAATGAACGTTTATGTACACCCTGAGAGAAAGACCCAGCAAGAAAGATACTCCATTTTAATGGCCCTGATTAAAACTTTGCAAAGATCTTATGCACACTGCCCTATGTTCATCTCTGGAGACTTTAACAGCAATCTCTTAAGCAAAGATCAAATAAAAGGAAGGAGGTTAGGGAACCAGGGAGGCCGAACACTAAGGAAAAAGATAAAAGATCTGGGACTGTCCATCTTGAATGGAAAAGCAACGGAGGATACTCCAGCGGCAATAACATATTCGAGTGGTAACGTTCGATCAAAAATAGACTTTACCATCGTCAGTAACGAGTTACTCACTTGCATTGACTCCTTTTGTATCACCCAGCGCACAGAAAGCGATCATTTTCCTCAAATAACAATAATGTCTAATTCCATCACATGGGCCAAAAAAATTAACTCCCTTATACAACCCTCCGAAAGGTTTAACTTGCGGAAACTGAAATGGCGAGGGGGAAACCTGAAAATTATACAAGAGACGGTAAGGGAGCTTGTGAGCAAATTGGGGTCACAACTAGACAAAGATCGTGTAAAAAACTGGGAACATTTGGTCCACGCAATTACCAGAAAATTTCCAGCACCATCTGGCAGTCAAAGAAGATCCAATTCCAGGAGGGATCCCTGGTTCAGTGACGATCTGAGAGATCTAAAGAGCAGGATCTCAAGAGAGGTACGAATTCAAACCCAAGTGACAAGACTAGGCAATAAACCAATTAAAAGTAAATTGAAAGAACTAAGGAGCCATTACAAGAAAACATTGAGGCACGCTAAAATGGCTTACAAGGAATCGATTTGGACAAACTTACTGTATGCAAGTAAATTGCCAAGTAGCAGGGACTTTTGGGGCATCATAAATAACCTGAATAAGGGAGCAAGACTCCGACAAGAACCTGGAATTGGAGCCGAAGCGTGGATTGAGCATGTGGGGGTTATGTATTCCAGTACGGCAATAGGGCCCATTGAAGGGTCGCAAGGATCAACTTTGGTAATGGAAGAAAGGAAAGTAAAATCGAAGCGGGGAAACCTGGCTCCGCAAAACCCATTACAGGCAGGAAATGGCAGTGATCAAAACACCCTGACGACCACAAAACAATTACGCGATATCATACTAAGGCTCAAAACCGAAGGAGCGGCAGGTCCAAATGGTCTCCCCAATGCATTCTTTAAGGATGACCCAGATTATTGGTCGACGAACCTAACTCCACTCTTCAACCGCATCTTTACACACAGCGAAGTCCCCGACTCATGGAAAGGGACCATAATACATCCTATATTTAAACAAGGTGACCGTCGAAATCCAAGTAATTACAGGCTCATATCCTTAATTGATGTTGAGGCCAAGCTCTACGCCTCCTGCCTCCTCGCCCAGCTGCAGGAGTGGACGGACGACAACAATATAATTCCATACTTTCAAACAGGTTTTAGACAAGGGATGGGCACTATAACAAACCTGGCAATCCTTGCAATCCTAACTGAAAAGGCACAAAAAAGGAGAACGCGATTGTACGCATGTTTTATTGACATAAAATCTGCCTTCGATCGAGTAAATAGAGGGAGACTCTGGAAAAAGCTAAAGGCATGGGGTTTACCGAATCAGTTATTAAATGCGATTACTGTCCTACACAGCGACACCTGGGCGAGAGTAAAATTGGGCGAAGGTCACAGTACTACAGCGAGCATCGACACGCAGCAAGGATTAAAACAAGGCTGCGTGTTAGCACCAATCCTATTTAATTTGTTCCTCTCAGACCTTGGCAAACACATGGAAGTAGCTGACTGCCACCGACCGATAATGGCCAATAAGCAGATTCCCGTCCTACAGTATGCGGATGATATTGTTTTATTAAGCAAAACTCCCATCGGCCTTCAAAGAGCTATCAACAACTTAGTATCCTACCTGGACCAAGAAAATCTGGAACTTATTAAAGGAAAAACAAAGGTTGTCCGTTTGGTGGATTCACACAAAATTAAGTTCAAATGGACAGTAAAAGGGATGAAGGTTGAAGAGCAAGGTTTATATAAATACCTCGGTATCACAATAGGACAGGGTACATCCTATAAGGAGCATAAACTTGTTACCAAAGCAAAAGCACATTCTCTAATCTTTGCTTACCAGCAACTAAAAACTAAATTGGACTGCCCAAATAATAATCACCTTCTAAAAGTAATGTCAGCACAAAGTATGCCTACTTTGTCATACGGCTTAGTCACCTGGTGTGGTAAAGAGGTGGAGCTACTCAATGATCTCCAGACAAGGATCTATAAAGCCGTTTTTAATTTGCCAAAGTCAGCCTCTCCATCTCAAGTCCGGCTGGAATTCGGCCTTCTAAATCAAAAATTTCGGAGCATGAGCGGGTTCCTAAAGCTCTGCCACAAATTCCGATCTGCAGAACCAGATTCAATGGACAGACTATGTTGGGAGGAAATTAAGCCCCAGACGGGACTGGACCCATCAAACTTATGGGGAAGTTACCTGAGAACCTGCCTGGCTGTCCTTGAAATACAAGCAAATTGGGAAAAAAGCCAAGAAAAAACAACTTTTAGTAAGGTGATAAATGACGCAGCAAAAAAGAAATCCTTTCTGGACGACAAAATTACAACATCTAAACGTAGGCACGGGTGGACAATTATTTCTTCCTACAAAGTATTGAAACCTCAAGCCTACCTAACATCCCACTTTAGCTGGCACCTAAAGAAGTCTTACATAAACTACAGGATGGGTTTGCACGCTTTGAAAGATCTACGGCCGTCTTGGAAACAACCCAAACAAACACCCCAGTGTCGCCTGTGCGGCTACCAAAATGAATCCCTAACTCACCTTTTTTGCGTTTGTCCAGCAGTTACGGCTTGGAGGAGATAGTACCTAAGACCTATCTTTATTGAACTCCAAATTCGCACATGTAGGCAAGCCGTTATACGCTGGATGGACGGCTCTTCTATTATCCTGGCCTGTCGAGGAGTGAAATACCTGACAGAAGTTAAAAAACTGTTACTCAAAGCTGATCAGGAGGGGATCAGAGAGGTCTGAGCAACTGGATATAGTCTTAATAGGAATACGTTGTGCAATAAAAGGACTAAAAACTAGACCTCCTTAGTAAAGCAGGACTAAACTTTAATTGTAAATTAGTCCTACTCAGTAATGCTGGACTAAATTTCATCTATTGTACCTTTTTTATTGTTATTTTTTAAATATTTTATGTGTTGGTAGAATCATCACATTGTAATAATAGGATATAGTATTAATGTAGCATGGTTTTAATTGTGGACGTAATGATATTCAACTGTTTTAGATATTTGTAACGATTTTAATTAATCATACAATAAACTTGAATGTGAATGTATATCAATTTATCAATTTAATTTTGTCTAATTACTTAGCCTGTGTTGACCTTTTACTAATCTTCAGTCCTCCAATATCTGTATTTATTTATTTATGGTTGTTTCAATAATGATATCTGTTATCTTTTATAGATTGAGAGCTGTATGCCCTTCTCACCTTTTCAGTTCAGATTTAGACAGTACTTTCAAGATGTCCACCACATTAGCAGTCTTTTTTGTGTTGATGTGTCTTTCTCTCTTTCTATTGTAGCACTAGTCCTCTTTCCCTGATCTGTGAGCTGCCTTTTCCCTTTCTATTTTCCCATTGTCCTTTTTTCATTTCCGATTTTTACTTTCTGCCATTATCGGGTGTGATTTCTTCTGTTGTAGTTTTTCCTCAAGATGGCTCTCGTTTTCGTTGCTAAATGTCCTATATGGTCGCCATTTTGAGGTCAGGCAGACCGATATTTATTCTTCGATTCCCCTCAAGATGGCCCTCGTTTTCATTTCTAAATGTCCTTTATGGCCGCCATTTTGAGGTCAGGCAGGCCGATATTTATTCCTCTATTCCCCGGCGTTATACTTTCAAAATCCCCTCATCTGTATTCTGGTATTCTGCATCCGCTATACATCCATTCGTATCATGTGGCACCGGCGGCGTGAATTCCGCACAGAGGCTGTCCTCCGCTTGGTAAACGGATCGGTCTCTCACCTCCTCCTTCCCCGACGTCCTCCGCCACCATGTATCCCCGCTTCTTGGCCTCACCGTGGGTAGATGCCTCGGTTCCTTGGCTCCTCCTCTCCTCTCTGCTCCGCTCCTCCGTCCCCTGCTGTTCTCTGGCGTGCTCCGGTTCCTTAACGCGCCTCCGTCTCTTCACACTGCATTCCTGCTCTCCCGGATAACGTAACACGACTCTTGGCTACCACAGTCTTTCTTCCGGTGTGCCCGCTGCGGTATTCCTTGATGTTCCGTCCAGGTAAGCACCACTCCTTCTTCCTGTTGCATCCACGACGCTCCTTGACAGCCCGATGATTTTCTCCGTCGTCTCTCCTTCTTGGATGTCTCCGCCCGGCTGTGTATTCGGTATGTGCTGTTTCCTTTTCCCTTATCCTTTTATTCTCTTCTTCTTTTTCTCCAGATGCTTCTTGTTGTTGTTGGTCGCTGTGGACGCTGTTGCTGGTGGGTGGCAGGGTTAAAAACAGGGATTTTGACCATATAGGTTATCCCTAAACCTGGAGCTCCCGAGTGGGGCTCCTACCTGGCGGCCATCTTCTCTTGTTAATGTTACAAGTGTGTTTGTGCAACATAATCATATTATTTTCAGACAATGTTTCTCCACCTGAAAGTTAAAATTAAACACTTAACCTCTAAACCGCTGCGGCAATTCCGCAGCGGTGGGGCGGTTTAATTGAGTGGGCGGGGCCGTGTCGGCAAACAGACGTGCGCTGCACTACGGAGGTGGTGCTCGCGATGGCCGTTGGCCGACGGGCGAATAGAAAGGTTTAAAAACCAAACAACTGAAACTTTGCTTTTTCAGAGAAGCATCAGGACTACATGCAAAGATTAGAATAGCAAGGACATCTGTCCTCGCACAAATCAGCTTTGGAATAAAATCAAAGGACAACATTTGCCTTGCCTGTTACAGAAATTATATGAGTAGTAGCACATTAGTTTCTACTCTCCTCTCCATTGAAAAACAGTGGAGGTGAAGGTATAAGGAGTAACAGGGTTTTGGGTGGGGCAGACACAAGGACTGAATGTTAGGGGGACATGCCTATGTATCACTGTCTAACTGCAGACCTTTCTGAGGTATGAGGGAATACTTAATGGCTTGGCATATAAATAATTAGGCAATTCTAAAAATCATTCAGTCATGAATGTAACCATAAGGCCTATAACATATATGTAGATATTTTGTAGGAAGTAGACTAATCTAGTGGAGCGAATAGGAAGGTGGGATATGAAATGTTTGAAGTAATTTCTTTTAATTCACCTTGTTTTATCGTAAGACTGCTGAGATTGCTGTGGTAATTACCAATATTCTGATACATAAGATTATGTGTGAATCCTATATAATAAAGTATCTTTTATTATACAATACAAATAACTGAGTGTGTCTGTTATTTGAAGGGGTCAAGGAGGGAATCCAAATCTTTACACCACATTCCCCCTCCAAATGAAAAAAGGAATTGACTGGGTTGCCTGACTCCTAACTGTAGTAAATCTCAAGAGTCCAGATTTGTTTAAAACTGGATTCATTTCAAGAAATATAAACCCCAGTAGTAGGAGTAGCCTCATACATGGGCTAGTACAGCCACAGATCAGTATGAATGCCAGGTTCACATTCCATACACATCATGCTGTTCTCATTCCATTACTGTGCTAAGGAAAATGTAGAGGGACAAACTGTGGTAAATGGCACACTAACCATAATACATAATACAACATACTAAGGGCAATGCAACATATTGTTGCCCTTATTAACAGCAAGACAAAATTACAAAACAAGAAGAATAAAAGTAAAAAAAACAAGGCAATAATATTAATACAGTAATAACAAAAGTTCAATTGCATATGTAGTCTTGAAACCTCTTTGGTCTCTTGATCGTGCGCCCAGATTTGCCCTTTCTGGCATACCCACGGGACCGAAGAGGAACTTTGGTCAAGTATTCCACACTGTTCATGTCGTTTGACCCCAGCAATCTACATTTTTACCAAGCACACCAGTTACACCAGAACACTCTCCCCCCAAAAAATCGGACTTATTATTTGTATACTTTTGAGGGCATGCTGCAAAAGTGTCAATAAAAATTCTCTTCTCCCCGTTGTATAGAGAAATGTGGCTAGAAATGCCACACATTGCCTCCACATAGCTGGACCAAGTTACATAAGATCCTATCCATGTGTAAAGGATGAAAGTATCTGCCTACTTTTCTTCTATAAACATCTGTTTTTTTGACTCTCACTCAATCACCTACTCACAACTATACCTGCTTGGAGATATGCTTTTTGTTGTGGTACTTCTTACTCTTGTCCTGAGTCTTGTTAACCCATTCCTTAACCTCATCAGGAGTCCACTGGCTCCTCTTGGAACAATGTGTCCTTCATGGTTGGCACTCTGTCTCTCATAATTTCAAAAGGGGTAAAACCAGTAGAACTGCATAGTTCAACCTTGTAAACCCACACTGTGCACCATTTTTCCTTAACCCAGGATAATTTGTCCTCTTTAGCTAGCTGGATGGTATTTTTGAGCACTTTGTTGAAGTGCTCCACAGAACCATTACCAGCTTTATGGTAAATAGAAGTTGTTTTGTGCACTGTGGCATTCCTTTTCATGAAAGAATTAAATGCGTTCAAACAAAATCGGGGTCCATTATCAGTCAAAATAACTGTGGGCAAACAATCTCTCAAAAATACTTTGTCTAAGAATTGCACTATGGATTGGGCATCCACTTTTTAACTACTTTTATATCAGGCCATTTAGCGAAATGATTAAATGGGACTATAACATACTTGACTTCTACTCCCTTCTGCACAGGACCCAATTTGTCCAACCCAATCCTTTCCCATGGCATATTAGGGCACTTTATGGGACATGAAGGTGGTTTGATAGAAACAAGGAATTTTTCAGTATTGTTGCACAACACACATGTTCTAACCTTTTTCCCGATGGCCTGGTCCATACCAGGCCACCAGTACACATTTTTGACCCTGAACTTCATTTTAGTAATGCCTAAATGGCCTTCATGATAAGTGTCCAAAATCCTACTCCTCAAGGATTCAGGGGGGAAACCATTTCAGCTCGTAGCACTTTACCACCTTCTGTAGAAAGCTCTTGCCTCAACTCACAAAGTGCACACAATTTGTTGTTCAGATCTCCCTTGGGAGGAAAACTGTCCCTAATCCATTTACTAATTTTCTGCAACAGCTCACCCTTAATGGTGGCTTCTACCCAGTCACTCTCAGAAACACCATCACTGATATCAGCCACACAACAATTTTCAAATTCATCTATAAGTTCAGGATTGATCCTAAATGGCAATGGCATCCTGCTTAAATAATCCGCCATTTTGTTCTTAACAGCAGGCACATAGCATACCCAATAATTGTAATTCAACAGTTTAATTGACATACGAGCCAGCCTGGGAGATGCATTAAGTAACCCTTTTGGTTAAGGGTTTACGATCGCTTCTGATTGTAAAATGAGCTCCCCAGATATTTGCCCTGAAATGTTCTACTCTACAAACGCAAGTGCGAGGCTTCTTTTTCAATCACAGAATACTTTTCTTCTGTTGGGGTAATGGAACGTGATGCAAAGGCTATTACATACTCTTTACCTCCCTTATCAACTTGAGTGATTACTACTTCTAAACCCTTGCAGCTCGCCTCGGTAGTAACTATACTTTTAAAAGCTGGGTAAAATCCTTGTAAGGCTGGAGTGCCTCTGGTGTAATTTTAGATGTTTTGGAAAGCATGTTGACACTCTTACGACCACTCAAATTCAGACTTAGTTTTCAAAAGTTGTCTAATAGGAAAACGCTTGTTCACAACATTCCTAACATACTTAGCATAGAATTCTGCCATTCCTAAAAAAAACCTGTTTCATCTTTGTTTGGGGGTGCAAAGGCATCTTTAATCACCTCCACCAAAGATGCTTTGGGTTCCACACCCTTCTCACTAATTTCATGGCCTAAATACGTGAATGAGTTTTTTGCAAACATACTTTTGGAATATTGTGCAGTTAGACCTTTTTCACAGAGAATATTTGTCTCACTCATGATCAGAATATCATCCAGGAAAAACACCACTTTTTAAACTTTTTAGAAAAGTTTAAAAATTACTCGCAGGAATATGGCAGCTGCAGATGCCAACCCAAATGAAACTCTTAAGAACTTAAAGCAGCCAAAAGGTGTAATTAACACTGTCAATCTGCGGTTGTCAGGCTACAAAAGAAGCTGGTGGTACGCAGACGTGAGATCAATTGTGGAGAACCATTTAGCACCCATTGTGATAGATAACAATTCATTCATTTTGGAGAGGGGAAATTGATCCACCAGTATGTTTTTATTCAAATATTTATAGTCTAAAGACAACCTGATTTACCATTGGCTCATCGTGCAATGACTAAAGGTCCAGTCTGAAGCTTCCACCGACTCAATTATACCCGCTTCAAGCTGTTTGTCTAATTCCATTGAAACATCATCTCTGATGCTCTTAGGAATGTTCCCAGCTTTCTGTATGCTTGGCACACCATTTCTTTTAAAACAATTCTGTGCTGGAACACCGTAAGTTCTCCTACTTTATCCTAAAACACATCCGGTATTCCATCCACGTATTTGCACTTTTACTTGCTACACATTGCACCCCTAGGGTAGGTTCCTCTTTATTGGGATCCAAAATAATTCCAAGTTTTCCTTGGTCCACCAACCAGCCTTTGAAACATACAATTTGCAATCAATGTCTTGTCCCTTAAATTTGTACTTCATTTTTCTAAAACCAACCACGGGTATAGGATCTCCAGTGAAATGTTTTGGAGAAATGTCCCGTAACTCCAGTTCTTCACCTACAACCCTTTTGAATTTCTCCTCCCACACAGTTTCACCTACTAGTGTAAGGAAAACCAGAATCTGCAGGGATGATTATAGAAATACCACCCATTTCAATACACTACTTAGTGTTTTTTTTGTCTATTGGTCAGAATACCCAGCACGTCTGACATTGACTCTACACTTAACACACAAGTTTGTGTCATCTACATCTGAGTCTGAAATGTCTGCGTCTGACTCCTCCTCTAAAGGTTTAACAGCAGAGTATCTGTTACTTTTTTTCTTGCACACCTTTAGAAAATGCCCATTATACCACACCCAGAACACCTTTGATTCCAGGCTAGGCATTTTTTATCGTTGGCCAAATGACCTGAAAACCCATGTCTATAACATCTACTGCTTTGTCATACTCCTGTTGGTTTTTTTTGTAGCCTGTATTTAATTTTTGTTTTTGAGAATACATGTGTCTTACCTAGTTTTATTTTATTTACTACCTCATTAGTTTCCCCTTCATTGTCCAGATCATTTGTAGTTTTTGTGTCAGTCAAAACCGCTTTTGCAAGTTCTACAACTTCTTGAAGTGGAATCTCCCCCTAGGCCCATAGACTTTTCTGAACAGACGAATTAGCAGCATGCATGACTTTTTGGTCTCTGATAAGCTCGTCGTGTAAAGTGCCAAAGTGACAAGTTAAGGCAAAGATTTTTAAGGCAGAGACATATTCTTCCACTGTCTCTTCCTTTGATTATTTCCTATAGTAAAACATACCTGTCTTTCCCAACACAAACAGTGGTTACATAGTAAGCATACAGATCTTCCAAAGCATGCAGGAAAACATTTCCTCCAGAATATGTTTTTTTTCCAATTCAATTGTAAACCCTCAAGCCAATTGGGCCCAAAAAATGCAGCAGTGTTTTCTTTTGTTTGTCAGGCGTAATATAGTCATCTTCATCTGAGGTGGAAATGTAGTTCATGAAATGCTCTTTCCATTCTTGCCACTTAAGCACATTTTCTCCAGAAGTAGGCACAAAACGTTGGGGAGGAGTAAGGTTTAAAGCAGTACCAGATACCGAACTATGTGGAATAACAGTACAACTGAGAAGGTTTAACCAGTGTAAACAAATAGAAGGCAATAGTAATAATGGCTAGATAGCTACGTAAATAGAAGATAGGTAATTGGCAATATTATTACTGATTACACTCCTCCTAGGGAAGACACAAAAAAATTATACTTGTGCACATTACCACATGGTGTTGTGATGCCAGTATGTGTGTATACACAACTATAATCACTGCGCTGTGTACACACGATGTGGGAATGCGTGCATGTCTCAGTAAAGCTTTCTGTGTTCACACGTTGCAGAATTGTGTGTGCATCACAGAGGAATTTTTGAATGGAAATTGTGTGTATTGCTGAAATAGACTCCAGTGATGCGCACTTCAATAATGCATGCGTATCACAGTGAACATGAGAATGCAGCCCGATAAAAGATGGGCGCTTGCATCTGATGTCAAAGCGTCCAGTGTCGGGTTGGTAGTTCTGTAGAGGTTCCACTTCGGGGATGCTTTCGGAACACGTTTTCTAGAATGAGGTGAAGGCAGTGGTGGCAGCACCTGCAGTGGAATCCAGGCAATTTGAAGAATGTGGAAAGAGGAATTCCGGTTCAAATTAAAGGATGCAGTTTGGAGACGGTGCTAGCAGAACTGAATTAGGCAAGTCTAAGCTAAGCCCTCTACAAAAAAAATCTCACTTCCTAATACTAGTGTAGAAATTTGCTCCCAAAACGTCGCAGCACCTAAGTACAAGGAGTAATTTAGCGAAGTACAAATTCTAAGTAGAACAAAATGGCAAAATAAGTTGTCTATATATGTTCTTCTGCTGCGGGTAATTGTCACCAAAAATTGTAGGAAATCTCCAGAATCCAGATTTATTTAAAACTTGATTTATCCCATGAAATATAAACACCAGCAGCAGGAGCGGCATACATGTACCAGTACAGTCACCAGCATATGTATGAGTGCCAGGTTCATATTTCATACACATCATGCAGGTCTAATTCCATTATTGTGCTATGGAATACCAAGAGGGGCAAACTACGGTAAAAGGCACACTAACTATACTACATAATACAACATACTAAGGGCAATACACTCGGTGAGCCTGTCTGCCATTCAGAAAACCTCCAGTAATCCCAAGTGCGGCTCTTTCGGCCTGAGGGATTACAACGTTAGATTCTGACAGCCTTTCTGTGCCTGCCCTTCCTACACAGAAAGGTGGTCGGAAGTCGACTTTGGGGGCCCCCAGGAGGTCCCCATGGGTGCATGGTCTTAGGGGCACCTGTGGTGCCCCCCTTTGGCCCCTGAACTCCATGGCAGGCACCTTGAGGTACCTGCAACGGGGTGCAGGGATGAACTGCACCTCTTCTCGTTACGATGAGAGCATGCACTCCTGGCGGAATGCATGCTCCCATTGTCAAGAATAGGATTGCGACCAATCAGTGTTTGGGCGTCCTAATTGCTGGGTTGGGAACGCCGAAAGGAGGTCGGTAGCTAATTATTTTATTTTTTTAAAATATGTAAGTTATGGAACAGTTACATTTTTTGTTATATTTTAAGTGTGGGTTGCTAGGTTTGTAGTCGCACAGGGTGGGAAGTTAATTAATTAATAAATGGAAAAACAATTATTTATTAGGCGATAGTTATTTTGTATTAAATAGAAACTATTTAAATTAATCGATTATTTTCAGGTTTTAATATATAACTATATATTTGTTTTCTCCAACAGCTAAGGATACAACAAAGCATGGCACACACTCACGATGTATGATAAAATTATTTTATTCTGCTCCCATCGGCAGACAAACGCGTTTCGGCCATGCTGGCCTTTATCAATGGCGATGTTTGCAACATTCATCGCAGTTAAATATTCAATACACGTCACTTCCCACTGTTTTTTTATCAGCTGAAACAAAAATCAGGCTGCTTGACAGTTTTCTCTCAGTCCACATTGATTATAACAGCAGCCATGTTAGACTGAGCAAAAGGATGATGGTTTGTCTGTCTGTGTATCACCAAACATACAAAGGCACAAATTTATCTTAAATTGTTATATAATCACAAATTATCCTGCTCAATCATCCTATTTTGCATTTTGTTTGTTATCTCGCCCTGAATGGGCAATTGGAACTTTCAACTTATTAAATACAAGTCAACAATTTCATATGTGGGATTCAGACACTAATTAAAAACAATGGAATTCTTTTAAATGCTCAGTTCATGAGGAGGAGACATGGAGTCCATTAGAGACTCTATTTACGGAGCAAATTTATATACAAATTGGTGGCACTCATCTTGACTAGTGATCCTTCTCAGTCCACTACATGTCAATTATTATAGAAAAAACAAACAGAGGATACAAATAATTCATTCCTAGATGACCATATCCAATAAAAAACACAACTAATAATTCTACTTCATCCTAAATCATTTTCTCATTCTTCCATTTGTCCCTACTATTTCATTGCATTTCCATTTTTGTCATTTTTTCTCCCCCTCTTCTTTCGTTTTATTTTATATGTACAGAATATTCGCAGAGTATTTATTCTTTTTCTCATGATATCTAGCCAACGTGTGTCCACATTTCTTCTTCACAGTGTAAGCCTGTAGGGCTAGAGAATGGAGTTCTATTATATATTTAGATTCTAACTGTCTGAGGGTTCTTATCCGGTCACCCCCTCTCCTGAGAGGTGGAACTCGATCCAGACAGAAGAATTTCAATAAATTGCTGTTACTTTTATGCATTTCCACAAAGTGCCTCGCCACAGGATAACTATTATCCTTTTTGGTTATAGCACGCATGTGCTCTAAAATCCTCTTTTTGGTCTGATGTATTGTGCTTCCCACATAACATAGGTTGCACGGACACATCAGACAATAAACTGTGAAGTCTGAATTACAATTCAATAGTTTGGTGACAACTTTGGCTTGATTACTACCAGGAATATTATAGTTTTTCACTGTTGCGCTATTTTTACACACTTTGCATTTTAAGCATGGGTAGAAACCTTTTACCTCATGCAAACTAACATATTTTTAGTGAAAGACTATGCACTAGCATGTCCTTAAGGGAAATATTTTTCCTGTATGTTATGCTAGGCTGTTTAGTTATCTGTTGGCCAATGACCACATCTGCCTGGAGTATGCTCCAAGGATTTTTTAAAATCTGACGAATCTGTCCCGAATCTGATGAAAAAGTTAAAATGAGTCTGGTTATATTGTCACTATTCTATTTTGGGGGCTTGTTTAGAAGATCTTCTCTTCTACGCTCTTCTGCCCTGGCAACAGCTGTAGAACTCGTTGTGGATACCCTCTTTGCTCAAAGCGACCCACAGCTTCTTTTGTAGCTATTTTATAGTCTTCTTTTGTAGTATTATTTGTTTTTAAGCGAAGACACTCGCCATAGGGAATACTATTCACTAAACATCGTGGATGTTGACTAGTAAAATGTAGAGTTGCATTACCCGCTGCGGGTTTGTGAAACAGTTTGGTCTTTAGCATGACATTATCAGCATAAACTAATAGATCTAAATACGGCACTTCTTGTTTGCTGATAGTATCAGAAAAATGGAGATTGACATCATTACTGTTGAGATTATCGATATATTCCTCTAACTCTTATCTAGTACCTATCCAAGTGAAGAATATGTCGTCAATAAAGTGGGTCCAGATTCCTATTTTCTGTGCCCGGACTTCATTGGTACCTGACCAGGCCACGTGCTTCTCCCACCAGCCTACGAATACATTAGCGTAGCTGGGGGCGAAGCACGTGCCCATCGCAGCACCCTGCCTCTGGATGTACAGTTGTTCACCAAAGGCAAAAATGTTGTTATTCAAACAGAATGATAAAAATTGTAAAATCATTTGATTGTGTTCTGTATATTTAAGTGGTCTAGTTTTTAGAAAGGATTTGATGGCCGCTTCTCCCTGACCGTGGTTGATACATGTATACAGACTGGTGTTGTCTAGAGTAACAAGCAAAAAGGAATCTTCCCAGCTGGTATTCGCAATCAACTTAATGAAATCCGTACTATCTTTGATGTAGAATACTGAATCAAAGACGAAAGGGCAGAGAAAAGTATTCACCAAAATTAGGTGTTCTCCAAAAGACTACCCATGGAAGAGACGATTGGTCTCCCAGGGGGTCTTTTGTTGTTTTTGTGCAATTTTGAGATGTGATAGAAGGTCGGAGTAACAGAGTGATCTATTTTTTATAAAATTATACTCATCTTGGCTCAAAATCCCCTTATTTTTTCAAAAATCAATCATTCCATAAAACTTAAGAATGCTTTGATTATATTCTTTAGTGGAGATTATTACATAACAAGTATGATCATTTAATCGTCTCAAGGCTTCCATTACATATGAGGTACTGTCCTGGAGAACAATGTTCCCACCCTTATCTGACGGCTTTTTTACAATTGACAGGTCTTTCTGCAAAGCTTAACATTCTTCCAAGGAAATATTTTGATGTTGTTTCTTCGTTTCCTTAGGATTGATTCTCAATTTATATAGATCTTTGATTACCATCTCATGGAAGCTATTGATCATGTCAAATGCAGTTGGTGGAATGTATCTTGAGTTTTTTCTTCATATTGCTGGCAATTCCTGTTTGTGCTATATCACTCCGTTCAAGAAATTCTATGTCACCCACTGCTTGTGTCATACTGTCATCTTCTAGTTTCCCTCCTAGTTCATAAAGGGCTCTCAAGGCTGGTAGATCACTTCCAGTTAATAGATCCATCGGGTCAATTGTCCGGTCTGGATCCCTCGAGGGTATCGATATTTTTCCATGGAACATTTTTTTTCAATTTCAGTTTGCGTATAAAAAGATAAAGGTCACTACGAGTTTGGACATAGTCCCATCTACTTGTTGGACAGAATGATAGCCCCTTACGTAGTACCTGCTCCTCAATTTTTGTTAGTTTTCATTTGGACAGGTTAACTACAGTCAGGTCTTGTTGACTCACTTTCTATTGGTTCCCCTTTTGATCCTTGTGACCCACGGAGTGTATTGTGGATTTACTTTTTTTGCCCCTTCTTGTTTTCCTTTTTCTGATTCTGGGGGTCTTGCCCTCTGCGGGAGTTGTCGCCATGACTGGATTACTTGATATTTCTGGGGAAAATGTACTCTTCCAACCTCATTCTCTGTCATGCTTGACATTCCTTCTGATTCTGATTATTCAGCTTCTATTTCCGATTCCGACGTATCTCTTGTTGTTACTATATTAATTTTTCTTGCCTCTTGGATTGTTTTTCTCGGAAGGTCGAATTTCTTTGCCAATGTCAGGACCTTGCTGGTCTCCCGCAGATTTCTCATGTTTACGTTTTCTAATTACCTCTTCATATTTGATTAGACATTGTTTAATTTGCTGTCTTAAATTTTCTGCTGTTTCTTTTGCCGAATCCTCAGCAATCAACTCTTCCAGTCTCTTTATTTCTTCCATTAATTTTGCTCTATTACTGATCGCATACTTTATCAGAATCTCTACCATTCCTTTCGCTGATCGTGTGGTATGGTCTGACCATTCCAATAATAGATTAGGGTCCGTGTTCTCATATGATGGCACTGTATATATTCGCAAACCTCGGGGAATGCATTCTGCTTCAAGATAGTGTTTTAGTGATGTTGATTCCCACCACTTACGTACTTCTTTCTCATATGTTTTTTCCAGTAATTGGAACAGTCCTTTTAATGAATTTGGGGCCACACTGCTCCCTTGTTAACTTTTTTCTTTTGTGCCTTCATTTGCTCCCACAGTGAATACCGAGTCAGCCGCTTCCAATCTTTCCTCCTCACTGAACATTGTTACGGGTTGCCTTGGATGTTATCACTAATTTAAACAAAGTTTGCTATCACTGCTTTCCCTGGCGATGGGTGTAATTCTGTTGACAATTTAATCGAGAACACCCAACCAAAAAACTGTACGAGCGTATCGATTGCAATGGCACATTAGGCTTACCGGAACTGGTCCTCGATAGGCTAAAGCGTCCTCCGACCCGGTTGCCTCCGATCCCGTTCCCATTCCGGTTCCGTCTTGGCCCGATACAATCGCCAAGTCTGCTCCTGTTGGCCAGCTTTTTTCTGGTGGTGCCAGGGGCATTCTTGTAGAAATTCTTCCAAGTTGTCCATCGAAAATCGGCCGCACACTAGTTGGGTAGGTGTCGCCACTGACGCCGGTGAGTTTGTCGATATAATTTTCCAACCGCTAAGGACACAACAAAGTGTGGCGCACACTCACGATGTATAATTAAATTATTTTATTCTACTCCCATCTGCAGACAAACGTGTTTCAGCCATGCTGGCCTTTATCAATGTCAATATTTACAATGTTCGTCCCAGTTAAATACACGTCACTTCCCACTGCTTTTTTCTCAGTTGACACAAAAAGCGGACTGCGCGATATTTTTTTCTCAGTCTACATTGATTATAACAGCAGCCATGTTAGAATGGGCAAAAGGATGATGATCTGTCTGTCTGTATATCACCATGCATATAAAGGCACATATTTATCTTAAATTGTTATATAATCACAAATTCTATGACAAGACCAGAGGACTCCTATTATGCTTATCTTATCTGCCGTCTTCTAAGAGGAGTTTGGTTTTCCAAACCTCCTTTGGCTAAGTATTCCTGTTTATGGGATGTTAATGTTGTTCTTAAATTGTTTTCTTATTGGCCATATATCTCTGCTCTATCCCTAAAAATGTTGTCAGCTAAACTTACCATGTTACTCTGCCTGGTCTCGATAAAACGTGTTTCAGATGTTAAGGCTCTGGATATTTCCTCCCGGCAGTTCTCCTCTACAGATGTTCCACATTAATAGGAGGACAAAGACAAATTTGAATTCTGTTTTTTATCCTTACTTCCCTTCCCATCCTAAATTATGTGTTGGTCAATGCTTCAAGGCGTACGAACAAAGAACATCTGACCTCAGAATGTCATCTCACTTCCAGCTTCTCATTTCCTTCCGTAAACCCATCGCCCCGTTTCCTCTGCTACTCGGGCCCGCTGGGTTCACTGGGTCATGTCCCTTGCTGGCATTGACCCATTCCACTAGGGGTGCCAGGGCTTCCAAAGCCTTTTGGGCAGGCTCTCGTTTGGAGGACATTCTGAGGTCAGCAGATTGGTCTAATGACAATGTTTTTCATATGTTCTACTGCAAACCTGTTGTTACTGCTGCTTCTTTAGTGGTTGATATGCTTTAAACAAGCATATTAGGAGCCTCTGGTCTTGTCATAAAATGCAGATTTTCCTAATAATTTATGAAGGAAAGTCTTAATTTTTATTAAAGATACAGAGGCGAGTATTATCCCGCCGCAACACTTTTAACCTGTGTTTCTCCCTCCTTTCAGCGGCTCCAGCGTTGCCTCCTGCATCTTCATGATGGAACGGATCCTTTACAAGAGCGCCTTCTGCTTCTCCGGGATGAATCTCCTTCTGGTTTCAAGTCCTCTAAAGAGTTTCCTGCAGTTCGCCGACCCTGGGTGGATGTTGGTCAAGAAATTTGCTCATGGATGTTAGCCCTTGCTATTGTGTTTTCGATTGCTCCTCTGTTTATTGACTCTATTTGAGCTGCTCGCCAGACATACCAACAAAACCCACAAAAAAATGCGGCAAGGCCCTAGAAAAGACACAGCACTCAACCAGAAACTTAAATACCTAATCTGGTTCAGGCACAAGGAGGGAAGAACCCCTGTACTCTATGTGTGGTAGCCTTAGCGCTACAAAAAATTGAGGTAGTCTTCCCGTTACAAAAGATTTTGGTGTCCCTATCGGCACAAAAAGGAGTGGTGTCCACAGTGACACAAAGGTTAACCAGGACTCTTTCAGCCTCAATAATAAGTATGATTCCAATGATGATCTGAGGTTAAATGAGTTTATTCTCAACCCTGATTAATGGCTTTATGCTTTTGTTCGGATGACAATTTACAGTGTCCCTCAACCTCAAAACCTGTTGAGGATCCTCTAGAGGAGGATATGCTTAGCCTGAATGCCATAATACATCCACGCAGTTCAAAATGAAGGCGCTTATCATATGTGGCCTAATTTATCAAACAATGAGTGATGAAACCCCTCAAGAGACAATATCATAATTTGATGCGGGCCGAATGTTCCAGACCATTTATAGATAAGAAGGCATGTCATGCCCCCAATCTGGACCCTGAGCTGATTACTTTCCTTTTCAAAGCAGGTAACCAAAGAAAAAGGCTTTGAACTTTGCCTTAAGCAATGCCAGGATAGACTTCTAGACATCCTGGTTCCTCTAGCGCACAGGACACAGAGATAGACATTGAGTTCTTGAGGGGCTAGAGACAAAGGGCAATTTGTATGTTGGGTAATGCCAATGCAGGTTGGATAGGGCTAACAGTGGCAGTGTCTCCCCGTTCTGCTTGAGGACAGACAGCTTGTATCAGGTCAGGTACACAGGAACGAGGTTCTAACTGCCTGTAATCAGGAAACTGGAATATTTCAATATTTTAATTGCGTCGTCTGGTTGATTTTAAAAAACCACTCGTTTGACCTGCTCACTTTGTAAAATCTGTGTGCATGCTCTTTAGTGCATTGGGGGTGATTTTAAAACTTACTTGCACTCTGCAGTCAGTGCTCGATGCTGTAGCCTGCCCGCCCCGGTCCGACTCGGCAATTATTGCCGTAGAGCGGAGGGCGGACAGGTAAGAGCCTGACTAACTTCCTCACTTCCGCTAGTGCATCAGGTAGCGGTCTAGCCTCCCACAGGGAGGGGCTATTTAGGCAGCGTGGAGCTGCGTGTTACTCGCGGATAGGGCTGACAGTGGCAGTGTCTCCCCGTTCTGCTTGAGGACAGACAGCTTGTATCAGGTCAGGTACACAGCAACGAGGTTCTAACTGCCTGTAATCAGGAAACTGGAATATTTCAATATTTTAATTGCGTCGTCTGGTTGATTTTAAAAAACCACTCGTTTGACCTGCTCACTTTGTAAAATCTGTGTGCATGCTCTTTAGTGCATTGGGGGTGATTTTAAAACTTACTTGCACTCTGCAGTCAGTGCTCGATGCTGTAGCCTGCCCGCCCCGGTCCGACTCGGCAATTATTGCCGTAGAGCGGAGGGCGGACAGGTAAGAGCCTGACTAACTTCCTCACTTCCGCTAGTGCATCAGGTAGCGGTCTAGCCTCCCACAGGGAGGGGCTATTTAGGCAGCGAGGAGCTGCGTGTTACTCGCGGATAGGGCTGACAGTGGCAGTGTCTCCCCGTTCTGCTTGAGGACAGACAGCTTGTATCAGGTCAGGTACACAGGAACGAGGTTCTAACTGCCTGTAATCAGGAAACTGGAATATTTCAATATTTTAATTGCGTCGTCTGGTTGATTTTAAAAAACCACTCGTTTGACCTGCTCACTTTGTAAAATCTGTGTGCATGCTCTTTAGTGCATTGGGGGTGATTTTAAAACTTACTTGCACTCTGCAGTCAGTGCTCGATGCTGTAGCCTGCCCGCCCCGGTCCGACTCGGCAATTATTGCCGTAGAGCGGAGGGCGGACAGATAAGAGCCTGACTAACTTCCTCACTTCCGCTAGTGCATCAGGTAGCGGTCTAGCCTCCCACAGGGAGGGGCTATTTAGGCAGCGAGGAGCTGCGTGTTACTCGCGGATAGGGCTGACAGTGGCAGTGTCTCCCCGTTCTGCTTGAGGACAGACAGCTTGTATCAGGTCAGGTACACAGGAACGAGGTTCTAACTGCCTGTAATCAGGAAACTGGAATATTTCAATATTTTAATTGCGTCGTCTGGTTGATTTTAAAAAAACACTCGTTTGACCTGCTCACTTTGTAAAATCTGTGTGCATGCTCTTTAGTGCATTGGGGGTGATTTTAAAACTTACTTGCACTCTGCAGTCAGTGCTCGATGCTGTAGCCTGCCCGCCCCGGTCCGACTCGGCAATTATTGCCGTAGAGCGGAGGGCGGACAGGTAAGAGCCTGACTAACTTCCTCACTTCCGCTAGTGCATCAGGTTGCGGTCTAGCCTCCCACAGGGAGGGGCTATTTAGCCCTCTCGTCGCCCTGAGCGCGCAGCGGTCGCGCGCAGGGGAGCGCCGGAGGACGCGCCTGAGACAAGCCAGAGAGAAGCCCGTCTGTGCCCGTCCGTGCCAGGACGGGGCCAGGGGCAGGAGACCATGGCTGTCCCATCTATTATCATGAGGACCCCTGATACTGGCCGTCTAATATATTCATCACAGGTATTATGGGATCTACGCCCTAGTATGCATCACACATGTGACGTTACTTTCCATTCGAACCTAGAAGGCCCATTTACATGCCCTAATTGTTACACACATTTCGGCCTTGAGATAGTGACCAACAACCCCTTGCGAGTTTCTACCGCTAGGCCATGTATAACAAATAACACCGGCCCCGTAACGATTACCAAGGATCCCACTCCCATAGGCAGCAAACATTTGTTATGTAACGTGCGCTCATTGCCAAAGCACGCCTCACAGGTTTGGGACCTGATATCTACAGAGAAGCCTGATCTTTGCTTCTTAACAGAGACTTGGCTCAAGCCTCATTCTGTCCCAGCCATTACTCTAGGCATCCCAATGGGCTATAAGGTGTCTAGATTGGACCGCCCACACAAAATAGGTGGCGGAATAGCCATTGTATATAGAGAGGAACTAACTGTCACAATATTGGAGGACATCAGCACCCCTCTGATGGAACTAATGATTTTTAAACTTAACTCTACCTCCGGGGAGAATAGAAGGGGTGCGATCCTGTATCGACCTCCAGGTCCGAGTGTGGACTTCTCGATCTCACTTATGGAGGTTCTGGCGCCATTTATTTTAAACGATCAGAATTTCTTATTAGTGGGAGACTTCAACTTCCACAGTGAATTAGAGACATGCATGGAGGCCAGAACACTTCTCATGGATATGGAATATTTAGGTCTCAAAAAAATGAATCAGGGACCCACACATGAGGCAGGTCACACGTTGGATTTGGTGTTTTCCAACTCATTTTTAAATATGTGTACACCTCCCACTCAAGTAGAATGGACAGATCATTTTATCTTAAAATTTTACACTAAGCCCATGAACAAATCAAGTGCACCGACCGCCTTAGCGACCAAAAGAAGACCATGGCACAAATTAACACAGGACACCTTCCGAGAAGCCTATAAGGCTCCTATAATTAATGATCACAAGGGTATAATGTCAATGGAGCTTAATCGGTTTGTAAATGCTGTAAATGAAGCAATTGATGGCATCATCCCACAGAAAACGTATAAACCCCGCCAAGCAGCCAGACAAGAAGTCTGGTACTCCGAAGACCTGAGACATATGAAACAAAAGTCCAGGAAGCTGGAAAAAGTATGGAGACAATCCCGAAATCTGGAGGATAAACAAGGCTACTTAACATCCCTCAGATCTTATCATAAGGCAATAAGGACGGCTCGGAAAAGCCATATTGCTACACAACTTGCAGAGGCAGGGAAGGACTCTAAAGTCCTTTTTCAAATCCTGCAAACTTTCACCAAGCCTGTAGCTTGCGAGACGGCGGAGGTTGCTTCTCAAGAACTATGCGATGGGATCTCACACTTCTTTATGGAAAAAATTGAGATGATCTATGCAAAGATATTGGCCACTAAATCGACCGAAGTAGCCGATCTTAATAACCCCCCTCACAATAGTATACAGCAGAACACACAGGCCAATAGCCTAAAAAATGTCCCCCTTATTTCCTTAGAGGAAGTCATTGCCCTTACAAAAGTGATTAAGAGCGGTAGTCCACAGGATACTGTTCCCGCCCGTATTATGCCTATGTTGGCCGAAACTCTTGGTCCAGATATCCAGAAACTAATTAATCTATCATTAAGCATGGGAGAAGTTCCAAGAGATTGGAAACGGGCTCTGGTAAGACCGTTAAGGAAGAACACCACCATTCCTTGGACGGATCTTGCCAACCTACGACCCATCTCTCTCCTCCCCTTTATGGGCAATATGATAGAGAAATTCGTTAATGGCCATCTGTCCAGTTTCGTCGAGGAGACACACGGACTGGATCCTTCCCAGTCGGGTTTCAGGCCAAGACACAGCACCGAGACCACCTTGCTGTCAGTCGCAGACGATCTACATATGTACCAGGATGGGGGCTATTCTGTCATCCTGGTTCTATTGGATCTGTCTGCGGCGTTTGACACCGTGTCACACGACATCATGACTACCAGACTCGTGAACATCGGTCTGGAAGGTGGAGCCCTGGCATGGTTAAGGAGTTTCCTGACAGACCGCACCCAGACGGTCACCTTGGGTGCCTACCGATCAGAGGAGTTGGGGATCTCAAAGGGGGTGCCACAGGGTTCCTGCTTAAGCCCGACCCTGTTCAATATCTATGTGGCCCCCCTGGCAAACATCATGAGATCCCATGGGTTCATCCCTATGTCATACGTGGATGACACCCAACTCCTCTTCCCGTTTAAACATCTTACGGATACGGTCAGGAACTCTTTCTCCACGGGGATGAAGGCAGTGGCCCACTGGATGGCATCTAACTTCCTGCAATGTAATGTTGCAAAAACGGAAGTGATGCTGTTCGGTGAGGCAAAGCTCCTATGGTCCCCAGACTGGTGGCCGCAAGATCTTGGCCCAGTCCCAGAGCCAAAGCAGGTGGTAAAAAATCTCGGGGTGCGCCTGGACCAGGAGCTCTCTCTGAAACAATACAGCAACCAAGTGGTGAGCTCATGTTTTCATGTGATCGCCATGTTGAGGAAAGTTTTCCCTATGCTCCCTGACTCAACTAGGAGAACATTAGTGCAGGCCCTAATAATGAGTCGTCTGGACTACTGCAACGGGATGCTCCTATCAGCAAACGAGGGAGTTATTGCGAGATTGCAAGTAGTCCAGAACACTGCGGCCCGTCTTGTCCTAAATAAACCTCCCCGTACACCATCAAAGCCTCTTTTGAACACCTTACATTGGTTGCCCATTAAACAAAGGGTGAAGTACAAGATAGGGTGCACTATACACAAAAGTCTCCAGAATAAAGGTCCAGAGTATTTAAATAGCAGATTCTCCCTCTATAAACCGGTACGATCCTTGAGATCCAGTGAACAAGCTCTACTACAGGTCCCCAGAGCCAGAAAGACCAGGCAAGGCGGAAGAGCTCTATCTATCGCTGGACCAAGGTTGTGGAACAGCCTCCCTCTCTCTTTGAGATTCTGTCAGGAATATCTCCCGTTTAAAAAACAGTTAAAAACCTTCCTATTTCCTAACGAGTGAAATTTGCATATCTACTGTCACAAGCTGAAAAAGGTTTTCAAAGGCGCGGAGATACTCCCCCGGGAGGTGATCCTAGCGCGGTATAAACCCGCAAATAAATATATGTGAGAGGGAAATGGCCATCCTCATAAGAATGAACCCTAAACTTGCCAAGTACGCTAATAAGAAGACAGTGGGAGATCTCGATGGACTCCTATTTGGTCACAACTTTATCAAGTCATTCAACAACTATATGTACACCTTTACATCCACAATTTAATATGAGACTTGTTTTTGGCACATAGCTGTTTGGAAGAACCAACAGGAGGGGACTGGCTGCCGGCCGAGGTATCAGAAGATTCAATTTTTACTCCCAGAATTCAAGAGGATATAGGCGGAATTTCCAGTCCACAGCTGGATTCTATCCACAGAGAGGAAGATCTAAACCCAGAGGAGGTATATCAAGGCCTCAAGGTGAAGGACATGAAGGTGAGTACCAAGGTTTGTACTGGTTCTTCTCAAGTAAGGGTGGGCAGAAGGCTAAAGATATTTCCACACGATTGCTTAGTAGTGACAAGTGACTCTTGGGCTCTGGAGACTATAAAAGGTTTCAAGATAGATTTTTAGAAGTTCCTATCGAAATTTTATCTCCCAGGGAAATCATTTTTGACAAAGAAAAGATGGATTAAGTGGATTTAGAAGTTACTTAGATGTTAGACAAGAGAGCACTAATACAGGGACCAGACTCCGAAGGATTTCTAAGTGCAATCTTCTTGGTAAAAAAGAAAGACAAAGGTTGGCGTTCAGAAATAAATCTGAGGGATTGAAACAAATATTTAGTTTACAGGGGCTTCAAGATGTAGGGACTCAATCTTTTATGAGACTTTTTGCAGGTAAAGGATTGGATAGTAAAACTAGATTAGAAGAATGCAAATTTCACGATTCCTATGGGGGTAGATTTGCAGAAATATCTCTGATTTAGATGGAAAGGTGTATTGTACTAGTTTTGTTGTCTCTCTTTTGGGTTATCCTCCACTCCATTGTGTTTCACCAAGGTCTTATGGACAATGATGGCCTCTTCAAGAGGGAGAGGTGTTCACTTGATAATTTATTTAGATAATATCTTGTTAATGGGTCAGAAGAGAATAGAGATACTGGAACAGTTACAGATGAAAAGATCTTCCGGAAGATCTGGGTTTTATTGTGAATGTGAAGTTGGTGTTGGTATCAAGTCAGAATTTAGAGTTCTTATATTTTCAGGTGGACAAAAGAAGATAAAGAACATAAGGAAGGAGGTGAGATATATCTTAGGCAAGGAAGTGGTAACACTCTGGGACTTCGCAAGGACAATTGGTCTTCTATCTTCATCTAGTCAAGCAATCACTCCAGTACCACTGCCTTACAGGGTTCTTCAGAGGTCTAGGTAAAAAGAAAGGATTATGGTATGCAGACTCGATGATGTTGTCACTGAGGCGCAGATAGATTTGGAGTGGTGGTTAAGCAGCCTAGAGATATGGAATGGCCAGCTATTTGTGGGAATAGGCTAATGTTTACCTTATAAACAGATACCAGCATTTTAGATTGGGGAGTTGACTTGAACAACCTGGAGATAGGGGGAGATGGGTGAAGGAAGATATATTTTTACACATAATTTTTTTAGAGTTAATGGCACACACAACTGAATGGTTTGAGGAGCTTCAAGAACAACTTTGCAAACAGTATTGTTTTAATCCGTATAGACAACGCTTCAGCGGTTTCTTATATCAATCGCTTGGGAGATTCAAGGTCCAAGCAGTTAGCAGATCTGATGAAAGAAATATGGTATTACTGCTGGGAATACAAGATTGTTTTGCCGGGAGGCGACATTTCAGGCACATAGAATAAGAGGGCAGACAGGAATTCGCAATAGCTCAATGATTTCAGCAATTGGAAATAGAACCCAGTATTTTTCAGGAAAGTACAACTTCTATGAATGTGAATGAATCAATCAATGCATATGTAGAGCGCACTACTCACCCGTGAGGGTCTCAAGCCGCTAGTGGGGGGGTGCTGCTACTGCTCGAACAGCCAGGTCTTGAGAAGTCTCCTTAGGTTCAGCAGGTCCTGGGTCTGCCGCAGGTGGATGGGGAGGGTGTTCCATGTCTTGGCGGCGAGGTCGGAGAATGATCTGCCGCTGCCGGTTGTCGTCAGATGCGGGGGATGGTGGCGAGGGCAAGGTCAGCGGAGCGAAGCTGGCGGTTCGGGGAGTAGAAGGCTAGTAGTTTGTTGAGGTATGCTGGTCTGGTGTTGTGGAGTGCTTTGTGAGCGTGGGTGAGGAGCTTGAAGGTGATCCTCTTGTTGACGGGGAGCCAGTGCAGATCTCTCAGGTGGGGTGTGATGTGGCTATGGCGGGGAAAATCGAGGATGAGGCGTGCAGAGGCGTTCTGTGTGCGTTGTAGTCGTTTCTGGAGTTTGCCCGAGGTTGCCGCGTAGAGGGCGTTGCCGTAGTCCAGTTTGCTGCTGACGAGGGCCTGGGTGACCGTACTTCTGGTTTTGGTGGGGATCCATCTGTAGATCTTGCGGAGGGTGTTGAAGCAGGAGGAGGAGACGGCGTTGACTTGCTGGGAAATTGACAGCGATGAGTCCAGGATGACCCCCAGGTTGCAGCTTTGAGAGGGCCCTTAAAATGAGTAGGGTCCACTCTAGGTATTGGGGTGTACTCCTGTGGGAGTTGATTCCAGTAGCTGGGAGGATGCAGAATCATACCAGCAGATGACGGCATCCTTAGTCAAGAGATTTGGTCTGAATCCAGAGCACTACAGGGTGAAGTTTAGAGGCACCCAAAAATTAAGTTCAACGTCTTGGGTAGACTTTGTGGATGTTTAAGTAAAGGCACTGAAAGGCTGGATTGTTGGTAACAAAGTTGACACATATGAGGGATTGTATAATTTGTTTTTGAAAGAACACCTTTTGACTCATTGTGCCGAGGAGAAGTTACGCCAGTATCTAGTGGACTCTAAGCTGACAGAACCCAGAGAGCTGGGGGAATCAGCTGATGAGTGGGTGAGAACCTGTGTTTCCATTCAACACAAGGGAGGTGACGAGAAGAAAGGAGGACAGGTCCCTCCCCAGGGGAAAGCCCAGGGAAATGAAGGTCAAAAACCTAAGGAGTCCTCCAAAGACCCACAAAAACCTGCACAAGGAGGGGGGCCAAAGCCAACCCAAATTCAAAGGGAGGGGGTTTCAGGGAAAGCCTGGTAGGTTCTTTGAGCCCTCATGGGTGGGTAAGTGCTTTGACTGTAACCAGCCAGGGCATAAGCAGGAAGATGCTCTGTGCACCAAGAAGCTTTCCCCTAAGGTGCCATCCCCAGGGATTTCCAGTGTCAGTGTAGGGATGGAGAGTGTGCCCCAGAGAGGGGTAGTCAGATGGTGGAAGCAACCTTAGTGTCCCTGGGCGGGGTGAATATTGCCACCCTTGCTGCCTTACCTCCAAACATGGACAAGTACAGGCAGAGCCCAAAAGTGAATGGGACGGAGGTTGAGGCTATCAGAGACTCTGGGGCTAGTGTAACAATGGTCCTGGATGAACTGGTGCCTCCAGAGATGTTGTTACCTGGTGAGTTTCACCAGGTGACATATACAGACAGCACTACCAAACTCCATCCTATGGTTGTGGTGGATTTGGAATGGGAGGTGTGACAGGCCCTATGAAGGTAGCTGTACCAAAGATGCTCCCAGTCCAGTGTTCACTGGGCAATTATCTTAAAGCCCCTGCATGGTCAGAGGTGGAGAGAGGACTCCATGTGAAAATATTGGAGCTCCCTGAGTGGGTATGTGCTGTGACTAGGTCACAGACTAGGGAGAAGGGAGGGGCTGGACACTTGGACCCTGGAACAAAGAGCCAAGCTTCCAAGGACAAGGGCACTGGGCCAATTGAGCCAGCCCAGGGATTTCCAGACGTGTAGGAAGAATCCAATCCTGACAGGGAGGATCTGGCCTCAAAGGGAGGGACTCCATCCCTGCTAGAGCTGTCAGATTTGGCAGAACTGACAGGAGCAGGTGGACCCTCCAGAGAGGAGTTCAGTCAGGGACAGCATGACTGTCCCATCCTTGAGAGCTTGAGGCGGATTGCTTCTAAGCAAGAGGTGGGAGATGACAGTGGGTTTCACAAACTCTACTGGGAAGATGGACTGCTTTATACTGAGGCCAGAAACCTCAAGGAGGGGGCCACCACGAGGTTGGTGGTGACCTAGAAGTACAGAGAGTTCAACCTGACTTTGGGTCATGATATCCCCTTGGCAGGACATTTGGGACAGACAAAGACAAGGATGGGTGAACTATTTCTATTGGCCCTATATATCTAGGAGAATCGGCCAACTTGCCCCTCTAAAGGATATCAGGAAAAGAGGAAGACCCTCAGCTCCATGGTACATGGAGGCATTAAGGAATTACAAGCTGGATTGCAAGATGGCAGAAAGACAGTGGAGAAGGGATTATGCTGAAAACAATAACGCCAGTTGGAAGCAAACCTTAATTAAATACAAAAGAGAAATAGCAACTGCCAAAGCAGAATATTTCGCCATCTCCAACCTCAAGTCATCTAATAATTCCAAAAACATATTCAGAATAGTAAGGGACATGACCCTCCCTGACTGTACAAACAGTACAATTCCACCTACTCAGGAGCTGTGTGATGGATTGGCAATTTTCTTTCTAGAGAAAATTAACCAGATTGTGGAAGGTCTGAAAGATGTGACCCCACCCGGTTCCCTGGACCAGGACAAGGGAGAAACATTGAAGACCAACCTCGACAGGGACAACAACGCTTATTCACCCATTTCGGAGCCTACCTTGGATGAATTTAAGATGCCCTCAGAAGAGGAGTTTGCCAGAGTGGCTCTTGGAATTTCATCAGGGTTACCTTTGGATCCCATCCCCCATAAGATATTGAAAGAACTAGGATCAGAGATCTTTCCTATCTTACGTCAGCTGTGTGGCCAGTCTCTCAGTAGAGGAGTGGTACCACCCAGCTGGAAGCAGGCAATTATAACACCGATCCTGAAAAAACCCACACTGGACCCAGGTTGCCATAAGAACTGTAGGCCAATTTCCCTACTACAATATCCAGTTAAGATCATGGAATGTTTGGTAAGCAGGGAATTGTCCCTCTTCTTGGCGACAAATAATAAATTGGAAGATATGCAATTTGGGTTTAGGACTGGTCACGGACCAGAGACAGCCTTGGTGACCGTCTTTGATAACCTTCGAATGCGAGGGGACAGGGGACAATCGGCAACTTTAATATTGCTAGACCTGTCCACCGCATTCGATACGGTCAATCATACCATTCTTTTCACAAGGCTGAAAACTCTGGGAGTGACAGTGGTGGCATTGAGCTGGATGTGCTCTTATCTATCTGATAGATGGCAGGCAGTAGCGCTCCCCCCGTATCAATCGGAATTTTTAAAAAATGAACATGGGGTACCTCAGGGGTCCTCAATCAGCCCCAAACTGTATGACACATATATATGCGGCCATTTCTGGATATCATCAAAACTCATAATATCAGCGTGGTCAATTACGCTGACGACACCCAGCTTATGGTGTCTCTGGACGGCGACCATGCGGACTCTCAGGTTAGTTTTCATGAGTGCATGCTAGAAATGGTGAATTGGCTAAGGGACAACTCGCTTCAATTTAACAGTGAGAAGCTTCTTTCCATCGAGCCCTTGGTGTCTGGGGGGCCTTACCTCGCTGTGACCTGAAGCCTATTGCCAGCATCTTCCCCTCGCCGCCGCCGCACTTGGGATCTGTGCGTGGCCGCCAAGCAGGGGAAAACTACGTTTCCCAGCATTCCCGTTACCAGGAAGCCGGGCGGAACCACACCCACAACACGCCTGGTGGCGCTAAAAGCGCCAGAGATTACCGGCGGAGCGGGACACTTCTTTCCATCGAGCCCTTGGTGTCTGGGGGGCCTTACCTCGCTCTGACCTGAAGCCTATTGCCAGCATCTTCCCCTCGCCGCCGCCGCACTTGGGATCTGTGCGCGGCCGCTGAGCAGGGGGAAACTACGTTTCCCAGCATTCCCGGCACCAGGAAGCCGGGCGGGACCAGTTGACTGGGGGTGAGTGTTTGATTTGCTCAAACGCTCCGTCCATTATCCCCTTTGGTATCGCTTTGTTCACCCTAAGTTCGCAGAGTATGCCTAGACGTGGGTCCCTTGCTCAGTCTACCACTGGATTCAAGATAGCCTGGCTGATGAGGATTATGAATCCGAAACCGGTCCCAGGATGCTTGTTTCCAGTCCAGGAAAGACATGGCTTGGCTCGGGCTGGACTGTTCCCATGAGGCACAGGGTCAGACTGATTTGCATATGGCCATGTCTGAACTGGGGTGGTGGAATGAGCTAAAGAATGGTGATGGATTAAATCCAGATCAGTTGACTGGGGGTGAGTGTTTGATTTGCTCAAACGCTCCGTCCATTATCCCCTTTGGTATCGCACAACACGCCTGGTGGCGCTAAAAGCGCAAGAGATTTCCCGCTCACGGGTCGCGCGCGGGCGACGCCGGGCTGAGCTTGGGTAGAGGGCGGGCCATTTTGGCCATCCGGGGCTGGACGTGGCTGGGCTGGGCCACCCCTCATGGCAGGATATATTGTATGGACACATTCCTAACCACCAGTATATCAGGTTAGTGACAATAATTGGTGCTCACACTCTACATCAAAGTGATATTTTGTGGACTGCAGCCTGTTGGGAGTCATTGGCTGCAGATTTCCCTTGAGTGACTCTGAGTAACACACATTATGGGGAAAAGAACACCGGTAGTGCCTGGACCAAGGACCAGGCAGAAAGTGGCCATAACCACCACTACTACCCCATTGCCAAGCCTAACGGCTATAGATAAAATGCTACAGAAGACTATTGGCGTTGTGGCAACGGCCATAGAAAACACAGAAAGACGCTTTTCACTCCCACCAAGCATGCCCCCATTTATATACCAAGATAATTCTTTCGACTCTCTGCTTGCCGCATCATATGCTGGGCTACCTGGAGCTGACCCCAAGGAAAACTGTATAATTCAGGGCAAGGCACCATCGGAACACCTTTTAATGGGAAGTAGGCTGTCATCAACTTCTACCATGCAGACGTCAAATTTCAATATGAGCCAAGACTCTTTACCGCTCTCAGTAAATGACTTAATACAACTAGAGGAGATAGAAGTGTGCCCGATTACTGATATGTCAATTACGGATAAGGATAAGAGCGACAGTATACCAGTACGAACCAGGGGGCAAAAGGCTAAGAGCAAATCAAAACATATAGTTATTGAGCCACTAACAAATAATCAAAGAGGCAAGGGTGGCCTCAAACAACGACGGCAGGCACATGGCGCTGCAGGGCAGAGAGGGGAAAAGGGGGAATGCCATCCCAACAACATAGATACACAAACTTTAGAGGCCAGTATAATGTTGGGCAATGAAGGATTTTGGGGGAGGATGGAGACATTGTTTTCTACTTTATTAGGACCTATCAGCCTACAAATCTCTACCATTGAAAAAAGGCTGAGAGTGATAGATGAACACGTGGCAAAACTGGGCATAGGGCTCAATCCAACAAATAAAACAACTTTAGGGACAACTAGTGGAATTAAGGCCCAAAACAATACAGTTAATTCAAAAATAGATGTCCGAAATAAAGCTCCTCCACCGATACCAAGCACGAGTAAAAACTTGGTATCTGCCCAACCTTCAGCCAAACGTGCTCCCGATCCTAACGCGGCTAAGTTAATTAGCCCAAAAGGTACAACTCTACCCACTGATAAAAGTAAAAGGCCACCTGCTGGTCAAGCTAACAAGGATGCTCAAAACCCCCAAGCAGATAAGCTGGCCCAAAATATGGTAACTAAGGCGAGACAGGTCCCGGCCCGCATTAGTCTACCTCCAGAATGTGGGGCCTATGTCGCAGTCCTAGTTAATGTCCCCAAATTGAGGAAGGACCAGGAGGAAAACCCTGCAAGCCTTAAAAATAGAACCCTCCATTGGTTATCTGATAATTGTAACTTCCCAATGGATGAATCGAATGAGATAATTTTAACACAAAGAGTGGGATGGGTGGGCCCGTTGAGAAACAAGTTTGAGGGAGACTGCATAATTATAAACTTTAGATCTCCGCAATGGGCCCAGAAGATGCTTGCTAATGCCCCACTGCCCTCTCCCTGGGAATTCAACACAACTCTCCTCCCCCTAGGTTATTTTTATAGGCACCTAATGGACCCAAATTTTAATTTTAGGAATAATTCTTCACTGAGCCACCAGGCCGCATTCCCAATGTATCCAGCACCCTATCCACGCTTTCCCATTTCCCCTCAGTACAATCTAAGAGAGAGGCCCAATTTAAGGTTCAACCAAAATATACCCCGGAATGAGTCAAGGTATATATACAACATCCCTACATATAACCGGTTTGAACAAGCCTTCTCAAATCTGGAAGATCAAGATTGGCTGGGAAATGAGAAAAGTAATACCAAACCTCAAGAAGCAATTAATAAAGGGGAACATCTAGAATTTATTAAAGCCAAAAAAGCGAAGGAAATAGCAGTACACGACCACATCGCTTTACCCATAGCCATACAAGAGCATGTAAACCTAACAACAACTAAAGCCAAGGCGAGCGCAGACAAGGGTGTCACGAGTAAGCTAGCCAGCCCTATTAATAATTCTGATCTGACAATTCTTAGCTGGAATGTTGCTGGGTTAGAACCAAGATTGTCAGACCCACAATGGGTACAGTTATTGGATGGCAAAGATATTATTATGCTTCAGGAGACATGGGCCACTGAAAATTTACATATAGAGGGCTATCACTGCTTTAGTGTGGTAGCACCTAAGCCTGACTTTGGCCATGCAGTGGGCGGATTACTTATTGGGATTAAAATATTAGCCGGTGGCTCTATTAGAGAAATATTAAATGAGAATCCGAATATACAGGTTCTCAAATTCAAGAGACACACTCGGATTTATCTAATACATTTTTATAATAATTATTTTAACTCTGTTTCCAACAAAAATTTCATAGCGCTCTCTAACACTTTACGTAATCTGGAACTAAATTCAGATATAGACGAGAAGACAGGGATCCTCATCGGGGGGGATTTCAACCCGAAAATTACAAAGAACTATCGGTCAGGGGAAAAAATTCAATTAGATCAAGCGGAACGAAGGGGTATTGAATTAGAAAATCTGTTAACCGAGCACATTCTTAGTAATGCTTTAGAAGCAGGTCACACGTCTAGTGCTCATTACGCCCCCACATTTAGGGGGAGAGACTGTCTTTCAACCATTGATTTTATTTTTATGTCCCCCCATTTAATTGATTATATAACAAAGTCTACAGTATGGAAAACATCATTTGGAGACCACAATCCTTTTATAGTCACCTTACATTTAGGGTCAAGCCCTGTGTATGCGAATTTAAATGGCGCAAGAGATATCACACCTTCGGGAGACGGCCTGTGATTGAAATGGAGGGGAGTTGATAGTGTGGCTATATTAGAAATTGTGAAAAAGGAACATCCCCACCTGATTAACTCCTGTCTATCCTGTGATGGGAATTGCCTTAGGATAATTGCCGACTTTGACAAATTATGTTTTGTCATAAAAACTTTCTTATCAGTCCCGCTGCCAAAGAAAGAGAAAGACCCAAGGTGGTTTGATCCCGCCTGCTCATCAGCAAACAGGGCACTGCGCAGGGCACTAACTACTAAACCCAGATGTACAGAAGAGGTACAGGTGGCCAGGAAACATTATAAACGTATAATTGCCGAACGGAAAACTGCATTACTGACGGAGCAGTGGGAGTCACTGGTCGGAAGTGCAAATCAGAAGAGCAGTTGCCCCTTCTGGACAGCCATCAGGAAAATGCGAGATATGGGCAAACATTTAACTCTGAATAGTTGTAACATAACCAGCAGCGTATGGGAGGCCCATTTTTCTAACACATACGCTACACCAACAGAGGAGACAATAAGTTTTGTTCCTGTTCGTCTGTGTTGTCTATAGATTGGTCTCCATGAGGTAGAAGTAGCCATCAGACAGAGACTTGGCAACATGGCTCCTGGTCCTGATGGACTCCCTATAGATGTTATCAAGTTTAGTCCGGATTTATGGGCACCGATCCTCCTTAATGTTTTTAACAGCCTGCCTTTAGTGCCCATGCCCAAAACCTGGTCCACCAGCACGATAGTCCCAATCTTTAAAAAGGGCGATAGGTCAGACCCGGCCCACTATTGACCGATTTCGCTCTTGGACAACACCTTAAAGATTTTGGGGCGAGTCCTCTACAACAGGGTGTTAGAGTGGGCATAAGATAGTGAATTATTGGACCCCTGTCAGATGGGATTTAGGAGCAAGGTGGGTACGGTGGAGCAATGTTTGAATCTGAAGTTGGTAATTGACAAGTATAAAATTGCCCGATCGTCCCCTATCTATCTTGCATTTATGGACCTATCGTCCGCCTTCGATCTGGTCAATAGATCCGAACTATGGTCCATTCTTTTGGACTATGGATTGGATGAGGCTCTTGTTAATTTTTTAGCCTACCTCCATACTGACCTTAAGGCACAGGTTAGGATTGGGATGGGCGGGGAAGTTTCTGGACCTATTAAAGTAGGCAGGGGGGGTCAGACAGGGGTGCGTTTTAGCACCCCTGCTTTTATCATTTACATCAACGGTTTAGCTAAATCTTTACAACAGGTGACTCCAGATGTGCCAATAATTCAGGGGAAACCCTTACCGGTTCTTTTATACGCAGATGATGCGGTCCTTATGGGCCGCACACCCAATGCCCTCCGCCAACTTGTTAAAACTTTTGTTCAATATATGGAGGCTCTAGACTTGCGCGTGAATTTAAAAAAATCTTTTATTAATACATGTGGCCCTGGGAAACGGAAGCTCTATACCATTTATGTAGGGACAGATAAATTAGAATCTGTGAGTACATTCCCATATTTAGGGCTGGCTTTTGCTGCGAACGGCTCGTGGAGTGGGCATTTGGCCCGCGCCACGGGCTAGTTCTCGAAAGCCACCAATTCTGTCTTGAGCTTGCCACGCCCAAAGAAAATAGGAGCCACTAGAGCTATTTTAAAAAATGTTAGGTTACAGTGCATACCAGTAGCTACATATGGGGCAGAGGTCTGGGGTTCGGGGTCAAGCCCCAGTATTCAACGGAAAGAAAATCGATTCTGCAGAAAAATACTGGGCGCCCCAATCTCATCCTCTGAGTTTATTTGTCACAAAGAATTAAACCTCCCGTATGCATGTGTTTTTATTAGGACAAGGCCAGTTCTATTCTGGCTAAGGATCTGGAGGAATAACTCAGCTGCCCTAACACAGGATATTATAAAAGACTGTCTTAAATGTGAAAAGGGCTTAGCTATCCCCTGGCTTGTGGGAGTTTTAAAGACACTGTGTGCCGTGGGGAGGGGAGATCTTTTTTCCGACCCATCTAAGATCGAGCCCAAAGATAAGAATGAGGTCAAATTAGCACTATATGCACTTTATAACTCAGAAAGAATGGGAAGGGAATCACTGAAAACTACTGTTGTGACATACATGGGGAATGAATTGTGTGGGGAACCGCTCCCACCCTATCTTATTCTCCCCATGACTAACTGGGAAAGATCTCTGTTATTCCTCCTAAGGGCAGGCTCTGTCAAATTTTTATTGGGCTTTCCTTTGGGCTATCATCACACAGCACATTATAACCCATGCCCGTGTGATGGGATAAGCACACAGAATGACTTGCACTTCCTATTTTTCTGTAAATTTTATCTAAAATATATTAACTGGTTTTTAACTCCATATTTTAGAAAACGAAGACCCCTTTCTTTAGCGGAGTCTTATTTAATGTTGCTTTCTTTGGACACAGATGAATTAACTTTTTGAACTAGTACCTCTTTGAGACTGATAACTCGTGTACGTAAAATGATGGAAAACCCCTGATTAACGAGAGCTGTATAAAATTGAAGGATTATATGATTATTGTAAATAGATTTGTATAGAGAATGGGACTATTTTTATTGTATGTACTTTTATGAATTTTATGAGATTCGAATAAAGGTCTTTTGAATTGAATTGAACAGTGAGAAAACAGAGATTGTGCACTGTGAGGTGGGTGGTGTTCCTTTAGGATTACCAGCTGACTTCTGGCCCATACCTACAGACGTCCCTCTAATACCAGTGAGCACAGTACGCAATCTGGAGGTCAGTTTCAATGAGAGGTTGAATTTGGAATCCCATGTTAACAAATTGTTGGGAGGTTGTTATACTCTTATCCGGGGGCTCCGAAAAGTGCTACCCTTACTGCCAGCTCAGGCAAGACTCACGGTAGTAAGGAGCATTATCCTGAGCTGCCTGGATTATTGCAATGCATTGCTCTTGGAGTCTCCGGGATATCTGATTGCTAGACGCCAGAGTATCCAGGCGGCAGCAGCAAAGCTTGCTCTGACCCGGGCACGCCGCTCCTCGATAACCCAAGCGCTGTCAAACCTGCATTGGCTTCCAGTGACTCAAAGGATTCAGTTGAAATCCCTACGTATAGTGTTTAAGGCACTTCATGGACAGGGGCCCAAACCGCTTCAAGGTACATTCAAATGGTATGAACCTGTGCGCAATCTTCGCTCATCTTCTGCTAGTCTTGTTAGGATTCCCAGGATAAAGAAAGTAGCTCTGGGGGGAAGAGCGTTTGGCGTGGCAGCTGCCCGCCTTTGGAACCGTCTTCCCTTGGAAATTAGGAGATTACAGGACCTAATGACGTTCCGCAAGAAAGTCAAGACGTGGCTCTTCCCCAAAGTATGATCCTCTGGCCTAGCTCTGTAACTTCTCATGTCAGTCTTACTACCCCAATGTCATAGCACCAGGATACCCGTAGGGTTACAGTGCACTCTATAAATGTTAAAAATAAATAAATAAATACATATCTGAAAAGGTACAGGAGTTTTGCAGCTCCTGTGTCACCTGTCAGGCCAGTGGCAAGGCAGGGGGCAAGACCAAGGCTCCACTAATACCACTGCCAGTGGTTGGGGTTCCTTTTGAAATGGAGGGGATAGACACGGTTGTTCCCCTGGACCTACCTACTGCATCAGGGAACAGGCATATCTTAGTGGTGGTTGACCATGCCACTAGACACCCTGAAGCCATACTTCTTAGAACCATTGATGCTCCAGCGGTGGCTAGAGCACTGCTTGGTGTGTTTACCAGAGTGGGTTTTCCAAAAGAGGTGGTGTCAGATAGGGGCACAAACTTCCTAACCAGCTATCTGACCACTATGTGGGATGAGTGTGGTGTTAACTACATTTACACCACCCCCTATCACCCACAGGCAAATGGTCTTGTTGAGGGATTCAACAAAACCCTGACGGGCATGATACATGGTTTGTCAGAGAAACTCAGGAGGAGCTGGGGTGTTCCCCTCCCATGCTTACTGTTTGCCTACAGGGAGGTGCCACAGAAAGGGGTTGGTTTCAGTCCCTTTGAGTTGTTGTTTGGACACCCTGTGAGGGGGCCATTGAGCATGCTAAGAGAGTCTTTAGAGAAGGCTCTTAAAGAAGATAAGGACAATATGCTTGATAATGTGCTAGGCCTGAGATCTAGAATGGCGGAGTACATGTACAAGGCAAACAGGAAACTGGATGCCAGCCAGGAGCCCATGAAGCACTGGTATGATCAAAAGGCTACTATGCCTGAGTATACTCTAGGACAGTTGGTGTGGGTGTTGGAGCTTGTGGCTCCCAGGGCTCTCCATGACAAGTAGAGTGGGCCCTATCCAATCTTAGAAAAGAAGGGTGAGGTTACCTATTATGTTGACCTTGGCACCCCCAGCAGCCCTCACAGGGTCCTGCATGTGAATAGATTGAAACCCCACCATGACAGGGCACACATGACCATGTAATTGGTCACTGATGAGGGTGTGGAGGAGGAAACTGAGCCTGTACCCGACCTCTCTCCACTAATGTGCAAGATGGGTCAGTGGAGGGAGTTGTACACTCTCCCAAATTGTCAGACCAGCAGCACAGAGACTGTAAGACTGTAGTTTTCTGGCCTGTTCTCTTTGGCCCTAGGCATCACTGAGTGGTGTGTGCACCACATTGATACTGGTGACAGCCTACCTGTCAAAAATAAACTGTATAGGTTGTCTGACCATGTCAGAGCCAGCATTAAAGCTGAGATTGCTAAGATGCTGGAACTGGGTGTAATTGAACCGTCTGGGAGTCCATGTGCCAGTCCAGTGGTGCTGGTACCTAAACCTAATCCTCAGGGGGGACCCAAGGAGTTAAGGTTCTGTGTGGACTACAGAGGATTGACTGCAGTCACAAAGGCTGATGCTCACCCTATACCTAGAGCTGATGAGCTCATTGATAGGTTAGGGGCTGCTAAGTACCTGAGTACTTTTGATATGACTTCAGGTTACTGGCAGATTGCCCTCACTGATGGGGCAAAGGAGAGGTCAGTATTCTCCACACCAGGAGGGACATTATCAGTTCCAGGTAATGCCCTTTGGATTAAAGAATGCACCTGCCACCTTCCAAAGATTGGTGAACAGGGTCTTGTCTGGGTTGGAACAGTTCAGTGCAGCTAACCTGGATGATATAGCTGTATACAGTTCTACCTGGAGGTATCACTTAAACCACCTAAGGGTAGTACCTCAGGCCATGCAGCAAGTAGGCCTGACTAATAAGGCAAGCAAGTACCAATTTATTTATTTTTTAATTTGTTTTTATTGATTCTACACAAAAATCAGCCAATCATTAGAACGTGATACAGTATCGTAGTGGTACATGTCGACAGTACATACAGTTGCAAACAGTATGGGAGAATACACATTGATAGTGTTGAGACACCACAACGATCCTTGCAAGTCATTGCATAGCAGTCAAGAATCGGTAACTGGATCTCCAATTGTAAACAAGTACTGATAATTTCAAATTCTTCTTCCTATACCATGCATCTAGTAAAACAGACTGTGATTAATCAGATCTATCAAGGCTCAATACAATTAGAACAAGTTAACTAAAACGTACCCACCCCACCCTCACTTCCATGCATGACCGGCAATAAGCATTTATAGTAGCATTTTCACAGTTCCATATCTGTATTCGTGTACATCTCAGTTCCACAATTTGACCCAGATACACTGTGCAGTCCAACCAATTATACAAAGTAACAACTCATGGTCAGTGCAGGGAGCCTATGCCTTACAAATCAGTGGTCCAAGCCCCTCAACTAAAATAACAGTACTCTCTAGTAGGATAATATATCTATCGCAGCATATTCCTCCAGCATTGTATTCCAGCTCAGTGAGATAGGTGTTTTCCGTAGGCCTCTATACTCCTCCCTCTTTAGTACAGTCCCCTCAGCCCTCCCCACCGCACCACTTCAGCATGCCAGTCCTGTATAGATGGGGCTCTGGCGGCCTTCCATCTTGTGGTTATAGCTCTTTTAGCCAGAAGGAGCGCAAGGTTAGCAAATCGAGCGGCGGGATTACCCTTTTTCTCACGAGACCCCAGTCCCAGTATACAATATTCCAAGGTGACGGCATGGCGCATTGGGGCTACATCTGCCAGCAGTTTGCACACTGTCGCCCAGTAGTACCCTAGTCAGGGCATTCCCATACCATGTGTATCAGTCCAGCAGTGGGTCCGTGACAGCGCGGACAGGTATCGCTTGCTCCCGGAAACATAATGCTCAATCAGCATGGTGTTAAATAAGCTCTGTGTAGCAACATAAATTGGATAAATTAAAATCTAGGATTACGAGACACCTTCCTGGGGTAAGGTGACCAACCGTCCGTAAATTTCACGGACAGTCCGTAATTTCGGCCGTCTGGCCGTTGTCCGTGAAGGATTCTTTAACGGACGCCATTTGTCTGTCATTTTAGCCGGGCACCGGTCGCTCCACCCTAACACCGGCGCAGCTTCCACCCACCTCCCTTCTTGACTCCGATGCTGCATCAAAGCTCAGATACCCCGCAGCATGGGAGAGGCACAATGGGGTGGCAACCATCACACCTTCAGCCCTTGATGAGCTGTGAAGAGGTGCTAGATGGTGACTGAGAGGGAGGAGCTGCAGGGTCAGGAGCAGGGGCATCCATTCAGATGCAAACAGCGCTGAATGGTCACGTCTCTGCAATTTAGAGGGGGCCTCACACATTCCCCTCAGCCCAGGGCCCCAAACATCCTAGACTCTGCCATTACATGGAGGCAGCACGTGGTTCTCTTCACAGAGCTTAATTACTGTCACTAAATTGTAAGCCAACCTCAGTTCTTCAAACATGCAGTTTATAATGTAATAAAATAAAGAAAAGGCACAATCACACCCACACTGATTAACAAAGTATGGAGGACAATCAGTTCAATCAGTTCTCTTAGAGTATCTCCTGTAAGTACTATACATCACAGTGGGGGATGGCATTTTGGACAGAGAGCCTGTCTTCCTTGTCTTGTGCAGGAGGGGGCGAGGAGCCCAAGATGATACTAGAATACTGCATTCCCACCTCTGTGCCCACCCTGGTGGATCCTGTTCCCCCTCCTGTGATGGCACCTGTCCCCCCTCCCCCTGCCTGTGATGGCTCCTGTCCCCCCTGTGATGGCTCCTGTCCCCCCCCACCCCCCTGCCTGTGATTGCTCCTGCCCCCCCAGTGATGGCTCCTGTCCCCCCCTGTGGTGGCTCCTGCCCACCCCTGCCTGTGATGGCTCCTGTCCCCCCATGTGGTGGCTCCTGCCCCCCCCGCCTGTGATGGCTCCTGTCCCCCCATGTGGTGGCTCCTGTCCACCCCCTCTCCCCTCCCCCCACCTGTGATGGCTCCTGTCCCCCCCTGTGGTGGGGCCTGCCTCTGCCCTGGGTGGATTCTGTCCCAGTCCTGGAACGGCTCCTGCAGCGAAGGTGGAGTTCTTGATGGGCCTCTTCTCAAAAAGGCTCAGCTCAATATTAATATGGAAAGGTGGGCGAGTGAGTAAGTGAAGGGATGGGTGGATGGCTGGATGAATTAGTGAAAGGGTAAATGGATGAATGAAAGATTGAATAAATGGATAATGAGAGAGGATGGATGGATTGATTAGTGAGGGGAAGGATGGATGAGAGAAAATGTAAATAGCTGGATGTATGGGTGGAAGGGTAGATGGATGATGGATGAGGGGAAGGATGGATTGATGAGGGGATGGATGGATGGATGGATGGATGGATGGAGGGAAGGATGGGTGGATGAGGGGAAGGATGGATAATGGATGAAAGGAAGGATGGATGAGGGGAAGGATGGATGGATGAGGGGAAGGATGGATTGGTGAGGGGATGGATGGAGGGGAACAAAGGATGGAGGGGAAGGATGGGTGGATGAGGGGAAGGATGGATGGATGAAGGGAAGGATGGATGGATGAGGGGAAGGATGGATGGGTGAGGGGATGGATGGAGGGGGAAGGAAGGATGGATGGATGGAGGGGAAGGATGGGTGGATGAGGGGAAGGATGGATGATGGATGAAAGGAAGGATGGATGAGGGGAAGGATGGATGAATGAGGGGAAGGATGGATGGATGAGGGGCTGGATGGAGGGGAAGGATGGATGGATGGGTGGGTGAAAGGATGGATGGATGATGAGGGGAAGGATGGATGGATGGATGATGATGAGTGGGTGGGTGGAAGGATGGATGGATGATGAGGGGAAGGATGGATGGATGGATGATGAGGGGAAGGATGGATGGATGATGAGGGGAAGGATGGATGGATGGATAATGAGTGGGTGGGTGGAAGGATGGATGGATGGATGATGAGTGGGTGGGTGGATGGATGGATGGATGATGAGGGGAAGGATGGATGGATGATGAGGGGAAGGATGGATGGATGATGAGGGGAAGGATGGATGGATGATGAGTGGGTGGGTGAAAGGATGGATGGATGGATGAGTGGATGGGTGAATGGTGGGTGGGTGAAAGGATGGATGAGTGGATGGGTGGGTGGGTGGACGAAAGGATGGATATGTGGATGGGTGGGTGGATGGTGGGTGGGTGGATGGTTGGGTGGATGATGGGTGGGTGGGTGGATGAGTGAAATGATGGATGGATTGATAAGTGCAAGGGCGAATGAATGGACGTATGAGTGAAAGGGTGGATGTAAGGATGGATGAGTCAGTGATAGGGAGGGGAGATGGACAAAAGGATGAATAGATGTGTGAAGGAGTGAAATGATAGATGGATGAGTGATAGGGTCAATGGATGGATTCATGAGTGGATGAGTAGATGAATGGATGGGTGGGTGGATGGATGATGGAAGGAAGGTTGGCTAAGTGAAAAGGTCGATGGAGAGAGAAAGGGAGAATGGATGACTAAAAGAGTGGATGGGTGGAAGGATTAGTAAGTGAAAGGATGGCTGGATTGGTGAAAGGGTAAATGGCTGGATGGATGAGTGAATGGATGGATGGGATGAAGAGTGGATGGATAAGTGTACAGATGGATGGGATGAAAGGGTGGAAGGATGGATAATGGATGGATGAGTGAAAGGATGGATGAAGGGATGTATGAGTGAAATGATAGATGGAAGGATACATGATGGATAGGTTTGCAAATGGTTGAATATGTTTGGAAATGGCTGGGCTTACTTATATACTATTGCGCGACCTCTGATGTGTCTTTAAAACTTACCTATTGTCCTGAAGTTTTGTCCTGAATTTTGACCCTATGTCCTGAATTTGTGTCCTGAATTTTGACCCTATGTCCTGAATTTGTGTCCTGAATTTTGACCCTTTGTCCTGAATTTTTACAATCACCGTCCTGAATTTGCACCAATGCCAGTTGGTCACCCTATCCTGGGGTATCCCACTATAGTGTCTTATTTCTTAACTGTGAACTCACGGCCCACACCACCTTCCCATCTATCGCGTACCTGTCGTAAGGAAATTGACGGCTCAGTCCGAATACCGCAGGTCAGCCATTATCTCAGTCGTGCTCCTCTCCCCATTAAAAATTGCATGGTAAGCAGGGCATTCGTGGTCAGTTCAGTGCCCCCCGGTGGCCATGTAGTACCTCTATATGTGGTTACATGTGAATGTAATAGGAACATTGTATTGGGGGCACCATGTGCGCGCGCAAATGTTTCATGTGACATTAAGACAACCTCTGAGTAGAACTCTCCTACCGTGGTGATGCCCACATCAGAGCATGCCTGCAAAGCTCAGTTAGTTATCAGTCCTGATCATGTAGGGATACCCAGTAGCGGAATAGTGGGTGCATACGGTGTTATCCGTCCAGTGTATCTCACCGCACTCCTCCAGTAAGCGATGACTAACTTCAATAGATGGGGTGTCAATGCCAGTAGTGGGGCCTGAGGTAGTCGAAGCCTGTCCCCCTGTCCCTATCTCGTGGCGTCATGTTCAGTTCATGCAGATTACGTCCTGCAAGCCAATAAGCGAGCCACTGCAGTTGGCTAGCGTAGCAATATGCACATAAACCGGTACTCCAATCCCCCTTGTTTCATAGGTAATTGTAATTTCGCTAGACTAATACGTTGGCGTCCAGTGCCCCACACCAGATCTATCACCATAGAGTTCAATACTCTAAAGACCCTTGAGGGCACAAGGATAGGTAGGTTGGCAAAATAGTAGAGTAGCCGCTGTAGCAGCACCATTTTCGCGATGGCCACTCTGCCCGCCACTGATAGGGGCAGCGAAACTCAGAATTGAATTTGAGATTTCAGCCCAGCCATCGCACGTGATAAGTTGCCATCTAAAAGGTCCACGGGATTGCGGTAAATCTGTATTCCAAGATACTTAAAAGTATGCAGCGCTATCTGGAACACCCAGGGGCCGAATTTAAAGGGACCATTCCTCGCAGAATCATCAAAGAAATACACATACGACTTAGCAGCATTAATAGCCAGCTCAGAAAGGGCTTGAAACAACTCAAATATGGAAGGCATTGGGTGTAGATCGGCTTCCATGTCCTTGATATAAAGAATGAGATCATCTGCGTATGCCGAGACAGTGTGGGATGCATGCCCGCAGTATTCCCTTGCAAGTTGTAAACGCGCGGAGCCGGTGTAGCCGCGGTTCAAGAGCCAGGATAAATAACAATGGCGGCAAGGGCCAGCCCTGCCTGGTTCCCCGTGTCACCTTATATTGACCTGATATATGCTGACCCGTGCGTGCCCTTGCAGTGGGGTTTGTGTATAGTAGGCACACCCATGCTATATATTCATCCGGTATACCAAATTGCGCAAGGGTATAGAACATATAGTCCCAGCGCAGAGAGTCGAATGCCTGTTTCAAATCGAGCGATAAGCATCCCTCCTTGATACCCCTGCCAAGTGTACCCAGCATGATCTGGTGGAGTCGTCTAATATTCAGTGCTGTATTTCTACCCAGTACAAACCCACAGTGATCAGTGTGTATTAATGTAGGGATAAATTGACCAAGGCAAGTGGCTAAAATTTGCTCAGGATCTTATAGTCTGTATTTAAAAGAGATAAAGGTCTGTAGCTCGAGATATGCAGGTCATCCCTTCCCAGCTTTAATAAGGAGACCACTAATGCTTGCAGGGCAGTGTCGGGGAGCCCACCCGTTTCTAACGACTCATTATATATGCATTGCAAATGGGGAATCATCAGGTCAGCGTACACCGCATAAAATTCGACCGGTTAGCCATCGCTTCCTGGTGTTTTATAGCGCAGCAAAGCCTTAATAGCCTGCCGAATTTCCACCCCCGGTATTGGTCGAGACAGTTCATCACGTTGTTGCTGTGTGAGTTGTGGTAGACGTATTCCGTCGAAAAATGGTTCGAATCAGTGTCCGTAAGTCTCTGCACAGGACCATAAAGCCGCTTATAGCAATCCCTAAACTCATTATTGATGTCTAATTGCGTGTTCACCACAGTATCCACATTGTTCCGGATTTCCAATACAGGTGTTGGAAGAGGGACACTGCGCCAGTAACGGTCCTGACCTATCTGCCTGTTTGTGTTGTTTCTGTGTATATAGTCGGTAGTCGACAACCCGAAACTCCTCTAGTAGTTCAGAGTTTTGTATATTAGCCTCCGTTAGTTCTGTCAGTTGCTCATTCGTCCTCAAGGCCTCCCCTTCTAGAGCAGCCAAAGTACCCTCTAGTGCAATAGGCTGTTCTATCAGGGCAGCTCGAACTCCTGTCTTAGTGCCTATTGCCACTCCCCTGATGACCGTTTTAAAGGCATCCCACTCCATCTGGAGAGTACTAGCAGACCTCGCATTTTCAGAAAAATAATGCTCAGTCGCTTCAGATGGAGCATGGCGGAAGACCGGGTCCTCCAGCATTATGGACTGCATTTTCCAAGTCGGTATTGGAGTTGGAATCTTACCCCATTGTAGGATTAATTCCACCGGGTTATGGTCTGATAGGGTTTTGCCCATATGGAGTACAGAAGTAATGGACCCCAGCAGGGTACCGGAACAGAGGAACCGGTCTATCCTGGTGTGGAGCCTGTGTGGTGGCAAATAAAAGGAAAACTCCCTGTACCCTGGATGTTTAGCCCGCCATGCGTCTTGATGTTCCCATCCCTCCGTCCACCTCTTTAGTGGCTCAGCTTGCTTTTTGCTTTGTGTAGCATGCAATGGTGGGTGAGACCTATCCACATCAACGTCTAACACAGCATTAAAGTCGCCTCCTATCACCCATGGGTACTCGGCCCATTCTGCCAAGGCTGCACCCAGTGTAGTTAGGCACTTGTCTTGATCAATATTCGGTGCATATATACAACCCATAACCACGTGAACCCCGTCCAGTAACCCATGAATTAACACATATCTGCCATTGATGTCTATTTTCTGCTCTAGGAGTCTGAAAGGGACATTGCTCCGCATCCATACCGCCGTCCCCCTAGTAAAAGCTGAGTATGTAGTAGCAAAAAGTTGCCCCCTCCATTTTTTCTGCAACTTGGATGCCTCATCAGCATTAAGGTGGGTTTCTTGTAGGTAAGCTACAGCAACCTTCCTCCTATTGAGGTGTGCCAGGATACAGTGTAGTTTATGGACAAGCAAGTATCAAATAGGGCAGAGTTCTGTGGTGTACCTGGACCACCTGGTAGGTGGGGGCCATGTACTGCCTCTCCAAGCTAAAATCCAATTTGATTGGACAGCTCACATTACCCAGACTCAGGTCAGGTCATTCCTTGGACTGACAGGGTACTATAGAAGGTTTGTTCAAAATTAGGGGACCATTGTGGGGCCCCCTAACAGAACTGACTTCTAAAAGAAGGCCCAAAAAGGTGATTTGGACCCCAGAGTGTCAGAAGACTTTTGACCCTCTGAAAGCTGCTATGAGTTCAGCACCAGTGTTACTGGCCCCAGACTACACAAAAGAATTTGTAGTTCAGACAGATGCTTCAGAGCAAGGGATTGGGGCAGTGTTGTCACAGCTAAATGAAGGGGGCCTTGATCAGCCAGTTGCCTTTATTAGCAGGAGGCTTCTTCCCAGAGAGCAGAGGTGGAGTGACATTGAGAGAGAGGCTTTTGCTGTGGTGTGGTCCCTGAAAAAGTTGAGGCCATATTTGTTTGGGACTTACTTTCGTGTTCAAACTGACCACAGACCTCTCAGATGGCTCGTGCAGATGAGAGGGGAGAATTCCAAGCTGTTAAGGTGGTCCATTTCCCTTCAGGGGATGGAATTTACAGTGGAACTCAGACCTGGGGTTGCCCATGCAAATGCAGATGGACTTTCTAGGTTTTTACACTTAGTTGATGAGGACTACCAGGGTGTAGGTTAGTAACGCATCACCTTTTGTTTGGGGGGGGGGCTATGTTGCACAGCCATCCTGTGCCCTGGTCACCCCTCAACTTTTTGCTGACCGATGCTGGTAGTAACTGATTTTGACTGACCCTGGGCTCTGCCTAACCAGGCCCAGGGCCAGTGCTGAGCTGAAAGGAACACATTAGAATACAGTTAAAACACCCAACATACACTAGGGTACACTATGGTAGAGTGGGTTACCCCTGTAATTGGCATGACCTACCCCAGTGGATTGAAACTACCTAAAAGGCCCCAGTACCCTGGGGTATGGCAGTTTAGAGGACATCCGCTTTTCCGCACTAATGTGTGCACTGCTGAAGCCTGAGGTCAGTTTAAAAGCAGCACTGGTTACCAGGACTGCTTACAAACAGTAAATTGTGCCCAAACTCGACTTTGGTGGTAGGGGCACTTAAACATGGAAAGCCTACAATGTTTTGGCATATTAGGGACCCCCAGGGTGGGGGGGTCAGATATCTATAAGGTACACCCTTATAAAATGAGTTTTTATATACCTGGGCAAAGTGAAATCTAACATTTCACTCCCCTCATTGTGTTAAAGTGCTGCTCAAATTCGACTTTGATGCTAGGAGCACTGGGCAAGGAGGATTTGCAATATTTCTGCAGATTATTTAGAACCCCTAAGACCTCCCTTAGTTGCATAGGGGCTGGGGGTCCTGTAGAAATTAGGGAAATACTAATAAAATATGTTTTTATAGGCCCTGGTGCTAGAAAAATGACCTAAGTCATTTTCCTCATTGCAAATCCCATGGCCCATAGGTTAACATGGTAGAAGGATACTAATTAATACCTATTTCAAGGAAAGGACTAGCTGGACCATACAAAGACTTCCCAGAATGGTAATAGTAAATCCAACAATATCATATTATTGGATTTCCCCTAAAATGTACATACAAGAAGTTATAGGACTTTCTTGTTTACAAGTCCAAATTCAGCCTTCCAGTGGTCTGTCCTGATTGGTTAGAGTTTTAGTGGATTAGCCAGGCTGCTTTGAAGAGGTGATAAAGAGCCCCTGGAGTTACCAACTGTCCTGGGAGGGCAATGTGTTGTTCCATAGGAATTCCAGGTCAGGGGGTGAAGTCGTAAACCATGCTCTTCAAAGGCAGAGGGGAGGCCTGAGTTTCAGTTTCACTCTTACACTCTTGACCCAGAGTCAGGGCTAGGCTTACGGAAGGTATGTGCAGATGGTAGGGGGAGCAACTATGGAAAAAAGCCATCCCTGGGGTTGTGTTTAGCCAGGTCTTGACTCTCGGCTGGAAATTCAGCCATTATGGATTTGGAAGATTGGTGCACTCTGGGACAAAATAATGCCACACTCTACAGGATGTGGTCATACTATGAGGAGTTACCCTGCTCTCATTGGTCAAAAGTGACCTGGTGCTTGACCCAGAGAATTTTGAATAATTATCTGAGCGAGGCAGAGCCCCCCAGATCTGCTGCTTGAAACTGAATGAAGCAAGAAGTGCCCTGCTGTAAAGATTTTGATGTGCAAGGAACTCTAAGGCCTGACACATGAAGACTGCACCATCTGAAACTACAGCCCAGTGGATTATCTTGCTGGAAAAGAACTAAGGAGTGGACTCGCTGAAAGCTATAGGTTAAATGAAGCTCAACTGGAACATTACCAACTAAATCTATACCTTGGAGATCCATCAGTGGATTTGTCAGGGTTTTGTTCATGTGGATTGCGGAATTGAAGTTTCACACTTTCAAGGACCCTCTTGCAGATTCCAGAACCTTGGACTGTATGTTGGATACTTTGGGACCCGCAAGCAGAACGTCAGGAAGGAGTTCTAACTGGACCCAGCCTGTTGGAGAAGGCTGCACAAGAGTGGTGAGAAATTCTCCAGAAAACTTTCTAAAGGTGTGTCCCTGTCAGAGAAAACGAAATGACTAAAAGGGGCACTGTTGGTTTCTAAGCACTAGAAAGTGACTAACCTTTAAAAAATCATATCTCTGGTTCCCTACCCGTGGATTATTTTCGTTTTGGTGTCATTTAAAAGATAAAAGTATTATCAATTTTCATAAATTTGTGTTGGATTTTTATTTTGTGTTGTGTCTTAATTATTTACTGAAATGGTGTTTTTAAATGCTTTACATACCTGTCTTTGAAGTTAAGCCTGTCTGCTCGCAGCCACGTTACCATGGGTTGAGCATTGGAATCATTTTCTAAGACCTATGCTGGGTCCTATCATGTGTTAGTGGCCTTATTGCCAGTGGCAGACCTACATTTGCCCCTACCAATAACCCACTTTCCAACAGTAATGCACTTTGAGATGAAACCTTACTCCACAATATCAAACAGATCATCAAATGAAAGATCGATATTTACATTTTTTATCTCAAGGAAATCTTAACCACGAAGAATTGACATGAAGATGCTACTTAATAAACCACAGTAGAATGGAAATTGATTCGAGGGAAAGATGTACAGACATAGAAGTTGGTTACAATAATTATAATAAGATATTAATTTAACAAACTTGTATAAGCATTTTCGTTAAAATTATCCTTTGATATAACTCTGTGATCTAAACTTTTATTCTTGGAAGCGTTGCAATTAAGATGGGATTCAATTTCTGACTTAGGAGAAGTGTGTCCAACTGAGGAGTGAAGGCTAAGACTCTTATCAAAATTATTAATATGAAATATATAAAAAAGAATCTTAATGCTAAAAAACAGCTCTGTTTGATTCTGTCCATACTCCTTCTATAAACAAAATACAAAATTAATCTTTTTTAGATGTAAGGAAGTTTAACTGAGAAAATAATATAGGCACTTTAAAACATTTTTAACAATCTAAGTTCAATTTCAGATTTCATAAAAAAATTATTCAACGTCAATTTTCTCCAGCTTTATTACACACGAGGTACAATGAGGTCTTACAAATAAACTCATAATCTTTCAGGTTAATGTCTCTTTGGTGTTGTCCAATCTTTGTTAGATATGCCCATTCAGGTACTATATACTTGTTGTTTGGTAATCGTATTCTCATAGATGTTATGACGACTGGTTGTTCTGACTCTCTCAGTCAAATATGTTTCAATTTGTTCTGGCTCTTGTTCTGTCCCTTCTTGTTGTTTCCAGTTTTTAAACTTCCTTTGAAGCTCTTTTCTTCCCTCTCATGCTCCCAGGCCATACACTTTTGATCCAGCTTTAATTTTCTAACCCACTAATGATAACTGCTGCATCTTTATCTTCACTTGTTCTATCATTTGCACACCCTTCGACTGGAAAAATGTATTTGGTCTTGGGGCTTTTGAATTTAGAACTTTTGCTTTCTGATTTTATTAAAGTTTGAAGTTGTTTGGGCGTGGCCTGGGAGCCGAACATGGTGCACGCGTCTCTGTAGAGCTCCGCTGGGCGCTCCCTCTATGGGCCTTAATTCGACATCATCCTAGACCCCGAGCCAAATTTTGAGGGGTCCTTTGCTGCGGTGTCCGCCGTGACCCTGCAGACGAGGTCGGACTCCGGCCGAAGGTCGGATTCACCGTGGGAGGCTTCCCGATCGGCGGCCGCCATGCCTGTGAAGGAGGGCGAAGAACTCGAGGCCCTGTCCCTAGGATCATCATCGGAGCCTGCAGTGAAGAGGAGCCGCCACTGCTGTGCGGTCTCGCTCGACGACCGGTGGGAGGACAAGGAGTGGTGGTTCCCGCTGCAACGCCATTGCTGGGCACCCCTCCCCCATTTCCTGCATTGCTGCCTGGTGAGGTCCTGCTTGGATCCTGCGACCCCGGACCGGAACACATGTGAGTCAAGCCATCAGGGGTCTGTGGGCAAGCCGAAGAGCTGTAGACCTCCCGTTCCGTGGCGCAGCCCTCCTGGAGGAGCGACTGTGGGTGGCCCGGGTTTGTCCTGGTTAGGGGTACTGCTGAGATGCTGCTGTGGCTGCCAAAAGACCCATCTTTGATCTGGTGAGGGGTCTGGCGCGCATATAACTCAGGTGGTGTGGTGCCCGGGGACTGGCATTAATTTCACAGCCGAAGATCTGCCGAATGTCCCAGGCCCAAGTGAGTGCCCGATCCCTGGCGCTTTGGGGGGGACACTAAGTGGCGTAGCCGGGGTGGCCTACATTCCTTGCCAGGAACTGCCCGTAACGCCTGGACTGCCTCGGAGATGAGCCCCTCACATAGGGAGTACCACTGCTAGGGCCCCTGCGAGATCACCTGCAACACGAGCTTTAGGCCGCAGTGGGCGTCGCAGAGACGCCTTGTGCTTGAGTCTGGACAGGGGCTACCCCTTGTCGGTGTCTGGGGTTCCTCACTGCTGCCTACTGAGGCGGTCGCTGGAGATCCCGGCCTGGTGTGACCTCCTGGCTGGTTGTCCCCGGTCGACATGGGCAATGATAGACAGGGAGACACGGCCCCCAAGCAACATATTATGGACCGCTATACCACTACTCCCAGAGGGGGAGACTGCAGAGGGCTTGTCATCTGATGCGGCGATGTTATTGTAGGCAAATAATCAATCTCGGACGGCCCTCGAGGCTCAGATTGGGGCCGTGGGCTCAGAGGTGTAGTTTCTTTGGCAAGATCTGTGGAAATCAGTCGACCACAGCACGGAGGCGGAGACCAGGGTTTCCACTGTCGAGGACTCCGTCATGGTGCCACAGCAAAAAGTGGACAAACTGACCAAGCACTCGCAGGAGATGGCGGCACGGGTCGAGGATGCAGAGAGGCGGGCCTGCTGTAATAATCTACGCTTGGTGAGCTTCCCGGAGGGCTACGAGGGGGCTTCCATGGACAAGTTCATCTCAGGTTGGCTAAAGGCACTGTTGCCCCTGGAGGACATGATCTCATGCTTCGTGGACGAGAGGGCTCACTGCCCACTGGCTAAGAAACCACCACCAGGGGAACGCCCATGGCCAGTGATAGCCCGACTCCTTAATTACGCAGATCGAGATGCCGTACTTCAATATGCCCGGCTACATAAAGATAAAATGATCTTTGACTCACAACCCATCATGGTTTTCCCTGACTACAATAAGTTGGTGCAGCAACAGTGTCAGTTTTTTGTGGCAGCCAAGAGAAGGCTACGCAAATTAAATTTATCCTATGCCTTGTTGTTTCCGGCCAGGATGAAGGTGATGTTCAATGCAGAGACCTGTTTCTTTGGTACTCCCGAAGAAGTCTTTGTGTGGACTGTTGAGAGACGTATTCTTAAACCCCACTCACAACCTCCGTTGGACTCTGATTCCTCCCAGGGCTTGCATCTGAGTGGTCGGCAGGGCAGAGATGCGACATCTAGACAAAATCGATCATGCTCCAATTAGCGTGCCAAAGAGCTGACGGGCACCGGAGACTGAGCTCCACTGGGGCACATTGACTCGTTTACCGCTTGTTCACTTTCTGGGGTGGGTCATGATTACAGGCAGTGGTTGCATGCTACTTCGACTTGGCCATAAAGGTGGGGGTCTGTATTACAGGCCTTGGAGGGATTTGAACATAGCTCACCCTGGATGTTTTGGGTAATGTTGAGTAAGTTGGGTAGGGGGGATCCATTGGAGGAACCGGTTAGGTCATCCTGTTGGGAGCCTGAGTTGGGATTCCACTGCGACAGATACTCCATGTTCAAGGAAGTATGGGGATTGGGGGTGGGGGGACAGGGGAAACTTTCTTAGTTGGTTTCTTATTTATTGTATGTGTCCGCACCATGCACGCACCACAGTGCTCTACCATGCACACACCAGTTGTCATTTTCTATCTGGTCACCCAGAGATGGCCCACACAACAGGTAACTCACCTCTGGGGGTTCCTAAATATTCTTGCCTGGAATGTGTGAGGCTTGTTTAATAAAGTCAAACGAGGGGCTGTGCTCCACCAGGCAAAGCGCTATGCAGCAGATGACTTATTGCTCCAGGAAGCACATCTCCTGGGCACGAAGGCCCCGTGCCTAGCCCACTATGGTTACTCCACAGTGTATCACTCTGGCTTTACATGCAGGGCACAAGGTACTGCCATACTTCTTCACCATAGGGTAGCACTCCAGATCACATGACATTGGCTAGATCCAGGAGGTCTTTACACAGTGGTCTCAGGTACTTTGGCCGGCAAACACATTACAATTGGCAGCATATATGCCCCCCACTGCTAGGCCAGACGTTTATAGATAAAATAACACAGCTTTGGGGAGATCTCCTGGGTGGCCTTATATTATGGGGAGGCAACTGGAATGACATTATGGGTCCATTAGATAGGTGGCCAATCCGACAACTTGATACAGACAGTACCACATCTAAACTAAACGTACTTGTACAGAAACTGGGCTGGGTGGACACGTAGCGTGCCTTACACCCGTCAGACGCTGAGTTCTCTTACGTATCATCGGTATCACCCCACTCTTTCACATCTGGATTATTTATTCCTCCCACAGAGCTACATGCACAGGGTGGTACACACATCCATTATGCCTCGTGGCCTCTTGGACCACTCGTCGATCCAACTTAAATTGCGACTGTTAATTAGCAGGGCCCCCTATAGGTGCATATGTCCCCCTGGTTGCTCCGTGATGAGGCATACAGAGAGATGCTAAGTCAGGCAATCACTGACTACTAAAGATACAATGCCGGCACATTCCAGTCCCCAGTTATTCCATGGGAAGCCCACAATTCGGGGTGCAGTTATAGGTTACGGCACCGGGGAAAAGCGCTGCCGCTTGGCTCAGGTTCAAGACCTAGAGAACAGGCAAGAAGAACTCCAATCCCTTGTGGTGGGAGGCTCAGAACCCGCTGCCCACCGGAACATCCTGCACGTGCAATAATTGCTCCATCAGGCTCATACTGACTGCACCAAAGACGCCTGGCTGGCCACCCAGTATAGGATCTACCAATGGGGCGATAAGTCTAGCCAAATGCTCAATAGGCTCTGTCAGACTAGAGTGGCCCCAACGCAGTACCCCTTCTGCGGCCCCCCTGAGGCGGTTGATAAGGCCTTTGCTGATTTCTACACAGCATTATACGAAGAACAGGAGGTCATTACCGAACTCCTTATAGATACCTCTCCCCGTTGACTCCCAGACGAGCAACGGGCTGCCCTGGAGGAGCCCATTTCTTTAGATGAGCTGCGGTCGACATTATCCAACATCCACCCAGGTCATCCACCGGGCCCGAACGGGCTCCCGTGTGAATTCCTGTGGCCACATTTGGAGACTCTAGGTCCTCACTTGCTCAAGGTGATACGCGACGCCTAGGAGAAGCATATTCTCCCTCTGGACTGGAGACAGGTAAAGATTGTAGTTTTTCTCAAACCGGGCCGCTCACCTGATGACCCAGGTTCCTATCGCCCCATCTCATTACTAAGTTTCAAGCCCAAACTGCTAGGGAAGATTCTGGCAGACCGCCTCCACACTTGTTCACAGGATTTGGTGCACACTGACCAGTCTGGCTTCATACCACAGCGGACTACCAGACATATTATCAGACGAGCTCATAAAGTGATGGCAGCACCTCATCGTTTGGGGCATCCTGCAGCAGTCCTGCTGGCCGATATCGACAAGGCGTTAGATTTGTTAAGTTGAACATACCTTTTTAAGCTCGTGGAGGCAGTTAATTTGGGTCCCCACTTCAGGGCATATGTGAAATTGCTTTATACGGCTCTCACTGCATCGGTCAGGTGGCCGGCCACTGCTCGGCCCCCTTCCCCCATTCGGAGGGGCACTAGGCACGGTTGTCCGCTCTCCCCACTGTTGTTCGCACTGGCCATTGAGCCCGTGGCCGCATGGGTCTGCCTAGACTCTAGCCTACAGGGTCTTGACTGGTCTCTGGAGTGCTCAGATAGGATTGTGCTTTACGCCGACGACGCCCTGTTTTTTATGTCAGACCCATGGGTTCCCGGGCCACGGGTGCTGCAGATTCTGTGGGTCTTCGAGGAAACCTCCGGCCTCTATGCTAACCTGTTCTGTTTCCTATCTGCGGGGATCAGCGGTCTCAGGCTTGGGCCTCGCAGTTACCAGTGGCTGAGGCAGGATTCAGGTACCTCGGGGTGTTTATTACGCGGTGCCTAAATAAAGCATGGTCACGAAATATTGCTCAGTTGCAGCCCACAGTCCGGGATGAGACAAAGGTGTGGTCCCAACTCCCCCTCTCGTTATATGGTTAGTCTGCCATTTTTAAAATGGTGACCTTGCCTCGCCTGCTTTATAGGCTGCAAAATTACCCCTTTCCAATTACCCCGTCGTGGTTTCGTCAAATCAATGCATTATTAACTAGGTTTTTTCGGGGAGGAGGAGCGGTTCGGGTGGCACTTGCAACCTATATCCAATCTCCCTACTGTGGTGGGATAGCCGCGGCAGATGTTAGGGTATATTACTAGGCATCGCATCTCCTAGTGATAAATGACTGGTGGTATGGCTCACAGTCGGACCCAGCGTATGCTGTGGAATGACTCTTCAGGGCCAAAACCCAGCTGCTCCACTACCTATATAGTTCCTCGTCTCTGATGGAACTTCCCCTTGCTTGTAGGACTGTCATTCAGATCTGGAGGCGAGCGGTCCAACAAATGGGATGGTGGGGCAAGCTAACTGGTGCTACACCTCTTTGGCCAGGCACACACCTCCGGCCAGTCACGACTTTGGTGGGTTTCCGTAGGTGGGACAACATTGGGATTTCCGTGATGGGAGACATAATGCAGGGGTGCACACTCAAATCCTTTCAGCAGCTACAGGAGGATTACGGCCTCCATAAAACACAATTTCACAGATATCTGCAACTCAGACACACTATGTACCCTTTAATATGGGACCAAACACTAACTATACACTCAATGACCACTATGCACTGGACTTGGGCTTCGCAGGAAGCTGATGTGCCCACATTGACAGAGGATGACTGGACAGAGGCACTGACTAGCCCCCGGTACTCTGCGGTATCTACCCGATATCTACTGATCCAGTTTAAATATCTTCACAGGATATATTTTACACGTTTACATCTTTATAGGATGGGGCTATTAGGTACCCTATGTGCCTCTGTTGCGATTCAGAAGAAGGGTTGTTTCTCCATACTGTGTGGAGTTGTGGGGCACTACAATATTTCTGGTCGGGCATAAGATCCTGTTTAAGGCGGGTGTTGACATGGCACATACCTGCAGACCTTTGACTGATTCTCCTACACAGTACCGAGGACAATGGGGGAACAGATATAAAAGGCATTTATTGTTTCTGGGGCTTGCACTAGCTAAACGCGACATTGCACAACATTTGAAGGCAACATCCCCACCCATTATAGGTACCTGGAAGAAAGCAATGGATAGGTGCCTGTCCGCTGAAGTCGCAGTGTTTCAAGCTCGGGGATGTCCGCAAAAACACAAGAAGACCTGGGCCAGCTGGACCACGTACTGTGGCATCGACCTGTCTCTCCTGGGGCCGGCGGTTTCTTGAGACCCAATAGATAAGCTGGTAGTGAGTAATTCACCGATATAGGGTAATGGTGTTGTGCAGGGGTAAAAGACCAAGATCGCACTATATTTGTATAATGTTGTATAAATGGTGTATGGTGCGTAGTTGGGGGTGGGGGGAGTGGGTTTGGGGCTGATGTTCTGCAGACCCCACTGGGGATGTTAGTAGGTGCCTTGCAATTGTATTCAGTATCCATACATGGTTCGATGCTCTCCAGGCTTTGCCCATTTGGTACCTTGGAAATCAATAAAATTTGTTGATAAAAAAAGTTTGAAGATGTTGTTGACCCTATTCTTCTTGTTGTGCAATTTTGATTGTCACCCCCTCTGGATCCACATAGAAAACTCAAGTTTTGTGGTAAATATTTTAGTAATTTACCTTGATCGGAATTTCTATAATATCAATAAGGTCAAGCATGAAGAGCAGAGTCCGTGGTGGTTAGAATTCAGGGTCTTTATTCAGTAACTTGAGTTAAGGGAGAGCTCCGTCACCTAAGGAGGCTCGGGAATGGTCTCTGCTTTAATCACAGAAAACATAGCATTTATACACAAAAAAGAGGAAGGAGCTTCCCTTTGACAGTGTTCAGTTACAAAAATGTGGCAATCATACAAGAATCATGGCAGTAGCGACGTAACTGTGTCATAATCATGAGGAAGTAATGGCAGAAGCAGAGAGTTGAGAAATAAGTAACCCTAGGCTGGTACCTTAGATAAGAAAATAGAGAAATGGTCGTGACAGGATGTCTGGTGTCATGTGTTTAGCAAACAGGAGCTGGTTTCTCGGAATTGGTCGTGTGTCTTGGCAAACAGGGGCTTATTTCTCGGAATCGGTCTGACCATAAGCGGGGGTGGTTACAACGGGGGCTCGTTTTCTCGGAATTGGCTTGACCATAAGAATGTGCAGTTGCAGTTTGAGGAAGAGATGTGTTTGCGTGCAACCTTACGTTGATGTGCCCGGGTTTTCTAGTTACCGTCATGATGAGCTCGGGACGCGAAAGAAAGGGTGTATAATGGGACGTAAATAACTAAAAATATCCATTTTCCACATTCCCTCCTTGTCCCATAATATACCCTTTTAAGATTGTTTCTCTTAAACTACCTCTATGTTCATTAGGTTGTCCACTTGTTCCTGCAACATAATCTTTTCCTTGTTTTTCTTTCTAGTTTGGGATCTGGGAATGCAGGTAGTGATACAGAGACTACAGAGTGCTGGACCGCACTGAATACAGAGGCAGCAGATGAAAAGAATGGCTAGAGCAAGACCTATAACTGTAAGCGCCTTCCATCCCCATGAGGACAGGAGGCCCCAAAGCCAACCAGTCAGGGACCAGGCATCAGTGTCTGCATCTAGCTTTCTGGAAAGTATAGGAAGGCGAGAAATAGCGGAATACACCGAGGGTGCGTTATCTGGAATAAATATACAGCAGTTTGACCCGATCAGTTCACACACGCCTCCACGGTCGGCCAATAGGATGTCTAGAACCATGCGGTTCTATATCGTCATCAGTCTGTTGGCAGCCATCTCAGCGGTGATGTTACTTAATGCACCAGCTGTTTCATTTATGCCTCCCTGGACTACACGAGTCAGTTGTCTTATGTGGCGGCTGTTGATCATAGGTCCCCAGAATGGGATGATTCCTTAAAAGAAATCGCCAGCCTCTTGTCCGCTGTATCTTCAGCATCTATGGCACCCCTTCGCGGTCTATTAATTACGGTCGGAGGGTCACTTAGATGGTAATCTGTTGGGGCAGTGTAGGTAGGGGGGAGTAGAAATGCAATGTAGCACTTCCTGGACCAGCCTTGGGGTAGCCAAGTGCGTGCGTGAGGTCCACAGATAAAATAGGTGTTGGGGGCAGTGGCCATCGTTGGGAAATTTAAGTCAGGTAGGGTGTATGTCTTATTACATTCACTTGCTCCCATTTTCTGACCCTTGCCTTTTCCTCTTACACAGAATAGGCCCTTATGGGGCACGGCCCATCCTCCTTGTTCTGTCTGTCTCTTTTGGACTGAAAACGTTTCCCTAAAGGAGGAAGTGTCATTATAAAGGGAATAACTGGTGTTTTCATTTTGATCTGCCCGTCCCCACGTCGAGGTGAAATTCACCATCTTTTCAACAGCTCGTACTGTCTTTGTTTTTATCTCGTTCAATGTACTAGTGTTCTTGGCCTTAGCCTCAGGAATGTTCCTAACAGAGGCGAAGAATATTATAGAAAGTGCATAGGTAGATCCAGCATAGCCAAAAGGGAGAGGGATAAAAGGCATTCCTCCATGTACGGAATGTGGCATCAAACCACAGACCCAACAGTTGGTTTTGTTAATAACCATTTGGTGTTGGTGGAGTGTGGAGATGAATGCATTATTGAAAAATTCTTTCCTTCTATTTTCGAGATGCGGAGGGAGATCTACATGTGAATGCATAGTTGTATTGTTCAAAGGCGTGGGCGAAGACGGTGGAAAAGCTAGATGAAGGAACCAACCTAGGCAAGCCGTGATAAAAAAAATAGAAACCATAAAGAGTAGGAAGATAGAAACTTTGTTACATAATAAATTTGTACAAGATATATTCTCCATGTTTTGGCCGTTAGTCTGAGTCGATTTTGCATACGTGACCGGACACTTCCCAGCAACCGCTTCACCAAAACTACATCTTGGACTTAAATAGCCACCGGTAGGTCGAGGTCAGATGCAATGTCTCTAGCTTGTTTCTGATGGGATCGCAGCCGCGATCTGTACTCTTCTTGGGGGGAAAGTTCAGGAAGGGGTGAAATAAAGTCTGTTGTTTTAGTGTCTATATTCTCGGGTACAGCAACAATGTCAGTAGGAGTTGGTCCGAAGAATTTCTTGCAGTGGCTGACGGGTAGCCATCCTTTTCGTCCTTCGACCTTGACTGCAGTCCTAGTTGTGAGTAGTACCAGTTTGGGAGACGTCCACCTTCTTTCCAGGGGACTGGCGCGATCAAAGTTCCTCACCAGGACCCAAGTGCCAGGTTGGATGGCGTGTTCCTCAGGCGTTGTTTTGTCTGGAAAGGCTGCAGCCACCTGTGAATGACAAGAACGTAGTGCAGACATCAAGGAAGCTAGGTAATCTGTCAGTACATTAGAATCAATGTCAGTTAACTTTTTAGGGGATGGGACACCCCAGATATTCGGAGGTCTCCCATATGTGATCTCATAGGGCGACAGACCCGTCCGGGAATGTGCCACCATTCGCATGTAGAAGAGGGCAACCGGGAGAGCTGTAACCCAGTCTATTTGCTTGTGAGCACAAATTTTGGCTAGTTTGGTTTTGAGGGTCTGATTATGTCGTTCAACTAGGCCTGTGGCTTGGGGCTGTCGGACACAGTGGAATTTCCAGGTGTATCCTAACAGTAAGGAAACAGCCTCCATCAGTTTGAAGGAGAATGGTTGTCCGTATATGACTCTTGGCAACTCATACCGAGGGAAAAATTCCCTCACCAATTGTTTAGCTGTCATCTGGGCACCATAGTCTGGGACGGGGTATGCTTCAGTCCATCGGGTTAAGGTACAGACTACTACGAGGACATACTTATGTCCCTGACATCTCTCCATTTGGATGTAGTCCATTTGGAGGACTTCGAAGGGGTAATTTGGAGGATAGATCCCTCCTTGTTCAACTGAGACACTCTTCCCTGGATTGAACTGACAGCAAATCATACAGGTCCGTACTTTTTGTTTAGCTGCTGAACGTAGATGCTTGTTATGCCATATCAAATTTAGACTGTCTAACATCCCTTTCTCTCCTAGATGTGCAGGACCGTTTCTATGATTACAGGAACCATTATGTAAGGGAGAAACCATTTGGACCTATCTTTTGTTACCCAACCCTGATCTGTGTGAGAACCTCCCTCTTCTTCCCATTTCCTCTCTTCGGTCTCTGTAGCTTGGTTTTGGATGTCTACTACATCTTTGGTAGGGTCAACAACTGGATAGACAGTCTTGATGGAAGTTTCAGTGTTCAATGTTTTTGTCTGAGCAGCGTGTTTAGCTGTGGCGTCCGCCAGAGCATTACCTCTAGTGATAGAGTCTATGACCTTTGTGTGTGCTTTGCATTTCAGTATAGCTACTTCTGTGGGTCTGTGTATTGATTCTAGTAGTTGAAGGATAAGATCTCCATGTTGTATCTTAGTTCCATGAGAGGTTAGGAAACCTCTTTCCTTCCATAAAGTACCAAAGTTATGGACTACCCCGAATGCGTATTGCGAATCGGTGTAGATATTGACTCCTTTCCCTTTTGACCATTCACATGCTTGTGTAAGAGCTATGAGTTCTGCTGCTTGGGCTGAATGCACGTGTATTCTGGCTGCCAGAAGGACTGTATTTTCTGTAGTGACAGCATAAACTGCAGAAAGTTCGCCTGTTTGGAGGCGCATACAGGAACCATCTACAAACAGTGTGTATTCTGGTGCATTTAAAGGTACATCTACAAGGTCGGACCGGGGCTTTGTGACTAGTTCGACTATCTCTAAGCAGTCATGAGTTTGGTTGTCTACTGGAACAGTGGGTAGTAGCGTAGCTGGGTTGAGGATATTGCATCATTTGATGATAATGTGGGGTTGGAATAATGTAACTTCATAACCTGTGAGACGAGCTATGGTCAAGTGTTGTGTCTGTGTCCTATTCAAAAGTAATTCGACTGCATGTGGGACTTGCACTTCAAGAGGATGTCCTAGCATAATGGAATCACTTTGTTGAATTGCCAGAGCCGTAGCTGCAACGGACTTTAAACAGGCAGGCAAGCCTTGTGCAACAGGGTTGAGAGTACTGGAGAGATAAGCACAGGGACGATGTTTATTGGCCTGTGTTTGTGTGAGCACTGACAAGGCTGTACCTTCTCGTTCCATGACGAAGAGGACAAAAGGTTTGGCATAATCGGGTGTAGCTAGGACAGGTGCAGAGCATAATGCTTGTTTAAGGGTATCAAAAGCAAAGGTATGGTCAGGTGTCCATGGCAATGGAGAAGAGGTGGCAGAATCGGAGGTGGTTAATTGTATCAGGGGTTTGGCCAAATAGGCGAACTGGGGAATCCACTGCCTACAATAGGAAGTGAGGCCAATAAAGGCACGTACTTCTTTCTGTGTCTTAGGGACAGGAATGTTAAAAGTGAGTTGGATTCTTTCAGGTGTGAGTGCCCTACCCTCCTTTGACAGCAGGTGTCCTAAGTATGCCACCTGCTGTAAACACAATTGCAATTTAGAGGGTGACACTTTGTGGCCATTTTGTGCAAGAAACGGTACGCAGTCTAAATATCGAGTTTTTTATTTCGACTGGACATAATATCGACTCGAGAATATCGAGTTGGCATTAATATCAAAGTAAGTAATATCGATGTATTTTTAATCGATTGTTATGTTTTTAAAAAAATATCGATTGATAAAATATCGAGTAAGTAATATCGTTAGTAAAAAATATCGATTTTTCTAGTAGTTTAAAAATATCGAAAGTTGTGTTATCGACAGTCATGATATCGACTGTCATGATATCGACTATTAATATGGATATAAATAATATCTAATAGTTAAAAGTACATTGTTTTAATGTTTTATTACTACATTTATTGTTAAAAAAAATATGTAATTTTATATTTGTTTATATAGAAATAATTTAAAAATAATTAATAATTTAAAAAAATATTTAAAATACTATAATAATTTCTAGGAGCGGGTAGTGGGTTTTTAGGGGAATAGGGTGGGATTATATTTTAAATATAATTAATTAAATATGTAAATGTATTAATTGGTATTAATATTTAATTAATTGTTAAATAATTATTTTTATATATAATATTTAATTGGTAATTAATTTAATTTAATACTTTAATTGCTAATTATGTTTATTTAAATAATTTATGTCATGTAGCGGGTTGTGAGTTTATAGGGGAATAGGCTGGGAAGTAAATTAATTTAAAATAAATATGTTAATTAATTAATTAGTATTAATATTTAATTAATTGTTAATTAAATAATATATCTTAATTATATATAATTTAATTGTTAATTATTTTAATTTAATTGAATAATTGCTAATAATGTAAATTTATATATTTTATGTTATGTAGCGGGTTGTGGGTTTATAGGGGAATAGGGTGGGAAGTAATTTAAATTTAAATAATTAAATATGTATTTTTATTAATTGGTAGTAATATTTAATTTATTGATAATTTAATCATATATTTTATGTAAAGAAAATTTAATTGGCAATTAATTTAATTTAATTGAATAATAGGTAATTATGTAAATTTATAAAATCTATGTAATGTAGCGTGTTGTGGGTTTATAGGGGAATAGGGTGGGAAGTAATGTTAAAATAAATAAATAATTATTTATTTTTATTAATTGGTAGTAATATTTAAATAATTGATAATTAAATCATATATTTTAATTAAATAACATTTAATGGGTAATTATTTTAATTTAATTGAATAATAGGTAATTATGTAAATTTATTAAATTTATGTCATGTAGCGGGTTGTGTGTTTATAGGGGAATAGGGTGGGAAGTAATTTTATTATAATTATTTAAAAAGGTAAATGTATTCATTGGTACTAATCTTTTAATATTTGTAAATTAAATAATTTATATAAATAAAATTAAAAATAATTGCTAAATAATTTATTTTAATTGATTAATTGCTAATTATGTTATGTAAAATAATTTATGTCATGTAGGGGGTTGTGAGTTTATAGGGGAATAGGGTGGGAAGTAATTTAATTTTAATGTATTAAATATGTCAATTTATGAATTGGTAGTAATATTTAATTAATTGTTAATTTAAACATTAATGTTCATAATTTAAAATATAATTGCTAAATAAGTTAATGTAATTGATTAATTGCGAATTATGTTAGATTCAATTTATACTTTTCTGTAGTGGGTTGTCTGTTTATAGGGGAATAGACTTGGAAGTAATATAATAATAAATAAGGAAATAATAATAGTTACTTAAGGTATATAACGTTTTGCACACAGCGTTTAAAAAGCACTACCTTTACAATGAAAATTTTACAACTAAAAAACCATAGCAACGCATGTATGTAGATAAAAAGTTTATACTATGCTGGTATTTTTACAACGCATACCATTACAATGTAAGTGTTGGTAAGTATATAATTATTTTTAAAATGTTATAGGTTTTTATTGTTGGTTAAAGGAGTATTTGTAGGGTTTAGGGTCATTTTTCAGTATTTGGATAATGGTGCATTTTTAGGGTTCAGGGTCAGTTGTAAGTTTTTGGGTAAAGGGGTATTTTTAGGGTTCAGGGTCAGTTTTCAGTTTTTGGGTAAAGGGGTATTTTTTGGGTTCAGGGTCAGTTTTCAGTTTTTAGGTAAAGGGGTATTTTTAGTGTTCTAGGTCAGTTTTCAGTTTGTGGGTAAAGGGGTAGTTTTAGGGTTCAGGGTCAGTTTTCAGTTTGTGGGTAAAGGGGTATTTTTTGGGTTCAGGGTAAGTTTTAAGTTTTTGGGTAAAGGGGTATTTTTAGGGTTCAGGGTCAGTTTTCAGTTTTTGGGTAAAGGGGTATTTTTAGTGTTCTGGGTCAGTTTTCAGTTTGTGGGTAAAGGGGTATTTTTTGGGCTCAGGGTTAGTTTTCAGTTTGTGGGTAAAGGGGTATTTTTTGGGTTCAGGGTAAGTTTTAAGTTTTTGGGTAAAGGGGTATTTTTAGGGTTCAGGGTCAGTTTTCTGTTTGTGGGCTAAGGGGTATTTTTAGGGCTCTGGGTCAGTTTTCTGTTTGTCGGTAAAGGGGTATTTTTAGGGTTCTGGGTCAGTTTTCAGTTTGTGGGTAAAGGTGTATTTTTAGGGTTCAGGGTCAGTTTTCAGTTTTTGGGTAAAGGGTTTTTTTTTGGGTTCAGAGTCAGTTTTCAGTTTGTGGGCTAAGGGGTATTTTTAGGGGTCTGGGTCAGTTTTCAGTTTGTCAGTAAAGGGGTATTTTTAGGGTTCTGGGTCAGTTTTCAGTTTGTGGGTAAAGGGGTATTTTTAGGGTTCAGGGTCAGTTTTCAGTTTTTGGGTAAAGGGGTATTTTTAGGGTTCAGGGTCAGTTTTTAGTTTGTGGGTAAAGGGGTATTTTTAGGGTTCAAGGTCAGTTTTCAGTTTGTGGGTAAAGGGGTGTTTTTAGGGTTCAGGGTCAGTTTGGGGTTTTAGGGTAGAGGGGTACAGGGTACAAATAAGGTACATTTACATTTTCATTATTTTAATTACATTTAAATACATTTAATTAAATTATTTTCTATTAATTTTCATTAAATACAATATTATATAATTATAAATACTTATGTTGTAATGCTATGCGTTGTAAAGGTCTTTGCTTTGTAAAAACATTCGTTGTAAATAAATGTGGTGTAATGGTATTTGCGTTGTTAAAGTTTTGTTGTAAAGGTATGTGTTGTAAAAGTATGTGTTCAAATGTCATACATATTTTATTTATTTGTATTTAATAGAAAATAATTGTAAATTAATTTATAATTAACAAATAAATTATTGGTAATTAGTTGTAATTTTGTATTAATATGTAAGTTATAGAAATAATGATAGTTAATTAGTTATTTTAATATATTATTTATTATGTTAAATTTAATAGTTAATCATTTGTTAAAAGAATTAGATTTATATTATTTATTTATTTATTTAATAATATATGAAGTATTTACTTTCCCTACTGTTGCACCCACTGGAGTGGGAATAGTAATTAGTATGGGTTCAGTGTCCAGCACCTTCCATGAGTTTACAATTGGTGAAATGGGAATTGTAATTTGTATGGTTTTAATGTGTACTATGGTTTTGTGAGTTTATAATTTGTGCTGTGGAAATAAGAAGACTTTTTTTATATAAATAATTATTATTGGTAGGATACTATAATAAAGTTTTAACATTACATAGAATTTTTTTTTTTATAATTATTGTTATTGTAGTACTTAAAAGATTAATACATTGTTTACATTTACATTTACATTTACATTTTAAATTCATTTTTATATAGAATATTTTATTTATAATTATTATTTATATACCATAATAAAGAAGGAAACATACACAGGGTTTAATGTAATAAATGAAAAACAGTTTATTAACATATAAGAAATAAATTGTAAGTAGAGATTTATTTTTATTTTCAATTGAAAGTTTTTATTAAACAGTTTTTATTATCCAAAACAATATATGAAGTGCATATATATGTTTTTAGCACATAAATGATATTAACATAATTTTATGTTTATTAACATATATTGTAATTTTAATAGTTAAAGAAAAAAAAGGTAATATGTACTTTTCATTTAATAACAATTATTTTATTCACATAGACATTGAATATATTGTCATAGATAAATATGTACATTTCTTTTGTAACAGTAACATTTTTGTTTCTTACAAAGTATTGATTTTTTTTAATTAATATTATGAATATTGAACATATTTATAATATTAATTTTTACATAGATACACACAAAAATACATTTTTATATACATACATAATGTTTAAACTAATATTTGCTATTTTTATAAACACATTATTTGTAACAAAGTTATAGATGTAAATTTGTTTAACATATACATTATTTTTAACATGTATATTTAAATCATCAAATATTATTTAAAGTATCACATAACAGTTGAATAATTATTTGAAAGTAATGAATATTTAGGAAATAATTTTCTACAATTTAAATAATTATTTACACTTAATATAATACTCAGTGTATTTTTTTAAGTGTTGGAATATAGAAATTAAAGAGGATTTTGCTGTATACAGGGACTACTTTTTAACCGCGTAATGTTACTTAGGCGTATTTGGTGCTTCAACAGATCGCGGTTGGATGCTGCTTCGCGTTAGAGAGGGTAAGTTTGTTTTAATTGTATTTTACAAGTTAATGAAGTTATTGTTAGTGTATGTGTGGTGTGTTTAGGTTTATGTAGATAGGGTTATTAAGAGAAGATTGTGTGTTAGGTGTTAGGTAGAGTGTACGATATTAGATTTTTACCGCGTTTTAGTTGTGGGTGTGTGAGGTGAGGTAATATGTTGAAATGTTACAAAGATAATATTTTTGGTGTATAAATATGTGTTTTTATATATGTATGGGTGTTTTTGTGTGGGTGGGTATGTATTTTATTTTTTGCAGGTTATCGTCGCGTTTTACTGTTTTTGAGGAGTTTCTTCTTTTTCGATCAGAGTTGTGTGACGAGTATTATATACTCTTATTTTTGCACACAATTAGTTTGGATTTCAAGTTTTCCAGGAGCGTTTTTTTTTCAACATTACTATTTTCGGGTTTTCTATCGTATATCGTGTCTATTACATTGGAAAGGAGTCGCTATGGATTTGCTTGTATTTTTGATTTTTTTTTTGGACTTCTATGGATTGTATGGGTTTTTGCAATGGTGTCGTATGGCTTGCTTGGAATTGGATTACGTTTGAAGCTGCAACAGAACTGTAAGTATTTACCAAAATTTTTGTGGGTGGGGAAACTGTTTTAATTTTTGCTTTACTTACGTTGTATGAAACATTTTGTAAATACATTATCTAAATACATTTTATATATGTTAATATTATGTATTTGATAATTTAATTGCAAATTGTTACATGTTAAAATCAAGGAATTTAGGAAAGAAAATGCTTAATTTAACGTTTATAGCTATGTAATGTTTTAAAGAATAGTTTTTGCAATCATTGATAGATATTCTAGTCCTTTGCTAGTTGGATAGAGGGTAACTTGACTTTGGAGTGTGTTATACATTTTTTTAGTTTCTTTGGTGAGTTTCGGTCCGATCAAAGTTACTGATTGCTCCATTCGGAGTTCCTGGTAACTCTGTTCTTTTTGTAAGGATTGCATTAATTTGTGAAGGGTTGGCGTTCCTCGGCCTGTAGTTGCTTGGAAGGCATTGTGCCATCCTTCAACTGCATTGTTTGTTTTTGCTTCCTTATTTAGTGTGCTAAGGTAGACATTCCACCAAGCTATTTGGTATTTGGGTTGTCTTCTATGGCCTGATCTGTGTAGCCTTCCTACCCATGTGTCTTCGAAGTAGTCAAGCATAGGGCTTAGTTTTTCTTCGTTTCTTTTATAGTAGGGGCTGTCTATTAATAAGTTATAGTGCTCAGTTACATCTGTTAGTGGAACATAGGCTAGGGCGATGAGTTTTCTTATTTGATAAGCAAATGTGCTATCAGTGGCGTATTGGATACTCAAGGTAGATTTTTGTAGATGTCGCCAGATACATTGATTAAAATGGTAATAGCAACCTTGTATTGCTGTGTGAGGGTATGTTTTAAGGATGCTGTTTAACATTGCTTTTTCAAAGTCAATGATAATTTTTTGTGGAAAATAGTTGTTAGTATGTTGAATGACTTCAGTTAGTATTTCTTGATATGTAGCTTGCTGTTTGTTTGGTAGAAGGGCATAAAGGAATGGAATATTTGCATTTTGGAAATGACCATGGATGGTGTATAATTGATAAAAAGGTTTGGGGCATACAGAAAAAGTACCGTCCATCATCCAAGTTTGGCATTGGGTAAGTTTAGTCATGTTGTTTGCTGTGGCAAACAGTATAATTCTTTTATCTTTAGATTTGTTGTCATAGAGTATAAAATTTTCTTTATTGTGAGTTACAGAGAGTTCAGGGGGAATTAGCACTTCTTCAAAAGTTTTTGGTGTGGGAGGAGTAGTGCATGTTGCTCTTTTTTGTCTAGCTACAGTTCTTTTAAGGGATTCGATAGATGGTAATTGGCTAGAAGCATGTTGGGGAAGTACACTTAAATGGTGTTTCAGAATTGCAGTTGTTGGTTGATCAGTTCTAGTACTAGCTTCTTTAAGGGAATCTAGCATTTGTCTAATCTCTATTTCTGTTACATTGGGTGGGTGATTATGTTCCTTAGTATAAGTAACAGTAGTTTCCTGAGTTATAGCTCTTCCATAACATTTGTTGGCATAATATTTCGTACACTTCCAAAACACTTTCAAATCTTTTTGTTTCTCTTGAGTGTAGACATATCCCATGTAACAAAGAAGCATTTTCCCTTTTTGTGAATAAATGAATTTAGCTCCTTCAGTCATAATTTTATTGTAGTGCTAGGAGGTAATTAAAAGAGAATGTCATTACATTTTTTGTAAAAATAATGTTGTATTCTAATAATACAGTTTAATACATTTTTTATGTACCTGTAATTCTTGTGATGATTTCAAGTAGATCTTTTCATGTGTTGATGTTCTTCAAACTGTTATTTTCTGTGTATATCTTTTTGTACCTGTGGAAGTTGAGAAAATGTGTACAAAAATTTTATTACTATTTATGATATTTTGATAGAGGTTTTTAGCTAGTTTCTATTTAGTTACCCACCTATTAAATGTCGATTTTACATTTCAATTATATACTTACTTATTTATATTTAACTTTTGATGTCCAGGTGTTGTGTAGGTCTTCTGTATTTTCTTTTTGTCTGTAGGATAAGTAGTAAAAAAAAACAAATATATTTTAAGTATTTTGCTTTTAAATATAGGTGTGAGGTTTGAGAGTTACATTTTCGATGGCTAATAATGTAGTAGTACTTACTTTAGATAGGTGTAGCTGTCTTTATGTTGAAGTCAATCAGTTTTCTTTCAGAAATCCTGCAGAGTTTCGTCTTCCTTTAGTTAGGAGATGTAGGCTGCATTTTTTGTTTGCTGTAATCTTGTTTATATAGTATTAGTCTAATTGTTTCAGAAATAGGATTGGTTGTTTAAATTGATAGTCTGTTTTTATTTGTGGATTTGAATTTTTTTACCTGTTATACTAATTGCTTTCCTTATATGGGTGACGCCAATTAACGTTTTTGTAAAGTGTAAGGCCTTATTTAGTGTAGGTAATGTTGTCGTTATATTTGTAAAGTGGAGGAATATATATAATTTGCAGTAAGAAATGTTGTTCGAAATATTGTTTATGTATTATAAAATGTATGTTTGTTTTTAATTTGTGTTATAAATGTTAGGAAATTATATAATATATTTTATCCATTTTTATAAACAATATATGAATAATTATGATTAGTAGGACTAAATTTTAACATAATAAAGTGATGTATTCAAGGATGTAGTAATGTCGATATTTTTAAAAAACGATAAATTTGCTATCTATATTTTTGTATTCGATATTTTGACTGTTTTTTATTTAATATGTGATAATCGATGTTTTTGAAATCGATAATGTTGTTAGTCGATATTGTTGTAGTCGTTGTTTTTTGTAGTCGATATTGTGGTTTCGATATTTTTGTGGTTTGTTGCTTAAGTATAGGTAATCGATAATTTTGTAGTCGATAATTTGTCATCGATATTTTGTCCAGTCGATATTCGGTCTGTCGAGGTTATGTCAGTGATCCGCAAGAAACATTAGGACAGTTCGTGATGCTTGTTCACATTCCTGTTCAGAACGTGCGGTGATCAGTAAGTCGTCGACATATTGTAACAATGTCGTATTGGAAGGCAGAACAGTGTCATCCAATTGTCTTTTAAGTGCCTGACTATAGATACTGAGACTTTCTGTATACCCTTGAGGAGCTCTTGTGAAACAGAAACTGCGACCTTGTAGTGAGAATCCGAATAGGTACTGACTGTCTGGATGAATGGGTATACTGAAGAAGGCATTTTTAAGGTCAATCACGGTAAAATTTGTTGCATCAGGATCTATGGCTGTTAGCAGAGTACTGATGTCTGAGACCACAGGGTATTGAGGTACCACACATTTATTGAGCTCACGTAAATCGACTAAAAGTCTGTAAACTGGTGGTGCACCATCATCAGTTTTCTTTCGGACTGGCAGAACTGGCGAGTTACATATGTTGAAAGGTACTTCTCTGACTACTCCTTTTTTAATCAAGTCATCGATAATCTGAATAAGGGCTTGTTCCGCATCTGGAGGTAACTTGTATTGGCGGACACAAGGTAGCACAACACCTTCCTTTAACGTGACTATGTGTGGTGTAATATCCATGAATCCTACGTCTGTTGGATCAGTAGCCCATAATGTAACAGGAATGTCCCGTAATCTGACATCTAATTCTCGTGTGGTGTAATGACCTTTGAATGACCTTTGAAATCTCGGAGGAATAGTCGGATCCCTTCCGGGGAACAGCATATCACAGCACCCAGTTCCTTTAATGTCTGGATGCCAAGTAGATTTTCGGGACAAGACTTTGTAAGTACCAAATCGGTGGAAGTTGTAAGAGGGCCAACCTGAAGTGATACTGGTTCAGAAACTTTATTGATGACTGGTGTACCTGAAAAACCCAAGGAAATACTATTTGAGCCAGAGAGGGGTACCTTGGGAACTTCGTTGTGTTGTACTGTCGTCCTACTGGCCACGGTGTCAATCAGAAATTTTGTTTCTTTACCTAGGAGCTTAGCATGTACATAGGGACCCTTTTGGTCGACCGGGACCGAGATCAGTGGACGACTATCGTGTTCCTCCCAGCTGTCTCATGAAATCGTGGGGAATTCAGGATAGGATGACACCGGATACTGATAGAGTTGGGTGGCTAACTTAGTATCAGCTGGGGTAGCTGGTTTTGGAGCAGAGGGACGAGTGGTACAGGTGCGAGGTTGTGTCTTTCCAGTAGCAATATTGTGTTGTAAGACTGGACAGTCACGTACAAAGTGACCAGGCTTCTTGCAATAATTACAGGTAACCCTTTCTTGTGATGCTGGAGTTTGCTTATGGGTCTGAGGAATTGTATTAGTCTGCGCTACCAATACCTTCATTTTAGTGTCTTTTGTCCTTCGTTTCTCCTGTTCTTGTTCGTCCCTAATTCTGTTCTGATGATACTGGAGCATCTGTAGTGCTTGTGAAGGGGAACTAGCTTGCCAAGTGCTTTCAACTTTTAATACTCTATTTTTGATCATAGGCAAGGCATTTTCTACGAATTTTGAGACAAATAGTCTACTATAGGCATCTCCACCTGAGGAGAGACCGCTTTTGATAAGGAAACATTTCTCTAATCTTGTATAATAGTCCCCTACGTCCTCATCGGGTTTTTGTTTGCATGCAGAGATAGCATCCCAATCTTCCTTTTTAGTGGCCAACAACTGGGAGAGTATTTTCGGGAGAAGGCGATGGAGTTCCCGAACTAGAGGTCCCAGGCCTTGTCCAGGATCACGAGTAGTGTCTTCTTTCTCTAAATCTGCCCATGCTACCTTTTTCCCTTCAACCTCCCAATCTTTTCCTCTTAGTTTGTCGTATGTTCCTTGAGGTAGCAGGACTTTGATGAGAATATTGAGGTCCTTATAAATAAAGGAGCCCATTTGAAGAATATCTTTGAGATCCCTATGGAATCCTGTAGGATCTTTTTCATTAGAGGGGACCATTTTCTTCATCTCTAATATTTCTAATTTTGTGAAGGGAGAATAGACAAATGTCTGTTGTAGTTTTCCTGCAGAATCTATGACGGGGTGTACTTCTCGTAGGGGAAATTGACCTTGGCCGTACTGAGGGAGATTTGAGTCATATACATCAGAAAAGCATTGGACATAGCGTTGTCGCTGATCCAGGAAAATATTGAGGAATTCTTGTCCCCTTGCCACCTACCTCCCTTCTAGACAATCCCGTAAGAGAGGACGTAACATTTTGGGTGGGTAGCCAGTGTCTTCGTACAAGGAAATGAGGTGTTGAACCATATATATGCTGGCTAGTCTTTGAGATGTCATAGGGAGTGATAAAAACATTTGAGCAACTATGTCAGGGCCGTATATAGAGTGTTGAGACACCCAATGAGCGCTTGATCGAGCGAGTTATTTTTCTTGTGTGGTGAGTGGAGGCTCGTCGTCCATCCAATCATCCAGGGCTTCTTGTGTTTGTTGGAACAATCTGTCTGAGGAGGCTGACAATTTTTTAGTCTTACTCCTGAGTTGTCCGCTAACTTGGGAACGAGGGATACGGGAACGTACCTCTCCATGAAAAGCAGTTCCTTCTTCCCTGTCTTCGTCTGTACCCTCATTCTCTGTTTCCTGGGTAGGGACATTTTTCTGGTGTGAGTCGGAAACCTTACTGGTAAAGAGAGGGATGAAGAGACCTATTTCCTTTATTTTATTATAATTTCCCGCTACCATTGTTTGATCTAGCTGAAGTAGGTCGTCGGGAACCGTTTTTCCAGCACTTGAGATCATACGGATGAAACAGGTAATCATAAATCGTGAGAGATACCTTTTATGAGCGATAGGTCTATTCTTAATAGCTTCTTGTAGGACTTCTACATTTTCCCCTGTTCGGAGAGCCTCGTAAATTTTATTCAGACAATTTGTAATATTTGGTACCTCCCGTATGTTTTCTAGAGCTCCCCGAAAACGACAGGAGACATCTGCTTGTGGACCCTCCCCTGGAATCGGGTCATACTCACATTTTAACATAGGTAGAACACTACCCAAGGTGTCAGGAATGGGTTCCGTCAGGGTAACTACTCGTCTGGCCGCTATTTGATTAGTATAAGCAGGAGGTGGTTCCATTAAATAAGTGGTAATGAAGTCTTCGGGCACGGAAAGAACCTTAGGACATGGAGGTGCTGTGGGGATGTCAGGGTCTGAACTACCATCGGACTCTGTCTTTTGCGAGAGGACGGGATATATACCCGTCCCGGAGGCCGAGACCTCCCTTTACATTTGTTCAAAATTAATATCATCATTCTGTTCCTGTAACTTTCTCATCCTACTTTCTTCTGACATTCTCTTTGCCTTCTCTACTTTCCCTTGCTCTTTCTGTTCCCTTCGATGTGCTTCCTTTCGCCATATTTTGACACTCTCTAACATCGAGGGTCTTGCTTTCTTTTCCCAACATTTCTTTTCAACTGCAGTGATACAATTTAAATCCCATGTGCCACTCTTTGGCCATCTGATCACAATTTCTAAATCTTTAGTGTAACCTTCCCAAAGATCCAAATACAAGATGGCACCAATTCCATATCTCGTATACATGAAATAACCAGGAGTATCCTTCGGGGGGACTGGTACAGGTTGTTCCAGTAACCCCTTCCGGGTAACCAGTTTACACAATTTAGAAAACAAAGGCATTTTCGTCAATAGATAAACAATTTACACTTGATAACTTGATATACCATGAGTATCAGAGTACAAACATACCGTTTTCTAGAAATCTAGAACCCGTCTTGACCGTGCTCTGAATATCAGAACCCGTCTTGACCGTGTTCTGAAAAAGATCAGAACCCGTCTTGATACACCCCCAGCAGTACTCACCGAGGTGCAGAGAACTTGAAGACCAGGTCACTGGACTTGTTGCGCTGCGCTCTTGATCAGGGGCTTGTCGGGGTTCTGAAGACCTCGGACTCAGCAACTGTACAATGTTTGGGCTCTGGGTCGAGACATCCGGTGTCATCCTCACTGCCTCGTGTGGATGGCTAGGCCGCGGCTCGGTCCCTCTTCCACACGAAGGAGTTCATGCAGGAACACCCTGCAGTGTGCACTTGGAAGTCCGTCGGTGTCTGGAGAGACAGGTTCGGGTCCGCATCACCGGCGTGTGGGGAGAAAGGGATGTTCCTGTTCGGGCGCCAACTTACTGTGGTAAATAATTTAGTAATTTACCTTGATCGGAATTTCTATAATATCAATAAGGTCAAGCATGAAGAGCAGAGTCCGTGGTGGTCAGAATTCAGGGTCTTTATTCAGTAACTCGAGTTAAGGGAGAGCTCCGTCACCTAAGGAGGCTTGGGAATGGTCTCTGCTTTAATCACAGAAAACATAGCATTTATACACAAAAAAGAGGAAGGAGCTTCCCTTTGACAGTGTTCAGTTACGAAAATGTGGCAATCATACAAGAATCATGGCAGTAGCGACGTAATTGTGTCATAATCATGAGGAAGTAATGGCAGAAGCAGAGAGTTGAGAAATAACCCTAGGCTGGTTCCTTAGATAAGAAAATAGAGAAATGGTTGTGACAGGATGTCTGGTGTCATGTGTTTAGCAAACAGGAGCTGGTTTCTCGGAATTGGTCGTGTGTCTTGGCAAAAAGGGGCTTATTTCTCGGAATCGGTCTGACCATAAGCGGGGGTGGTTACAATGGGGGCTCGTTTTCTCGGAATCGGCTTGACCTTAAGAATGTGCAGTTGCAGTTTGAGGAAGAGATGTGTTTGCGTGCAACCTTACCTTGATGTGCCCGGGTTTTCTAGTTACCGTCATGATGAGCTCGGGACGTGAAAGAAAGGGTGTATAATGGGACATAAATAACGAAAAATATCAATTTTCCACAGTTTGACACTGTGAGTCAGTGGTTGGTGTCTTCAACATCTGCAATCTTCACTCTATTTGTGTGAAAAGCGTAGATCCACTGTGGCAATCCAGCACATTTCACAGCAGTATTCATCACAAGTGTAACTTGATAGGGTCCACGCAACCTTGACCCCAGGCAGTTCTTTTGAACAAGCTTCTTCACCACAACCAAATCACCAGGCTCTAGGTTGTGGCAGGGTTCTTCACTTGCTGAAGGTGTTTTCAACTTCACCTGGCAAGTGACAGAGCACACCACATCAGTCAGACTTTTACAATAGTCCAGAAGACGATCATCAGAAATGTTCACAACTGCATCTGCAGGAACACCAGGAATACTCATTACTCTGCCCAGGATTACTTCATGAGGTGAGAGTCCAGTCACTTTATTAGGTGCACTTCTTAACCTCACAAGTACCAGTGGTAGGGAATCTGTCTATTTCAGAATCAACAATATGTGCCATATACATTCTTGTTCATTTACTTTTAAAGTGCTTGACTCTCTCTGACTCTAAAGAAGTTGGAAAACCATATCTAGGGTCAACTCTCTACAGTGAGCTATCATACCTTCTAGTTGGGTAGGCCTCTACTCACTTGGATAAAAGACTAGAAATGGCTAGAATCTATTGTAGCCCATTAAATGGAGGCATTTTGACAAAGTCACTATGTAACCTTGTAAAGGGACACTTAGAATGTCCAATTTGAATTAAAGTCATCTGTATCTTTTTGTCACCATTTATCTGCTGACAAGTAAAAGAATGCTTATACAAGCTCTGAAATGAGGCTTAAACAATTTTTTTTAAAAGGTTCAAAATCCCATCATGTTTAACGTGTAGGTGTATGCATATATCTTGTCATTTGATACACTTTACATACTAATACTACACACAAAGACCTAGTCCTAAAGGCAATATATCTTCTAGACCATTAAACACACAAGGATTGTCGGAAAAATCATTCCAAATACACCTCTAACTATAGAGATTGTTACTGTGTCTCAGTCTATTGCCATGATAAGAAATAGCCATACTCTGATTGATATATTACACAACAACACAGGACGTACATTCACTAGAAGGACGACAAGAAAATTGTGAAATAGCTGGAAATCACCTCACGGGCGCACCACCAATGGGACCCCTGGTTGGTACTCACCAGGATGGCCCTGTTCTCATCATTGGTGACACACTTTGACAAAATACATCTTCCGTCAGCCGATCTCCACAAATCATTGTCGTCTTTGGTACAAGCTGCTATAACCCACTTTTTCTTTTTGTTCGCAGGCACATTATTCTGTCGATTTTTCAGTTCCTCCAAAGTCTGTACTGAAGTAGACAAAACAATGTATACTTTCTTTTTCAGAATCGCAACACTCATTTGAATATAATACACTAGAGATACAAGCATCTTCATCCACATATAGTAGTGTAACCATATCATTTTCACTCTTATGTATGGCACATAGAAAAGCAACAGTTTCTCTTAATAGTTGCAATGTATTTCGAAAGTCCAGAGTTTTTGGCCTTTATTTATTAATGTGCTAGAGGATGTCAAGAAACCCCTTTGTGACCCCAGCTGCCCAAAATAGTGCATCACTCCAAAACTATACTATCAGTGTAGATTGTGACACTAACTCCATTGGCCACACAGCAAGCCCCTGTGATGGCAATTAATTCTGCTACTTGAACTAGAGGTGCATTTCACAAGTATGGTGCTTCACCAATGTATGTTATTGTGCAGACCACAGATATTGCTCTCAATGTCCTTGATGTTCCCTCAGACAAGAACCACCCATAAAAGCAAATCAGCCAATTTGAGTGGTATTTCCTGAACATCTGGACTTAGCTTGGTATACAACTCTGCCAGAAAAAGTGGTCTTGTAAAGATAAAGTTGAGCTCTGCTCCTTCCTCCAGGACATGAGGAACATGAAGAAGAATACATTCTAAAAGTACAGCAAAAACAATACTGTACAACTACTTGAATTATTTTTCTCTTTTTAGATCTGAGAGACACATTTTTAACTATATCTGCTCAAAGAAATTAGAAACCATGTTCAGTTTTAAATGTGCAATGTACATGGAAAGGGATATGCAGTGTAGTCATGTCAACTTACAAAGCATTGCTATTTTGAATATAGTTCAATTATATCACTTACAATCTATTCATGTTAACTAAACACACATTATTTATTAATTCTAAATCCCTTTGACAATTTCAAGTAATCTGAGCTAGGGTTGTTGTTCAATTTTATTTACATCATTACCGTCCTCTTCCATCCAGAAGAAGAAGGTGGCATGAATTCAGGATAGTTGACCTAATGTGGATTGAACCCCTGGTCTCAATATTTATTTCATTTTAGTGGTACTACATATGAGGTTATAACTCTGACTAGAAATACATATTAATTATGTATGTGTGATGAGTGTTTTATACTGTAACTTGCTCTAACTTTACATCATGTCCCAAGAGCTATGCCTTTTGGTGATTGAAAAACTACCCAGGAGAGTTACAGAGGCACTGGAGCTAAAACATGGCCATCTCAGAGCCAGTAATCAGCATCTTGGTAATTGGAGAATGTGCGCATTCTGACTTTTATTGTAACTCGGTTGTCCTTACAACATCAGATATATATGAGATAAGGCTGGCATTGTTATGTAGTTGTGCATATAAGAGTCCAGAAACCTGGAAATATGTTACTACATGTCAACAAAGCTCAGCTTAAAGCAGTAAAGTTTCACCTAATTGTGGAGATCAAATAGTTTGTGCTGATGGAAATGAACATAGGTGCACTGAAGGAGTAATATGTCATCAAACAATGAAAGATAATTAAACTCAAAGCATGTGTACTTGAGTCCCTGTTACATTGGGGGTACAGAGAGAGAACTCACCCCTGTAGAGATATCACCTTACTGTTGGAGATGATTTAGTGCATCCAGTCTAAGCTCTGGGATCCCTGTTTCCACAGGAGCCGTGGCATTCAGATAAAACAGATGGAGATGGTGATGAAGATGGTGAAGGTAGTTGGGAGCGCAAAACAGGGGAATCATCAGAGGAATACATTTAAGATTGGGTTTATTAAAAAAACAATATTGCCAATACTTTGCAGTAAAGGAGCTAGAGACAGAAATATGTCAGCATGAAGGTAGCCCTAGTACAAATGGTCAGACATGCCCAAGCCAAAGTCTTGAACACATTTAAAGACAACATCTCAAATTTAGCATACGTTGGAAGGTGTGGATGAATGATGCCAGAAACACTTGATGGTCTGGGTGAAGAATGGAAAACACATATGACAACCTGCTTTTGCTAAAGGACATTCTGGGCATTTATTCATTGGAGATGGTTCATGGTTATTAGATTATACACCCCAATCCTCTTGTTGTCATTTCAGATTAGACCTTAGCCAATACCATAAACCAGAAGTGATAGAGTGGGAAACAGCCATACGCTGGAGGTCTAATTTAAACAGCGAGCCCAGAAGACTTCTCAAGGATTTCTAGGGTCTTACGGATCCGGGACAAGGGTTAAACCCGATATAGTTTGCCCAGTAGAGGTGTTCTCATTGTTAAAAAAAATCTCAATAAATAACAACATGATGCCTTGGTATGTGAGGACAAAACCTACCAGAATATGAGCTTCAATTGTCTCAAAATGAGTCAGTGTGCACTGCTATCAGTGTCAAACATTGTAGACAATGCAGTAGGCATACAAGCTGAGGTAATTGTGGTGTCCCTCGAAATGAGACCTTACGGTACTAACATGGTCCTTAAATATATGGCTATAAGGAGGTTGACTCTCTCAATATATACCAGAGCTATTATAACCATGGTAGATAATGTGTTGATGAGTATATGAAGGGACAATTATGTTACTGTAAATTAACAATTGATCATAGAATGTGGCAGCACATTGCATACCTACTGACCCTTCAAGATGGCGACCCGACTAAGCTTATAGGAATGGGACAGAGAGATGTTTTTTTCAGTTCTTATTTTTTTGGGGTATCACATTGTTTAGTTGGGGCTGATGGATGCTATTGTGTCTCTGTCTGAGGCATCACAACACAAGAATTCCAAGGGGGGAACCTCTTCCACATAGGCTCTTTAAGAGAATCAAGACAGAGGGTAGAGTGGACCTGACACTGATGAGCATTCTCTGAACTCAACAGTTACCTGCCTTGCAAATGGGGAATTTGTGTTCATGGTGGAGTCTATATACTAGCCCTCATGACCTGATAGTTACACTAAAGAGGCTGGTTTATAGAGAGAAAGGCAAGGTGAAACCTGGTAGGTAACATTTAAGGAGGCTAAGCCTTCTAAAACCCAAAGCCGGTGTGTGACCAAGATTGCGACTGCGTAGCAGATCTCCTGAGGAGGTCCGCCGAACAAGGCAAAATAAAAGTGTTCATTAGCCCTCTGCTCCCACCGCCGGTGTTCAGTGGATCCCCAGTGTGGGTGAGACTACCAGGACATCCACAGATGAAAGGACTGCTACCGAGGACCTTCCCAATGCGACCTGCAATTGCAGCGGCCTTGGTATTGATCCAGCGTGTCAGGACTAGAATTTTTCTAAAGACTAGGCCCAATTTCTATTACCCAACAAGTCCCTTCACGCTGGGTTAGGGCAATTCAAAAAACTATACCAAACTTACCAATCTCCAAAATGTACTCTCATCTCTAATATACCAAAATTGGTGATGCAGTCTTTATATAGTTGATTACATTTGGCAAATCAATACTCTGGAATGAATCACCCCAAAGAAAGACCAACTAATTTGTAAATGTATAATGTTTATCTAAATAATGTGAAATAAATGCTCTTTAGTACCAACATACAGCATGAATCATAGATCGCCACAAGGAAAACAATATCAGAAGAGAAAATGACAAATTCATATCAATGACTATGCATAAAGGAGTGGATAGGAAAAAAGACAAAATACATTTGCAATTGTTTATGCAACTTCAGATTTCAGTCTATACTAACCCAAATAGGAATAGAAAATCAACTCTCTGGCCATTAGAGCAGAAAGCCCCCTCAAGAAGGTTTGAAGAGGCAAAGACTAAGTCAAGAATCTGTAGACAGAAAACAAAACAGCAAAACCGACGACAGCGACAATCTCACAACAGTCTAACGAGTCAGTCTACAACCCCTCCCACCAGGCACCTCAATTATACCCTAAAACCCAAATGTCCAATCCACACAAGTATCCAGCTAAAGGTTTTCTTCACATTTGATTGTTTAAGGAACGGGGTATATAGTCACACAACTCTCAGCATGTCCGCCTTACTAAATGTTCCATTGTTTTATGTATTCAATTACATAAACTTCCACCCCAGCAAATACAAATTCAAGCCACCATCACTTTTCTCTTCCTCTACTCGAGCAATTGTAACAAGTTTTGTATATCTTTTTTCGCTGAGTGCCTCTCCCCAGAGAAAGCTTCCCTTTGTTTGTCACATTGTTCTTTCATACAAGTCTTGGCAAGAACTCAGGATTCGAAGGACAGAATAATGTTCCACCTTCTTCTTCACTCTCGAATTTTTCATCTTTTCAACACTTTTAAATTCCTGGCGACTCTTTGACCCATTATTTGCAATGCAGAATAGAAAACCATACTTCTATAAGACAAACACAGGCATTTATTATTCACTTATAATGCTTTTTCTCTACACACCAACCCAATGCTGCATTTATCCCTGCGTAACCCATATTAATTATGGGTAGGGAATACAGACATTAAAAACATGCACAAAAGCAGCATTAGTCCTTTATTATTTTCATTAGTTAAAAAGCACTTGAAGCCTGCTTTTATTACTTTAGTACATGCTTGCGCAGTAGCATTTACCTCCATGTTAAGCATTTTCCCGCATAATTTTCACTGCACACGGTTAGTAAATGTTACTGAGGGTTCAATCCGAGCAGGTTTTATTTACGCAAAAACAATGCTCCATCAAATCCCCCCTTTGATGGCGTTTTAAGTCACCACCAAAATACTCACCAATATCAATTATCACTTGTCAGAAAGCAGGTGTTCTCTCTCGTTTCATTATTATTCCATCTAAATCCTTCATGACTTCATAATAATTTCCTTTCATATCCTCTACTTCTATTTCTTATCTCTTTTTCTTTCTTGCCTTTTGTTTATCAGATAAATCTCCTTTGCATCTACAACACTTATAGATCAGAAAAATAATTAGTATTGCTGTAGCCACTGCAATAATAGGGGTTAGTATTCTCCCTAATACACTATTTCCAAAGGTAGAAAACCGATTACCCACAAAGGAAAAACTCTTACAAAGTTTTTCCCAAGCACCATCAACATTCAATTCAGACAAATCTTGATGAAGATTTTAATATTCTTGATATACCCCTCAAGACTCTTACTCTTGTCTGAGATATAAGTGCAACATTGTTGTATTTTCAACATATTTCAGACTCCACCCTCTTTTGTCAATATTACATCAAGGGCAAGTCGATTTTGTAAAACTATAGACCTAATTGCGACCATTTCAGTATCACTCATTAAGAACCCACCAGCAGGACAATTTTCTAATTTTGTGCAAATTCAAAATAACTGCAATTGAAGGTATCAATGCTCCAAAAAAATCCCAAATTATTTCTGAAAAACTAGCTCTCCTATTACGTTTTAGTCTATTCTTTACTTCATTAAATCTATGAATCTTATCCATATGGTATATTTTTGGAAATACTATGCCTAAATAACAACAACCATACGAATGTGCAGGCATCTATAGTAGGCATTCTTACCACACACATAATACATTCCTGGAAAGACAGGATCAGTTCCTCCTTTTATTCCAATTCCTCCCATAATTAGAAAAGTAGGATCACATTCACTAGAACCAATGAAATAATTATTATAATCAGTCTTCTCTCTAAGCAAACAAAGCTTCCCTCTATGATACCAGTCTAGGGTCATGGCAGCGTAAGTCTAGCCCTTCTTATAATCTCCTTCTCTGAAAGCCCTGGAGGTACATGAGACTTTTGCTCAGCAGCTTTTCTCTGAAAATCTTGTCTTCTATCTTCCACCATGTTAATGAATTCTGTTTCTTCAAATTGTAAACTACAAGTGAGGTTGTGTCTATGTGCATATACTATATCTGTTTCCAAGTGTGCCATGTTGTAGTGTGTGGCCAGAGGGTAACTTACATTGTTGTTTTGTATCGCCCTTATGTGCTCTTGTATGCGTTCTTTTAAGGGCCTAATGGTACTTCACACATGTATTTTTCGACAATTGCAAACTCTACAGTATTCAGAACACACGGGACCACATTTCTATCCCCATCAAGATGCAAAGCCATGAGTTATAAAAGAAGGCCTCATGGGGGACTACGGGGTGTAGAGTATGATGGAATCACAGAAGTGTTGGTTGAGTGACTAGTTAATAGTGGGAGTAACAGAGAGGAAGAATACGAGTTGTGGCCAATGTAATGATGTTTTTGTAAAAAGGGTAACAGTTTTTTCACAGGGTCACGCAGCTACTTTACTTAAGTGATTAATGGATGTTTTCAGTTAATTTAGTACAATAGAACTAATATCATTGAACTGATGGTTGTGCATTTATTTGTTTGCATTTTAGATACCCCTGACGAAGGGTTTTATCCCAAAATGCATTGGGTGACAATACACATCTGTTATTCAGCGCCAAGATGCCTCCGGGTGAACGTGTGCTATATAACTACACGTGTTATGTTATGTTATGTTATGGTATTTTAAATAAAGTGTGACATGTGGATTTATTCATGTCTCCTGTGTCTTCATGAACAACAAATAATTAATATGAAAATGAGTAAAATTAATTGAAGAAAACTAAGGGAGAAAAAGGTTGGAAAATAATGGATACAATTGTGGAATAATTGAAGAGTTTAATATGAATTTAATTCATTGAACTCATTTGAGACAGTCATATCTGTGCAGCTTGATGGGGAACTGGGGTGGCTTGGTGAGCAAAATAACGATGGATTAAACCCAGATCTGTGACTGGGGTGAATGTTTTGCCATTGTGCAGCATTCCGTCCATCATCTTGTGTGTTTTGCTGTTCACCCTATGTGGGAAGGGTATGCCCAGACGTGGGTCCCTTGCTCACTAAGCCACTGGAGTCAAGCTATCCTGGCTGAAGACGGCTGATAGCCAGAAACAGGTCCTAGGATGCTTGATTCCGGTCCAGGAAAGACATGGCTTGGCAGTTCGGGCTGGACTGTTCCCATGAGGCACAGGGTCAAGACTGATTTGCATATAGCCATGTCTGAACTGGGGTGGCTTGGTGAGCAAAATAACGATGGATTAAACCCAGATCTGTGACTGGGGGTGAATGTTTTGCCATTGTGCAGCATTCCGTCCATCATCTTGTGTGTTTTGCTGTTCACCCTATGTGGGAAGGGTATGCCCAGACGTGGGTTCCTTGCTCACTAAGCCACTGGAGTCAAGCTATCCTGGGTGAAGACGGCTGATAGCCAGAAACCAGTCCTAGGATGCTCGATTCCGGTCCAGGAAAGACATGGCTTGGCAGTTCGGACTGGACTGTTCCCATGAGGCACAGGGTCAAGACTGATTTGCATATGGCCAAGTCTGAACTGGGGTGGCTTGGTGAGCAAAATAACAATGGATTAAACCCAGATCTGTGACTGGGGTGAATGTTTTGCCATTGTGCAGCATTCCGTCCATCATCTTGTGTGTTTTGCTGTTCACCCTATGTGGGAAGGGTCTGCCCAGACGTGGGTCCCTTGCTCACTAAGCCACTGGAGTCAAGCTATCCTGGCTGAAGACGCCTGATAGCTGGAAACCGGTCCTAGGATGCTTGATTCCGGTCCAGGAAAGACATGGCTTGGCAGTTCGGGCTGGACTGTTCCCATGAGGCACAGGGTCAAGACTGATTTGCATATGGCCATGTCTGAACTGGGGAGGCTTGGTGAGCAAAATAACGATGAATTAAACCCAGATCTGTGACTGGGGGTGAATGTTTTGCCATTGTGCAGCATTCCGTCCATCAACTTGTGTGTTTTGCTGATCGAAATGTGGTGCCCTTGTGTTCTGACTACATTGCAGCGAATTTGGAAGGAATGCGGAGCAAGTGAGCACACCTACTGGGTTAAAGTTAGAGAGTATGTCAAACAAGGAATATAGGGCCATATGTAGGTGGCCCAATACCAGTCGGTAATGGTGAAATTTGTTACCGACCAGTATTTAGGCATTGGGGATATAGGGAAGATTCGGTATTAAGGAATCGGTAAATACCGATTCCTTAATACCGATTCCTTATGGCCTTGCATTTAAGGAATCGGTAAAACCGATTCCTTAAATGCAATGTAGGTAGCACATAAAACAGCCTTAGGAATCTCTATTTACTACCAACTGCAAGTTGGTGGTAAATAGCGATTTCCTTTCAAAAAGCCCTTTTTTGCTTTTTAAAATGTGCCATGCACATTTTAGTGGTGCAACAGGGTGTCTTTTGGACACCCTGGCACCCTTGAAATACCTCCCGGTATTACCGATTCGGTGATACCGAATCGGTAATACAGAATGTCTTCACATTCATTCCTATGGGCCTTCAGGCCCATAGGAATGAATGGGTAGGTATTCGTTATTACCAAGTTACTAGTGTTTAGTCATGGTGTTATATTCAAAACACTTTTTTTGTCTGTGGCATGTTGACATACATTGCATCTTGTGCATTTAAAGAAAGCTTCAATCCATCAACCCATCTCTTGTAGGGGCTAGGAGTAATGTAACTTGGACACAAGATATTTCTCAATGTAGCGCCTCCTTTGTATGTGGCCACGCGGATGGGAGATCAATGTTTCATCAAAGTAGAATCCGATAATAGTATATGCCAGTGCTTGTTAAGGACTTTATACACATTACAACATTGCGTGCAGTATTTAGTAATCAGATTCAGTTGCTGATTAGTATTAAGTTTTTTTGATTTTTGTTTCAGAAGTGAATTGCGTTCTGTTTTATCCTCGTGCTTTGGTTAGTATCTCATCAGAGTAGCCTATCTGTCTGAAGCAAAGCTCTAGTTGATCAAATTCCTTTATAAAAGTCAGGTCATCACTACAATTTCACATAAGGCGAGTCATTTCTTCCAAGGGAATAGCATTTATTTGTGCATAAGGATGTACACCGTCTGTGTGCAAAATAGAGGTACAGGAAGCATGCTTGAGGCTATATTGGTCCCGTCTGTATATAGAATGTCATCTAAAAATTCTATTTGTTTAGGATTAACATCATGTTTGAAAGTCAAGTTGCAAGAGTTGTTGTTCAGATACTCAAACAGTAAGGTAAGTTGAGTCAAACTGCCTGTTCAAATGAGAAAAATGTAATCTATATAACTTCCCCAATATATTATGTGGTCTAAGATCTCAAGCGGACAATGTGACCACAGATTTATCTTTTCTACAATGCCCATGTAGAGGTCGGTCTGCAAGGGAGAAAATCTAAAACCCATGGCGACTCCCTGGACCTGCCGAAACCCGTCACTTTTGTGTAGGAATATGCTGTTCTCAAGCACTAGTCTTTTTAGACCAAGAATCTTTTCAGTGTGCTCATACAGTGTGGCGCCTCTAACCGAGAAAGTGGAGGCAAGAGCGTGTATGCACTTCTCCAGGGAAATACATGTGTACTAGGAATTAACATCCAATGTTACCAATTTGAAGTTGTCCGCCCATTCTATATCCTCCAGTTTACTGAGAAGGTCCTTGGTACCCTGTATGTAGGATGGTAGATTGTGTCTATATGGTTGCAAAAAAAATCTATGCTATCAGAGATCTGCTTGGTCGGGGAGCCGATACCCGGAACTATGGGAAATATGGTGGAAAGTCCCCCGCTTTGTGGATCTTGGCAGTACGCAAAATACATGGCGTCCGTGGTGATGGGTAAGGCATGAATTTTTAATTCTATGTCACTTTTAAGACAAGGGTCTCGCCAGTATGTGAACCTAGATTCAATCATTTTAGTTATGTCTTTCCGCAGCTTGCTGGTCAGCCTGATATAGGCTAAGCAGTCCGATAGTTGTCTATCGATTTTTATCATGTAGTTATTATCTTTAATAACCCCTATGTTCCCCTATTGTCCACTTCCTTTATTATAATGTTTGTGAGTGTGTCAATTGCCATGTGTTCCTTCCTCAAGTTGTCTCCTTCATATCTACGCCTCTTATGAAATTTGTCCTCTAAACTATGTAGTTCATTAGCGATATCCCTAGGAAATGTATCTATCAGGTTGTAAGTTGGTAAGTTAGGAATGAAAGTGGAGCTGGGTTTAAGCCCACAATCTATGGTAAGATTGGTGGAAATGTCAAAATCTGACATAAACCAAGCATTGAGGGTGGTGGTCTGCCTGTGTCATTCAATGATTAGAGTAGGTGAAGATCTTCTATATCCTTTATAGACCTGTGCCATTCTGGCACATAAGGAATAGAAGGTGGAACATGAGTTGGTTGCTTGTCAAAAAACATTTTTTAATTTGAGGCACCTTATGAATTTATACAGGTCAACATGTATTTATGCAAATTCTGGTTTAGATGTAGGACAAAAATTGAAACCTGTACATAACACTTCATTCTGTTGATTAGACAAATTGTCCTTGACCTCGGTATCGACGCCTCACGCCCACGACGGTGTGCATCGTCCCTAGACTTTATTTTCAAGGAACTGTTGTTTTGGGGTCCATGTGGCTCCGTGCTAGATGCTGCGCACCTCGTGGTCGGCACCCTCCTTTGGAGTTATGCCTGTCACAACGTTGTGATAACCTGAGGTGGAGCTATTTGTTTCCACAGGTGCTATTTCTGCAAGTAACTGTTTTTCATTGCTATTTTGTTATGTGTGTGTTGGATTTTTGTCATTTTGGTCATGTTTCGTTTAGATAAAGATACTTTATTTTTCTAAACTGGTGTGGTGTCCATTTGTGGTGTTTTCACTGAATTACTGTGTGATTTGAGTACACATACTTTACACATTGCATTCGGAATAAGCAAGTGTGTATCCCCATTACCCTGACTAGAAGCAAGTGTTCCTACTTGGACAAAGGTACATACCTCTACCAACTAGAGATCCCAATTTCTAACACCTTTACATATAAAGCCACAAGCCCACATCTCCCTTACCTTGAAAGCCCAATATTGGTTATCGGTTGCCAAGAGATCCACATTCAAGCTGCTTTATGCAACCCACAAAGCGATACATGGAACAGGACCGCTCTCCATCGGGAATAGAATCACCAAATACATTCAACAAAGGAACCTGCACTCTAGATTGGCACCCCGCCTTAACTCCTACAGCGCTACCGCGGTTTCCCGCTGTGCACTGAAGAAGTAAAAAAAGGCTTGTTCATGACAAAGCCAGCTCGTCATGTGCGCAGCATAGGTAACGCCCATGACGAGCTGGCTTTGTCATTAGCGTCGAAGTGGTTAAAATCCCACCTTTCAAGAAAAAAACATAAGTGGCACATCCTTCTCTGTTCAAGCAGCCAAAATATGGAACTCTTTAACCCAAAACATAAGATCCACAGATAACTACCTTATCTTCCGAAGATTACTCAAGAGTTGGCTCTTCTCTATTTAACCATCAAACTCAAACATAAATATACAGCATATCCCTCTGGATATAAGAATTTATTTGGACTATAGATTAACCCCAGGTGTAGTATGCATAGCGGGGCTACGTAGAGGTCCACGGAGTTGCAAACAAACTCCATGGAGCTCCCCTCCGCTCCGCTATGCCGCCTGCCTCCTCCCCCTATTAAGAAGTAAGTTTACAGGAATAAAAAATAAACTTAAACCACTTACCTCTTTACTGCGGCATCCCCGGGCTGCCCTCCTCCTCTTCCTCGCCATACCGGTAATCCTTCAGAAACTGGGCATGCGCGCGCACTCACGCATGCACATTTCTTGCGAGGAATGCACATGTGCGCGCGCGCGTGTATACGCAGTTTTCTTAAGCATTACCGGTATGGCGAGGAAGAGAAAGAAGGTAGCCCGGGGACACTGCAGTAAAGGTTTTAAGTTTATTTTGAATTCCTGCAAAATTACTTCTTAATGGGGGGTGGAGGTGAGGGTGGCCAACTCCGCTCCGCCAGAGAGTGCACGGAGAGTTGCCTTCTCTGAGTTCTCCGCGGAATGTGTAGAATGCAAATCTCCATACACTCAGCGGGTGGAGCGGAGGTCTCCACCTGGGGTTACTATAGATGTGTACCTGTATATGTGTATAGCTTTGAATAAACATGTATAATAAATATGTTTTTAAATATGTAGATATTCTTTAATTCTGTTGTAATAAATGTATATATTACTTATAGCGATGTTATTCTATGTTTAATATGCATATAAGTGACTGCATAGATAAATAAATATATTTATCATAACTATTTATCTACAATTGCTTCACTATTCAATGATTTTTTATCAAATACAAATAGCTTAACTTTAAATACAGCAAAACTTGAAAGTCTGAGTTCATTAAATACATCTTAAATCTGCATATATTACCTTCCCTATACATATATACATTCCATGGACTTATGTATCTTTATATTTATTACTTTGCTTCTAATTCAGCATCTCCAATGCACTACCCTATATCTCACTCTATACCGCTCGCATTATAGCCTCTACCTCCACTCTAACTCATCTGAAACCTAATTCTACTACTACGATCCCCAAAATAACCCTTTCTCGACTATTCCCTTCTCGACCCCTCCTTGCATTATCTCATAACTCTTTTACTATTCAGATCTCCCAAACAAGCCTTTCTAAACCCTTCCTACTCCACCTCCCCTTTACTTATCTCAAACCTCCTCCTACTGCTATAAACTCCACAAAAAAACAAAATTCTAAATCCTTCCCTCTTCTATCCCTCCACTGTCCTTTTTAATCCAAATAACAGACTAGCATGTCCACCACTCAAATTAATTTCATATTTCACTATACTAATTCCCCACTAATCATGTTTTGGTTCCAGAGTAGCATCCTTCCTGTCAAAAGCCGTTTTGACACTTCATCAGGGGTAGTAAGCGCTATATAAATGCAAACCCTTCCCTCTTCTATCCCACCACTACCCTTTTTCAGTAAAAATAGCAAACTTGCATGTCCACCACTCAGATTAATTTCATATTGCCCCTATACTAATTTCCTGACTAATCCTGTTTGGGTTCTGGAGTAGCATGCTACCTGCTGAAAAGCGCTTCAACAGCTCATATGGGCTAGCACGAATTATATAAATGCAAACCCTTCCCTCTTCTATCTCTCCACTATCCTTTTCAATCCAAATAACAGACTAACATATCCACCGCTAAATAAATGTCATATTTTCCTATACTAATTGACCACTAATCCTTTTTGAGTTCTGGAGTAGCGTGCTACTCACCGATAAAAGCTCTTCTACATCTCACATGGGGTAGTAGGTGGTATATAAATGCAATTGCAATTACAATATCCGTGGCCTTTTATTAACTTTAAACTACACTTGCGGTAGACATTGTCTTAATAAATCGTTAACATTTGGATGCAAAAACCTATCCAATGATTGGGGAAATTTTCTTGTGTCACTTATGTAAGTTTGGCAATGACTTTATTATAATTCAAGAATGTCTTTACCATTTCTCTCATGTTGTGGAGTAACCTATTACATTACTCTTCAAGTACTGTCTGACTATCAGATTTTGGCTCTAGACACTTTTTCACTTGTCTACTCCTTACCTATTATTATATTATTACTTATCTAGGTCAGTACCTTCATTTTGTGTTATTATTTATTCATTTGCACACAATTGGGCATCTTTTACTCTTACACTTACCAGTGCATTGGGTGGGGTTTGCTATCCGTAGTGACTATTTCTTAGGATCATGGGTCTTAAAATTTCAGACTTCATGTTCTTTTCACTTCATTCATGGTTATCTATAGAACCACTCTATCTCTATCTCTAGCTGTCTTGACACAATTTTGATTTATCTATAAAACCAGTCTATCTCTATCTCTAGTTGCCTTGACACATTTTTGATGAGGATGTTGTTTATCTTATTATACTTTACATTTCCTACACTTCTTATCTCTTTGGAGCACAAGCAAGAATGAACTCCTTCCTGCTTAGGGCATCTGAACAGGGTCAGAAATCTGTCTTGTCCTACAGGTAAGCCAGACTTTGGATAAATGCATGCTGACTGGTATAAGTTCATAAGGCGCCTCAAATTAAAAAAGTTTTTTAATGAGCAACCAACCCATGTGCCACCTTCTATTCCTCACATGTCAGAACGTCACAAGTCTATAAAGGATATACAAGATTTTCACCTACTCTTATCATTAGATGAAACCGGCATACCACCACCCCCTATGCTTGATTTGGTCTCAGATTTGGACATTTCTACCAATCTTAATATAGACAGCGGGTTAAAACCCAAGTCCACTTTTTTCTTGACTTACCACCTGACAACCATATACATGCATTTCATAGGGCTGTCAGTAATTAACTATATAGTTTAGAGTACAAATATCATAAGAGACCTAGATATGAAGGAGACTTGAACATGGAGAAATGTGCGGCACTTGACACACTCACCAAGGTACCAAACCATATCATAAAGGAAGCGGACAAAGGAGGAAAAATAATGACTACATGAAAGAAATAAATAGACAACTATCAGATGGCTTAGCTTATATCAAACTGACCAGCAACCCATGGAAAGACATAACTAAAAAGATCAAGTCTCGGTTGACTTGCTGGCGAGACCTATGTCTTATTAGTGACATAGAATTAAAATCTATGCCTAACGGGTGCCATGTATTTACGTATTGCCAAAGATTCACAAAGTAGGCGACTTCCCGGCCAGGTAGACCCATAATTTCGGGTATCGTCTCCCCCAACGAGCGGATCTCTGAGTTTGTAGATTTTTTTTGCAACTATATGTACACAACCAGCCATCCTACATACAGGATAGCAATGACTTTCTCAGTAAACTGGAGTATATAGAATTTAAAGACAACTTAAAATTTGTAACGTTGGAAGTTAATTCCTTGCACACATGTAGTCCCCTGAAGAAGAGCATACGTGCTCTTGCCTCTGCTCTCACGGTTAGAAAGGCCACACTGTATGAGCACACTGAAATGATTCTTAATCTAACTAGTGCGTGAGAACAACGTATTCCTACACAACAGTGACTGGTTTTGACAGGCGCAGGGAGTCGCCATGGGTTCCAGATTTTTTCCCTCGTATGCAAACCTCTACATAGGTAATTTCGAAAAGATACATTTCTGGTCACAAAGCCCACCTGAGATCTTAGAACACATAATATATATTGGGGAAGGTATATAGATGACATTTTTGTCACTTGGACAGGCAGTTCAACTCAACTGACCTTACTGTTAATCAATTGAACAACAACCCTTAAAACTTTACTTTCTCACATGATGTTAATCCTAATCAGACAGAATTTTTAGATGTCACCCTATATGGAGACAGCACCAATATAGCCTTAAAACTGTTTAGGAAACCTACTTTCTATAACTCTATTTTGTAGGTAAACAGTTCACATCCTTATGCACAAATAAGCGCTATTGGCTGGGAGAAATGACTCGCCTAAGGCGAAATTACATTGATGACCTGACTTGTATGAAGGAATTAGACTAACTAGAGCGTTGTATCAGACATAGAGGCTACTCTGACGAGATACTAGCCAAAGCACGAGAGAGAATTGTTAAAACAGACGCAATTCCCTTCTGAAGCACAAATCAAAAAAAAAAAACACTCATCAGCAACATGCTCTGATTACTAAATTCTGCACACAAAGTCAGAATGCATATAAAGTCCTTAACAAACCCTGGCATATAGTGAAATTGGATTCTAACTTGATGAAACGTATATCTCCCAAACCCATGGTCACATACAAAAGAGGCACTACAATGAGAAATATCTTGTGTCCAAGTTACATTACTCCTTGTCCCTACAAAGGGATGGGTTCATGGCTCCCTAACAAACCCACCTCCCCTCCCAACATGTCCCCTACCCTTCCTGCTGTCTCGCTCACTCAACACTCCCCACACCGGACGGCAATCCCTGTTCGCAATCGCAACAACCGCCCTCGTCGCCCCTGCAACCCCTCACCCACCTCCATCTCCCCTCCCAACACGTCCCCCACCCTTCTGGTTGACTCTCTCACTCAACACTCCCCACACTGGACTTCAATCCCTGCTCGCAATCGCAACAACCGCCCTCGTCGCCCCTGCAACCCTCCTTCGGACCTCGACACACTCACCCTCCTCCGCTCCTACGACCCAGCCCCCCAAAATAACACATCCACCACACACCTCACCATTCCCACGATACACTCAAATCCCCTTAGACCCCCCACACTAAACAGCAGAATCTCCATCCCCTATAACCTTAGAAAAGTCCCTCTCTCTCTAGAACCCTCTACCACCCTCAACACACCCCGTCTCAAATGCACTCTCCTCAACTGCAGATCGGCCTCGAAACATTCCACCGCCATCGCTGATCTCCTCTTAACGCTGGACCTTGACCTAATCATCCTGACTGAAACCTGGCTAACTGAATCCTCGTCACCTATAATGGACATTCTGGTTCCTCCCAACTACCACATCATTAGACTTGACAGGTCAGGCAAAATAGGTGGTGGAATCGCATGCATCTACATGAACAACCTCTCTGTTCTGAAAGTCAATTCCACCTCCCTACCATCCCCAACTTCATGTGAATACATCTGCCTCGACATTATTAGTGAGGGCAAACCGATATGCTCTCTTCACAGCATTTACCACCCACCCAGGGACAACCTCACCTTTTCCCAACAAATCATGGATATGATCTCAACCAATTCCGGGCGGCAGCTCACCCAAATATACCTTGGCGACTTCTACCTCCACTGGAACGATCGCAATGACGCGGTGGTAAAGAGTCTTAAAAATTTCCTCAATGCCCTTGACCTCACCCAAATATGCAACAGCCCGACCCACGAGAAAGGCTCTATCCTCGACCTTATCATCTCCAAAGAGGACTCTATCCAACTCGAGTCCATCCAACCCTGTGACTGGTCAGATCACCATATTGTCACATTCTTCATCAATGAAAAAGTTAAATTTAACCCGGTTCAATCCTCCAAGGCCAAAGTCTGGAAAAGAGACCTGAAAAAACTCAACCCAAGCTCCCTGCCTCCTAACAGCTGCAATCTCCTACTCCCACCGACCGGCGCTACGGACGTTCAATCCCTGACTGACCACTATCTCAACGCTATGACCTCAATAATTAATGAGGCGGCACCTATGCAGCTAAAAAGAGTCTCTACTAAAATCTCCAATCCATGGTACGACTGGAGTCTCAATGAGGATAGACGAGACATGCGAATGGCAGAGCGCACCTGGAGATCAGCTCCCTCTGCACTGCACCTAAAAACTCTGAAGAAAAAGAGAAACGCCTATTTCAGGAAAATAAAACGCTCAAAATCAGATTTCTTCCGCCTCCAGCTCGACCAAGCAAAAAACCGGCCGAGAAAATTGTTTGAGCTAATCAGAACACAATCCAAGGAACAACCCCAACCACTCAGCACTGTACGCGAAGCACCCTCCTGTGAAGACTTCTCCGCTTTCTTTATCCAAAAAACTGACAACATAAAGAGCGATCTCCTCATTGACGCAAGCCTCTACTCCAAACCCCACTGCATAGCACCCACTGATCCAAAAAACAATGCTACATGGTCAACCTTTGGCACCTCCTCTGAAAAAGAAATTGGCAAACTGCTCAGCACCTTGAAACCATCCAATCACCTCACGGATCCCCTTCCTGCTAACGCTGTAAAAGACTTTACCCCTTTGCTTCTCCCACTCTGGACTAAAATTATCAACAGCTCACTTCAACAAGGAACCATTCCTGACTCCCTCAAAGTTGGACAAGTCACACCTTTACTAAAGAAACCTACAGCCGACCCCTCTGATCTGAACAATTACCGTCCCATTACCAATATTCCCACTCTCGCCAAACTGCTGGAAAAAGGCGCACAACTACAATTGACTAAACACATTGAACAGTTTGATCTCCTCAATCCTCATCAATCAGGCTTCCGAGCAGGACACAGTACAAAAACTACTATGACTCACATAATTGACAACGCACTTCAACTGCTAGACCAAAACGACACCTGCCTCCTCATCCTCCTTGATCTCTCTTCAGCATTCGACACCGTTAAACATGAGAATTTACTCGAACTACTAAACACAAGAATGGGTTTATCTGGAACGGTTCTCAGGTGGTTCACTTCCTTTCTACACAACAGGTCGCAGAAATTCAAGAGCAACAACCTGATGTCCTCGCCAATACCGGTAACGCTAGGCGTCCCCCAAGGATCCTCCCTATCCCCGACTCTGTTCAACCTAGTTATGGAACCTCTCACCACCTTGCTACAAGCATCCAATGTACACTTTCACTGGAACGCCGATGACACCCAACTTTATCTCAAATTACAATCCCCCAAAGACATTTTGCTCCTGAACTCAACGATCAGAAGCACCCAATCCTGGCTTGCCGATAATCATCTCAAACTCAATGCTCTGAAAACAGAGTTCCTTCTGATCTCACCTCCAGCGAAGATCTCCAACACTCAAATTTGGCTTAAACACCTAACCGCACTCAATGTCCAACCCACCATCGTGGACTCAGCAAAATCTTTAGGCATAACACTCGACACCAATCTCAACATGCAGCAACATATCAGCAAGGCAACTAAGGGAGCGAACTTCCAAATCAATACCCTGAGGAAACTTAAACCCTTCCTCCCAGCCAAAGACTTCCAAACAGCAGTACAAGCACTAGTCATCCCTCGAATAGAATTTGGCAGCATCGCCCTCTGCGGACTCCCCCTAACTACTACCGCACCCCTAAGAGCTTCTCTAAACGCTGCAGCGAGACTCATTACTGGGTCAAAAAAGCACTCTCACATCTCCCCTGACTTGAAATCCCTGAACTGGCTGCCTTTTGAAGCCAGAATACATCTGAAAATCGCCTGCATGACACACAAGGCGGTACACCTGAACTCACCCGGCTACCTCACTCAGAAGCTAACAATCTCTGGCGGCGCTAGAAACACTAGAGGCACAAACAATCTTCTGCTGAAAACTCGAAGATTCCGGAAGTTAAAAACCTATAAACGCTCCTTCTCAGGAATGGCACCCAGGATCTGGAACTCACTCCCTCCCGAAACCAGGCTCATCTCTTCCACTACACTCTTTAAGAAAGAAGTAAAAGCTATCCTTATGGCTAAATACACCTGAACTATTATTTCAGAATCTTTAAAGACTCTGCACCCATATGTACTACATGTTTGACCCCGTTGCTTAGTTATATTTCTTGTATTATTGATTTACATGATTGGCTTTGCCCCCACCTATTTGTACTGTTAGCTTTACTGACTTATCTGTTTGACTATGCACCCTCATGTACCCCTTCTTTGTAAAGAGCTCTGCATAGCGCGGATGCATAGCGCTCTGCATAGCGCGGATGCATATAGCGCGGATCTTGTCCGCGCTATATACAACTTTCAAAATAAAATAAATAAATAAATAAACTCAAATGTTTCTTTAAATGCATGAGATGCATTCTATGTCAGTATGACACTGACAAACACATGTGTTTTCAATAGGCCACTATGACCAAACACCACACTCAACAGTTTATCAACTGTAATAATGAACATGTGATATACTGTATAGTTTTCCATTGTCAACAAATATATGCAGGAAGTACCATTAGACCCTTAAAAGAATGCATACAAGAGCACAAAAGCGAAATAAAAAAACAACAATGCACACATCCTTTGTCATGGCATAGCACACATTGAATGTGACCCCAGAGGTGGTGCTAGGGATATGACCCTAAGGAGAGCAGAAACCAAATGGATCACCAGACTTAGGGCAGTTGACCAGGGTCTTAAAACCAACAGAGAATTGCATGTATTTCTTACATACTGAAGCAATAATAGGAGCAGGTCATCAGTAACCCACGAACAAACAGTATTTTGAACTTATATGTCATTGATCCAATAAGAAATGAGGGTCTACATGCCAACAACGTAATTGACTCATCATTGCCTTGCAGAAAGTATGACATTTTTTTATAAGTCTGCAAATCTTTCGAAATAAATGCCAGAGGTGTAATATTTGACTTGTTTTGGCCATTATACTGTTTTAAAGTAACGTAGGTGACAATGTGTTATGTATACTTAGTTCTAAGAACCTTTTGTTAACTTGCTCTTTGGAGACAATGGGCAAGGTCCACTCACATACTTTGTATTCTATGGATTATCTGTTTCTTACAGTTTATGTACATATTAAAAAGCATATGTTAACTTACTAGAAGTCATTGCAATATGGCAGAATTTAGGTGTTCGGTTTACTGTTCCTTTCACCTTGCTTGGGTTTTAAACACTCCACAGAGTTTAGGTTTCGGTTTTCTTCCCTCTACCCTGCATGCTCTACTATTTCTAATAAACCACATATGTCCAGATGTCTGTGAACACTTCTACGCATTAGGCGTATTTTTGCATATTCTAACTTTTCATTTGTGAACAATAGTTTTTATTATGGAGGTTTGCTTTGTTATTTTCTACTAAATCACTTTTGATGTGACCCCTGCAAACACCGCCACGGATTTGACACATGTTTGTTTATCCATACTATTTTTCTATTTGTGGACGATCACTTTACTATGGATGTAAATCAAAGCAGGGACCATTTTGACTTTTTATCTTTCGGTCTGAATGTATTTAGTTACCTCGTAAGACGATCATGGACTATGGGGACTCTAATAATGAACTATTGTGCTTAACACTCACAAGGTTAACCTAAAGTATCATAATGGGTGCTTTTGTCCTTCTTTACTTTCGAACATCCTTTACTCAAATACACCGGCCTCCCTCATTGCCCGCTCCGGACTTACGGACTTCTGGGACACTAAGACAAAACATGACTTTTGCTCAACTTTAGGTAACTGACCACAGCAGTTTAACTTCATGTTTGTTTGGTTCATGACCGTATTTCTAACTACCGTATTCCTACAGACAGAACCTGCGACCTTAAAAACTAGAAAGGAGTTTAGACTGTGTATATTAGGTTACCTCAACATGCATATTTTACATGTTAATATAGTTATTTTCCTATCTTAGTACATGGGCAACTATCATGCTGATTTACTGTAGGTATGCATTCCATGATCCTATATATTTAGGACACTTTTAATTCGTTCTTTTGCCTTGTGTGCACTACTTGTATATTCATATATACTTACAATATCGATTATGGCAGCAATTTCCTGCTGTTAAATCCATTCATAATACCCAATTATGTAGTATAGCACATTAGACGAGGAAACTGTAACATATGTTTCTTCATCAAACAATCTGCATAGACTGTGGACCCTCTGGTCCACAGTCTATGCATATACAGATGCTATAATTATGATAGGGATGGTTGAACATTTATATTTGGAGGAGACAACGTATATATTTTATCTCAATAGGCAGGAACTTATAAAGGTCTCCGCCTGATCTGTTTGACCAATGCGCATTGAAACTCCTCATGATTACATGGATTCGACCTATGTTACAATGAAACTTACAATATAGTATATGCAGCACAAGTCTCTCCTTTTTCGTTATTAATTTTACCTGCTGTTAGTGTCACTTACTCGAGGAGCAATCTAATTTACGATCCACTACCAATCATATATTTGCCTATATAAACTGTAGTGATATTCGTGGTTATGCATGAATTGTTGGACCTTCAATACTTATTCATGGTCCACAGGTGAGATTTTAAAGAATAATGGGCCACCCGCATTAAAGTAAGGAATTGCGATTCCTAAATTGCGATTTTTAAGGAATCGCTATTTAGGGATCGCAATCCCTTATACATCTAGAAATCGTAAAAAAAATTAGATTCCTACACATTCCTTAATTGTGACTCACAAATTGTGATCCGCGATTAAGGAATGGCTTCCCATTCATTCCTATGGGCATAAAGGCCTATAGGAATGAATGGGATTGAATTCCAAATAGGTACTCACAAATTGTGCAGGCAATTTGAAGGGTGCAAGGGGGCCACAGGGCCACCCTGATGCACCCCCAATAAAAGGTAGGTACCCTAAGGGCATGAGTGTGCACCACAATGCACTTTGAAAAATGCATTTATTTGCATTTTTCAAAGGCATTAACTTGAAGTTGATGGTAATTTCGATTTTAAATTGCTAAAATGCAATTTGCGATTGCATAATGCATTGCATTTAGGGGATCACAATTTGCGATTCCCTAACTGCATTCGCAATTAAGGGAAGCTCAAAAAATTGCGATGTTCTTAATTGCAAATTTCAAAAAAGGTACAGCATCTCAAAAGGCCATTTTGCGATTGCAAATGGCTGAATTTTGCGACTTGCACTATTTTCAATCGCAAAATGGTTTGATGCATGTGGCCCAATATGTGGTATTTTCACATATGCGCAATAGCATATACATATCCCACCCTCTTCTCACTCTTTTCTATCATTTGCCTTTGAACTTCATTTGAATGACTGTACTGTATTCAATCACTACCGAGGGAATTCCATTTCTGCATTTCTAGACCACAGGTTGGTTTCAATATACATCCAGGATTCTGCTGCACTTCAATGCACTGTACTGTTTAAAAGAACTTTAATTTCTTGCTATCGCTCACTTTCACTACCAGAATATCTGTGGCATTCTATTAACATTAACCTTTGCTCATGGCAGACACTTTATCTTGACCAATCGTTAACATTTGTACGCAAGAACCCATCCACTGATTTCTAATGTATGGGGGAAATGTTCTTGTGCCACTTCTGTAAGTCTGGCAGTGGTTTTATTATAATTCGACAGTATCTTTACTGTTTCTCTCATGTTGTGGAGTAACCTCTTTCATTGCTCTTTAGGTTCAGTCTGACTATCAGATTTTGGCTCTGGACACTTTTTCACTTGTCTACTGCTTACCAGGATATTATCACTCATTTAGGTTGGTACCTTCATCTTGTGTTTTTCTTTCTTCATTTGCACACAATTGGGCATTTTTTACTCTTACTAGTGCATCGGATGGGGATTGCTATCCCTGGTTACTATTTCTTGGGATCATGGGTCTTAATTTCAGACTTCATGTTCTTTTCAGTTCATTTATGGTTATCTGTAGGACCACTTGTAGTGTAGTTCCTATATTCCCAATAGGCTCTGCGCATTGGAATAATATATCCTATAGATTATCCATAGATTAGACGTAGGACTGAGGTCGACTAGGTCTCTATCGAATGTATTAAACTTAATAGTGAGTGCCAGCTAGATCAGAGGTCGCTAGAACCTTTCTTGAATTCACAAGAAGGGATTTGTTTCTGACAACCACATAAACATGACAATTTTGTTTCCCATGAATAAGAAATATATCTCTAGAGCTGTGGAAACAATAGATAAGTATTTCACTCAGTCACTTGTGCATGCTTCGTTTCTACAGAGGTGCAGAGAAATAGAGAGACATGAGTTTTCAATAAAAGGTTTTATTGAACAGTCTTCTTTCTCATGCAAGTAAAGTGAACTGCTACAATCGTAATGCAGACTGCAAAGTATAATGCGTACAGGGAGAACAATATTATAAAATAATACTGTAAAAGCATTGCATGGTCTCTAAGCCATATAAAAATACATACTTAAATATATTGACTTATATACTCAACTGGTGCTTCTAAAATACGCCTACCTCAATGTACCTTACCTAAGTCTAGTACACGGGAGGGAGTAAGTATTGTGTAGCATAGGTTTGGTTTTCTTTGCCAAGAATCTATCCAAGATTTCTCTTAGGTTCTAATCAGCTCCATACCTTAGTTTAGAATGAAGGAGGTCTGTTATCTCTTGTCTTGGCACTCGATTTCCCAACATCCCACAAGGGGAGCCTGGAAACACTGGAGCTGGATTCTCAGCGAGAGAAAGGACAGCTTCTCGATCAGTGTGCCAGCTGGAGGGTCGGCTTCCTTTGGCACTTGCTGTAGCGAGCTGCGTCGGGCAAGTAGATATTCGAACGGCTCCGAACCACTGTGTCTTGCTAGAGCAAGTGAAGGCATATTTATACCTTGAAGGTGCCTAGTTTGATGTAAAGTGGGGCATAATAACGTCAGTAAAGAACTCCAAGGGAATAGTAGTTCATTGTAAAGTACATGAGTTCTTGGACAAATCAATAGTTATGCAAGGGGAGGTCCCTGACTGCTTAAGCCGATTTTCCGAGAAATCGTTGTGACGTTTTGTTACGGGTGGAAGTAGCCATGCCTGTATTTGGACTGGATGGGCTATGTCTAAATAAGGGAATGAGTTCTATGCCTAAGTTAGGGCAATGTGAATTGTACCTATATAAGGGCATGAATCGGGAAAATTCGCTCGGATCCTAAAACGCCATACAACACCCACTCCACTTTATTATGTAAGACATTGCTAAGTTCTAAGCACATAAAACATATCTAAAGCATGATGTGTTAACACCCCACCCAAAATACAAAAGAAATGCATTGGTATTGGTTGTACACGATAAGAGCATTTGTGCTGTACGCATTTTAAAAGCAATGTTTCATTCAAAGTTTATAGTATGACATTTGATATGCTATCCACATGAATCACTAAAATACATTATGGTTCTTAAATACAAAAGAAAAAAATCGAGACCATTCCATGACATAATATATAAATTGTTTGGTTGTGGACAAGGTCAAATATTGTCTCTCGGAAGTATTCAAAGAATTCTTGTCCTCTAGGAATAGTTCTACTTTAAGCAGATTAGTTTGTGCAAAAAAAAAAGTTCAATTTTGGAAAAAGTCAAATCATGGAAAAATAGAGTTCCAAAGTTAAGAAGTTTGTTTTGGAAAGTGAAGGTCTAATTCAGAGTCCCACAGAACACTGCGTGCTAACTTCAAAAGCCAGTGTCATTGTTTGGAGAAAACATCAAATCTTCTAAACTGGTAAAGATTTTGTCTACTACTGTAGGTGAAAGTTGGACTACCTCGTTTAGCAAATCGATTGCACAAAGATGAGAGGCATCACTCCCGTCAGCATCATCCGCTTTAGCATTGTTCGAAGTAGATGGTACATGTGTGCCTGTCGCTCCACGTATCTCACCGTCTGCGTCTGTGAGATCTCAATGAATGCTGTCATCAGGATTGGTAGCCGCTGGGGACAACACAGTGCATGAGCAGTTACTGGTCCAAGCAAAGTATCAACATCCGTTGGCAGGACTGATGAGAGTGTTAGACAGATGTCTAGCACGCATTCTTCTCCACATAGCAGGCATCGTAAAACAGGTAAGATGCAATCTTGGCAGATTGGTCGGAATGATAAAAACCAGGTGGTATTTAGATCTCTTAAATGAGCCAAGCCCAGAATCTCTATCATGCGCTCACAACACTTCATTGCCAGGAGAGTGTTCTCTAAGCTAATCTGGGTGTCGATGGTGACTTGACTTGCCATATCAGAGCAGAAGGAACAAAAATAGTATTCCTGCTACTAGTCCCAAAATAAGAGGCCGGCCGCCGAACACAGAGTGCACGAAGTTTGGAAAAATGCCGAGGACTGCTTCAAAAGGTGCTAACAGTCCCGAAAAACTGCCTTAAATACATGTACAATATCACTGGTATCAGACATGTTTAATATACGACCTAAGATTTCTTAAAAATGTATAGGGCAGTTTGTGGATACTGTATCTCTGCAGAAGTCCTTGCAAATTGCTGTTCATACGTTTCTTTGGACGAGGTCAGGTGCACCGTTTTTTTGTAAAAGAATGCTTTCATTCTGCTTAAAGTATCAATTTGTATAGAAGAGATGGTCAGTGAAGGCCATAATGGTGACCCCTCCGACTGTCTTGGTTTTAGGAAACAATACTTGCATACAGCAAGTGACCCTGGCTGACACAGTTACGAGATAGGCTATTCCTGGCAACATGCCACAGCAGCTGTAATCATTCAACATAATATAGCTTGCATTAGAAAGCTGCCTAAAAATTGGATCTATTTACCACCACAGGGGCAGCCCTAACCACCTGAACCAGGGGCTATATTGATTTCTGCAAACAAAGGTTCAAATGAATACAACCAACATTAACAACAGTAAAAGAATTAATTCGGCCCATGAACAAAAAGTGGAAGAGTGTACAAGTAATTATAGAAAAGTACAAAATGTATTGAAATTTAAAAATATGTAAAGCTCAGATTTGTTGTTGGTACGGCAAAAAACATTAAGAAGACATATAAAACCAAACAAGTGGCAGACACACAGAGGTTATATAAACAAAGGAGTTCAAAGAAACATATAAGAACTCCAGTACACAAAACAATGTGTCCTCCTTAATTAGTGGCCACAATAGCGTCGACGGCGTTTCGACCGTTGTATGAATACATGGTCATCCTCAGGACAAAATGTTAACTGAGCTTTTTAGAGAATCCAATTACAGCGTTAGTTAAATTGCTGTGGGTCAAAATCTCAAATTGCAGGCAGCATGCGGGTTAAAATAGCCAGAAGCTATGGTCAAAGTTCCAAAATTTAATCGTTTGGCCGAGTAAATCAAAGGACCTAATCCCCACTTGGTCCAAAAATGGTAGCCACAGTTCAATCAATGGAGTGGCACCCGAACGGTGAAAGTTGGCGTTCAGGCTCGTGCAGCAAAATCCACAGTGTCCGGCTCTGGTGACCCCTCCGACTGTCTTGGTTTTAGGAAACAATACTTGCATACAGCAAGTGACCCTGGCTGACACAGTTACGAGATAGGCTATTCCTGGCAACATGCCACAGCAGCTGTAATCATTCAACATAATATAGCTTGCATTAGAAAGCGGCCTAAAAATTGGATCTATCACTGCAGCTGGAGAACCTTGCAGGTGGCAGGATAAGTTGGTCAAAGAACCATCGCAGGCCCGTGTAAGTTAATACCCTGACATAAAAGTGTACTGCTTAGTGTGTTTTTGCAGTTTGTACCACTAAGAAACACTTCTTTACCCCCACTCCAACATCTGTGTGTATGTGGTAAATACCAAGTTGTCTTGATGTATTCTTTACCTAATCTTTCATATACGCTTGCTGGTATGTGTTTCAAACGATACTGAAAATGGAAAATTGTGATAGGCATAGTGATTTTACGTGTATTATCCATTCTATTGCTGACTTTTCAGAAACAGTTAATGGTAATCTTTCCAGTTTCTCAATGCTCAGCACCGTATAGTCTGCTCCTCTTTGTGCCAAAGGGATTTGTTTATCCGTGAGGTTAAATTCAGAAAACAATGAGGTGGTGTTGATTAGACGCCATGGCACATAGCCAGTACAAAGATTTTATAACGTCCAGCCTAAAAGCATTATAGAACGCAATTGTGACTGTCCATGCTGTAACATGACCAAGTCCTGTTCCATTATGTCCATGGCAGAGGATACTATGCTGTCCAAAGAATAAATTCTGGATGACAGAGTCGTTAACCCATTGTCAACTACAGAGAGAGATTTCTCTAAATTGATACGATCAATTTCTTGTATTCGTTCTGCAGTCTCTGCTTATGTTGCGGACCGAAGTAATTCATGCGGCCGTTTCTTGTCTAAAGACACTGATTCTACATCCGCCTGGGCTAGCGGCTCAACAACCCACCGCAGGTAGGCTTATTTTCAACTCACTGCCTGGTCTGACTAGTACTTTTTTATGGTTATGTAATTGTCGGCAATTCACCCTTTACAGGATCCTGACCTATGCGACGGATTCCTTATCTACCACGCATTATTATCGAGGTAATCCACCTGATGTACACCATGCCCCCACTTTTACTGTCAATTTTAAACTGCTCGATATAGGTTTTTTACTAACTAATCTAGTCGTCTGTTTGACAGATATATTGAACTGTGGACATCATACCCGGTTGCTGTTCACACTGCAAATTACTTATCTAGTGAGTCTAAAAACATTTTTCTTCGATCTGATGTTATGAGAATTTTTTCTCACGTTTCAGATAAGTTGTAAGGGGCCACTATTTTGTCACCTTTTAGGACCCGTATATCTCTTCATCCTTGAAAATCACTGCCTTATACTACATTCATTAATGTAAGTGACCATTGTATTATATCTGTCGGTTGTTTTGGATAACTTGGGTGATGGCTTTGTTCGAATGCAATGTCCTTTGTTTACCCTGCAGTCCTTCTAATTTGATGGGGTTTTTTTTCGCATGAGTATCCTCACATTGCCTTGGTCTCAACTCCTGTGTCTCCCTGGTAATGTTTTCCCTCTTCGACCAACAATAGTGTAATTTTATGAGTAAAACGGATCATTCTGACCGCAACTAAAATTATTAATTTTTCGTGCAGATCCATTGCCCCCCCTGCATCCCTGTCCTGATGAAGACCCTCTAGCAAGGCCCTATCCTACGCCTGCACCAAATTGGGTCGAAACATCGACACTTTCTCCACTCTCAGCCTTTTTCCCCCATATACCATTTGTGGACTTGTTTGTTAGGCATGAGTTTGTTATATTAATTTATGAATTTTCTGATCATTAGCCTTTGTTAATCCATTGTTAGTAATGTTACATTGAGGTCAAATCGACCATTGTTCTGTCACTTGTTTAGTTATAAGTAGTGCATGCATAGATTGCAAATGCATCCCTATAAGGGAGGCACACCTTAGGGTTCATAAAAAGACTCCTGGAGTCTTTTTATGAACCCTAAGGTGTGCCTCCCTTACAGGGATGCATTTGCAATCTATGCGTGCACTACTTATCTTTATATAAGCGCCACCGGACGAAGACGCTACCTGTGAGAGCACCCAACTATATCAGAATTTTCAAAAACCCACATCAACCAGCTGTGCACCCTTAACCCACCCATTTTTGTCACTTGTTTAGTTATCCCACACTTTCCACATCACTGCCCCTCCCTTTCCCTTCTGTTAGGGGCACCATTTATGATCAAATATTGATGTATTTTATGAACAGCGTTTTTATTGATTATTTGTACACGTTGTGATTAAAAAACAATGTTGTGATATTTTCCTCATATTTAGTTGAGATATTATTGAATTTTAGCTTATTTGTCTTTGTATCTGGGACCACTTTGTTTGCATCATTAACTCACCCAGGTCCCAGCGACTTATTGGGTCAACCCGTGTTTCTATAGCATATGTTGCTTTCCAAGCTGCATTATAAATGGCATATATACCAGCATATATAAAAGGTTTATGACGCAGTTTCAAAGGTCCTTGTAAGAAGTCCCTTAAATCAACGCCATCTTTAGATAAAGATAAGTGTTGTTTTACCTCTGTTAGTGTGGACTTTTGTAGCCACGCAAGGCGCAGTTTTCCTACACTCTATGTTGTTACTGTACCTGGATGTTGTCTCTGGACATATCTTGGATCTGGCCTAGTGAATGTGAACCCTTGTGTCTTATTCAGGAATCTATCTTGACAGTTATTTGTGTCTGTGGGCCAGATTAACCATTTTTTCCAATCAGGATTTGTTCTGTTGTTAAGTAAAATAGTTTTTACGTCGACCACCCCCTCTGTAGTGTTCTTTCTATCAGGTGTAGGTGTAGGTATGGACGGTTTGTTTAAATCTTTTATCTTAGCTAGGCCAAGACACGATGTCTGTTGAACAGTGTCACTCAAAAATATTATTTGTTCAGGGATGATGCAGGCTCTAAATAAGGTTTCTAATCCCTGCACCTGCCAGTCTTTTGTGCCCCAGACAGTTTTTGTCTCAATGTTGTCTCTCCAAAAGTCAAAACCTAATGTAGACAGCTGAGCAAAAAAGGCAGCAGAATAAATTTGCTTAGTATTAGCCAACATACTTTTCATTCCTGTCTTATTAACATTTTTTAAGTAAAATGCTTCCGAATTTGAGACATTAAAACCTGAAAAGTATGGAAATTTGTCATAAAATGTTTTTGAGCTACCCTTTGGTGGTGTTGGACAATGTTCCCAATGATTATAAGTATAAACATCTCTAGGATTTGCTTATTTATGCAAAAAATGATGACCATAGTGATTATAACAGTACATTTGTTCATAATCTGATGAAACTTCTAAGTATTCGTGATTTGTAAATGTTGCTGACATTTCTAAGTCTGTCATCATATTATTAACAGTCTCAAAGTCCCAATCATCAGAAAAGGTACTCGATGAAACAAAGTCATTCAAGGAAAGGTTGAATTTGTGTGGAATCTTCAACAGCTCTGCCAGACCAAAGATGTCCTAATCAGTTCTGTCCCAAGCTATACCACCAGGTATAGGAACGGCTGTGATATTCACTGATGACAAGTCTCTTTGTTCACGATGAGATGATTTGTGTGGCTTGAGGAGTAAGTTGATGTTCTTACTTGCTGTGTCTTTTTTACTATATCTTCCATTTATCAGCATTCCCAAAGTTAATACAAGAGTCAACCAAAGTAGAAGAAAAAGTACACCTAACACAATCCAAAGTTCAATCCATGGTGAAACCAGATAAGTCTTTTCCAGTTGATGAAAAAGTTCTGTTGCTTGTTCTTTGAAAGTTCTTTTTGCTGATATTGTTTCCAGATTCACTGGGATCCTCGGAAAATGTATCAAAGTTAATGAAATAGCCAGAAGCAGATAATTGTAAGTATTGCATCAGGATTATTTGACATCGCTGGAGATACTTGTCATATTAGTATCCTCAGATGCTATCATTGTAGACAGGCGTTTCTTGACGAACTGTTATTTGAGTCTCAAGAGCAGCCACGGCCCGTGGAGGGAGTTACGGTGGGGCAGGGAGGAGGGGAGGGGGATGGGCAGGGTGGAGGGTGCTAAATACCGGCATATGGATAATTGCAGGTAAGTAAACAATGTAATTAATAAAAACGAATTTCATAGCGAGCCTTGCATCGCGAAATGCGATGCAGTGCGCACTACGAAATTCCTCTTATTAATTAAATCTGGTATCTATGGATCAAATGAACTCTATTGCTAGCATTAGACTAAGTATCGAAAATCTAGTTAAGTCTCCTCCCACTTATCAAAGTCGTGGTCCACCTGATAATGTCTTACCGGCTGGCCTAGTGGCGGACGCTCATCTAGCTACTGACAGTAACGAGTTGGGACTCCACACAATAGATGTATATATTAGCCACCCATGATCCTTAAGTGATGCTGTGCCTCATCCTAAAGTAACTAGTGTGGATAACGGTTCTACCAAGCGCGTGAGCAAGGGAGATCACAGGTCCGGTCTATTAAACGTGCTCTCATGGAACGTGGCAGGCCTAATTACTAAATTGTCTATCTCTGGCTGGTTTAAATTCATTTATGACTTTGACGATTTATGCTTTCAGGAAACATGGGCAACTGAAATTATGCACATTAATGGGTTTACATATTTTTTTATTGCGGCAGTGCCCTCCAGCCACGGGCGGAATAAGGGTGGATTAAGTATCTTTATATCCCATAGGCTGAATGCAAGTAGGATGTTCCTTCTTGCATCTAATATCTATTACCAGGTCTTAAAAATATATATTGATAAATACCATAGTATTGTCCTTTTAAACTTTTGTAATAATATCCCTGCCTCAAGTATGAGGGAAGTTATAAGGGAGGCACAGGTGGATGTGGACACAAGCCTAGGGAATACATCCAGAGATCATTGTATAATTTGGGGAGGGGATTTTAACGTGGGCCCCGGAAGTTATATGGAAGGAGGTCACTGTGGCTTGCTACCCGATGATGGTATAGATTTCCCCATTTCTCTCATTCTGCTGCCGGGGAAATGTTAAACTTGATGAAATATTCCATGGACCTAGGCTTTGTCAATGATTTGTGCTCACTGCCCATACCGTTTAGTAGTACTTTCAATGGTCGTGGGTTGTTATCTACCATTGACTTATTTTCAATATCAAATAGAAACGCTGACAGAATTTACAATTTTAACACTCATGATGAAGCTTTTAGCGATCATTTTCCAATTAGTTTTACTTTAGAATTGCCAGTCTGAGCACTATCCACAGGATCTCTGCCAATTGAGCCCTTAAAAGATATTGTTGTTAACAGGCCCAACGGATACACTATCAAATGGGCTAGACACCTTACAACTAACTAAGTCACTTCTGACTACTTGCAAAGCAGACTTCTCTAATTGTCTGAATGAGACGGCCACAGACCCAATTATTTGGAATTCCTTTTGTAATATCTCAAAGGCTATTCAAAACAACCTGTTAACCAAACTTAAAAGCACACACAACAGCAGTCCAGGTTGGTTTGATTTCCAATGCAGTAAGTCACACCCAACTTTGAAATCTGCCCTGCATGAGTCGAGGAGAGATCGGGAAGCAGTTACACCGGCTAGGGCGGGATATAACACTTCTTTTAAAAAACACAAAGGCCATTAGACTTGATTTATGGCAGGCACTCAAGCAGGCTTCTGCCATAAAGGATATGAAAGGTTTTTGGAAGACTGTAAATGCTCCATTCCTGGCTGCCAAAAATTCACCAACCTTCGCAAATACGATTGAGGAGGATAAATGGGTGTCTCACTTTTCTAGCCTCGACTGCAACAATGCCATCCCCGTTACCAACGAGGGCCACAGTGTGGGCTCCTGTAGTTACCTTCCTATCTGTCTTGATTTTTAGGTAGATGAAGTGATTGTGGCCATTAATGCTAGTGTAGGCGGTAAAGCCCCGTGTTCAGACCGTGAACCAGTGGACCTTTTTAAATCCTGTCCTCAGCTCCGGGGCCCTCTTTTAACCAGGGTCTTGAGGACTTGCTGTACACAAGGCTTTACCTCAACCTGGACGGAATCTATCCTGGTTCCCATCTTTAAGAAAGGTGACCGCAACGATCCGGCCTGTTATAGACCTATCTTTCTTTTGGATTCCTTAGTGAAAGTGGCCGGGCATGTGGTCCTAAACAGACTACAGGGATGGGCTGAGGATTCTGGTATCATCTCAGAACTCCAGTATGGAGTCCTTAAAGGCATAGGCACTGTGGAATAGGGCTTGAACTTGAGCCTTAAAATGGGAAAATACACTCAGTCAAACAGCGGGAGTCGTTTATGTGCTTTGCTGACCTGTGCTTGGCGTTCGACTGTGTTAACCACCAGAAGCTTTGGTGTATCTTAGAGGACATGGGGGTGGAAACTAAAATAGTCAACTTCTTAAAACAGTCCTACTTAGAGGCCAGGGACAGGGTTCGCTATGGCAGAAACGGTGAGCTAAGCCACAGCTTCCCTGTTAAAAAGGGGGTGAGGCAGGGGTGTGTGCTAGCTCCACTACTCTTCACCCTCTACCTAAATAGCCTTGGTGATACCTTATCACAGGAATGTTACGATCTACCCCGTGACGGTAAAAAGAAAGTTGGCGCATTGTTATACGCCGACGACGTTGTCTTGTTAGCACGAACACCAATTGCCTTACAAAATATTGTCACAAGCTTTGTTTCCTACATGTCAAGCCTAGATCTTCATGTTAATATCTCCAAAACGTTTATCATGAAATGTAGTAAGCCTAGTATTAAGTGGCGAGAGATTCTTATAGGTAAAGGAAAACTTGAATTTGTTGATAATTTTTCATACTTGGGCATTGTTTTTGATAAACGGGGTACATGGTCAAAAGCCTTAAACTGTAGAAAATTACTCTTCGCAAAAGCCATAGGCGCCTTGATTAATTTCGCTAGGAGACTGGGTCAGCGTCCCATCAACGATCTATTGACGATTTACAAAGCCAAATGCATGTCAGTTGCTCTGCATGGAGCTGGGATCTGGGGGTATGTAAACATAGAGCCCCTTCAACGAATTGAGAATCCGTTTTTGAGGTACCTATTAGCTGTTCCCGATAGTGCGGTTACGTATATTTATAACTCTGAACTGGAATTGCCATACCTGTCCGATCTTATTAAAATACATCCGATCTTGTTGTGGCATAAGGTCTGGAGAGGCGTTACCACTTGTTTTAAGCGGGATGTGATTTTAGATTGTCTGAACTTACAACATGTAAAAAGTATCCCTTGGCTTGCCTATATTAAAAACTTTATGTGCGACTTAGGCCGTCCTGAGTTTTTTGCTAATCCTGACAGCATGTCCCTTATTACGAGGAGGGAAGTAAAATCAATATGCATAAACCACCTGGAGATGATCAGGCTGTCTTCTAATATCATGAAATCTTCAGTGAGAGTCAACCAATTGCTCCTGACTCAGACTGGGATACAACCATATTTATTGCGTCCTTGCAGTAAATATGACATGTTTTTATTGACGCGCCTACGTTTAGGCAATTTTCACACCCTGGTTACTTTTCCCTCGGATTAACGATTGGTCACATTCTTTATGCCCTTGTCTCTGTGATGATATTTCAACACAGCAAATTACTATGGGGTAACCCAGTATCCCTCAGAACCTGGGCATTATACACAATATCAACAATGGTTCTGTTGGGCAAAGAATTCCTTCTAGTTTTCATGTATCATTTCATTGATTTCCTAATCAGCAGTATCAACTTGCTTTCAATTTATCAAAAAATGAATCGCAAATCCAAAACAACCAATAGGTTACAAAATGATTATTTTATTAATTCAATGTCATTCATAGTAACCCTGCGTCAAATATATACATTTATAAATTCTACAACGGCGCATCAGAGTAAAGTGATAGTGACATATTAGTGCAGTGATTTGTCGTGCAGTGAAAATTGTAAACAGTGAAATATGTACAAGTGAGGGAACAATTGGGGTTTAAAAGCGGCCAAAGCAGTATTCAATCGGAAAAATTCCCATGGGCCACTACAGTTGGCAATTGTTTATGGAATATTCCGTGTTGGTCCACAGACTTCTTTAACCGTCGACGTTTCGACCCTAATGACGCCTGGTTCAGCGCGATGCGAGCAAGAAGGAAACGGGACGCTGCAACGCTCGTTGGACCGAGTACATCGTGAAAGGTACAGAAGACATACGCATGAAGAGTCTGCGTCATTGAATTACAAACTAGGACGACCACTGGAACCAGAGTATACTGCCATTGAACCAGTGGAGGTCTGGGTCTGTGCCCCATACTACAGACGGGCACCCCAGAGGCGACATCAGTCTTATTCAACCACAATCCCCAAGTCCTGATGAAGACCCGTTGTGACCCACGAATCAGGCGTCATTAGGGTCGAAACGTCGACGGTTAAAGAAGTCTGTGGACCAACACGGAATATTCCATAAACAATTGCCAACTGTAGTGGCCCATGGGAATTTTTCCAATTGAATACTGCTTTGGCCGCTTTTAAACCCCAATTGTTCCCTCACTTGTACATATTTCACTGTTTAGAATTTTCACTGCACGACAAATCACTGCACTAATATGTCACTATCACTTTACTCTGATGCGCCGTTGTTGTAGAATTTATAAATGTATATATTTGATGCAGGGTTACTATGAATGACATTGAATTCATAAAATAATCATTTTGTAACCTATTGGTTGTTTTGGATTTGCGTTTTTAGATTCATTTTTTGATAAATTGAAAGCAAGTTGATACTGCTGATTAAGAAATCAATGAAATGATACAGGAAAACTAGAAGGAATTCTTTGCCCAACAGAACCATTGTTGATATTTCAACACAGACAACAATCCACATCATGTTCTTCTGCAAGTTTTACACCTCATTTAGGAAAAGATGGATTCTGTCTTTTCTGAAAACACAATGCTTGAGAACTTGCCGACCCGCTTTTATCAAGTTGCAATTTTTGCATGATGAAATTGCTAGTGACCATATCGCTAAGTTTCTGAAAGGGGTGGTCAAAACTAGAAAAATTATGCAAGGCCTGAACCTCAATTAAACGAGAATGGCTATCAATTATGTTTCGTAGGTGCATTGAACTGAGATGGTGGTTTTCTCTTTTAATCGATTGATTTTATCTGTGTAAATTGTATTAGTTGCTACATGTTTTATGTCTTATTACTTTATTTATTGATTTGTAATAATTTGTTTATATTAATTGATGTGTTGCATGTTTTTATGGTCTGATTTTTCAAATCGAATAAAGCATATCTTGACTTGACTTGTGTTGAAATGGGAGCAATAATATGGTTTGGGGTCCATCAAGAAGGATATTTTACAAGCTCCCTGTTTGAAACCTTTGAAATAAATGTTCATTGTGTCATCCCAGTAGAAGCGAGTAGTTACGGCATTGGTGCACTGTTGTCATAGAAGAAGGGTAACAATAGGTGAATTGTGGCATATGCTTCGCACACATTGACTCAGACTGAGACAAGTTATTCTGTCATCGAGAAGGAACTGTTGGCAGCCTCTTGGGCTGTGCAGCAGTTTATATTGTACAAGTGGGGAAGACAATTCAGAATGTGTACAGATCATAAACCCTTGGTGAACATTTTTTATAGCCAGGTGGTGGGTAGAAAATGTCCCCTAGATTAGCAAGGCGGGCTTCTAAATTAAAAATGTACCATTTTGAAATTGAATTTTTTCCAGGTAAGAATAATGTGATTATAGATGGGCTGTTGTGTCTTACGATAGAAGGTAACATTGATGAAGATGAGAGTAATACTTCTGAATGTGAAGTTGTGTTCACATATAAGGGTGTGTTATGGGGTATAGATGATAACTTGAAACAGAGGGGTAACAATTGTCAAAAAAACAGTTATGGCAAGAAGTGGAGAAAGATTAAGAGATGCAAACGATTAAGTGCATATTACCAAGTGAATGAATAATGAGAGGAGATGGTTGTATATTTTGGAAATTAAAGGAGGAATTGTCCTTAAGTAATGGTGTGGTGCTAAGAGTTGACAACATTGTTTCCCCCAGTGGCATACGAGAAAAGGATGTGAAAATGAATCATGAGGGTCATGGGAGTATGTCTAGCACCAAAAGGAAAATTTAAGATAATGTTTGGTGACCCGGGATTGATGTCATGGCTGATCACTGGTCGAGGAATTGTAATGTATGTGTGAGCAGTGATAAAAGCGCTTAGCCGTGGAGAGTACCATTAGTGACTGTAGAGTTACTGGATTGACTGTGTCGGAAATTCACTATAGATTTTATGAGACTATTTTCCATGTTACGTATTCGAGAATGTTATGCTATTGTTTTAATTGATTATTTTTCAAAGTGGCCTGAAGTTCCTGTGATTGGCAAGATCACCACCGATGTTGTGATGGAATTTTTAGAGGATGTGTTATAGAGGGAAAGAGTTCCTGATGCATTAGTGTCAGGCGATGGTGTGCAACTTTTATATGAGAAAATGAAAATGTTTTTAAGAAAGTATAGGATTAAGCATTCCAGGGTGGCATTATACTATTCCATCGTGAATGGTCAACTGGAGAGATTCAACAGAGTTTTTAAGGAAGTAATATAATTGACATTAAACTCAGGGCTTCCTTTGTAGGAAACCTTTATAAAGTATGCTGTAATCATATAGCATAACTCGAATTTGGCAACAAGAAAAATGCCCATTTGAACTTTTGAGAGGAAGGAAATCAGCTACCAGTTGGTGGCTAATGGAGAAGAAACGTAAAAACGTTGGTGTTGAACATGATGATAAAATGAAGGAAAGGTTGAAGCTGCATTATATGTGAACAAGCGCATGCCATAATGGTGGAGTAGAATTTCCTACGGTGGTGATGGTGCAGTATGTTTGAGTCAAGAAACCTGGAATCACTGATAATGGGAAACCATGTTGGTCAGTGGTACTGAGGTCCATCAAAGAGTTGGGAAGTGTGCTTCAATTGGAGGAAGGTAAAACATGGAATTTACGCTGCGACGAGGGGTTTAAGAATGTGAGAAGTGTGACAGGAATAAATTAAAAGCATGCGGATGGATGTGGTGGTTACATGATGGGTAATATTGATAGTGAGGGATCAGATGGTATCTGGGAAGGTCATTGTGAATGTATGAAGGTGTCCAAGGAGACATGTATCCCTAAATTGCAGATGGGTGTAGGAGGTGTGAGTAAAGTCTCGGTGGCCCAAAATAAAGTGTTGAGGCGCAATGAGCAGGAGAAGGTGGTACCAGCTTATCTGGTGTAGGAAACTAGGCTTTTCTTGCAGTATGGATGACCACGAGGGAAAATTAAATAAATAATTTACCCTTGTCATCGTCTGTCAAAATCCACCCCCATCTGGCCCACCGATCTTACCAGCACAGGGTGTGGCTGCATAGACTCCATAACTCTAAATCAAGTTGTAATTATTTACATTCGCAGAAACTGGCTCTTGCTTCATATACATTCTTTAGTCCTGATGATGACCTCTAAAATTACCAGGGTTGAAATGCTGGTGACGTGTATGGCAATTGGATCAAAACTGTCAATGATAGTTTTTATACACACTTTCCCTCACTGTGCGATTAACCGTACACTAAGCATGATAATGAAACAGTGAATGTCTTTATTTATGAGCCCTACCCTCTTTAACATTTATGTGGCCCCACTGGCTAGACTAATTCGATCTCTGGGTTTCGCAGCCATATCTTATGCGGATGACACCCAGATAGTGGTCTCAGTGAGAGGCTCCCCTGATGAAACTGCTGCCCAGTTCCATACATGTCTCCACCAGGTTGGGGCCTGGATGACCTCAAATAGTTTGAAGTTAAATACCGGTAAGACTGAAGTCTTACTTTTTGGCAAAAACTATTTCTGGACCTCTGCGTTGTGGCCGCCAGAGTTTGGTCCGCTCCCCTGCCTAAAGATAAGGTTTAGAACTTGGGGGTGACCTTCAATTCTAGGCTCTCCTTTGAAGGGCATGTCAACCAGGTCACCTCTGCCTCCTTCTACACCTTAAAAATTTTAAGAAGAATTCTGCCTTTCATCCCAGCAGAATTGTAGAAGTTAGTGGTCTCAGCACTGGTATTATGAAGAACAGACTACTGCAACAGGATTTTCATAAATCTGCGTAAACACTGCCTTCATAATTTGCAGTTGGTGCAAAATGCCGCGGTGCGGCTTTTGTTAAACCTTCCAAAATATCATTCAGTCTCCTCTGCACTCAACAAATTACACTGGTTGCTGTGATCAGAAGAATTGAATTCAAGGCAATTTGCATTGTGTTCAAGGCCACCTACAACGCAGGGCCAATGTTCTTGAAAAAGAACTTGCAGTCATATGTGCCCGCCCGTTCACTCCTCTCAGCACACTCTTATAACCTGGTAGTACCCAGGTTCAAAAAGACTGCTTGGGGGGAGGAGCTTCCTGATTGGTACAGCCCGACTTTGGAATTCAATGCCAATACATATTAAGAAAGAAAATCAACTGCCAGCTTTTAGGAGGGCTCTGAAGACTTGGCTGCTCAACCTATAAATTGTGTCCTAGCTGCTCCTCGCTCGACTTATGCCGAGTTAGCGCCATGATACCCAAGGGTGAATGTTTTGCACTCTTACAAATATCCTTTTCACTTCATATGTAAACCTATCAGGACTTTTGGTGATTTTTTCATTATCATACTTTGTGATTTATTTTATTATCACATTATGTTTCCTGTGAGTTGTTGTTATTTCTTTATCTTTTAATTGATTATCCCACAAAGATCCTGTGTTCTACAAGTGTTTGTTGACAATCCCAACAAAAACCAGCCACGATCTGCAGCCCAGAACTGCATACATGTTAAAGTTTATTTACACGTGTCATCGCTCTAGCGAGGAACTGCCTATCAGAAACTCAGCTATGAGGTGCAGTGAGCTATGTTCATGGATCCAAGAATTAAATTGCAAAAGAAAACAATAGATGGAAAAGGGACACCCACAAGACTGGAAACCCTTCCACTGCCACAGAAAAACAAAAAAACAGAATACTGCAGCCACTCATCACACTCACGACTACATTCTGTGACCGTAGTGCACGCATCATCCTCACTACTTTGCTCCTTAGTGTATATTGCCAGTTATCTTAACAGCAGGTGGGTTTGTTTGTTTCATCACTGTACTCACCAATGTAGGTGGGTGGTTGGCCAGAAGGAAGCAATGAGAGAGTGTTTACCACCTTTCCTAGAGGTAGGTGGTGAACCTATCAAAAAAAGTTTTCCTGAATGTCCTCCGTCTGTGCAAAAGAGACCATAATTTATTGACTTGCTGGATTTGTCCTCATACTTCCAAAGACTCAAAGGGGGAGATATGTGCCTATGATCTCAAAACTGTTTGACTGGAAGGAACAGTGTGCTAATGCTAATCTACATGACTATTTTATTCATCAAAGTAACAAAAATGTGGCCTTGTCACCCTGGAAGAACTGGAATTGCCAATTTCTCACGAAGACATGTACTATTCTCCCATCTATTTATCAGATACTACCACCTATTTAGCAGCTACTGCCACAGGATGGTTTGGCTAAGAAGGAAAGGCCCTTCTGTTAGAACGGATGTGGAGCTGTAGAATCAGAGGCCTTGCTCTGAAGTGGCTTGCCTCCTTCCTCGAAAACCGCACCTTCCAAGTTACTCAAACACCTTTTTTTCGGAAAGTTGCCTCTGCATCGGGGGTGCCACAGGGTTCTACCTTAAACCCTACCCTATTGAATCTATACTTGCACCCCCCTGGCAGATATACTAGAGCGACACCATGTTACAATTGTGCTAATGCGGATGATACACAACTGATTGTATCTCTTTCCCAGGAAATGGTGGGTGCGGCTGCACAATTTAGGTTGGATGGCAAGGAGCTGCCTCAGGCTTAACGCCAATAAAAGGGAGGTCTTCATTGTGGGTAAAGCTCCATCTGTATGGTCTTAGGCCCAGTGACCAGATGTCCTAGGTGTGGTTCCAGTCCCCCCCAAAAAAGTAAAAAACCTAGGAGTATGGTTGGACCCTAAGCTGACTTTCGATAACCAGATAGGTTATGTCACAGGGAAATGCTTTAATACACAAAAAATGCTGAAAAAGATCATGAATCTTCTCCTGTTGGCAGCCAGGAAAACCATAGTCCAGGCTCTGGTGACAGCTTAGCTGGATTACTGTAATATTCTATATAGTTGGGCTACCCAGGGGTGACTTGAAAAATTACAGAGAGTTCAAAATGCAGCTGTTCCCTCGGGCCTCGCCCTGGTGAAGCTGCATTGGTTACCTCTAAGCAAGAAAATCTCTTTCAAACCAATGTGTCTGTCACAGGATCTTTAATGACAGGTCCCTCAGTTTTTATCCTCTATGGTGAAACTATACTTTCCCAATCGTATATCATAGTCTTAGATCATCTGGAGCCAAGTTAGATGTGGTCCACTCCATAAAAAAGCGGCCGGTTTGTGGAACAACTCACCCATCCATTTTAGGATGGAATCCTTGGAAGCAGCTTTCCTTAAAAAGCTTAAGACCTGGTTATTCCAGCTGCCTAAGGGCTTATTAGAGTTGCATTTTTTAGGTTGCTTCACGGTTCTGTTATTCAGGTTGGGTGTAGGATCGTAGACAATCCTAGCATTCCTTTGGGAGTAACCAAGCACTTTAGAAATAAACGTATTATTTTTTTTTTATATTGGTACTAGATAAACAGACATGCCTGCACATCTGAGTGGCCCTATTATTAAACTTGGGAACCCTTTTTAAGCACCTATAGGCTCTTTAGCTTATGTCAACTGGGGTGTGAGCACAGGGCCCACTAGACGTGTGCTCCTGTCCTACAAAGCTATCCCAAGCTACATTAATAGTCTCTTCTGGCCTTGCCGGATATCCAGAGGAACAGCAACCAGCCAGCAAATGCGCAACAGAACCAGTGCTTGTGAACCTGGTCCGCAATGTCCATTGTTCCAATGTTAGTACCTTCATAGTGCAATTACAAATCCATGTTTGAGGGCGGAGCCAGTCCAACCTGCTACAATCCTCATTTTTTTCCCTTTGTGGCTACGAGTTTTGTGACAAAACCTACCTACTCCAAAGTTCCTAACCCTAGCAAAAAAATGTCTTATGCTCCATTGAACATATTTTTATTTTATTATGGGCAATAATGACAACTGGTTTGCAAACCACAGAACAGATCCACACCCTAAAATTATTTTTACAATATCTCTTAAGCTGTTGGTGCTAGAATCATATATTATTAGAAGCATTAGTAGTGGTTTCCTCATTATTATTTTCATGATTGTGCTATTCTTTTTATCGATTGGAAAGCGTTTGATATTTTAATATTAACACACCTGTTTACTTAGAAAAACAATGTTCCAAAGAATATTATTATTGCTGTTGTTGCTTGATGATATTCCCTTTAATTATGTTTTCCTTTTTGTAAGTACTAAAGGTAACAGGTGTAATATTAAAATATTAAGAAATGTAATGTTACTCAGCACATCAACTTCGGAAAGATGAAACATGGAGTTGGTCTTGCGTAAAAGTGTTGGGCCTCAAAAATTATTTTATTCAATCTAGTTTCCTAGTTTCTCTTACCTCAGAATACCCTCAGCTTCCATACCAAATCTCTAAGGACCTCCGATGGATCTTGTTCTGTGCTGAAAAGTACCAGAATACTTAGCGGATAAACAATTATCATATAAGGAACTGGAATAAGAATTGTTAACATTCAATAAATTGATGGAACCTCCCTGATAATTTCTACCTCTTGGTCAGTTGGTCATAATCAAATCAATGCTTAGCCACAACAAATAAAGAAACAGAATCAGCAGAGTATTTTTATCTTGATCTGTATTTTTAGCTAGTTTCAAATTAATTAGCATACAACCTAAATTTAAACTAGATCAGATTTAATAAGCATTGACAAGCTTGTGAAATCCGGATACGAAGGGAAGCTATCAGCCAAGGGGGATTTTATCCTAAAGAAGTAAATTTATAGGAAAATCCTTTGTCTCTCATACCAATGAAAGTTTAGTATATTCCAAATGACTAGTTCCAGTTCATGGATAGGATTGTCTGCCCCTGTCCGCACTACAGCGTCAATGCCACAGCTGCTCTGCCGTGAACCCTTTCAGCCAAAAAGGTTCCACTACGCAAGCATACCAGCCGGAAGCAAGGGCAGTATTTTGTCACAGTTGGCATTTTCTCTGTACTGTAAAATGGGTAGAGGGGAGAACCGCCCCTTTAGTTAGAAATGTACGCAATGATACTCCATTGATTACCACTCGGTCTCATTAGTCAATTTCCATTGGATGAGATGATGTAGTAGGTAAAAGTATACAAATCCGGAAGAATTAAGCAATCCATTATTTGCATTTTCCTTAGGTCCACTGTACTTTAGTCATATATTTGGTTGTGATGTTTAGGAAGTAGGGGAATTAATGTTCTCATCCTGTGTCAGTCCTTTCCCAAGCATGTGCTCTAGGAAGTAACAATTTTGTTGCAAGTCTAGTCAAGTAAGCTACAAGCGTGAAAGAAAGCAATTGAGTGTTAGAGCACAAGTTGAAACTTTACGAAAGGTTCCCATAGCTTTCAGACTATTCAATTCATAAGTTCATACCAGGAAAGAAAGCAAGTTTGGAGATCTTTATTGTGTTAAAATATGAATCACAAATTATTCAAAACAGTACATTAGTTCTTCCATTAGGCAGATTAATATTATCTCAATATGAATTGCAATTCATGTAAGTATAATGTACCCATGAAAAATGTTAACACTTCCCTATTATTTTGCATATAATTTTGCACGTTTATTTGCACGTTATAGGTTAATACATCATACAGGATTTAAAAGCACAGTTGAAATAAACTTTTACGAAGCCTAAAATATAACATCACTTTGGGAACATACATTTTTTCGTCAATTTCAGTGCTCATATTACACCTTCTAGTGCTATTAACCATTTTACTAACACATGAGAAATGTTGTGATATCATTTATTTACCATATTAATTTATGCGTTAGAACATATATCAATATAATTGTTAAACTTCACATCAAAATGTTAAGTGTTATCAGAAACCTGTTTCTAATATTCTGCATACTTTTATGATGCAGTATCTAACTCAAACTTCATTTCTGTGTTTTCTTAAACTTGATAACCTATCACACATTTGTCATTATCATAAAAACAATGTCACAAATCATTTTCAGTATAATAGTGTTATAAATAGATGAGAGCTAGTATTTATGCTCTATTAGAAGCATTTGCTATAAAGGAAAACACCTACTCAAATGATGGAAGGCAAACTGCACAAAAACCAGGGAGTAGACACACAGAATCCCATGAAGAACTGGAAAAGTCACCCTGGTCAACAGATTATCAGGATACAGAGAACCAGGGCACAAATGGGGGATACACATAGGTACACGGCGTCCACCCCTTCTTTTCACAGGGTGGACGCCGTCCCTGCTGCCAAAAAGTTGGGCCCCGCAGAAATATGCTCAAGTTGTCCCGGTGTAATTTTCAGACACCGGGACACGTTCAGCAGTGCTTGCACGTTGTCTGCTTTCGATTCCCAGCAGCAACGTGCAGCCAGCGAGAGAACTTTTTTTCACTTCCAGCTGGACCAAAGTTACTGGGCCATCAGGTCTCCTTTTGTTTGAATATCGTGACTGGAGGCAACCTAGAACCTCACACTTAAATGTAAATGCCACGGAGGGGTAACAAAGGTACACAGCTTGTTATCTCTTCACAAGTACTTAAGAGAGGAAGGTTTTGCCTTTGCTCAGTCCCTGTATATAATAAATGCATGCACTGTAAGAATGTCAGCTGTGTTGTCTGTGCCCGTATTTGCACAAATAACAATTTTAATAGCACTATTTTATTTCTTTTATAGAATTGAGCAACCCAATGCAGGGTGTCGGAGCTCTTTAAGTAAAATATACATTATACATTGATAATAAATCATGTACATTTTTAAATCAATGTACAATTTGAGTTATATGAGACAGGTTTACAAGGTGTAGGAGTCACATGTACATCATAGGTTAATGTGCTATATTACAAGGATAATAAAATGATCTGTGTTCAATGCAGTAACCCACTTTACTATCTACATTTTAAAAATCTGTCATAGGTGTGCTGCGGATTGTGCTTTTCAGGAAATACATTAACTTTCTGTACTACTTTGATTCAAATCTGGAACTTCACAAAACACAGATCTCTCCAGCAAGGGCATTAACCTCCAGAGTTATCTCACCATTATTATTATTCCCTGAGATTTACTCTGCCTTAGCCCATTAAATATCTTAAAATGCAGTCTTTGCAACCAATTAAACAGAACAGATTTACTGCCATGCTTCTCCTTGTTGTCAATTTCTTTGTGACAGGCTTTAAAAATGTATGTATTAGTTGAGGCCCAGATTTTGCGTATGGATTGCGCCACTTTTTTGGCACAACTCCGTCAAATTTAATTTGTTAAATCTCATAATGTGCTTAAATGTACTCATGTTATATCTGATAAACATGAGGACTTAATATCTGATGTCACTTCTTGTGATGTCACATCCAGTGAGGTCACTTCCTGTTATGTTACGTGCTTTGTTAGGCGTCGTGACATCATGCGTCATGATTTCACTTGCCCATGCCTAACCTGCTTAGTCCCCCCACTTCTTTTTTTAGTACTTGTGCACTGCAGAGGACCACGCACCTAGAAAACAAAGATAACAACGGTGAGTCACTGGGGAGCACAGAGAAAGATAAGACATGCACAGGGAATCAGTCTCCAACGTCCTCGAATTCGGGGAATAAAAAGCTTCTCAAAATCCAGTACCATATAGAATGTGTTGCAATATACATGGCTGTTCCAAAGCGGTGTCTTTCAGCTCTCATATTCTTCAAAATACAACATGCAGAATCCCATCCGCTTTTTTTGCAATCTCTATTGGAGAGTGTATTTTCCCTTAATTGCTTTTTTTTTTAAATGTGTTTGCTTCTGAAATCGGGGTTACATTACAACCGCGATGTGTCAAATGTATAAACTGAATATTGAAATTGGTGGACATCGACAACCTCGTTCTTTCCGTTTCCGGGGCCTGATATTGGGCCCTGCCGCTGAGTTGCGTGACGTCATCGCACGTCACGTCCAGTATCTGAGGTTGTCATACTGTGCACCGTTACGCACCGCGCGCCGTCCGCATTTCCATAAGCGCGTCAAGTTATATAATAACTCCGTTCGGCAGCGCTGAACGAGAGAGTGCGGTAGGTGTTCTGTTCAAAGACCCTTCAGGTAACTACAAGTCCAATAAAGACTTCCCGGAGCTAACGATTATCCTGTTAAATGTGCGCTGCTTAACTACACAAACCAGGATTGATTGCAGCGCCGAAATGATTTGTTTAAACGGCTCTCTCCGCGGCTGTCGACAGCGGGGGCTGAGTGAGGGCCAGCAGCCTGGGTGTTGAGGTGCATGCGTTCTAGAATCCGTGCGTTTTTATTTCACAGTTCCTAGTATTTACAAACTGTATGTAGCCAGCATTCCCACTTTCTGTTTCTCTTTCACTGCGCTAATCTTTTCTGGTTCACGTCACATCCGCAAACATTAAGAGCTTAAAAGAGATAAGCAGATCGGGGTCTTATTTCACCAACATACATTCTAGCGTTTTCCAAAAATGATGTTGTTGATACATTTAAAGGATTGGTCTTTGCACTGACTAACAGTGATTATAGATCAATAACTGGATGAGTTTATATTTTTACCTTGGTAATTGGTTTTTCGAAAACATTGTTTTTGGCTGCTCACTGGAAAGACGCGCTAAGTGCTTGCTTTTTTAATTTTCGTTTTTTTATACACTAAATGACAAAACGGCCGCCGATGTGTAATGACGTTGACATAAACAAAGCTATCAAATGAGCGCGAGGACGACAAGCAGCCTTGGCAAGAATCTAGAGAGGAGGCGAGGATTTTCACTGGTTGCTCTCCCCGGGCTGGAATAAGTGGCGAATGCGCGTGTTTTCACTGTGTCTTCTTCGCTAGAATGGCAGGAAGCGAGGGTTTCCGCCGTGTATGCTTCTCATTCGCTAGAATACCTGGCGGAGGTAAGGCTTGGAACTGTGTTAGCTTATTTTCTAAAATGTGTGAAGGAGGCGAGGGTTTACACTGTGTGCTTCTCCCTGGCTAGCCTACATGGAGGAGGTGAGGGTTTACACTGTTTGTTTCTTCCTGGCTAGCTACGTAGAGGAGGTGAGAGTTTACACTGTTTGCTTCTCCCTGGCTAGCCTACATGGAGGTGGCAAGGGTTTACACTATTCCCTTCTCTGTGCGTGGTCTATGTGGAAGATGTGAAGATATGTGCTGTGTTTGCTTCTTCTATTCTAAAATGTGTGAATAAGGCCAAGGTTTACCCTGTTTGCTTCTCCGTGGCTAGCCTACATGAAGGAAGTAAGGGTTTACGCTGTGTTCGCTTCTTCCTGGCTAGCCTAGATAGAGAAGGTGAGGGTGTACAATATTTCCTTCTCCTTGTGTGGTATATATGGGATATGTGAGGATTTGCGCTGTGTGCGTAGCCTTTTCTAAAAATTGTGAAAGAGGTGAGGGTTTACTCTGTGTTTGCTTCTCCTTGGCTAGCCTACATGAAGGAGGCAAGGGTTTAAGCTGTGTTTGCTTTTCAGTTGCTAGCCTAGATAGAGAAGGTGAGGGTTTACACTATTTCCTTCTCCTTGTGTGGTATATATGGAATATGTGAGGATTTGAGCTGTGTTTGCATAGCCTTTTCTAAAAATTGTGAAAGAGGTGATGGTTTACTCTGTGTTTGCTTCTCCGTGGCTAGCCTGCATAATGAATGAAATTGAATGAATGAAATTGGATCTTATACAGCGCGGACTTAGCCCAAGGGCATCAAGGCGCTAATGCAGACTATACACGAAGGAGGGAGAAAGAGTTAAGCTATAGACTGAGTGAAGAGCCATGTCTTCAGGGCCTTACGGAAGAGTGAATGGGAAGAAAGTCCGGAAAGATCATAAGGAAGGGAGTTCTAAAGTTAGGCAGCAGCCAAAGAAAAGGCACGGCCACCCCATCTAGCCTTCTTAAACCGTGGCACTATAAGCAGGTTCTTACCTGCCGACCTGAGTTTCCTAGAGGGAATGTAACGATATAGAAGCGTCCTAATACCCTCTGGACCAGAGCCAAAAAAAGCCTTGTGAACTAGGCATAAGGTCTTAAAAAGAATCCTGCAATCAATGGGAAGCCAATGCAACGCCCTCAGAGAAGGGAAGATGGAATGAAATTTAAGTAAGTTCATCACAAACCTGGCACCGGCATTCTGCACCAGTTTCTGCCGCTGAATCAGAGCTCTGTTGATGCCCAAATAAAGGGCATTACAGTAATCCAATCTGGATGTCACAAAAGCAGCCATAGCCTGTTTACGGGAATCCAGTGAAAGATAAGGAGAGATTTTCTATCAAGTTCTAATGATCCCGAAGCAGGTAGAAACTGTCCTGCTCACCTGCCGACTCATGGTCAGAGAGTTGTCCACCAAAATGCCCAGATTTTTTCCAAGTGAGACAGGACAGGGACAGGCGCCCAACGAGCCAGGCCATCAATCACTGGACCAGATATCCAAACTGCTGCCAAAAATCAACACCTCAGTCTTCTCCCCGTTTAGTTTAAGGAAGTTCGAGCTCATCCACGATGCAACTGCTTCCATGCAGAGCTTGAAGTTGGAGGACGCATCTCTGATGTTATGGGTGATAGATACCATAATTGCGTAACATCTGCATAGGATAGAACCTCCACACCAAACGATCTCACAACTTTGGCGAACTGGGCCACATAAATGTTAAAAAGCATCAGGCTCAGGGAAGAGCCCTGAGGAACGCCGCACACCATAGTCTTGGGAGCAGAGAAAAAAGGCCCAAGGTTCACCATTTGGGTCCGATCATTCAGGAAGGAGGCAAGAAGTCCCAGAGCTGAGCACCCGATCCCTATCTCCCTGAGGTGCTCTACTACCCTCACAGGGTATCGAAGGCTGCTGTGAGATCGAGAAGAATAAGCAAGGTAGTATGGCCTACATCCACCTGCATACGGATATTATTGAAAACCACCGCAAGGGCCGTTTCCGTGCTATGCAGGGTTCTAAAGCCGTGTTGTGAATCATCCAACAATTGATGGTCACTCAGATAGGAAGAGAGGTGAAAATTGAGATGCCTTTCCAGGATTTTAGCCGGGACCGGGAGCAATGATATCGAACTATAATTCTTAAGCTCCACCGGATCAAGGGAGGGCTTCTTCAACAACGGTTTTACCACTGCCGTCTTCCAGGACCAGGGAAACTGTCCCACAGCGATGGCCTGATTCAGAGCCGCAGTAAAGTGTGGAATAATAGCATCTCGACACCGTTTTAATATCTTGAGAGGGCATGAGTCTAACAGAGAGCCCGACTTAACCCCTTCCAGCAAACTACCCGTGTCTTCGGACGCTAGTAATGGGAAAGTAAGGAGAGTGGCAAGAGTCTCAGAGGACGTCAATTCCTCCATTACTGTAGGTAAAGACGAGGACTGTCCTATATTGGCAACTTCAAGAGTTGAATAAATGTCTCTGATCTTATCAGTAAAGAAATCGGAGTTTTATCACAGAAAGACTGTGATACATCCACGATCTGAGATCTGAGAGGCTTTTTGTTTGTTTGGCTTGGAGCACTTTATATTTCCTGAATCCTACCTGCTCGCTGTTGCTGGCCAAGGGAACCACGTACCGGGGATCTGCCTGCCCGTCTCCCGCCGCCTTACTCCTGATACCACCGTGGAGTGTGGCCGCCGAGCGGAGAGTGGGCGGTGCAGAGGACTGCAATCCCCAGCAGCCCTAGCGGCACCCTGACACAGCTGGTCGCGCCAGGAGGCGCTTAAAAACAACTTCATCCCCGTCTCGCAGGGGCTTTTTGTTTGTTTGGCTTGGAGCACTTTATATTTCCTGAATCCTACCTGCTCGCTGTTGCTGGCCAAGGGAACCACGTACCGGGGATCTGCCTGCCCGTCTCCCGCCGCCTTACTCCTGATACCACCGTGGAGTGTGGCCGCCGAGCGGAGAGTGGGCGGTGCAGAGGATTGCAATCCCCAGCAGCCCTAGCGGCACCCTGACACAGCTGGTTGCGCCAGGAGGCGCTTAAAAACAACCTCATCCCCGTCTCGCGGGACGCCGGGCGAAGCCCGGGCAAAGGGCGGGCCGTTTTGTGGCCGTTCGGTGGCTGAGGGAGGCTGGGCTGGGCCCACTCTCTTATATTGTGTAAACGCCATCACTTTATGTAGTAAGTCTGCCCCCTGTTTGATATTGTGCACGCTTGTTATGTGCCTATGCTGCACTTATATATAGTAATTGTCCTTCGATTGCCACTTTTCACAAAGTCCTCCTTTCTCTGCGATCACCCATAGGGCCTCCTATTAGGTTGCCCCCCTAACAATATTCATCTATTGAGTAACAACGCTGGAGGGGGACTTATCTGGGGTTCGCATTCTCATTTCTAGAGGTTATTCTTTGGAATACCAAAGACACTTAAATAAATAACATTAGCCTTGCAATATATCACTAACACTGATTTTGTCAGAACCCATGGCTGCTAACTCCGAAAAAATTATGCTTGCTGAAGTAGCGGGAAACAGCAAAGGTCCCCTGGATAACTACTTTAGAAAACCTCCCCCCGATATGGAAAGGGATTGCGCACTGGCTGAACGCAGGGCAGAGCGTCGTCGCTCGATTGAAGCTATCAAAACCAGATCCCCTATGCTCCTGCGAGATACGCCCCTTCATCGACTGCCCTTAACAGTGTGGAACAAAATAACATTCTAACTACTAGTGACATTAACACAGCTATAGAAATTATACCCGATACTCCCCGAGCAGTGGTGGGGAATCTAAAAAATAAAGCGGGGAAACGGGAAGCCGTTAAAGTCTTTGGACCGCCACCAAACAAAAGAAGGAGGAGGGGAGGTGTTCCACAAAGAGTTAAGATCAGCCATACTGACTTTGGGAAGGGAAAAAAGGCTAACGATACATCTGCATTTACTACAAAGGCTATATTACTTCCCGATCCAGGTCAGGAGGTCTCACATGAAATAATATCGTCCATAAATACCCCCACACTGAGTGTATCCAGTCCTGGTTCAACATCTACCAGGAACTGTACGACCAAGGAACAATTATCCTCTGTCTCCCTCAACAGCATTGAGCATTTACTTAAGTCGTTTACATCACCCATAATGGAGAGGCTGAAGAGGTTGGAGCAGCGGCTGGGGGCCATAGAAACGGCTATTACCAACAAAGCAAGTCTAACGAAAGAATCAGCTAAGCCAGTCCTACTCCGCGCAGCCGCAGTCCCAATCTCTACCCCTGCAATCCAAAAGGATGTAAATCCATCTAGCAACCCTGTGAGTCGCAATCACCAAGGGGCGAATCAACCCAAGGCAGCCCATCAACTCGCCCCACATATCTTTAAGGAATTTTCAAAGGGGGCTAGTATACCTCTTGGAGGAAATAAGCACAAGCCTGGGGGGAGGGTACATCCAGACAGACCAGGAAATCATAGGGGCCGCCAAGTCGAATTACCACCTGACGCGGTCCCCTACGTGGTTGTACTCACGGGTGTCCCCACCTTACAAGATGGCAGAAAGGAAGGCTTTAGTCAACTAAAAAACAAAGCCATGCATTGGCTTAGCCAGCACAGACCGCTCCCATGTAACATCAATGGTGAGATTGTTCACGTACGGCGACTTTCCTGGTTGGGGAGTAGAGAGAAAGACATAGAGGGTGATCTCATAATTATAAATTTTAGAGATCCAGGTGCGGTCAAACACATCCTAAATTGGATGCCAAGGACCAATGGTACAACCATTGCTCCTTGTGACCTAACCTATTTTTACCCAAGAGCTCAGTAAATTCCCTTAATGTCTTCAGGGGTCCCTTCGGGCCTATGGAACAATCCTCCCACTGCATTTAATAATCAATACATGTGGCAGGCTCCCAATTCTATGATGCCAAAAAACGTATATGGGTGGAACACCGTTCCATACAGAGGACATGGAAATAACTACAGGGGGTCGGACCATTCACAAGGAATCAGGGGAATGGACCATTTGTTGCCATTTACCCCCTTTGAGCTTACTAACCGATTTGAAGCATTCTCAGGCTTGGATGACTGCGAATGACGGTTGGGGCTCCCTGTTAACATGTCATCGATTTACAGGACACAAGGCAAAGAAGATAATTTGACTGCCCAAAGTTATATTTTGACTCCTGTACATACCATGACTATGCCAGAATCCTGCCCTGTGATAGTCCCTCACCTTGAAATACAAGTATCTGGGGAAGAAATAACGTTACTCCCCCAGCTAGATAATTTGTCTGGGATTATGCCCTGTGACATAATGGAACCAGCCCCTGTGACACCTACGGTTGTAACACCCCCAATAAATATTGAAGTTCCTGGCAGCATAATAACGTGGAACATAGCGGGCCTGGCCCCAAAAATCAATGATGCAGATTGGCGATCAATAACTATGACCCACTCAATTATAGCTCTCCAGGAAACATGGGCTAGGGAGCAATCCCATTTGTTGGGATTTATAACTTTTTTTACTCCGGCAGTTCCCACCAAAATGGGAAGACATAAGGGAGGGCTGTCTGTGTATCTGTCTATTTGTTCAGGTCCCACGGTCCTAGGGAGTTTCCTGGATTCCCCATATTATCAGATATTAAGAGTATCCTGGGAATCTCTGGAAAATTTAGCTATCATTAACTTCTACAATAATATCCCGATAGCACAAGTGGAAACCACAATTAAGAAATTGTCAAGTACCCTTAAGACGATCGTAGATTGCTGTCCTGGGGATTTGGCCCTCATGTGGGTAGGGGACTTTAATTGTGCATTATGTTCAAGGAGCCAACAGAGAGTTTGCGGTTGGGAAGATGAAACTACAGAGGCAACAAGCCACTTTGCCCATACAAAACTAGGGGACCTGCTTAATAATTTAGTGGTGGACCATTCTATGGCATTTATTAATGAGGCTTGTTCAGTGCCTAAAACATTTGCACCTACATTTAATGCAAGAGGGGCAAAGTCAACTATTGATTTTACCCTACTCTCGTCACGCTATGCTCCATTAGTTAATAACTGGGAGACACTTACAAGTGGCATCAGTGACCATTACCCCATCTCAGTTACTTTTAAGCTAAATCTGGATACGCTGCCCCTTATTACTCAATGTAACTATGATTTTAACCCTATTCTTGGTCAGCGTAACGGATTTTGCATTAAATGGGAGAAGGTAATACCAGAGAGTTTTCAAAAAAATTTAGTGACTATTTCCCATAAGGAAATCATTAAGTGCTTGACTTTAGAAGAGGATGAAGAACAAGTTCTGGTCTCCTTTAATAAAATCTGTTGTTCAATCAAACACCTCCTGACTAGAAATCCGCATAATATAGTTAGGAGAACCCCAGGGTGGTTTGATCCAAATTGCTCCAGGGCATTGCGGGCACTCAAAAATGCATTGCATGCTACCCCACTAGACAGACTACAGGTCCAAAGGGCAAGGCGTAAGTACAGTGCTGCTTTGATTAGAAAAAAGAAAGATTTAAAAGTTGAAGCCTGGGAAGCCCTCCATGCAGCAGCAACACAAAAGGACACTGTCGCATTCTGGAAGGCTGTGAATGCTCCTTTTTATGAAGACGACCAAGGTCCTCGTCTAGATAATGCCATCACGGCTCAGGAGTGGGTATCCCACTTCCAAGCCCTGTATGGCACCACGGTTCTGCCTGTACTTTCCTCCGAAACAACAATAACTACGGAAGTTGTGGATTCCCCGCTCCCTCTAGATATTCAATTTAAACTAGAGGAGGTATATAAAGCCCTAGATAATGCCATCACGGCTCAGGAGTGGGTATCCCACTTCCAAGCCCTGTATGGCACCACGGTTCTGCCTGTACTTTCCTCCGAAACAACAATAACTACGGAAGTTGTGGATTCCCCGCTCCCTCTAGATATTCAATTTAAACTAGAGGAGGTATATAAAGCCCTAAGGGAAAGTTCAGCCTCGAAAGCACCAGGACCAGACTCTGTCCCTATTGATGTGTTTAAAATTTATCCAGACCTGTGGGCTCCTTTACTCACTAGAGTCCTGAACTGCATGGCCAAAAGAGGTTTTATCCCAACATGGAAGGAGGCAATTTTGGTCCCGATATACAAAAAGGGGGACAGGAATGATCCTGCCTGCTATCGGCCCATCTCTCTGTTAGATGGCTTTATGAAGATGGCAGGCAGGGTCATTCTTGCTCGCATTCAGGACTGGTTGGAGGGACAGGAAGTGCTATCACCTTTCCAGTATGGGTTCAGGGGTGGGCGGGGGACAATTGAGCAGGGGCTAAACCTCTCCCTAATCATCTCGAAATATATACATGCAAGGAAATCGAATTTGTATGTGACCTATGTGAACCTCAGTTCTGCATTTGATTGCGTTTTGCACGACAATCTATGGCAGACTCTGAGGGACATCGTGCTGGACAACAAAATAATAGACTACATCAGAGAACTCTATGTGGAGGCAGGTGCACGAGTTAGATAAGGTCCGAGGGGGGAATGCACAGAGCTTTTTAAGATTAATAGAGGGGTAAGGCAGGGCTGCATCTTGGCCCCCCTGCTATTTAACCTATATATCAATGGTGTGGGTTCTTGCTTAACACAACAGTATTATGATTACCCCGTAATCAATGGCAAACCCATCCCCATTTTACTTTATGCTGACAATGCGGCTATCCTCTCACAGACTAAGGTGGGTCTCCAGAAAGCTGTACAGACCTTCACTAACTTCATGAACACTAGAGGGCTACGTGTAAACGTCTCGAAGACGTTCACTATGTCGTGCGGCCCAAACAAACATAGATTACCATGCCCAATCGTTTTAAACGAAAGAAAGGTGGAGTTAGTCGATATTTTTTGTTATTCGCGGGTTCACTTTGATAGGCAAGGCACCTGGAAGTCGGCTGTGAATGCAAGGGCCGTGGCATTTAATAGAGCAGTTGGTGCTCTTATGAGTTTTGCAAAAAAAATAGGAAATAGGCCAGTTAAGGAGCTCCTTCAAATATTCAAATCGAAATGTGTGGCTATTGGGACCTATGGGGCTGGCATCTGGGGCTGGCAGCAAGTGGAGGCGATTCAGCGAATCGAGAATAGGTTCCTCCGATTTATAACTGCTACACCTAGGAGCACTCCTATATATGTATTACATGCCGAAGTCGCTCTTGTTTTCATCACGGACATTATAAAACTTGCCCCAGTTCTACTTTGGCATAACGTCTGGACCAACCCTGCCATAGAACTGAACAGATCTATCATAGAGGACTGCTTAAGCTGTGATGGGTTGAAAAACATCAAATGGCTTACTTACATTAAGAACTTTGTCAGTGAGATTGGTCATCCCGAATATTTTACTGACCCAGCCTCATTTGAATTGCTCTCGCGATCTATGCTCAAAAAGATGCTGGAATTGCAAAGGTGGAAGGGTGAAAGTACCAAAAAATCTGTCATGAGCCATGACGAAGTGACATCTCAGAGGGCCATCCAGCTGTATCTTGCAATAGATCACCCCCTACAGCATCGTAGGCTCCTGACATACTTTCGCCTCGAATCCTTCTATAGCCTTGTATCATTCCCGACTTGCAATGACTGGGCGAGAGTAAAAAGGCGGTGTCCTTGTGATGACCAATCATTTCAATCAAATATACACTGTACTCTTTTTTGCACTTTATATAGCCATTCCAGACGACACATTTTAAAACCTCTCCTGTTAACTTGGGGCCTAAGGAAAGCAAGAGATGCCTATAATGAACTTAGATCCTTAGATGACTGTCTTACTATCAGTACAGTGAGCCTCTTTCTGAATACAATTTTAAGAGTGAGAAGGACCATCGCCATGGGATAACAAGAGTTAGTTAAGTCTTTTTAACTACTATGTATTTTAACTGATTGAACTGTTTTTATTCCTTTTAAATTTCCTTTTTAACTGTAAGAAATCAAATTTTAGTAATGTTTAACCCAGAATGGAAAATGAAATTTTAATTGTGGTTTTTATCTGTATACTTTTATGAATTGTGATTTCAATTTGAATAAAGTCTTTTGAACTTATAACCTTAAATAATTCCCTCGGAGATTTAGACAAGTCCATCATCTTTGAATAATAAAACCTTTTTTCTTCCAAAATAGCTTCCTTGTAATGTTTTAGAGAAATCTTGTGGAGTTCCCTGTCTGCCGGATCAACCTTCGAACGCCATAACCTTTCTTGTCTACGGCAGATTAATCTCAGTTTTATTAGTTTCTCCGAAAACCAAGGAGCAGAAGGTTTTATTCTAGCAGAGTAGTGCTTCCTAACTGGAGCCAAAATGTCCAACGCATCAGACAATTTTTGCGACAGCTCCATAGCAGCCTGATTAACATCATTGTGCCTAGGGGGAGGGTGGTTATCAAACAAACTAGTAAGGGCCTCATTCGTTATACGACTATGGTCTCTTCTTTCGGCCCAATGTTTGTGTTCTGAGATAGTTTTACTGGATGAACCACTGCGTAGATAAAATGATACCGCAAATTGATCCGACCTAGTCAAAGGAACAGGATCTCCCACACTAACTCGAGGGTCATTAGAAAAGATCCCATCCAGGGTGTGATCCGCCACATGTGTGGGACTCCTGACCAATTGAGGGCAACCCCAGCCATTAAAAATTTCAATAAGGGATTGAGTGTCCCTACAAAGAGAATTATCTAAATGGAAGTTAAAATCACCAAGAAAAGTAAAATTCAGTCTATCCAGGAAAGGTTCCACTAGGCTGCTAAATTTCTGGCCAAAGGCCGTCTTGGATCGCGGGGGCCGGTAGCAAAGAACACCAGAGAAACTTTCGGTGGGAAGGGAATTAATAGAGAAATAAAGGACTTCAAAAGGGTCCAAAGGAGCGGAAAGTTGCTGTGTGCGGCAGACCAAGCCGTCCTTATAAAGGACAGCGAGGCCGCCGCCCCGTCAGCCAATCCTGTTACATCTGGCAAGCTGATAACCTGTCGGAATAGCCTCAACAAGATCTGGGCCTGAAGAGTCGGAGGCCCAGGTTTCGGTGATAAATACCCAATCTGGGTTCCTGTGCGACACAAAGTCTTCGAAAGCAAATCTATTCTTGATCATAGATCTTGTGTTAATGAGATAGCCCAACATTGTGCAATCATGACTTTGAGAATGCGTAGGTGGCGCCAAAACTACATTATTGACCAGTACACTGCACAGAGTGCAGATAAAGCATTTTCTATCTACCTACAACTCGGGGTCAATAGTATGGAGACATAGAGGCGTTACCGGGCGTAAGTCCAGAAGTTCCTCTCTCGAAAAGTTTAAGGATCCTTGATGGAATATAAAGGGAGCAACATCTCTGGCCCCTGGCGTGAACTTGGCGCAGACGGGCTTGCCTTCGGCGTGCCCGCTGTGCGCATCCGCTGTGCGCTCGATTGTGCATCCGTTTTTAAAGGGGGTGAGGAGGCGACTAGAGCTCCAACCTCTACTAAACCAGAAGTTGTCTCCCTCCACAACAATCGGGACCAAGGAGCCCGCGGTGGAACGGGGAGTGCAACCGGCACACTCAAAAGCAACCAAGCAAAGAAATGCCCAAAACGGAAACAGTAAGAAAAATAGTTGAAAGGAAAATAGTTAAAAGATTATTTTTTTGTTTTTAAAATAATCGTAACAGCAGCAAATGGTAGCGTTTTAAAAGTAGTAGTAACAGAATGTGCACCTCCTCACGCGCCTCCACTGTGCGCTCGATTGTGCATTCGTTTTTAAAGGGGGTGAGGAGGCGACTAGAGCGCCAACCTCTACTAAACCTGAAGTTATCTCCCTCCACAACAATCGGGACCAAAGAGCCCGCGGTGGAACGGGGAGTGCAACCAGCACACTCAAAAGCAACCAAGCAAACAATGCCCAAAACGGAAACAGTAAGAAAAATAGTTAATAGAGGAGGCTAGGGTTTACGTTGTGTTTGCTTCTCCGTGGCTAGCCTATATGAAGGAGGCATGGGTTTACGTTGTGTTTGCTCCTCCCTGGCTAGCCTGCATAGAGGAGGCTAGGGTTTACACTATTTTCTTCTTCTCCATGCCTGTTATATGTGGAGGAGGTAAAGGTTTTCACTGCATTTGCTTCTCCTTTTCTAAAGTGTGTGAAGGTTGCAAGGGTTTGCTGCTCCTTTTTAAAACTTTTCTAAAATGTGTGAAGTATGCAAGGGTTTGCACTGTTTGCTTCTCCTATTTTTAAATGTGTGGAGGATGCAAGGTGAGTCTGAGTTTGCACGGTTTCTTTCACCTTGGCTGTGAATATTTATTAGAATACGTGGAGGGGCGATTTGTTTTGAGTTTGCGTCCCCTCTTTTTGAACAGCCGGGTCTGGTGGCTCAGTGGACTAAGGCGTCCACTGCAGGGGCCTGTGTTCAACCTCATGGTCACAGGTTAAAATCCCAGCGGGTCCACTCAGCCTTTCATCCATCTCAGGTTGATAAAATGAGTACGATTTAGTTGGGTAGCAATAAACATCTGTTATTCAACACCAAGATGCCTACGGGTGAACGTGCGCTTTACAAATACGAGTTATATTATGATAGAATATGTAGAGGAGGCAAGGCTTTACATTGTGTTTGCATCTCCTTTTTTGGAGAAAGTGAATGAGGCACTGAGTTGGGTTTTTTCAGAGCAGTTGTTCGGGTCAGAGAGCCATATCCAGCTCCTTCCGTCAGTGAGCAGGCACGAAAAGTTGTCACCGAGCCTTCCCTTAATGGAAACCAGTTTGTGCTCCGGAGCAATATTCACACTTACACCCACCATGGCACTCTGTCAAGTAGCACTCCGCCCCAAGAAATTCCCAACCTGTCCTCTCTGTACCCTCGACACACGGTGCCAGCGTTCTAGGCTTGGATATAATGCTGACTTCTTAACCCTTCCTCACTAGACTCTCTATCCTGGAGTCTCCAACGGGTAGCTTGAAAGCTACTGCTGGCTTGCCCGACCCTTTGACGCAGCTCCTTGAAGTCCAGTATGTAGTTTAAAGAATCTGGCCTAATAAAAGAAGGCAGCACTACACATCTCCAGACCTTCAGAGTGGTTGCCAGCCAAATCAATGGCGAGGTCATACACCTGCATAAAAAACATACTGTGACAGCCTAGGGGACTTACAACATATCACATGGAGATTTGTCACTTTCCAAGCCCCAATCTATAAGTCTATTGTGGATGGAAAAGACCAGATTTTCTTGGAGTCTTTTTTATCTATAATATTTAATAGGAAAATGTGTATTTTGATAAAGGTGTGCCTGCTATAACGGAGACCCCATTGTGCTGTGACCGGGTGCTTTTTTGAACCTTCTAACCCCACGCCTCACGGCCCCCGCTGCGCGGGTGCCGTTCGAGGCTCTCATCGTCTTGTTTCCCGACTGCCTGCCTGAGCAAGAGGTTTCGCCGAGGGATCCAAAGAACATCACCAGGGACTGCGAGGACCAGCGGGCGCTGCGGTGAAAACTCGCCACAGCTGGTCCTCTTCCCGCCCCCCTCCCGCTGGACTTAAAGCCAGGAGGGCTGATCTTACTCCGTGTGCCTGCTATAACGGAGACCCCATTGTGCTGTGACCGGGTGCTTTTTTGAACCTTCTAATCCCACGCCTCACGGCCCCCGCTGCGCGGGTGCCGTTCGAGGCTCTCATCGTCTTGTTTCCCGACTGCCTGCCTGAGCAAGAGGTTTCGCCGAGGGATCCAAAGAACATCACCAGGGACTGCGAGGACCAGCGGGCGCTGCGGTGAAAACTCGCCACAGCTGGTCCTCTTCCCGCCCCCCTCCCGCTGGACTTAAAGCCAGGAGGGCTGATCTTACTCCGTGTGCCTGCTATAACGGAGACCCCATTGTGCTGTGACCGGGTGCTTTTTTGAACCTTTTAATCCCACGCCTCACGGCCCCCGCTGCGCGGGTGCCGTTCGAGGCTCTCATCGTCTTGTTTCCCGACTGCCTGCCTGAGCAAGAGGTTTCGCCGAGGGATCCAAAGAACATCACCAGGGACTGCGAAGACCAGCGGGCGCTGCGGTGAAAACTCGCCACAGCTGGTCCTCTTCCCGCCCCCCTCCCGCTGGACTTAAAGCCAGGAGGGCTGATCTTACTCCGTGTGCCTGCTATAACGGAGACCCCATTGTGCTGTGACCGGGTCCTTTTTTTTTAACCTTCTAATCCCACGCCTCACGGCCCCCGCTGCGCGGGAGCCGTTCGAGGCTCTCATCGTCTTGTTTCCCGACTGCCTGCCTGAGCAAGAGGTTTCGCCGAGGGATCCAAAGAACATCACCAGGGACTGCGAGGACCAGCGGGCGCTGCGGTGAAAACTCGCCACAGCTGGTCCTCTTCCCGCCCCCCTCCCGCTATATAACTTTAACCAAAAACGCGCTAGCGGGACGCGCGCGGAGCAAAGCGCGGAGCGAAGCCCGGGCCAAGGGCGGGCCCGTTTCAGCCCGTTCCAGACTGTGAGAGACTGGACTGGGCCACGGTATTTGTGTTTGTGTTTTTTATCTCTTGATCTTCTGATTTATACTCTCTCATTGCTAAAAACTCCAGCTATATATACTTCCATTCTTGTTCACTGCGTTGTTTAGCCTTAGTGTTTCCTTAATATTACTGAGCTAGAAACGTATAGAGCGTGATCATGAATAGAGCTACCAGGAAGAGAAAGACAGAAAAAAACACTGATAAAATTACTGACATAACTGGCCCCATTGATGCATTTTTAAATAAGACAAATGCAGTTATTGACAATACCATTCAACTGATAGAACGAAGGGTGTCACATGAACTGGAGGCTGCAAGGAGAAGATCCTCTATGGGTCCCCTTGCCTCAGCACTAACTCCAATCCTTAAGGGGCCGATAATTCCCTTGTTGAATCAAGCAAGTGTACTAGTTCACACAGTTCCAAACACCGTGGACTTGTCCGCAACACAATTATCATCAGGGTCCGATTCGGTGGATGACTTAGAAAAAACACCGGATTTACAACTTCTACACAACCAAGACTTAGCTGTGGAACCTATCTTAACGGGTGAAAGGGAGGGCGCCATACCCAAGAGGTTAGGTAGTGGGTTGGTTATACAGGAGACTCCTTCTGCCCCACCAAATATTGCCTATCCCTGCAACCCGAATAAGAACAGTCATATCACTGTAGTTCCGCAAATCCATTCTTCCACCGATAGAGGGGTTCTCAACACGCGCCCACAGATCACTAAACCACCGGGGAACCTAGATGAAATAGGCGCTGTAGGTGGTTTACATAAACCTTGCACCACATGTGTGTCACTGCATGATTTTCTTACTAACAGCCTGGGGGAACTGCTAAAATACCACCTGCAACCCCTAGAAAAAAGTATAAGGATTATCGAAAAACAACTTGCAAAACTTAATACTCCTGTATTTACTCAAAAGTCATTGGGCACTTTAGATACGGGGGAGGGGAAACCCAAAGAGTTAAGTAAAACGGCTCAACCGCTTATTTCACTAGCGGCCTGCCCAAAGCCCGTTGCACACGATAGAATAGCAGACTCCAACACCAACAAAAGTGCCAGTTCAAATCCACAAAAAACACCTAAACCCTCGACTGCAGATGGGAAGGGTCAATCTGATATTATCAGTGGTAGTGTACAGCCTACCCCTGCCCTCGTGGCCCTAAATACCCAGCTAGCGAATTTCAAGGAGACCTTACAGTCATCACAGAAAACTCAGCCTTCCCAATTCCAGGGTAGAGAGAGAAAGGGTACTAGGCATAGGCGCCCGTTCCATCTGCCGCCCGAGGCTACCCCTTACACAGTAGTTTTAACAGGGGTGCCAGAATTGACAGATGGCTCGGACGAGCCTCCGTGGTCATTGAGGAACAAAGTTCTGCAATGGCTAAGTCAAAATAGACCTCTCCAGTCATCACACCACAGCAGAATAACTTCTGTGAGAAGAGTGCACTGGATTGGGGACACGAAAAAAAGTCTACAGGGGGACTGTGTTATAGTCAACTGTGACGACCCTGCCATGGTTGACTATATCTCTTCTTGGCCAGCCCTCGAAAAAAGGGGGGGGATCGACGTACAGCGTCTTTCCTTTTTTTATCCCCCTTTAAATACCTCCAATTATGTTGTTCCGACTGGCTGGGATGAAGTGCAAGACTGGCCCTGGACACAGGTGGGTCACTCGAATAGAAACAGGAATAGCAATAATTACTGGTCCAGAGGCTGGGATTCTCGCCCCTGGTACCATAGTAGAGGACACTCAAATCCTGACTTCTGGAGGGGGGTTCCCACAAGGAACAGATACGACTGCTTAGACATGGTCGATTGACCAACAAAGGTCATCCCCGGGGCTTTAGTAATCTTAACCCCCATAAATAAGACCCAAGATGTCCTTACTCAGGCAGAAAGTACTAATTCCGTGTCAAGGAGCCCACTAGATCATGCTAAGGGGGGTGGAAACCTGTTAGGCCTACACCTAATCGAGCAAACTTGTATGCCACCAACTGACCAAGGACTTGGGTCTACAGTCGAAACTACCTGTATGTCTGCACACCAATGCAGAGCAGATAATATCCTAACTCAAAATGAGTCTGGAACTATGCCCGTGGGTATTGCTCCAGCAATCAGCCAGGAAGAACCGAGTCCATGCAACGAGGGAAAAAAAAACTTGTTAAAAATAACATCTTGGAATATAGCCGGGCTAGCTAAAAAAGTGAGGAACCCGTTATTCCTAACTTTCATGGAAAGGCAGGACATAATTTGCCTGCAGGAGTGTTGGGATTTAGATGAAACCCATGTCGAGGGTTTTAGCACATTCTATGTCCCTTCAATTCAGGGTACTCGAGGTAGAGGCTCGGGGGGATTGTGCATCTTTACCTCTAACCTCTGTAAGACAGAAAAGTGTATTCATGAGGTTAGTGGCTCAAAGGCAGGGGTTGGGAGCCTACTACAAGGTCTGTTTATTAAACTAAATGGGCGTTCTTTCTTCCTAATAAACATCTATAGTAACGCGCCGATTGTGGAGGTTAAAACCTTTATAGCGGAGCTTGACTCACTGCTAAGGAGAGGTGGGCAGGGGGCAGACTGCCTTCTCATAGCTGGGGACTTTAACTGCCACCTATGCCCCTATAGCCAAACAAAAAACTGTGGTATTTTTGACTTAAGGGGAGACCCGACCACGCATTTTGAACACTCCATAGTAGGCAACCTGCTAAACCAATTCATGCACGATTGGGATTTGGCTTTCGCCAATGAACTATGTGAGCCATCTGTGTCATTTCAGACTACTTTTTTTGGCCGCGGAGCAGGTACTGTAATCGACTTTATCCTAGTCTCAAATAGGAATCAGGGCTGGGTGGTGGGTTTTGATACGGAGGATCTAGCAATAAGCGATCATTTTCCTATCAGCACTTCCCTTAGTCTAGGAAATTCGGGAACCACAAAAACAAGCACGATGAGCACACTTCATGGTTGCTCAGTGGCGTTGGCCAGAAAAAACGGCTACGCCATAAAATGGGCAAAAATCGATCCCACAAAGTTCCTGAAAGACTTGGTTCAGAAAGAAATGGGCCAGTTTTCCATCTGCCTAGAATCAAGCTCTAACCCCGAGCAAATAATACAGGCGTTCGACGGGATTACCGCCACAATAAACGCCAAGTTAAATAAGAAACAAAAGCTAGGGGAGGCAAAAAGACTACATGGCTGGTTCAATCGAGCCTGCACCAAAGCACATAAAGCCCTCTTACAGGCCCTAAAGACAGTCCCAAGGGATAGTGGCAGAGTTAAGGAGGCTAGGCAAGCATACAAGCAGACCTTAAGAACCAGACAGTTAGACCTCAAAAACGCAGCCTGGGAAGCCCTTATTAAGGCAAGTGCCCTAAGGGACAACATCATGTTCTGGAAAGAAATCAATGCTCCCTTCTTTTCAGACAGGAAGGAAGATTCTTTGGAAATTGGCATACCAGAAGATACCTGGGTTGATTATTTCACCTCCCTCTACAAAAAAGAATCACTTGCATTGCTGGAACAAGATGAGTTGGAGGTAGAGCGAGAGATCCATTCACCGTCTCACAGAAAGTTCCCACTAAATATAATGTTTACCCCTGCTGAGGTGGAACAAGCGATCTGCCAGAGTGCTAGTCAAAAGGCCCCTGGGCCTGATGGAGTTCCCATTGATTTATTTAAGGGGAATGTGGATCTCTGGGCCCCCTTACTAGCAAATGTCATGAACGCTTATACCATTTTAGGTTTCCCCAATACATGGCACGAAGCAATACTCATCCCAATATTTAAAAAAGGGGACAGACAAGACCCAAAATGTTACCGTCCCATCTCCCTGCTAGACAACCTAATGAAAGTAGCAGGGAGGGTTCTCTTAACTAAATTACAAGCGTGGTCTGAGAGCAAGGGGATTCTCTCAAAATTCCAATATGGATTTAAGTCCGGATTGGGAACCGTAGAGCAAGGTCTAAATCTGTCCCTGATAATAAATAAATATATTGGAGCAAAAAAAGGGAATCTTTTCCTAACATTCGTTGATCTAACCTCGGCGTTCGATTGTTTAGATCACGGAATGTTGTGGAGAACCCTGGCCACAATGGGGATAGATAAAAATATTTTAAGTTTTATTCAGGAGTTGTACAGAGATGCAGGCGCCACGGTGAGATTTGGCAAAAATGGCGAGCAAACTAGAAAGTTCCCCATAGCAAAGGGTGTCCGCCAAGGCTGCATACTTGCGCCATTTCTATTCAACTTATATATTAACGAGGTAGCAGTCTCGTTAATTGCTTTGGAGGTGGACTACCCAAAGATAAACGGTCTCCCAGTCCCACTATTGCTATACGCTGATGATGCGGTGATTATGGCCCGCACTCAGCGGGGACTCCAAAAGGCGTTAATGGGTTTTGCAACCTTCATGAGTTCTAGGGGCCTAAAAATAAATGTGGGGAAAACGTTTACGATGTCTTGTACCACTAGTAAAAAGGTGCCTGACTGTAAAACCTTTGTTAATGATTCAAAGATAGCTGTGTCTAAAACGTTTTCTTATCTGGGCATTATTTTTAATAACAGGGGGACATGGTCCTCAGCGATTACCTCCCGGAACTTGGCTTTTGCACGCTCGATAGGGGCAGTTAAACAATTTGCCAAAAAACTAGGCGGGAAACCGGTAGACACACTACTTAAGATATACGCAGCTAAGTGTGTGTCTACGGCGGTTTATGGGGCGGGGATCTGGGGTTTTGCGGATCCCTCTCAAATACAAAGGGTGGAAAATGCTTTTTTGAGATACCTTCTAGCAGTCCCGCGCTCCACATCCACCACCATATGCCACAATGAACTTGACAGACCCCACATTAGTGATTTGATAAAGATAGCGCCAGTTATGTTATGGTTCAAGATTTGGACATGTGAGGACACGACTTTCAATAGGGAAGTAATTCACGATTGCTTGGGGCAAGCCGAGGGCACCAAGCAGCCGTGGTTGGCATATGTGAAGAAATTTCTGAATTCTATTAACCAACCAGAGTTATTTTCAAATCCAACATCATGTGCCCTAATCTCAAAAAAATCACTAAAAATGTCATGCCTTGGCCTATTGGAGGACAGGAGATATTATTTAGATGGGCACAAGTCCACTATCGTTGCCCATCGCCAGATCCTCCATGATCAAGGTCTTCACCCTTATCTGGCGCCCAATTTCTCATCCTACCACAGAATGCTTTTAGCACGAATGAGGACGGAATCTTTTTTCAGGTTAATAACGTTCCCCGTACCAAATGATTGGTCCGGGAACCTGATAAAATGCCCGTGCGATGGTGTAGCCACCCAGTCTAACATACACTGTATCCTCTTCTGTCAGTATTATCAGTGGGGGAGGAAAAAACTTCTGATACCACTGTTAAAGGCATGGGGTCTGAGAAGTTGCAAATCTGCTCTCCATCGATTGTATTTGCTTCAAGATGAGCTCACCATTGTAGTGATGATAAAATTCTTGTCGTTCATTATAAAATGCAGAGGAACCATGAGAAATGATTAGGAGCATGAGGGTTTGCATGAGTATTATTTTGTCCCTAATAACATCATATAATACACAAATATGTTTATATTTACCTCAACTGCTCCTTTGCTTTACTGAATTTATCTCCCCATTAAATGTTTTTAATGAAGTTTTTAATGGTTTTTAGATCAGATTAATTGATAAGCCTAATGAATTGTATTTGTGTAGTGTCTTTTAAATTCATGCAATTTTTTCATTGTGTCTTGTTTGTATTTTGTATTTATGCCCGCTTTTATGGTGTTTGTTAAATACCGAATAAAGCTATCTTTGAATCTTGAATCTTGATAAAGGAAAATCCTGAAGTTTCAAAACAAAATGTTTTGAAAAATATTTAAAGCTGCTCTTTGAATAGTAATTCATGATATATTTGGGAGATTTGCAGCTATTTGCATTTTCTTTCTGCCAGTTGGCACTTGCTGCTGTAGCTGTTAATTCATTAGTCATGTGGAGTCATTTTATACTGATAATGATAAAGCTGTACCCAAAATTGCAATTGGTAAGCATATTCCACATTTATTTAGTTAATGATTGTATTTACTTAAAGATACATATGTGTGTCTATATATCTTCAATAGATTAAGAAATAGAGTTGAGAATAGCATGCCGGTCCTTACCTAAGTATGACTACCTTCATGATATGTATTCAGGATTCTGGATACAAAACTTAGATGATATTTCATCACTTGATATTGTGACATACATCTAGTTGATCCATACTATAATCTTGTAAAATGTGACCCCTACTGTGGTCATATCTGATACAATGATCACAGTCAGTAGCTCTGGACTATTTTTATTGATCAGACATAGGTCTCATTATTGAAAAGTTTGGAGACCTTTGCTGTTTACACTCAGTACTCCCTCTCTAGACCATCCTTGCCACGTTCCACCCCTCTCCTCTACATAGTCAAATTCCTATCCTCACTTTTCTGAGCCCTGATTACACATCATGCTCGGATATGAGGCCCACTCTCTGGTCCTTTCACTTGGGCCACCTGTACTATGTCCCTCCATATTCTATTCATATGATCCCTGACCAATCCTTTCTGGGTCTTCTGTGTGTGCTTCTACCCACCCCTAGAGTAAAGACCTCAATTCCTGGGCCTTAACACCACTCCTGTCTGTGAAATAAAACTCAATCTGCGACCAGTGCTCAATTTGCCCTCTGTACGGGCCCCTCCAGTCTCTTGTCAGTATAAAGCTCACACACCCACCCTTCTGCTCTAGATCCCATTTACGGGGCCCCTCAAGTCTCTTGTCACTATAAAGATCACACTCCACTCTTCCCCTCTGGGTTCTCTGTGCAGGGCCTCTCCAGTCTCTCGTCAGTATGAAGCTCACACACCACCCTTCCTCTCTGGGTCCTCTGTACAGAGCCCACCAGTCTCTCACTTCCTCTCTGGGTCCTTTGTACTGTCTCTTTCCACAAACCTTAAAACCCGAGCTGTTCCCTCCAAGTCCTCTCTACAATGCCCCCTAGTCTCTGGTCGGTATAAAGTTCACTTCTCATCTCTCCTTCTTGGGCCCTCGTTACTGTGCCTTCTACCTTCTCCTTTGATATAGTTCTCACTACCTGACCCATAACACGCCGGTGATGTAAACATCAGCATTTCTACTGTGGGGTTGTATGACAGAACAATGACTCCCTAAACAATGCATGCCTTAACAACAGGGTCTTAACAGCAACCGTGTTTTTACCATGCATGCCTTTATCATGCATGCCTTCAGAAAGAACGTTGTTGTAAAGGCATGATTGGTAAAGGTATATGCGTGATAAAGATCACACCACAGCCCCTCTGCCCTGAGCCCTAAAACCAAGCCCTACATTCTACCCCCCAGCCCTAAAAACTACTCCTACCCTGAGCCCTAAAATCCGGCCCCCAGCCAAATAAACTACCCCGAACCCCCAACCTGAACCCTAAATCCAGCCCTCAGCCCTAAAACCTATCCCAGACACATCCCCGGACCCTACTAACCAAGCTGTGTCCCTGTCCTTCCTGTTCCGATTCTTCCTGTTTCTCTCCCCACCTACCCGCCCAGCATCCACAGCACTGACTGCCGTAACCACATATGCTTGGTTAATGCAAGCCTGGTGAAGAAAGCGACCTGATTAGGGCCACCCAGGTTCACTAGCGACCACCTCTCAGCCTTCCATACAAATGAAGAGTCGGTCAGACAGTAGAGAATACAAACCAAGTATATTTTATTCAGGTACACTCGAGCGGAGTCCAGTCTAACCAGCCTCCTAGGATTGCTGCAGAGGGACTTACTTCAGCAAACATAGAGATACATGTTGTAAGTTTCTGAACAAAGAATGTCCCGTCCATACTGGAAATCTACTAGCTGGTGCAGCTAAAACAAAGAAGTACAGTAAGACGAGTCTTGACTCTGAGACCGGGCAGACATTATCTTTATACCAAGGTTGTTCTGTTTGTGTCTATCGCTAGGCTAGTCGGAGAAAGCCTCTATCTATGGCAAAGGAATGTGTTAATAAGAACTGTGTGTTCATTAGCAGAGCAAGGCCTAACCTTGGAGAAATTAACATTTCCACAGCCTGCTTCTCGAGTCAGAAAAGCAGGCTGTCGACATGATTCAAAATGGCAGCTGAAAATAAATTGGTGCAGCGAATGCTAACTTAACACGAGAACAAAGCACAAACAAAATAGCAAAACCATTTCATCAGAGGTAACGCTTAAGGGGTAACAGAATGAGTGGTTCGGCCCGTGCTGTAAATGCCTTTTCCCTCTATGGTAGCCTCGGCACAGTGGTCCTCTGGCCTATGTGCAGTGGCCCTCTAGTCTATGATCTCATATAACACTTTTCCTGCCGCTGATATAAAGGTCGGCCCGTACTTTTATATAATCTCTTCCCCATATGTGACATACAGCGCAGCCTCACCCCATCTCAGTTGTGTGCACTGGCCCTACAATCTGTACTCTTATATAACGCCTTTCCTGTGTTCTACAGCTCAGCCTTACTCCCTCTCTCCTGTGTGCAGTGGTCCTGCAGTCTGTACTCTCATACAATGCCTTTCCTGTGTTCTACAGCTCAGCCATGCTCCCGCTGGTTGGTGTGCAGTGGTCCTGGAGTCTCTACTCTCGTATAACTCCTTTCCTGTGTTCTACAGCTCAGCCTTACTCCCTCTCACCTGTGTGCAGTGGTCCTGCAGTCTCTACTTTTGTATAACGCCTGTCTTTACTGTACTATATAGCTTAGCCATGCCCCCTCTGGTTGGTGTGCAGTGGCCCTGCAGTCTCTACTTTCATATAAAGCCTTTCTTTACTGTGCTATACTGCTTAGCCATGCCCCAATGGTAGGTGTGCAGTGGCCCTTGATTCTCTACTCTCGTATAACGCCTTTCTTTACTGTGCTATACTGCTTAGCCATGCCCCAATGGTAGGTGTGCAGTGGCCCTTGAGTCTCTACTCTTGTATAACGCCTTTCTTTACTGTGCTATACTGCTTAGCCATGCCCCCTCTGGTCGGTGTGCAGTGGCCCTGCAGTCTGTACTCTTGTATAATGCCTTTCTTTACTGTTCTTTACAGCTCAGCCATGCCCCCTCTGGTCGGTGTGCAGTGGCCTTGCAGTCTCTACTCTCCTATAACGCCCTTCTTTACTGTGCTATGCAGCTCAGCCATGCCCCCTCTGGTCGGTGTGCAGTGGCCCTGCAGTCTCTACTCTCGTATATTGCCTTTCTTTAATGTGCTATGCAGCTCAGCCATGCTCCCTCTGGTCAGCGTGCAGTGGCCCTTGAGTCTCTACTCTTGTATAACGCCTTTCTTTACTGTGCTATACAGCTGAGCCATGCCTCTCTGGTCAGTGTGCAGTGGCCCTTGAGTCTCTACTCTTGTATAACTTCTTTCTTTACTGTGCTATACTGCTCAGCAATGCCCCTCTGGTCAGTGTGCAGTGGCCCTTGAGTCTCTACTCTCATAGAATGCCTTTCTTTACTGTGCTATACAGCTCAGCCATGCTCCCTCTGGTCAGTGTGCAGCGGCCCTGCAGTCTGTACTCTTGTATAACGCCTTTTCTGTGTTCTACAGCTCAGCCATGTTCCCTCTGGTCGGTGTGCAATGGTCCAGCAATCTGTACTCTCGTATAACGCCTTTCTTTACCGTGCGATACAGCTCAGCCATGCTCCCTCTGGTCGGTGTGCAGTAGTCCAGCAGTCTGTACTCTCATATAACGCCTTTCTTTACTGTGCGATACAGCTCAGCCATGCTCCCTCTGGTCGGTGTGCAGTGGTCCAGCAGTCTGTACTCTCGTATAACACCTTTCTTTACTGTGCTATACAGCTCAGCCATGCCCCTCTGGTCAATGTGCAGTGGCCCTGCAGTCTCTACTCTCGTATAACGCCTTTCCTGTGTTCTACAGCTCAGCCATGCTCCCTCTGGTCAGTGTGCAATGGCCCTCCAGTTTGTACTCTCATATAACGACTTTCTTTACTGTGCTATACAGCTCAGCCATGCTCCCTCTGGTCGGTGTGCAGCGGCCCTGTAATCTGTACTCTTGAATAACGCCTATCTTTAGTGTTCCTATACAGCTTAGCCATGCTCCCTCTGGTTGGTGTGCAGTGGTCCTGCAGTCTCTACTCTCGTATAACACCTTTCCAATGTTCTACAGCCCAGCCATGCTCCCTCTCGCCTGTGTGCAGTGGCCCTGCTGTCTCTACTCTCGTATAACGCCTTTACTGTGCTATACAGCTCAGCCATGCTCCCTCTGGTCGGTGCGCAGTGTTCCTGCAGTCTGTATTCTCGTATAACGCCTTTCTTTCCTGTGCTTTACAGCTCAGCAATGCTCCCTCTCGTCGGTGTGCAGGGGTCCTACAGTCTGTACTCTCGTATAACACCTTTCCTGTGCTCTACAGCTTAGCCATGCTCCCCTCTGGTCGGTGCGCAGCGTTCCTGCAGTCTGTATTCTCGTATAACGCCTTTCTTTCCTGTGTTCTACAGCTCAGCCATGCTCCCTCTGGTCGGTGTGCAGTGGTCCTGCAGTCTCTACTCTCATATAACGCCGTTCCTATGTTCCACAGCTCAGCCGTACTCCCTCTCGCTGGTGTGCAGTGGTCCTGCAGTCTATACTCCTGTATAAGGCCTTTCCTGTGTTCTACAGCTCAGCCATGTTCCCTCTGGTCGGTGTGCAGTGGTCCTGCAGTCTCTACTTTCATATAACGCCTTTCCTGTGTTCTACATCTCAGCCTTACTCCCTCTCGCCGTTGTGCAGTGGTCCTGCAGTCTGTACTCCTGTATAACGCCTTTCCTGTGTTCTACAGCTCAGCCATGCTCCATCTGGTCGGTGTGCAGTGGTCCTGCAGTCTCTACTGTCGTATAACGCCTTTCCTGTGTTCTACAGCTCAGCCTTACTCCCTCTCTCCTGTGTGCAGTGGTCCTACGGTCTGTTCTCTTCTATAACGCCTTTCCTGTGTTCTACAGCTCAGCCATGTTCCCTCTGGTCGGTGTGCAGTGGTTCTGCAGTCTCTACTTTCATATAACACCTTTCCTGTGTTCTACAGCTCAGCCTTACTCCCTCTCGCCGGTGTGCAGTGGTCCTGAAGTCTGTACTCCTGTATAACGCCTTTCCTGTGTTCTACAGCTCAGCCATGCTCCCTCTGTTCTATGTGCTGTGGTCCTGTAGTCTCTACTTTCGTATGACGCCTTTCCTGTGTTCTACTACTCAGTCATGCTCATTCTGGTTAGTGTGCAGTGGTCCTGCGGTCTCTACTCTCATATAACGCCTTTCCTGTGTTCTACAACTCAGCCATGCTCCCTCTGGTCGGTGTGCAGTGGCCCTGCAGTCTCTACTCTCCTATAACTCCTTTCCTGTGTTCTACAGCTCAGCCATGCTCCCTCTGGTCGGTGTGCAGTGGCCCTGCAGTCTCTACTCTCCTATAACTCCTTTCCTGTGTTCTACAGCTCAGCCATGCTCCCTCTGGTCGGTGTGCAGTGGCCCTGCAGTCTCTACTCTCCTATAACTCCTTTCCTGTGTTCTACAGCTCAGCCATGCTCCCTCTGGTCGGTGTGCAGTGGCCCTGCAGTCGGTTCTCTGGTATAACGCCTTTCCTGTCTGATATAAAGCTCAGACCGCACGCCCCCTGGCCCTCGTACAGTGCACCTGCCGCCCGCTCTCGTACAATGCTTCAGCGCCTCTCCTGTGCTACAAGTCTCGCCCCGCAGCCTCCATACAGTGGCCCTGCAGCCCGCACTCTCCTTTAACGACCCCTCCCCGCCCGCACAGAGTCCCCCAGCCTCCTCCTGCCCCGCCCCGCCCCCCGCTCTCGGGGCCTGGCAGGAGGACCCCGTGCCTGCGCGGCCTCTTGTTGTTAATAGTCGAACAATGGGCACATCTGCCCTTTCTTCGGACACAAATCCTCGTCTCGGGGAGCTGCTACCTAGCAGCAGGCGCGGGCTGCGGGAGCGTCCGGCCCCTGCGGACACCAGCAGCACTCGCCCCAGCCCCCCCTCCACCACAGCCGCTCCAGCTGGAGCGGGAGCTGGCGCTTGGAAATGCCATTGTATGTCCCTTTGTCAGGCTCTGCAGCAGGTTCCCCAAGTCAGAAATCTCCTTCTGGGGTTTATTTCTGAGGAGTACAAATGGTCAGTGTTACAAAAACACATGAAGACTCTTTAAGACTCTCACCCCGACCTCCTACAGACGAAGCCATGCGCAAAATTAAATAACATTATGGTTTTTGCAATAGTCCAAAATGTATAGACGTGAACTGATAAACGAGTGCATGCCTTTCTTTTCCCAGTGTCCATTCTCTTCGAGTCCAAATGGCTGGGTATTTAGAGAGAATGTAGTTTCAACCCTCCCCCCTGCTCCCTCCCCTATCCCCCCCCCCACACACACACACTCGCTACTGTAATGACGGATGGCCCAGCCCAGGGCGCTGCTAATTTCCTACACATCTGTTTGGATTGTGCTGCTCGGCTAAATAGGGGCCGTGATTTTCCTCATTGACGTATTGACTCTAGGAAACCCGGAAGTAAATATTAAAATTCAGCTTAAGGAGGCTCCGTCGCTGCACATGCTAAGTGACAAAAGGGGAGGTGTTAGTGGGCTTAATTACTGGCTCTCTGCCTCCCTCACTCTGGGGTCTGTGCTGAAGCTGTGTGTGCAGCTCGCCTCGCAAGCTGCAATGCTTGAGCGTGCTCTTGTTTTAACAGCATCATCCAAACACCCTCTGAGCCAGTATTTCGCTCTTCAACAGAAAATAGACCACGAGTCAATCAACTTATCTATTCAATACTTCACATTTGGGTGTTCTGTGGCGCGGTGAGGGGGTGGTGATGGGTTGCTTATATACTGTCATGTGTGTGTGTGTATGTGTGCGCCTTTGTACGTGGTTGTCTAGGTACCTGGAGGTGTGTATCCCCAAACCCACGCGAGCAAAAATGAAAGTATATGCACGCGCGCGTGTTTATGTAGCGTATATGTGCACCTGTTCACGTGTCTGTGTGCGCCCCCACACTGGGTGTGTGTGTGCAGGCGAGTGTATGTGGGCACCTTTGTGTGGGTGTAAAACTCCTAACACTATAGCAGTGCGTCTGTGTTAGCACTACAGAACAGTTCACATATAGAGCAATGCATATGTTCTAGTGGATTCTGTTGCGATGATTGCGTGTCACGGACTTGTAATTCTGCACTCCACTGTATCCGCACTCCTCTGCTTTTGTTGCTGCTGCTATTTGTAATGGTCTGAGTAAGGCGCTGTGCCTCTGAGAGTGTCCCGAGCCCCGGGAGCTGCTCCTGGAGGCCGCTCTGAGCCCAGGCTCAGAGCTCTGCTCAGCCCCTCTGGCCGCAGTCCCTTAATATGCACAGTGCTGATGTCACAGGCAGCGGCGCCGAGGCCACGGCGCATGCGCCGGCTCTCCTCGGCGGTAGCAGCTGCAGAGCGGCAGCCAAAGCCATTGGAAGAGTGAGACATGGTTAGAGATGGCGAGGGACACTATCAGGCTGCAGGAGCGACCCTGATGGAGCAGGGGGCTTGAGGCGCATGAGAACACCGAGGAACAGCAAGCGTACAGAGCACAGAGGGAGCTGCCGCCGGACTGCACAGGTGGAGCGGGGGAGCTGCTGCCGGGGGGGCCACTGGGAATCCCTGGAGTAACCGGACGCTGCTCCGAGGGTACCCAGTGCTGCCGGGGGAGCTGGGCGGCCGCCTGACCGCTGCCCGGGGGAGCCCCTGAGCGCAGCCCAGGGCAGGAGGGGCGGGCTGGCACATCGCCTCATAGATGTGCGGTCCGGCGGCTGCCCGCCCGGACACCCGCGATGAACGGCCAGCTGAGCATGGAAACCCTGGGGGAGCTGCACGGGGTCGGCGGGCATGAGGACGTGATGACCGGCAGCCCCCACCACCGGCACCGCGGCAGCCACCTGTCCGGCCACCCCCGCGCCATGGGCATGTCCTCCATCCTGGACGGCAGCGAGTACCACCACCACCACCACCGTCCCCCCGAGCACCTGTCCGGGCCCCTGCACCCCACCATGACCATGGCGTGCGAGACACCCCCGGGCATGAGCATGAGCAGCACCTACACCACGCTCACCCCCCTGCAGCCGCTCCCTCCCATCTCCACCGTCTCCGACAAGTTCCCGCATCACCACCACCATCACCACCACCACCACCCGCACCACCCGCACCAGCGCCTCCCGGGGGGCAACGTCAGCGGCAGCTTCACCCTGATGAGAGACGAGCGGGCTCTGACGTCCATGAACAACCTGTACACCCCCTACCACAAGGATGTGACCGGCATGGGCCAGAGCCTCTCGCCCCTCTCGGGCTCCGGGCTGGGCAGCCTCCACAACTCCCAGCAGGGGCTGCCACACTATGCCCACCCCAGCGCCACCATGCCCTCGGAGAAGATGCTCACCCCCAACGGATTTGAAGCTCACCACCCGTCCATGCTGTCCAGGCATGGAGAGCAGCACCTCACCCCTCCCTCGGCCGGCATGGTGCCCCTCAACGGGCTCCCCCACCACCCGCATGCCCACCTCAACGCCCAGAACCACGGACAGCTCCTGGGCTCCCCCCGGGAGCAAAACCCCTCCCTGGGAGGCTCGCAGACCAGCAACGGAAGCAATTCAGGGCAAATGGAGGAGATTAATACCAAAGACGTGGCGCAGAGGATCACCACCGAGCTGAAGCGCTACAGCATCCCCCAGGCCATCTTCGCCCAGAGGGTGCTGTGCCGCTCCCAGGGGACTCTCTCCGACCTGCTCAGGAACCCCAAGCCCTGGAGCAAGCTCAAGTCCGGCCGGGAGACCTTCCGCAGGATGTGGAAGTGGCTGCAGGAGCCCGAGTTCCAGAGGATGTCGGCGCTCCGGCTCGCAGGTGAGCGCAGGGTGCTTCGAGGAATGTGCCTGCCCGCGGGGCCGAGCGCGGATCAATGAATCCATGCGCGCAGCGCGCCCACTCCGGCCCATAGTCACTGGCAATCGATGCTGCCGGCTCTTTGTTTATCAATTACTCTCAATGGTCGTGTTTACAATGCAGGTAGCTTCCAGCTCAGCCGGCCGGCCAACACACCACCCCGTGCAAGGTGCGTGTCGCTCTCACGGCCCAGAGCTGAGGAAACAATAGCTCTGACAGGGAGACGGTGTAAACCCACAACAACTCACGCACGCACACACATGCGCGCAGGCACACACAGACCAGGGAAAAGAGCAAGCAGGCCTATGGTCGAGTCCGGATTGCGCGCCAGTTGTGCGTTTAGAATGCAGCTCACACAAAGGACACGTATTTGTGGGAACCTGAAGCAAGCATGTAGCGATAGCTCAGTTTTCTTGCACGCCTATCCTGCCAGCGCCTCTTACCAGCTGCGTGTGCAGTTTACTACCATTTTTAACTAATTGCGTTCATGCATAGGGCTGCAGGACCGTGTCACACGTGGGCAGTGGGCCATTTTCGGTACCGCTTTTTTTTTTTACCAATTGTGTATATGGACATGTTCTTGTTTTTTTTAAATGTATTGTGTTTTGCTAGAGAATGCGAACGAAGCCACTGGTACAGTGAAATGCCTGCTCACGTTGCCTTTTTATTGGTTGTGGTGTTCACATACGTGATTATTAATTAAATCTGTCTGAGAAATGTATAGGAGGTCAGAGAAAAAGTATTATAAGTGTATGTTGACAGGGTACGTTTTCTTTACCACCGCCGCGCCTGTGCCTGTGTTGTGTTGGTTGCACAGACGCTGTGAATTCTACGTGTATGGCGCGCGCGTGTGTAAGACGGTTCGCTCTGCTGCGGCTCGGACGCCCCTCTTCAATGGCGCAGTCCCGTGGAGAGGCTTCAGATAATCTCACAATCCGTCAAGGAGCCCTCTCTTGCCGCCGGGCTCTGGGTCAAGTAGCCCTGACTGTGCGCCGGTGACAGCGCGGCTGCAGTGCTGTACACATGCACTCTTTACCTAAATCGGGCTAGCTGCGTGGTGTGGGTGGGGTGGGGGCGGCTGTATGTGCCTGTGACAGCCGTGCTGTACATTTGCCCTGTTTACCTAAGTCCTGCTGGCTGTGTGTGCCTGTGACAGTCGTGTTGTACAGTGGGCGCTGTTTACCTCCATCGGGCTAGCTGCGTGGTGTGGGTGGCTGGTGAGGGCGGCTGTGTGTGCCTGTGACTGCCGTGCAGTACATTTGCCCTGTTTACCTAAGTCTTGCTGGTTGCGTGGTGTGGGTGGGGTGGGGGCGGCAGTGTGTGCCCGTGACAGTGCGGCCGTTGTGCTACACCATGCGCATTGTTTACCTAGGGCATGCTGGCTTCAGGGAGCTACTAGAGTGATGTAGATGCTGTAGGGTGAGTGGCGAGATCGGGCCGCACAGGGTTCCTCTCACAAACGCTTTTCTCTCTCCAGGAATCTAACATGAAAGTCGTGTAATCCACCGGCCACTTAAAACGTGGCCACCACTAGCGCCCCAAACATTAAAAAATGTGCCCATATTTGCAAAATGAGGCATATCTGAACTTGTAGGGACCTGCTGTACAAGGTGTGTGAGACGTGTGTGTGCCTGCTGCAGGCAGTGCTCGTGGTACTATGAGGGAAATAAACAATTAAAAAAGAGGCCCACCTGAACATAAACAGGCCCACAATCTGCCAAAAGCGGCCAAAGGGAGTGGTTAGCCCAGCCCCTCTGGCGCTGCCAGATTGTCCCATAGGCCTGTTCCCCCTGCCTGCTTGAGACAAAAGGCCGGCATGGGACAGGCCTGTGAGCTGTGAGTAGCACGCAGACTCCCGACAGTCGACGTTTTACTCACACGCCTATTTATATCCGTATATACCTAGGATTATGTATGTTTGTGTCACATATTGATCTATCGATTCACTTATCGATCTATCAGCCCTTCCTTCACTCTGACTGTATTTATACCCCTCGGCCCCCATGCGAATGACCACATCCGGTGGGTCGAAGGCGTCGGCTGTGTGCATCTGCCTTCTACTCCGTGGCTGTAACGTGCGTGCGTGCTTTGTGTGCGTGTTTGCTGCCCTGCAAACTGCTGCTGGAGCTCACACGCTTTGATTACAATTGCGCTTCCCTCGGCGAGGGCTTGTTAATTAACTGATAGGTCTCCATTAATTTGTCCCCCGGGGCCGCAGGCGGTCAATCGCGCCAGAGTCCGGGTCACTCTTCCGTTTTACAGACAAAAAGTAAAGGCGAGAACCGCTGCGCCTTCTGCACACTGCACAGAAGAGGCCTTGTTTGTTCGTTCTCGTAAACGCTTTTAAATACTTCCTCATGGATACAATCTTTTGTCCCACTCTTACACCTGCTTTTATTTTTGCACAGGTAAGTATAATTCCATCTATATCTGGAACAAGAACTGCATCGTGGGTACTGCTACACTTTAAGAAATCTATCTGAATTAGTAAAGCAGACTCCTAGAGATCTGCGCAATTGTAAATAAACTTCTAAAATGAAGTCGGTTGAGGAGTTTCCTTTTTCCCTTCTCCTACAGTGTGTCGGTGTTCGGCCCATAGACAAAGGCGCGGCCTGCAGAAGGCTTCCCAATTATACCCGAGCCGGGACCGGCTCCTGCTCAGGGCGCACACCGAGGCCATTTGTCGATGCTATTTCCATCTATTTTGCATAGATCGATCAAGGAAACCACCTCCGGGTTCAGGCGCTGCCGGGGAAGCGCGCGAGCCCAGGGCTGGCAACAGAGGGGGATTTAATGAGCGACCAGAGCAAGCCGCGGAGCGGGCATTAATGAGCGCCAAAAGCCGACTGTAACAGGGGGCACTATTGAGCGGCAACAGCTAGCTGCAGGGGACATTAATGAGCAGGCCGCAGAAGGGCATTAACGAGTTCCCAGTGCTAGTTGCTGAGATGGCATTAATGAACGTCCAGCCCTGGCTGCAGAGGGCGTTATTAACGGCTATGCTGGTTGCAGAGGGTAAAGCGGGTACAAACGAGAGCCCGGTGGTGGCTGCTGTGTGAGCTTCATGAGCGTCCAGGCATTTTACAATAATAAACACTGGAAGCGTAAATGTATTTACGTATGCCACAACGGGCCTCGGCGGGGGACCCGGAATACGATGAAGGAAAAAATAAGCGACTCCCGACGTTACTTTATTTAATAATTAGATCGAAGATTTAGGAATTGCAAACGTTTTTAAAAATGTGGGTATGTTTTATTTTTAATTTTACACCAAAGCAGTTATTTAATTATAAACTTTTAGTTTGCTAAGATGGTAAATGGATCCAAATTTCGTAGTTTTGCCACCAAGAGACCGCAAGGTCTGAGGCCCAGGTGGGGTCGTTTTTTTCTATTTTATGCCCTGTATTTTCCGAAGGATACACCATGGCTTGGTGTGAAACGCACTCGTTCTGATGTTTACTGCTCGTTTATCGGCATTTTTGGGCCCTATTCAGAAAAATCTGCTGGACAAGGTTTTACAACGTTTGAGCTGTGTCACTTTCGGATCGTATATTTTCTTATATTTCACTTGCCTCGCTTCCCTGTCCCCAATATAACTCACAGGCTCACAGAATTTCGGACGCGGCCTAACATCAGCAAAGAGGACACGAGCGAAATCTCCCTGCAGCCCGGAACGAAATTCGTTTCGGTTTCAATTCCAATCGGTGGGAAGGATTAAAATAGAAAATGAGCAAAACAATTATTCGTATATTTATTGCAATTTTATGCGCAACAGAATTTTCGATTTTTTCCTAGATGCAGATGATGTTGTGGAAAAGAAGACAGGACGATCTGAGTGGATGGCAGCAGGCCGAGGTAAATATTCTGTGGGAGCACGTGATTAGGTAATCGATGGCTCTAATCAATAGAACAACACCCCGGGCTGCCTCCGACCGATGCACCTGCGACAGAAACCAGGACCACAAACCAACGTGCTCTGCGCCTCGGAGAGAAGATGGAGGCGACAACTGTGCACTGTGTGCACTGTGCCTCAGCGCGCGCCGAGACTGAGGCCAGCCGAGGCTCACAATATCCCGAAACACCGCCTCAAATATAATACTCTCTGGGAGGCAGACTGAGGTTTAATGCACCTTCGGTGGGGCAGACACATGGATAACGCACAGTGCGAGAGGTTTACAGCGTTCCACAGCCCAGCCCAACATACGACGCGCATTCGGGTTGTAAAACGAAGGTAGAACCCACATTGCGAAAGGCAGGCTGTAGAACGCTACGATAAGTTTTAAAACAAAAACGGGTTAGTACATAATACCTGTCCTAAAACGGTTCGTAACTCCGGTCAGTGCTCGAGCCTCGCACGAGCTGCTGTGTTTGCATCGTAAAACGTTATTTGTATAATGGTGGAGGGTTGTTGTGGCAATTCTAAAGGTTATTTTACTTCTAGGGGATTGATTATAAGAGAGCAGAACACTTCACAAAATACGCAACCCTTTCAGTACGTGTATCTACACGGCATATGATATATATATATATATATATATATATATATATATATATATATATATATATATTTACAATCAATTAATCAATCATTTGTAAAGCGCACTACATACCCGCGAGGGTTTCAAGGCGCTATATATATATATATATATATATATATATATATATATATATATATATATATATATATATATATATATATATATATATATATATATACACACACACACACATACACACACACACACACGATGGCATTATAAATCTCTTATTGGTTTTTCTATTTTCATTATGTTTGCAATCCGTCATTTATCTGTGAAGGTTCTCGGCAATATTCTCTATAAAGCTTCACGGCACAAACAACTGACGGGCGAGACTTGCAGCGCCATCTCGTGGCTACCTGCATCAAGCCATGTGTGAACACTAAATATCGGTTAACACGAGCTGCCAACTTAATACGGATTTACAATAAATGACAACCTTCTAAGTTGATCATATGGCACAAACTGCGAAGATGTATTTGTTTTCCCTTTAAACACTAGACCGCAGTCCAGCTGAGCTAACTTAGTGCATGCTGTGCAAAGTGTCGTCTGTTTGTGCACGTGGCTAAGGCTGGAGCGTCCTTCTTCTCCATCCTGCAAGAAATCACTATGCACGTATGGAAGGGCTGGCAGAGCCTCGTTTTATGACGGGGCCTCTCTCTGATTGGCTGAGAAGCAGTGCGTGCGTGGGTGTACGTCGCACACCCGTGGGAGTCTATGCGGGCACTTAGACGTCGACACTTTCTGTATTTGGAACAGAAGGTTCACCACCCTTTATTCACACCCTCCAGGCGGCTAAGAGTGGTAGAGGGGCTCTTACACCATCGTAAACCAAGGCAGCAGGGCTGTCGTCCTCCGCTGATCTTACTGTCACCCCAGTTCTGCTAGCGCCCCCTGTCACACTCTGCTAGGAAAACGGGCCTATCCTGGGATACATGTCTTCTAGTTTGACACCGTCGGTTTATACCGGACTCAGCTGTGACATATAGGCCGGTGGAACTTACAATCAAGCAGGTAGTGAAAGATCCCGCAGCTCACTTCCAAAGGGCATCTGGTTTTAACTGAAATCCTCTCCGTCGTAGTCCAGCATTTATTGAAAACACCAAAGGAAGGACTACTGGAATTATACTGCAGGCGATCACCTAATTATGCGCCAGTGTTTACTAAAATTATGCAGCTAGAAATTGCAAATTATGCGGTGTAATGGGGCACATTTTCTGATAGTATTTCTTCATTATTTTGCAATTGTTGTACCTTAACAATGTCCAGGTAAAGGTTTCACCTCAGTACCAATTTAACATTCAAATACAACCGTAAATAACTGAAAGGTGAACAGTCAACCACTGGGAAGGACCATCCACTGGGCGGCAGCACATGTTGCTGTGTTTTTAGTTACTTTTGATCTGTCTGAACTAGAAACATATTTTTGCTGAAATCTGCAGAATATGCAACGGTGGATGCACTATGTGGCAAATGCGGTAAATCTATAACTATGGGGAAAACCCATTTGCGGCAGAATAAAATAATTCTAGTGTCTCTGACCATATAGCAGTCGCTGGGTAGGGTGTAACTGTAAACAGAGCTTTCTACCAGCATACTTCACTGAACGTCCTGCAAATAAAGGCCCATACATAAAATTCGACTTTAGTTTCTCATTCCAATCACGTTTACTGGAGGCAGAATTTCACACCCAATACCCCTTGCTGAACCTCCACGCCATGACTGTTTAACTCATTTCAGAATTTCAGGCCAATAACATAAAAGATTTGCATAACCCCGCTGTAAATGGATTATGTTACACTGCTAACCCTTGCTACCCAAAGAGTAAAACGCGCGTAATAAACACAATTTAAATTTGCATTCTAAGAATTTCTACTGACAATTGTTTTGTTATTTCCATCTTCCATTAATAGTTGCAGATCCATTTCAGATCTTGATTCGGTGCGTAATTCTGGACGCCATATTAACGGTGGTGTTGATTTCACCTGAATTGATTAGATTTAGAACGTACAGCTGTCGATTGCTATAATGTTATTGATGAATATCGAACGTAAATAATAACAAACACGCTGTTATTTACTTTATATCTGGTACCTCAAAATGTCCAATTTTTTTCTTCCGATTCTGCATTGCTCCAGAATAGTGCCAGGTATATATGAGGATTATTTTATATTACCAATTACAGTGTCATCCACCTGAAACAGCTGCATAAGTGTGGCATGTAATATTTGCAGACTATGGGTGTGGATCAAATGCCCAGCATGCTTATAAGCACATAGGTTCCATAGCTGAAACTATTGAAAGCTTTGTATGTGAGCACCTGTACTATGATACAGATCTTGTAGAAACGAGGGCCTATCCACCACGAGACCCACCCCATGACCACTCTGTTCATAGGTTGTGCTGTGTAGGCTTGAAGCCATTTTGTTCACTCCAATAAACCACACAGCCACCCACTGTATGCACACCACCTCAAAGGAGTGTTTAAAAAGGTACTTCTGCCCTCCATCTTCCACAGGGAAGCGTTTGAAATAGCAGTAGGTATTTTCTATACAATTGTGGATTCAGTTGTACCCATAACCAACCAAACCATATAGCAAAAATGAATTAATAGAATATCACGTTTCATGTGATCAGTGAATAAAAATTACTTCTGGGACACACTAATGTGCCTGGAATATGGCAGGATGGCGTACAAGAGTCCAAGCACATACAACAGCAACATTCCTGAAAAGAGGGCAGGGTGGAAACATAATACACAAGCTGACATCATTTACATAAAGCGCACAGAGCCTAAACACAAAACAGAAGACTACACCAGTCAAGAACACAGACACAGCACACAACGCTACCATCCATGAAAAGAGGCCAGGCTCAGACACCACACACAAGGTGAGACATCTTGTAAAGAAGAGAACTGACACTAAACACACAAGCAAAATGTCCATTTTAAAGAAGAGGAGAATGTTCAAATACTACATACAAAAGGATAGGACAAGAACCAAATACAACATGCAAGGTAAAATCTTGTGAGAAGACAGCCCAAGCAAAACACACAAGACACATCTTATGAGAAGAAATGCTCCAAAATACATTAAGCGGGACTTCTTATGAGAAGAGGACAGAGTAAAACAGAGACCAAGCACATCACCAAATTATAGAATCTGTCATGGGAAGAGGATTCGACCCAAAGAGTTCCTCTTATGATAGAAGGACAGAACTGAAAAACAACACTCAGGACAGCATCACCCATGAGGAGAGGAGAGTAGCCAATCACCCTCTAGGAGAGAAGGTTCAGAATGATGAGGCTTGTATCAATGATGAACAGTTGCAGACTTAAATGGCAATTTAGGTTGTTTATAAGTGTACAAATACAGTTTCACTAAGGATTGGTGTTGTGTTGTTGATGTATGAATACATTTTATGGAATTGATTGAAGAGGAGTTACAGGTCTGGAATTTGAAACGCGTGTTTATTACAGGTGTAAAAACATACTTCGGGACACTCTGGGGGAATGTATATACTTACTGGTAGAGGTGCTCATTTGAAAAAGCGTATTGTCGATCTAGAATTACATATTTGTAGACGGGTTGAGGATGTTGGTGGTGCTCATGCAGGTTCGTAGACGAGTTGAGGTGTACAATGATTCTTTAAATACAGATTCATATGTGATTTGATGCGTATTACATGTAGACACATGCACATGCCTGGATGATTTGATGTCTATTGTAGGTGTGCAAGTATTCACCCAGAAATATTTTGTTGTCTGTTGCAAGTGTAGAAATGCAGATTCATTGACAGTCTGGGGTGTATCATGGACAAATGCAGATTTATTGGGGATTTGAGGCACATTCTGGGTGTACATATATATTTTCACAGATGATCTGAGGACTATTATAGATCCACATATGGATACTAATGGATGATTTGGGGTCTGCTGTAGATTCACACATAGAGATGCACATATTAGGTGAATCCTGTGAATAGAACATGATACATGTGTACATAATCAGATGTGTCAATGGTGCACAAAGACTCTCAGGGTTGATTCATGCGTGTTGACAATGATTTGGAAAAATGTAGGCTGGCACGTAAACTGTCCCTGGTGTTTCCTTTAAGCAACAAAGGAAATGGCAGTTCTAACATTTATTATGTATGGACCTTCTCAGGTACCACGCTGATCTGACCCTAGACCACTTTGTCTGTTGAAGAGAGATCTCTGGCACCTGTAAGCCTACACTTCTAGGATACCCTGACTCTGAAATGTGTGCCATTGTTTAGAGATACCTCCTTCAGAAGGTCAGCACAGTCCTGGCAGCTAGGACAAGGACCTAGCTTGTCTGCTTCTTGCTTCCTCAACATCATTTTTGTATTCTCACCTTTGTATAACATTTGCCAAGTTGCTAAAATCGATTTTAAGTCTGCTAATAGCGATAGAATGCATTTGCATGTCAAATTACAGATGATTTAAAATGGAGAACAACTGCATAAGATTGTCAGTGGTACCGCCAGTTACATTTGTTGAGATGCATAGCGCTGTAATTAGAGATCAGTGAAATATTAACTGTTTTGGAGGGAAACACATTTACAAATGTGAGAGAAATCTGAATAAAAATAGAGGCAATGAAAAATCTGTGAACTGGGCATATTTGGTCAATGAATTCAGATGCACATGAGATAGGATCTATGACAGTTAAGTAGAGATCTGTGGCAAAAGGGTTGTTGATGTGCAGAGACACAGCACACACTAGAGAGTTGTGACTAATGACTTGAAGTGTGTCACGAGACATAATTCTTCGTTCGAGGTGTACATTTGCAAAGCACTCCCTACAATCCAAACTTCCTTTTGTAGTGTGCCTCAAGAGGTTTATGAAACTTCAAATGGTTAGGGCAAAATTCATGAAAAGGGGGAATGTGTCCCACAGCTTAGCCTTTGATCGGTGTATCACATCACTTTGGTAGACTGAGAGAGAAAGGAGGAAAGATACCGAATGATTGAGAGGCAAACGGAAATGTGTTGAAGAGAAGACATGGAAGGAACGTGCAGGCAGAGTAATTGAAAACATTCTTAAATCAAAGACAAATCGACTTGTTTCGGTTTTTTGGATTTGCGCAGAGGTTAGTGAGGTCGATAATCTTTTAAAGTTTTTGGATGCCCCTAGCTTTGTGGTAGACTTTGGTATATTGATGTTTGCTCCTAAGTTTTATAAGGACAACTCCAAAGAAATTGGTAGAGCATAGTTATTGACAGGCGTGTCTGATCATAATACCAGCTTCCTTTTTTGGAATGCTGAGGAAAAGGCATTTTAGCTGACAAAAAGGTGCAAATAGGAGTCGTTCACAGAAAATATTTCACAAGTTGGAGTAGTCATGCAGCAAATGCAAATCCTATTGTTTGATTTGTGTTTCTACTGGGTATTTGTCCTGAAAAATGTTAAGATCTAAAACGGACATTTAATTTGTAAGAACTTCCTAGGTGTTGAAGGGACATACATTAATTCATACTGTATATGTGAGGATATTCATTAGTAACAGATAATACATTGATGGGAATTCTTCCACTATGATAACACATGCTTATGGCATAGGCACAAGTGTGAATTTTTAGCTCAAATCTGGTTGTTTTTGTACGTGATAAATATTAAGAAGAATTAGATTAAAAGGCAGCCATGAGAATCCCCACGGTATCTGTAGACCAGGGTAAATTAGTACATGGTCTATCAGAAAACAGTGAATGCAATTTGAGATATCATCAGAGATTCCACCACTTGGCAAAGCCATTTCAAAAATATCCAATAGATTAATACCCAATTAGTAATCATCACTTTGCCTTGCGCTAGCTTTGAAGTTTTAAAGTAAATGTTGGCGTTATGGTGCTCACACTCACTATTCAGTGGTAACAAGTAGTTGCACAAGAAATATTTATCACACAACGTTGCACCCACATTCAAATAGAAAAGACAAGGTTGCCTATTCCGTTGCTATGATCTATTCACATTTACAGTTAACCATTTAGTTTTAACTCACACTTTTCACTCCTCATGTTTGCACTTTGTTACTATTTTAGTTCAGGGTTGTGTAATGTCCTTTGTAATTTTTTTATTTTTACATGCAAACATGAATAAATAAGAACAATAAATGAACAACTTTGACTTATCTGCTTACAAGTAAGTTGCCCCAATTTCAAGTGGTATATAAAATTACCCAGTACTCTTCCATGATGAAGGCACTAAAGAGTGTTGCAAGTACAAATACGTAGCCCCCATGTTGGTAATCAGCACATTATTCCAGATGGCAAGAAGCATTATCTAAGTCGATGAATATTGATTGTAGGTGTGTGAAACCTACTCACAAATGGCAAGAGAAAATTGATCAATGATTGGGGCTGGGAAAGAGATGCAAGTACAGATTCACAGATGATCAGAGATATACGATCCGTGGTTAGAGGTGTGTATGTGGTTTTATTATTGATACAATATCTATGTGTAATGACTAAAGATGTGGGAACAGAGATTCATAGGTAAATAGAGATCACTGGATAATGTTTGGAATATACCCTTTCCCAGATGACCAAAGATATGTCAATGATGCATCTAGATGTGCTATTTTGAATTGACCCACCTTTAACATTGTCATTAAACATATTGGTCAAATTATCAGTGGAAGGCAGAACCATGCAAAGAGACGCTAGGCATAAACATGGATATTAATTCAATAATATGTGCATGAAGAAGTCTGTAGGCTGTGCATAGTAGGCTTGAAAGTCATAGTCATTTAATTACAAAGAAAACTGTTATTTAGTACTCCAGTGGGGCGAATTTTCTACCATACTCATTACTCTTCAAGAAAAAAAGCCACCTTTTTTTAAAGAAGAGGTATTTTATAAGCTAATCACATTTATGCAAGAAATATAAAATCACTCAGTCTGGTTGTTAACAATACTACACAACAATCCATGTGTAGATCACGTAGAAAAATGAAAGCTTTTTCTCTCTCTCCTTTATAATATGAATAATGATTTATCAAAAGACCTCTAAAAAAGACTGTGTTGGTGGTATTGTATGGCAATTACCCAATAAAATACTTGACTCCTATCTGTCAATATAGTGAAATACTGGCCGGCTATATGAAAATAAAACACCGAATTAGGACCAAAGGGACGATAGGCCAAGAGGCAATGTCAGAGAAAAAACACAGTATGCATGTACAAATATTATATTTGAAGATTCAGAATATAATTGCCATTCAGAATGTATGATATTACCTCTACTGAAAAAACACAACAAGCTACGTTTCTTAACCACAATTTTTATGTAAAACATCCTTACTGATTGGGGTCCTGCTCATTGGCAATATATGTAAAATAAACATAGCATGCCTTAATATTCGTTAGAGGACTGATCATTCCTCATTCCAACTAAACAAACATTAAAATGAACTTACAGTAGAATTCAGGAAAGAAATGTGTCAGAGGAGCAGAAACCATTACTAACTCAGAGGGAACACAAATAATTGCTTAAAGAGTTTTTGCACAATTGTTCTACATATCACCAAGGTTTGGTAAAGTATTAAGCAGCATTTCACACTCCTATCATGGAATGGCCATTAAACATATTTTAGTGAACCTGTATGTGAGCATTTTAGAAAAGCAGCTTCAGATTCACGCATGCCACAAAGGGATTTTACAAAATAAAGATAACCTTGTACCTCCAAGAATAGTGTGTAACATTTCAACATGGTGGAGCCTCTGCTTTCTAATGCCTTTTATTGTTTTTTCACAGACTGTAGCCTTGTATGCCACTATACATTATTGTATTTGCTTTTGAGAAAAATGCTCAACCCAGATATGTTATTATTCGTATTTACTCAATATGAATGGTAAATCATTTTCAACATTCATTAATTATTGTTTGCAAAGTCACAATGTTATAAGTCTCTGATATAGCATTAAAGTGAATTTATAAATGCATTTTCTCTCATCAAACACATTTTACTCGACATTGAAACAACTTATTATCATAAATGATGCATCTCTTCATGGCATCTATAAACTTAACAAAAGTCTTCAATATATCTCACAAAGAGAGAGAGGCGTTATTGCCTGGACAGAAGTAGGAGAAACCACAAGTGGGACTGATAATTACAATTGAATACAAAATTCTCCTGAAACTACAGTGTAAAACATTTGGAATTGTTTGACCTATTATTCAAATAAAATGAAAGCTATTCTGTTGTATGGAATGAAATTACAGAGCATTAGCTACAATGTTATTGACCTTTTTTGAAAATACATTTTTGGAGGAAGCACTCAGTATCCCAAAGAAATCACAAAATGCTATTACGGAGCACGGCGACACTGTCAAATTCATACATAGTAGATAAATTGGTATAGTCAAAATAATCCAATCCTTCAGGCTGACAATTGCCCAAAAACATAATTTAGTTGAGAAGACTAAGACAGAGATTATGAAATCCTCACCATACAAAGAACTATTGATCGCATATGTACATATTTTTCTCAGAAGACATGTGGTAAGTCCATCATTATACTCTCAAACTATTTAATCCAGAATTGCTCAAAAGCTGACATTTATCAGGAAGCTTATAAGAATCACTTCCTCTTACCTTAATTAAAAAATATACGCAGCAATGTTTCTATAATTAATGTTCAAGAGGCCTATACTTTTCTGTGCAATGCTGAACTATTCTTTGAGTTTCATCAAATCAGGGGTGATCAAGTTGGCTATTCCCTAACATACTTTCTCCTGATTTGTTCTTCTATCAGACACCCAAAGCTAATGCAAATAAGTAACGATTTACCGCCTTAAAGACTGAATATTGAACAACTTCAAAGAAGAACAAGGAAATCATCAGAATTTCTTGCCTAGGCCTGAAAAGAAAGTGATAATAGACAGTATAAAATACTTTTTAGAATTTTGATACCATTACATTCTCACTTTGCTGTTCTCTTTCTTTGTTCTGGTTTCCAAGAGTACCTTTTTGTGCTGAGACTTTGAGGGAAAAAACACAATGGCACATTTTGGACATAGGTTTAATCTTTTTTGGAGGTATGTGTTATTTGGATGTTGGATAGGCATTACTGAATAATCAGCCAAATGCTCTATCAAAAGGGATTAGAGGATGGGCATCTAAGATAAGGATGTCTATAAAATGGATGTTCATGCTTTGCCAGTAAGTATAAAGCAGGCCAGACTTCTACGGTGTCCCAAAATCCCACTCTCTTTGATTAGTCTTTTTTCAAATTACACTTTCATGATTTACGGTACGTTCAGATTGCTATGAGTGAAACTAGATAAATATGTGGAGACAGTCACAGTTAGAGTTGTGCTAGCGATGGTTTAAGATTAAAACCAGTATATGACGACCACTCGGATGCTTTATATTTATGGGTAAAAGCTACAACGTGTGTGGAAATTCATGACACGTGTTTTTACCTGCATCTAGTTAAAGGTCTAAATGCCACTGGGATCATTGGTAAAAAGGCAGCACCTTTTAGCTAACAACACGAACCGATTGGGAGTTGAACCATTTGTTAAAGGTTGTAGAGAACTTAAGACAGATATAGATATCTGTACAACCCATGTAACGTGCACACTCGCTGTCATGCAGGAATCGATAACCTTGAACAGCATACATGTTACTCCCATGGCATATTCACCCAAAGTGCATTATCCTTGTGACATGGTCATCTGCTCTTCAGACCCAGACTAATCTTTGTGAAATGTCACATTCACTGCATTTGGGGAATTTACCCATTTTTATGTTTTTCGTGTTCTTCACACAATAACATTCACATTATCACACAGTGAAAAGTATGTCACAATCATTGTCTTCCCAATTAAACATGTTAATTACACTGATTGACGTGACAATTTCATATCACTTCTGTCATAAAAACTGCTTGATGTAATTGTATTTTTCATTGGACTGATCAGTAAAGTCAAGTGAATAGAGAGTTATTCTAAGGCTCATTAATCTTGTTATTTCCAGAAGATTGCCCCTTTTTTGGGTAGACAAAAATGTTTTTATCCAGTTTTTCCAAGAATCCAATCCATGCACAATTCTACAATGTGTGACATCAGAGAATAAAGCCAAGGGAGATGGCGCTGATATGGTTCTTTGCCTCAGTGTGAGTGTGCAAATGTATAGGCATTCAAGAATAACATATTCAAGACTTATAAAAATCAAAAGAGCTATTTTAAATGTATATCCGCTCATGCATTCTGGGCCATTATGATATATTTGGTTCTATTGGCAAATATATATATATTATTTTATGTTTGGTCTTGCCACTTATAGGTTATATGTGAAAGCAGCGTTACGATACAAAGTAAGATATTTTTGTAGTATATTTAAAAAATATGATTCTGTCTTGGACCTTTTTAAGATTCTCTGTGTATTCTATCTTTTTTCAGATTGAATTTTTGCTTTTGGTTCATCAATTCCGCTCATGATACCATGATGATGTTTTAGATTTGAATAGCTGCAGAGTTCATTTACAATCTAATCAAACTTATATGAACGACCCCATAAGTATGCACAAAAATATATTTTGGTTAAAACCTCTTTTGTGTGTAAAATTCAGACAATGGCACGTGTGTGACGTGTGGTTAAGGAGTCTGCAAGGTGCAATTAGAATTTTTGGTTTGTTTGTTTTGTTACTTCGGTACATAACACATTTAGTACATTTCCTTAACACTCTCCAGAGTCAGAGCAAATAAATGGCAAACGGTTACAATATCCAACTATGTTTCTAATGCTGCGGGTTGGATTGTTCTTATAGCAATGATTTGAATGATTTACATATTACCAAATGGCACTAATTTGACACAATCTTATTAAAAAATATTGCAGGTGAATCACAATGTGGCAAATCATTTGCCACAATCTACTTGTTACACCACATAAGATTTTGCCAAGCGCGAGGCTCGATGAGCGCGCCTTTAGGGCCCAGCCTCCCGGCTCCTGGCCACGCCCAGGGGAGAGTAGGCGGCCGGCTCGCCCTATGGGAGACGGGCCAGGATTTCCTTCCAGGCCACGGGTGACGCACATCCGATGCGGGAGGGGGCGGAGACTCTGGCCTATTTAGGCTCTGGGAGCTGTGGCCCCGGTCTCTTTCCTCTCCTACGACGGATGGGCGGATCCTGCACTGTGCCCCCCTTTAATTTTAACTCCCAGCCACCCGTCCCTAAGATAAGTAGCTTGCGAGGGGGTTGTTATCCAAAAGAGGTCTTAGAAGATTGACATGGACTTACCGAATGAACGGGAGTCCTCCTTGCGTACTCCCTAGGCCAGCACTGAGGGGAGAGACGGTAAGCTCTCCGCAGGGAAAATGTGGCCACCGGCTGGGGAGGCAAGGGTGCCAGGTTACGAGCCTCCTGGGATCCTGGGCAGCCTCGTGGTCGAGGGGTGGGCCCCGGATATGGCGGACAAGGACCAGAGGGCAGGGGCCCATCACTCAAGGTCACAGGTGGGTTACACCTTGCGTGGGGTGCTCAGATTTGGAGATACGAGCCAGAGGGCCCCTTAGTGCTGGGGGAAAAGTAACTAGTATAACTGAGAAAACTTTGAATGTCAATATTAAAAATGTGTTATTGATTTTATCAATATTAATATGTAATGTTTAGTCATGTTTATGAATGTTGATATTAAACATGGCCGTTTTACACCCATCCTTTCTCTGATGTGTGAATTTGAGTGTCGGTTGTATCAACAGTCTTGGCGGGCGGGGAGCAAGCTGGGGGGTCCGTGCCCTAAAACCTGTGCACTGTTTGGCATACTTTATCAGACCTATCCTCTGTGAGCTCATTGGAGACCATACCCCTTCACTGATTATTGCTTCCAAAACCACACCAAGCTCTCATGACGGCATTACCATAGCCTTTGGTTAATATATTATAGGCCATGTTCTGTTTCTCTCCCTAGACAAGGAACACACACAATTACATATATGTCTCACATAGTAAGTTGTCTTTTTTCATCAGTGTATCACATTTGAGGCACTATATATATGCTTCAGGGTACTCCAGAGCAGGACATACAAGAACAAGAGTAGCATTAAAAGAGAAAGAAAACCGAAAGCCTAAAACTCAATGACAAATTCGAAAGGCAAGCCTTTTTAAATAGCCATTAGCTGGCGATTGGAGCCCTTATGGAGTCATGTGCTTCTAGAGAATCAAATGAGCACTTGCAGTTGAACATGTTTTTGAAGTTGCATAGCACCATTATGCTTAGCTGTGGTAACTCTTGGAAGGTCGTTGACTACCTGGAAATGAGATAAAAGGCTTCAAATCCCACCCTCTGCTGTGCAGGAAGCAAGCGGAGGATCCTAAGGTCTATGGCTAGATATTGAGGAGAGTAAAATCCATGTCAGATGGTCAGGATAACCACAGGCTGGGGAAGTGTGTTCCATTCAGGTTAACAGTATGACTGTTTATCTGATGTGGATATCCTGAAAGTCCGGAATGGATTTATCGCTCCTTCTCTAGGCATCCCTGGGCTCTGTTGATGTGACCATAATACTTAATACCACGCTCTAGTGCCCAGTCATGCAATTTTAATAGATGTATTGTGAAGCTATTAGTAGATGGCATTACAACATACCAGCCTAAAAACAAATATTACCATAAGGTTGGCAGTGATGAAAGAATATGGAGGGTTTGTTTCACATATTACTGAGTTGGGACTGTACCTTCTGTGATGTGATTTTGTGGACAACGGTTAATTTTTAAAGCAGGGACCACCGTGTTTCTTAAATTCTGTTCTATAAATTGAAATATAAACTTGAATTTTATGAACAACTATCTCGATTGATTTTAACATCGAAGTATATATCCAATGCTTGCTTACTACGTGCGCTCCTGGATCAATTGGCCAGATAACTGAACTGCCCTCACGCCCCACCTCACAGGTAAGGCCAGCTTCAACCTCTGCAAACACATCTTTGTGCTTTGTGTGGGAGAAACAGCCCGCAAATAGATTTATCAAATCTTTGAATTGCATCAACTCCTGCTCTCCAGCGCCCCCTCCCAGTCCTGAGCGCCCCCACACTTTGACTCAAATACAAATCACGCGCCAAAGACCTCTGCTTAATCCGGAGGTCGCATTTAGCATTCTGAGGCAGTGGGCAATGGAGTCGGAAACGACTTGGAAACATCAATGAAAAAAAATAAAAAGAATTCGCATTGGGCCATTTTTACATTTTCTAAGCATCAGTCACTAACCGCACATATAAATGTACACATTGAATGTCACCAAAGCGTGTGCATTTTGCTTAATGTAGATATTTGGTTTCATTTGCGTGTACATGTATTGCTGGCTACTGATATGCGTTTTTTGCATGCACATGTGGAGGTGGGGGTTCAAGTGTGGAGGGAGGCGAGGCTGTGATTGCATTTTTAAGTGGTTGTACAGTGTACACACAGTATGCACTGAAATTCGCACCTCGGCCATACTGGTGCATAGAGCTCAGTACGATTCTCTGAAGGACGAGGTCATCATTTCCGTTAAAGACACACACTCTATAATTCTGAAAATGGCGACGCAGCAGGGCAGGCGCGCGGTCCCATTTGTTACTGTGGTGTTTACACGCCGCATGTGCCGGTGTGTGAGAGGGGCCGTCATGACTGTAACGAATGCGGAGCCGCGCGCCGCGCCTGCTTAAAATGCATGCACTATTGATTTCCCGGCACGGTCCCGGCCGTGTGAGCGGCCTACTAATTGGCGAAAATACGCCCCAGCTGATGCTGATGTGTAAACAGAGGCGGCCACGTCGAAATTAGCCGGGAAATCCCCCGCACCCTCCCTCGTGCTATGTTTATTTTTAGACATTCAACGTGGGCTATTTACTAAATTGCATCCACCGGTAAAAGGGCCTTTCTGAGGGATTTACAAGTTCTGGGATGACAGGCCCCAGGTGGAGCTTGTACTGTGTGGTGCTAAGCCCCCCCCCCCCTCCTCCCCAGAGCGGTAGGGAGGGCCTACCAGCTCTCCAGTGGTCTCTGGATTATTTTTCCCTTCAGTCCAGGGGTAGCAGGGGTTGTAGAAGTAGGAGGTGGCTAATGGGGCCACTGGTGGGTCGGCAGAGTGAAAAGAAGCCTTGGCAAAGACAATAGGTCTTGCCATTGTGACCTATCGGCTTTGCCAATGGTTTAGGATTCCTACTGAGAAATTAAGCCATCGAAAGAAAGACTCTCTAGCATCATTGCTAGTTCTTTGATTGCATTTAAAGGAGCACAGGCAAATTATTTTACACATGTTACTGAAAACACTGGCAAGACATGGCAAAAGGGTGAGCACCTTCCTCGAGGTCACTATGCACCCTGGTTCCTGGATTTTTGTGTGCTAGGCTAATGCATTCAAGTTCTTGTAGTCTTGTTTTCCTTCCATTGACCTAATTAGATTAGCACACCTGAAATGAATGATTTGTTGATGAAAAGTACAGTACTGGAGAAAATATCCGTAATGGCCTGGAATTAGAATGCCACCTCGTTTGACAAGTTTGCATTCATGAATTTATCAACTAGTCGTGATGTACATTCTTTCCATTTTGGAAAATCGAACCAGCTGAGCAACTCACACTTGACATAGGGAAACATTAATATACTGTTATCTCAGAGCCTAAACAGTCACTCTTCCACCTAAACTAGCATATATGGTTTATTTAAACAAAGGCCATTAATGCTATCAAGTGGTCCCCTATAAGTCTGACACCTTCAGCCAGTTCTATCTTTTTAATAAAAGCACTGTGTTTCAACATTAACTGGCATTCCTTTGGGAAAACGAGTCATTTTACATTCGTGCATGCGGCCTTCATTTAGATATTACAGCTTTCAGCTAGTTGCCATTGTTATGTGCTGACGAAATAGCTGGGCAACATCACTTTCATTTATGCGACTTGCAGTTTGTTTTGTCCATTGTTAGTGTGGGCCTAAAAATGTGCACTTTGCTAAGAGATAGGGACTATCTCAAAGTCACCCTTACAACTTGCGTCATATCAGGAATCATTTGATCCCCTCTAGGATGTGTGTTCTAAAAGTGTGATAAATAGGTAAATCCATAGTTTTTAAATATGCAAAACAAAAATAAATACTACTACTGCTTCCAGAAATTCATAACTGCTAATACTGCAGTCCCCCAGGAGTCTGTGCAAAAAATGTGTAGGTGTCTGCCCCATTCCATTCTACTGTGACATGAGCAACAGGCATATTCAATTTAGGAGCCAATACTGTGTTTCAGACCACACACTCCAGGCCAGCATGACCCACCCTGCCCTAAATCACACAGTGCTGAAATCAGGAGTGGGCAGACTAAATAAGAAACCTGGACTTTGTTCCTGCCTTCTATATCATGTTTTCTCTCAGGACATATCTTGGCACAAGCTTCCTCAACAAAGGGCGGCGGAGAACTAAAAAGAAAAAAATGTGCATTCTGATACTTCAAAAACTTTCCCACGAGTACCTTAAAGTAAACCCTCTCAACCTGTCAATAGTCATCCAGACTGCATCTGATGTTTGCACAATCCTCTACATCTACAACTCTTAAAACCCATGTAGCACTCAATGTTCCACTGATCCTCCAATGCCAAACCATGAGCACCTTGGCACACCTAAAACCTCTCCGTCAAAGAGCATTCCATACTAAGAAAGGAAATACAATTGAGACAGGCCAATGTACCCACAGCTTCAGTGAACTCATGCACTGCTCTCTGCATCCAGAGCCATCCTGCCCTCAACCAGGAGCTGGGTGAAAGTATTCTGCTTAATTCAGAGACTCTGTCCATCACCACCCCTTGTTGTAAATATTTTTGTCCACCCTATGCGTGGAAGGGTATACTCAGATGTGAGTCCCTTGCTCATTGCACCATCAGGATTCAAGCAAGCCGGGCCGAAGACGGCTGAAATGCCAGAAACCGGTCCCCGGAAGCTTGTTTCCTTCCCAGTGTAAGAATTGGCTTTTGTAGTCTGGTCTGCCCTGTTCCCATGATGCACTGGGCCAGGGACAGACTAATTTGCATACAGCCAGGTTCTGAAACTGGGATGGTGCAATGAGCTAAAAAACGGTGTTGGATCTAGCCCTGATCTCTTGACTGGGTGAGAGTATTCTGCTTAATTCAGAGACTCTGTCCATCACCACCCCTTGTTGTAAATATTTTTGTCCACCCTATGCGTGGAAGGGTATACTCAGATGTGAGTCCCTTGCTCATTGCACCATCAGGATTCAAGCAAGCCGGGCCGAAGACGGCTGAAATGCCAGAAACCGGTCCCCGGAAGCTTGTTTCCTTCCCAGTGTAAGAATTGGCTTTTGTAGTCTGGTCTGCCCTGTTCCCATGATGCACTGGGCCAGGGACAGACTAATTTGCATACAGCCAGGTTCTGAAACTGGGATGGTGCAATGAGCTAAAAAACGGTGTTGGATCTACCCCTGATCTCTTGACTGGGTGAGAGTATTCTGCTTAATTCAGAGACTCTGTCCATCACCACCCCTTGTTGTAAATATTTTTGTCCACTCTATGCGTGGAAGGGTATACTCAGATGTGAGTCCCTTGCTCATTGCACCATCAGGATTCAAGCAAGCCGGGCCGAAGACGGCTGAAATGCCAGAAACCGGTCCCCGGAAGCTTGTTTCCTTCCCAGTGTAAGAATTGGCTTTTGTAGTCTGGTCTGCCCTGTTCCCATGATGCACTGGGCCAGGGACAGACTAATTTGCATACAGCCAGGTTCTGAAACTGGGATGGTGCAATGAGCTAAAAAACGGTGTTGGATCTAGCCCTGATCTCTTGACTGGGTGAGAGTATTCTGCTTAATTCAGAGACTCTGTCCATCACCACCCCTTGTTGTAAATATTTTTGTCCACCCTATGCGTGGAAGGGTATACTCAGATGTGAGTCCCTTGCTCATTGCACCATCAGGATTCAAGCAAGCCGGGCCGAAGGCGGCTGAAATGCCAGAAACCGGTCCCCGGAAGCTTGTTTCCTTCCCAGTGTAAGAATTGGCTTTTGTAGTCTGGTCTGCCCTGTTCCCATGATGCACTGGGCCAGGGACAGACTAATTTGCATACAGCCAGGTTCTGAAACTGGGATGGTGCAATGAGCTAAAAAACGGTGTTGGATCTAGCCCTGATCTCTTGACTGGGTGAGAGTATTCTGCTTAATTCAGAGACTCTGTCCATCACCAACCCTTGTTGTAAATACTCAACCAGGAGCGGCCCGTGCAGGTAAGAGAGGTAGGGTGGGGGGGGAGTCGACAGTCTGTCGACTTCACCCTCCCTATCCCCCGCCCTGCCCCACCGCTCTTACCTGTACGGGCTGTTCCTGCCCTCAACCAGAGCCACCTCTACCTAAATAACATTAACAAAGTAACTAATAGAAGCAAAGCACTGTTTAAGACTGTCCAGCATAATTCAATCTTCATCAACAACTCAAAATCTGTAACTAGTCCACACCCCATCTTGCCTGCTTGACTTTGTCACCGTCTTTCACCCCTTCGACCATCAAACACTTATTCACAGCCTGGGAACACCTCATGGACTCATTGCTACAAGAGTTCTCGTCTTACCTGTCCAACAACCACCAGTATGTTTCCCATCATCTTCAGTGTTTACGCGAAACTCCTCAACCTCATTTTCAACAACAAAAACATTGACACCCATCAATACAGTGATAACACTCAACTCTACCTTAAAGTTTCCTCCACGAATTACATTCAGTTGCACAAAACCTTCCTTTGATTAACCCAGAATTGGATGTCAACTGCTTATCTAAAATCCAGCCCTAAAAACGCTAAGTTAACGAAGTCACAGGTCGAAGCCTAGCTATTTGACATAAACCAAGACAGCTTCGCTCTTTTTTTAAAAGTTTTCTATAGCATGATTTCGACCCGAATGTATAAGAGCACTTTATATGGGCACCAGTTGCTTTAGAGGGGAACACAGTCATTTTGTTAGGCACTTGGAGGTAAAGTGATTTGCCCAGAATCACAGGATGTTGAGCGTCTCTGCTGAGACTCGAACCTGGCTCCCCAGCTTCGAGGTCCACGCTGCAGCCAATGGGCCACATCTGCCCTTCAGTTGACAGAGAGGGTAAAGTCACTTGGATTCAATCTGAACACAGATTTTATCTTCAAAGAGCACACCACCAGGCATAAGATCGCATGGTACCAGCTCGCCTACCTTAAAAAAAGTTAAACAGATTGAGAACCAAAACACAGCAACCCCTGGTCCTCAGATACTAGCATGTAGGCATCATTTTCCTCAGTGGCCTGCTTGAGAACAGTCTGCCTCCACGTAAAGACACCGACATCCTACAGCACATCTCAACACAAGCTTGAAGAAATTGAATCATATGACACAGTCACAGAAAAATTACACTGGCTGTGCCTCCAGGCTTGTGTCTCCTTCAAACCCAGCTACATCCACTACAAGGAAACGCATATATGCAAGAAAGAAAAAAACAGACGGCATGTCCTGTCAGTCTACGCTTCTAGGATATGACAGAACATGTCTACTGCAAGGGCGGCTCCTCTACTAGGGCGGAGGAGAGAAGCAGTAACATAAAATGGTATTTTAAATACCATTTTATGTTTCTGATTTTCGCACTGCGAGAAAACAGAATGGAATGCCTGGATGGGGGCGGGCAGTTGGGCGGGTAGTGGAGGAGTGGCTTGCCCAATGTTGTGGGCCCTGACTGATTAGTCGGCCTCTAGGGCCGACCAAAACAGTCATGCGCACTATGGATTTTCTCTATGTAGGCTGCATGCACCCTACATAGAGAAAATGGCCTCCCCAAGGGCGCCCGTCTTGACACCGTCCTCACCAATCACAACGCTGGCATTGCAGTATTGTGATTGGCTTAGGGGAGGGGAGGGAGGCTGCCTTCCTGCAGGAGAGCAGGAAAACAGCAGAAAAATGCGGGAACCGGCCAGGAGCAGAGGCGGCACGGGACCCGGTATGGTACGTTTGCAGAATGAAGCCCTCCATGGCAGATGGAACCCACGCAGGGGTCTCCAACCTTTTCTGTACTGAGAGCTACTTATGTTTAATGAAACACATTGAGAGCTACTGATATTATTAGTCTTGTATAATCTCAATGTTGTTTTTAATTCAACCAAGCTATAGTTTTCTAATTTATTAAGCTAGGCTGCACACAGGTGAGCTACTCAAAGGTAGCTGGAGAGCTACAGTAGCTCAGGCGCTACTGGTTGGAGACCCCTTAACCCCTTGGGCGCGGCCGCAATTCTGCACCTGTGCGGCCGTTTTATTGAGTGGGTGGGTTCATGACGGCCCCCAGCCGTCATCAGCACACGCCCACCGTGATGCATGACGGACGGGGGCCGTCATCAGCTGCGAAGGGGTTAAAGTACTTCCAGTGTTAACAGATAATTTATTAATGCACTGCAGATGTAAATGAAGATGGTAAAACAATAAAATAATATATTTGTCGAGGGAATTCAACGCCATATAGAAGCTGCTTGCTTAAAAAAACTTGATCGCTTCTTCCCATCACTATTTCTAGTCTGCATGTTTCGAGAAGGGCACACAAATGCATGTATCCTAATGCCCAGTGAATAAGTTGGAAATTCGAGAATCTACAAAACAATATCTTATTCCGAACTAAAATCAGAGGAGATGAGAGTAATTGTTTAGGGCATAGCTTCTTATAGAGAAGTGTGTATTTAAACATACGTGGCTTCGATATGGGAACGAGCCAGTGTGTAGTGAAACTCTTGTTTTAAATGAATCGTTTGAAAACAATCTATGAAAATTTTTCATGCATGACTTTCGTTTGAATTCCAGTGCTAGAGTTTCTTTATCTGGCCCATTTCGCTGTGGGAGGCTACTGGAGAACGTACATATATCAGACCTCTTGTCCTCCATTACTCTGTCCAAACTGTCCCAAAAACACGAAGTTCTGAAACCAACTTTGGTTCAAATATGTCCTCTGGGGCTAAAACTGTGAGCCTCTCAAAAACACTATTCCTATGGAAAAGGAATTTAAGTCCTATGTGAAAAGGACCAAATCATGTGTCTGTAAATCCATGCAAACAAACATGCATGCACGTATCTGCCATAAAAGGACCCTAATTTGAGTAGAAAGACGTCACCTAATGGGCACTGGGCCAGGTGAATGAAGGGATTTTGTTAGCATTGCAAAGTGAGTTCTCACATTTTCTAGGAACTGTCAATGAACTTCTATCAATATATCTATAGACTGCTCTATCTATCCACTGTTCTGTCTATCTAACCACTGACCTATCTATCTATCTGGAAAGCAAACACTTCAAGTCATTGACATTGATTATTTATCATTCATGGTACCACCTCTACCATAATGCACCTGAAATGATAGTTCTTCCCACTGCATTAAAGGTCCTTGAATGCCCTGTGGTTCCAATTGTGCTAGCCACTTTCAGTAACTTTTAGTGTCTGATATATACCCTACTACACACATTAAATTATCCTGCGCCCCGTCTCACCTTGTTACTTATTCAAGAACAAACTCCAGGATACTTGATTAGTTGTTTGTTAGACCCTCACATATTCTATTAGCTTCATGCTTCATCATCTGGTCCCCTCCTGGTCCTTAAAACCGGGGTGAGTTCAATCATATTTCAGGGAGCACTTTAAGCTATAGTCAAGGGGAAGGATACGTCAAGGGGAAGGGACTAGTATCCTTTCCCCTGGGAGCACCAATAATTCATAATTTTAACCTTGCCTGTGATACCCAGTAATAAAGGGATACCAGGATATCTCAAGGCATTTTTATCCTTCTCACTCCCAGTGCCGCAATATCTAAAAGTGAGTTGGATTATAACCTGAAGCAACACAAAACTGTGCAATGCACTGACTTGTATTTCTTTGCATCAAAGGTGTATTCCATGGGCGGCGCATGGTCATTCCAATGCAACCAGGGATTTTAGGATAAATCCTTTTCTACAAAGAATTGTATATATTTGTGGCAAAATCCTGCGACTCCTTGAGGCAGGCGTAACAAGAATAAATGTTTTAATTTCTCCTCATTCTTCTTACTTGGCATGTGTGCTGCATTCTACTGCAAACATACCGTGTGGGAAACACCTTTAAAGCATAGTTTTGTACTGGAAGGGACTCCTCCCAGTCCAAAACGTATTCTTCCCACAACACAGACACCCTTGCACTATGGTGCAAGGGAGTCTGTATGGCAGCTAAAAGTGCATAATCAGAGGGAGAGAGCAGGGAAGCACCACATTTTAGTAGATGGTGCTGTTCTGCTTTCCCCCATTCAAGCAAAACAGTGCAGCAGATTTATGTAATTCTGGGCCTTTGTCTTCTAAGGGCCAGAGACAACGCTCACATGCCTGTGTGCAACCTTTGATCAAACTACCTGAAGGAAATTAAGCACCCCCCCCCCTCGCCCCCCATGACCATATAAAGGCAGTACAGCTGTGGCCCCCACAATGTCCTCTGTATGGTCATGGACCTCTTTGGTAGCTTTGCAAGGTGCATAACGTGCAATAAGGTATGCTACACTTTAATGTATATTGACAATGTATATTGATGGGTGTGTGTAGAGAGAGAGAGAGAGAGATAGGTCCAGTGGAATTTTCGGCAGCCCTTCTGTTTTTTTCTAACTTGCACATCATTTCATTTTTTTATTTTCTTTACTTAGACACGACCTTTTGATGTTATTACAGTACTCCCTGCATCGCCTGGACTATCATGGCAATATGCAGCTTTTGAGACCAAATAATGTTATTTTTTTATATTTAGCCAAATAATTATTTTAGATTGAGTGCCCTGTAACTTCCCCAACAAAGTTTTACAAAAACTACAATATTAAAAAGCAAACCTTGACAAAGCCAAAAGGCTGGCAGCCTAGGAAGACCTATCAGCTTTGCAAAGGCTTGTTAAAGATAGCGACACCTTACAATTTCCATTACACACACAGGTGTTGCGACAGAGATAGGAGGGGTAATTTCCAATCAAAACAAGCAGAGTTTGCTGTAACTAGACTAACTTAGTTCTAAGTCGTTGGTGCCATAAAGCAATTAGGCCTCCGGGACATGGGCGTAAGTGATTACTTTGTAATTATTAATTTGCGCGAGGGCGCCCTATCCCTCCCCGCGAGCGATGGCCCCCGGGTCCCCACAGGTTGCAGCGGTCTCGCGCCTGCGCCGGGGCTCGCTGTGTGCTCAAAGCTCACCCGGGCCCTCTGCAGGCGGACGGCGCAGCGCTCCCTAATGGCCGGGGAGTGGCGGGGGCATTGTTGCACCCTATCTGGGGTGCACGCTAGCAGCCTCAGCAGTCTGGGCCTGTGCCCGTGATAAGGCCGATGGGGCGATAGCAGCTCCGTTCCTAGCACCCTGAGAAAGTCCCCCACCCGAAGCCTGCCTGTGTTTGCTGGCGGCGTCCTTGGGCCGGGTGATTTATAACCAGCCAGCACGTAGGTTCATTTGCTTTTTTGTTAATGTTTGTCTAGCTCAGCGACTGTGGTACGCGTTATTTTCGACTCGCATTTCTACGGGTAAAGCACATTCCTTTGGAGTTCGGTTTTACTCTACACGCAGCAGCATTCATCGATCGCATTTCAAAATATTAATTTTACAAGCAGAATATGAGGCATGACTTGTTCGGTGTGCATAGGACTGGAAAAACAGTACTGTGAAAGTGACTTTCAGGCAGACCTGGCTTTTTAGCCAGCAGAACGGAGCATGCTGGGACTTGTAGTGAAGTTGCTCCCCTGGTTTAAACAAATGGGCATAGAAGTCCCAATTAGCTTAGTCAGGCCAATGGCTAAAGAAAGTGGTAATCACCTCATGACGTGTCAGTTGACAGCTATAGTGAGTGCTATGCACGCCAAGAACTGCAACACTTTAAAAGACAATCCGTGCAGTGTACACTTCACTTCGTTTTGCTTTCTGATACTTGAAGTTTCGAATTCCCACTATTATTTAGGGCTACATGAACCAAAATTCAAAGAAATTCAGACTCTCACGCCTGACATGAAACCGCATCAGCGTGAACGCTCTAAAGTCGACTCTTTGATTCTGTCACTGTTGTTATACACACTGAATTCACGAGATGAGAGAACAATTTGCTTGGGTAAAATAATTTACCATTCATAGTATATCGAGGAAAGCTGCGAAGTGACTCAAAGTCGAGTGTGAGATTTCCTGCTAGCATTTTAAACAATAGCACATTGCATATTGGGACTTGTAAACACGCAACATGAATGAGAACATTAAATCTATAATATCCATTATGCTATGCGTGGTTAAAAACATAATTGGTTAACTATATAAAGCACTCGCATAACATCATGGCTTATATATGTGCCATATAAAAATCTAAATAGACCAAATTTATAAAAACTGAAGGTGTCACGTGCTCTGGAGCCCCTCATATGTTATTTAAGGGCAAGGAGTGTACCCCTTTCTTCTTTGGTGCAGGTAGGCCTTAACCTCGTTTGTATATTTGCCTGGTCCTCCCCTCCACCACCTACCTCAATATGTTATTTGTTCACAGTAAACTAAAATGGAGCTGCCCAGATTTTGGTGCTGGGCATTGCCCACGTTTAGTAACCCCCCATGGCTTGACCTGAGGGCACCAGCCTTCTAGAGAGGGGCATCTTTTTTGGAGGGGGTGGGGGCAATCATCTTTTGATCAAGGATTGGATGCGAAGAAACAAAGCTTCTGTACCAGCGGATGCGGGGGGCCGGAGTTGGTGTACGGGTGGCGTGCGGACAAGGGGGGAGGAGTTTTATTTAGGGTGGAATGACTGGGAGCATTATATATAATTGTCATCCATTTATATTATTTATTAGCCTTAACAGTGTGAACGGAAATATTGTAGAACAGGATAATTAATTACGATGCACAGCATGAGTAGCAGTTTAAGTGGGTGACTTCAACCAAAGTGAGGGGTTGAGGAAAGGTTTGTAGTTCACACTGCATTACTTTAGGCCAGTGGTCTTCAAACCTCTTACTACTGTGCCCCCCACACCACTGTAAAAAAATAAATCCTCGCCCCCCCCCCCCAATTTGTTCACACATGCTGATAAATTGGCAATGTTTAAAATGTCTAAACATATTTAAATGTCTGAACATATTTAAATATGTCTAAACATTATTAAATATGTCGAAATATTTTCAAATATGTTTAAACATATTTAAACATTGCAGTTCTGCTCTGTTACCTCTTTTTACACATACTCCCAGTCAAGATACACACGACAAAATGTGCTACTGATGACCCATTACAAAGTGACTTGCTGCCGCTCACGTTTTTAACACTCAAACCAAAGCTTCTCTTGGCCAAAGACAGGCCCGCTCCGAGATCACTTGAGGCCCCCCCAGGAGGACCCACCCCCTGCTTTGAAGACTTATGCATTAGGCTGATGTGTCACTCGAGGGCCTGCTGCATACCCGAGGTTCATCTTACAAGGGCCTGATGTCACGTTTCACACCTTCAGCCTGTTCAGGCCTAGTCAACAGCACTTTACATGCTGAGGTGGTTGAGCACCCTGGTGATATTCTGCTTGGTGCTGTGGCACTGAGGTTGTGCACATCTCACCAGCATTGTATGGTACTATCCCATTCACACAGTGTGTTCGCCCTCTGACAGGGTGGCAAAGTAGCAACATCACAAAATAAAATGATGGTTGGAGTCTTGAAACTTTTCAAACACTCACCCTCAGTCATAGGTCTAGGTTTAATCCATTGTTATTTTGCTCACCACGTCGTCCCAGTTCAGACCCAGCCATATGCAAATTAGTCTTGACCCTGCTCCTCATGGGAACAGTCCGGCCTGAACTGCCAGGCCGGGTCCTCCCTGGACCAGAAACAAGCATCCTGGGACCGGTTTTAGGGTAGCAAAGTGTTCTGGTTTGTACTGTGTTCCTTGGTGCCTCTTTGAGTGCATGGTTGAACAGTGTGTTGGTTGTGGTGTTGCCTTTAAGGGAGCTGTTGTGAAAGATGTTTGGAGACCTGAGGAGGAGCCCTTGCAGTTGCCCTTGTAGTATAATGACGAGTGAGAATACACAGTCGTACATTTGGACACTAATGTGTTTGGGGGGAGGGGGGGCTGGGTAATTATAACATATAAGGTATGAACGTGCGAAGAACCATCTTTTAGTGCTCTCCAAATTTCTAGGTAATGTGTACACTTTTCAGGCAGGAAATATGTGTCATATCTTAGCAGCTTGGGTTGCGAGGGAGCTCCTTCCAGGACCAGGTGGATTCAACAGAAGAGGGAGAAGAGTGGAGTCAGTCTGGTGGGAATAGATGTTTTTTGCTGAAAGAAATCGAGACCTGAGGTGTGAATGGTGTGATGAGTTATGCTCATAGCTTTGAGGGTGATCCATCTCGCCGCAGACAGCCAGCGCTGAGACAGGAGTGCTGGTGAAATGCAAGGCCAGATATTGGGGTCAAGGAGCTGCCTGGTAGGTGCATTCTGGATTCTCAGTAGCTTCTGAGTCCCTTGGCGGGAGCCTGAGCGGTATACAGCTGGTTTCTTTAGAGAGGAGAGTAGGGTGCTTGATGGTGGCTTGTCTCCTTTTGTGGAATCCTAGATCAGAGAAGGTTTGGCATTGGCATCTCATAACTTTGTTCATTTGAGGGATCAGGCGATGCTCGTATCTACAGTCACACCTCGGTTGCTTACTTAGAGTGATGGGTTAGGAGGGGGGCCCAGCTCTGTGGCCGCAGAGATGATGGGCGGTGTGTGGTTTACCACACATATTATCTCGGTTTTTAGTGTGTTGAGCTTCAGGTGATTTACTTGCATCAAATCAGCAATCGTTGGCCGAGGACACAACAATCTAAGGGTGATGAATTTGTTGGTGTGTCAGCAAAATGTGAGTGTCATCAGCTTAGTAGTAGCAGTTATGGAGGAAATCAGCGCCCACAGTGCTATAACGCATACGAGAAGGAAGGAGGCGACGGTTGAGCTTAGAGGGACCCCTACAATCGAGCTCAGGGTCAGAGCAGAAGGGAGGCGGGCATAGAATGACGTATCCGAAAAGAAACAAGAGGAAGGAAAGCTATTGAATAAGAAGCAAGCACATGAGATTGACAGCAAGGCCAACCAATGGTAATGAATGGGCTGTCCAAGCCACTCCAGGTTCTGGTAAGCCCACAATAGGGCTTTCACAACCAGGTGTAGGTGTCTGGTAGGCTCGAGCTAAAAATTCAGTGACGGTCAGGGCTCGCACCCCAATACATTTTGAGTCTGTAGAGCAAAAGGGCTGAATGGATAAGTCAGAGATGGTAGTGAAAAGAGGACAAGCTGTGAGGCAAACGACTAGTTGAATATGCACCCCAAAACACGACACGCAGACAATGTAAGATGCCACTGAACTAGTTCCACATTAACAATGTAATGTTGCCAACACGGCATCAATATATCTAACACGGGTTTAGAGCACAACGGTTAACTTCAAAACATACACTGAAACTGTAGTGCTATTAAACCCATATTTAAAAGGATACACAATAGGGCTTGTGTAGACATGGTATTTTGTCTATATTTTCTCGTAAAGCGATGCACTGTAATATCAAATGTGCTCCATGTTAATTGAATGTTGGATGAATCTTCTGAAATTACAGTTACCCAAAAACGATTATAAAAAAGAAACGCTACTATAAGGTTTTCTCTTTTTAAGGGTGGCTGACCTGCACACGAATCCGATGGTGTTTTAAGCGCTGCGCTTCACATAATCATTGCTGCGTGTTAGTCACACCACTGTGCTAGATGATGCTAGAAGTCATCCTTAGCATTTTTGGAAGGCGTGCGCCATCTACTGATCAGGGTTGGGAAAAACTGCCACTAACTAAAGACTTGAAGTGTTTATTATAAGGAAGCTTCCTAAGAGGAAACATACATTACAGCGATGCCTTTCAATGTTTTGCCGTCTAATCACGGAAGATGTTAAGAAATAATTTTAGAGAAATACCAGTGGTTTAATTGGGGCTACCTCAAACCGTAAAGGCACAGCAGATTGATTTGTTTGAAAACGTCTGGCATGTTTCGAGTAACTATCTATTAAATTGAGTTGCATGCGTTCTTGTGAAAGTATAAGGACATTAATTCTGTAGACATTGTAACATAAACCGTCATGTTTAGTTTGAAAAAAGTTATTGAAATGTGCATGTAAATATATTGTCGTCTGTGGCATTCATAATATTTGATGTCTTTTCAAAACTAGCCTTGGTACCAGCAGACCCGGTGTTTCAGCACTCTGGACAGTTGCCTACGGACTCCATGGTCAAACTCGGCTACCCTCCATCCCAAAACTCCCAGTCTAATCATTTGTGTGAGTATAATGTATTTATTGACCAATGTTTAGGACAAATGTTTACGTTTACACAACTGAAGAACAGCACCTTAATATCTTACAACGTTTCAAGAAAAATGTATTGTGGGTCCGATTTGCAAACAGAACGAATCTAAGCTCCACTCACACTTTTGGTTTCTGGGTGTGGGAGTGCACACATTGGGATTAATTTGAAAAAAAAATAGTACATTTACACCTAGAGGCTTACGATGTTGTAGGTGTCCTCATTTGTTTCCAACCATCAAAGGTTTCTCACCGGAAACCCTCGACAGACAGACGTTCCAGACACACACCAAGAAAACATTTCAGTCTAAGCAATTCCAACTCGTACAATTGCACACGGGGAAATGCCATCATATACGTGCAATTCCATTTCTTCCCTTCTTTTTTTCTCCAGGGTGGAAAATTTCCGCTCGGAAAATATCTTTCCTCAACCCTTTATTATTTTAGGGAGAGTTCGCTACTCCATCTCATCATGGGGAACAACGTACTGCTGTCCTTGTCAGGAGTAAAGTTCCAAATTATTCTAGGATGGTAATGATCCATAAAGGTACTTACGAGTGTGATTTTGTTCCCTTCCCATTCTGGAAAGAGATTTACAGCCAGATTCATCAAGCACAAAACGGCTCGCAAAGGGCCAGATTCTGAGAATCTGGCCCTTTGCGAGTGCATTTTTTGCATTTGGGATTCATCATCCCAAATGCAAAAATCGCTAATTGCGAAATCGCATATTTGCGAGGAATTGCATTTAAGGAATCTCTATTTGAGATTCCTTAAATGCAATTCATGAACCAATTTAGAATTGCGAAATCGCAATTTTTGGCCGCTATTTACCGCGAAGTCTGACTTCGTGGTAAATAGCGAAAACTTAGAAAAATGCACTTTAGTGCATTTTTCTAAGTTGTATGTTACACACACACATGTCCTTTGGACATGTGTGTGCGCAACATCAGTCTACATTTTCATTTCAGGGGTGCTACAGGATGTCCTTTGGACACCCCTGGCACCATTGAAATCGCATCCTTATTTGCGATTAGCAAATTGCTAATCGCAAATAAGGAATGACTCCCCATTCATTCCTATGAATGAATGGGGAGTCATTCCTTATTTGCGATTAGCAATTTGCTAATCGCAAATATGGAAGCTGTAGGAATCGCAAATAATATTGCGATTTCTACATGAATCCCGTTTTGCGAGTCTTTAATAGCGATTCCTTAATAATCGCTATTAAGAACTCGCAAAACAGGACAATGATGAATCTGGGGGCTACTTCCGCCCTTGTCAGGAGTAAAGTTCCAAACTTTTCCAGCGCGAAAATATGCCGACTTTGTGACAACCCACAAAATAATGGTGGGCAAACAATCACAGTGAATTCCCACCCTGGAATAGCTTCCCTCCCACATGACTGGAGTTTCTCCTGCGAAAATATGTGCGTGAATAAATCCTTTTAAGCGTGTAAATCCAGATTCTGAACATTCCTCACGGAGTTGGGAGCACTGAGTTGGCTGCCCACCAACAAACACATAATGCATGTGGTAGAAGAAAGGATAGCGAGTGTATAAAAATAATCTAGCAGCCAAAGAGATGTTCTCTGCTGTTTACAGTGTATTCAAGTATTCGATGACATCAATCATTAAAAAATATCACATTGACACCCAAAAAGTAACCTTAAGGCATTTGTACTTATAATGCTACCAGACGTTCTAAGTTCCTCTCCGCTCGCTTTTCTGTATTTCATTATTAATGCAAAATATAAAATGATTTTAGTGGAGTCCTGTGTGTGTGAGTTCACCTTAAAATGCCACTCGTGACATTTATTTGCTGTACTTTTGTCAGATTTTCACTTGCACATTTAGACAATAGTGTTTGTGTTCTTAAAAGTCGAACTGCAATGCAGCACTGTCAAATGTTTACACACTGTGGCATGGTGATGACACCCATGTCTGTCCCTGAAAGGCAGATGTACTCTGCCATCATCTGTGTGGCCTTGTGTGGAATGCTTAAACAATACCATATACTCACCCCCACTCAAGAGATCTGGGCATAAATTCATCATTCTTTTGCTCACCATGCCATTTCTGTTTGGACCCAGCCATAGGCAAATAAGCCTTGACCCTCCTCCCTTGGAAACAGTCCAGCCCGAACTGCCAGGCCAGGTCGTCCCTGGACCAAAAACAAGCATCCTGGGCTCGGTATTGGGGTAGCAACCCTCATCAGCCAGGCTGGCTTGACTCCGGTGGCATGGTGAGCACAGGACCCATTTCTGGGCGTATGGATGGATCTAAACTGGGGTGGCATGGTGAGCAAAAGAACGATGGATTTAACCCAGATAGTCTTGACTACGGCTAAATATTTCATTTGTTCTGCATTCTGTCCATCATTTGTGTGGCTCGTGCATACATATAGCAGCTATTTATTTATAAGAATGTTTTAATAGTTTCAGTGGAAAGTATGCATTGATAGGCATAGGCACATTATCCGACATGTTTCGCATGGAGGAAGTGTTAATATTGGTCCTTAAAAGGTAAAGTAAAAATGCACGGTTTTCTGCCATAAAATGTAATAGTGCATATCTTATGTAAATGTATTTTCACATTTATATTGCAGACGACTACCAATAGAGTTTTTTTTTATGTTTGTATGATTTGTAGACTCTGGGCATACAATTATCTTCAAGCATATAATAAAATATGCATATTTTCCAGACAGTATTGATCAAATGTCACCTGGCCAGGTTCTGGAAACAGGCCAACACTAACCAATACACATGAGTAGCAATGCATGTCCTCAAGAGCTACCCATTCGCGTTTCGTGTAGCAGTGTAGAAGGCAGCCACTGTCCGGATAGGAGTGGCACCGAGGAGCTTGTACAACATACATACCGAGCTGCCTGGAGGTCGTGGTAAGGCAAATATCTTTATAGGAACCTCGGCTCTCCAGGGGTTTGTACGACCAACCTCGGTGCTTTATTCGTCAAGAGGGTCAGTGGTAGTCAGAAAACAGCAAATACAGGAGAAAAACAGCTGAGCTAAAAGCCAAGGCAAAAGTAAACCCAACAACACTGAGGATTGTAGAACTAGAAAATGCAAACAGATCAAAGATGAATAAGAACAAAAAGAAACAACAGGACCCAATCAGAACCAGCATCGCTGCCCAATCGAGCTTCATAGTTGGAGTTTTTTAAAATGCCATTTGGACGCTCTTAGCAGTGCAAGGCTCTGACAGGAACCACGCGTGGAGGAGACGTGGCAAAGTTAAGTGCCATTTTGTGGTATGCCATAGAAAGTTAACTTCGTGCTGACATTTTATTATAGTGAAAAGTCCCTTAATATGTCCTCAGAGCTTTGGGTGGAACGGAGACTATCACGGAGTCAAGCTGCTATCCACCAGGGTTCATAGTTGTTACATAGATGACATTTCAAACTTAGAAATCCCATTGATAGTTCTGGGTCAGCTGTCCCACAGTCGTAGGGATGAAGGTCGTGACCCTGGGGATACTTATGGCTGCAGGAGAGTACCAGGTCTGCACCGGGCATCGGAAATAAAACACATGTGAATTATGAACTGGAGCTGCGCTTGTGCCCACAGCACATTTGGTATGATGCTGATCTGCACTTCCTGATAAGCACTTTTAGCAGTTAGATGATGAATGAGAGAAGCTTTGTGTCAAGTCTCTGACAAAGACCTAACGTTTTGGGTGGGCAAACGTTCCCACGCCTTAGGCGGATGGGCTGGTGGCACCACAGCTATCACGCACTGAATCCCAGAGGAGGGTGAACAGGTCAGGGCATGGCCTGTCCTCTGCTGGAAGCTCTCTATCAGATCTCCACCCGCTCTCCATCAGCCCTAGAGCAACGGCTGGAAGCAAATCCTTTTATATCGGGTAGTTTACAGCACCCTGTGTCAGCGCCCCGCTTGTGGTGGGTAGTGCCACCACTCGGAAGGTATGCACTCAAGTTGTTGTGTCGAGGAGTCAGCACCGGAGCACTTATGGCTCTTTGTAGAATGTGGTCACACTCAATAGCAGCTGCAAGCCACTCTGTACCTATTGTAAGTGCAAAACCAATATTGTGCCTACCCCTGCTCTTAGGGTTAAGGTGAGCTTATTCATGTGTTCTATAAAAACTAAACTTCCGTACCCAATACGTTGTTCAACTAAAATATACACAACTCGATCTATTTAGGAAAACCTACACAGAATGCTCCTGCCATCTGTGCAGATGCAAACTCCCCATATCACACACAGCTCAGCCCCGAGCAGAGGATGCCAGGCCTGTTCTGAGGTGCTCTTGATGGGTGAGCCACATCAGGACATGGTAGGCGTGACAACATAGATGGCAAACTGGATCTGATTTACACTGCAGGCAGCACAATCTCACTAGTCTCTCGCTGGGAGAGCAAGGCGATCCCCTTCCCCAAGTCCGGGATTTTGAATAAGCTACATCAAAGCTAGAGAAAGCCAAACTCAGGCACAAACTCAGAGAAACCTCTCACAGAAGTCCTCTCTCTCAAACTCCCCAACAGATCTCCTCATAGGAAAACCCCCCACATCATACATACAGCCACAGCCACAGCCACATCATACATACAGTCACAGCCACATCATACATATAGCCACAGCATACATAGTCACAGCCATATTATACGTCCAGTCACAGCCATATCACACATACAGTCACAACCATATCATACGTACACAGCCATATCATACGTACAGTCACAGTCACATCATACGTACAGTCACAGTCACATCATACATACAGTCACAGCCACATCATGCATACAGCCACAGCCACATCATACATACAGTCACATCATACATAGTCACAGCCACATCATACACACAGTCACAGCCACATCATACATGCAGTCACAGCCACATCATACATACAGCCACAGCCACAGCCACATCATACATGCAGCCACATCATACATAGTCACAGCCACATCATACACACAGTCACAGCCACATCATACACACAGTCACAGCCATGTCATACGTATACTCACAGCCACATCATACGTACAGTCACAGCCACATCATACGTACACAGCCATATCATACATACAGTCACAGCCACATCATACATACAGTCACAGCCATATCATACATACAGTCACAGCCATATCATACGTACACAGCCATATCATACGTACAGTCACAGTCACATCATCCGTACAGTCACATCATACATACAGCCACAGCCACATCATACATACAGCCACATCATACATACAGTCACAGCCACATCATACACAGTCACAGCCACATCATACACACAGTCACAGCCATATCATACGTACACTCACAGCCACATCATACGTACAGTCACATCCACATCATACATACAGCCACATCATACATACAGTTACAGCCACATCATACGTACAGTCACAGCCACGTCATTCATACAGTCACAGCCACATCATACGTACAGCCACAGCCACATCATACTACAGTCACAGCCATATCATACACACAAATGGTCACCAGAGGCCTTCCCAGGTTATATGGCCATCCAACGAGCTGGGATTTCAGTCACTACTCCAGGCAAACCCCCAACTTTATCACTCACCTCTATATGGCTGCACATTCCATCAAGGTCTTACAACTTCCCTAATAACCTACCCAGTCACAAAGCAGCTCACACATGGTTTTCCTGCCCTGTGGCAGTTTGTGCACGCCCTGTTTTGATGGAAACACATTGAACCCTCCCTTTACAGGTGGATGGGACAACATACCTACTTCCCAACACGTAAACATAAAATTACAGTCATGCCATCGGCACTCCACAGAGCTGGTTCAGATAAAAAAAACACTCTGCTTTATCATGCACGTTTAAAGCCCCCTGTAGGTATTACACATTGCTATAAAGAGGCATGTGTGTGGCACAAAGAAATCACAAGTAAAAATCGTATTGCCATTTTGTACAACATTTTAGAGAGTTATCTAGCTGTCATCTTGTAATTCTGAAAAGACAAGTTGAAGCTAGTGTTTGTTTGCTAAAAGTGCTAGCAGGTCAATAAAAGAAATGAAGAACAGAACAACCGACCAAGGTCTAGCACAACCAGAACACATGTACCATAGACGATTCTACGTTTGGTGCAAAACACTTCCTGCACCTGTCGTCCCAAGGTGCAATTCAGGTCAAAATGTTCATCGAGAAGAGGGAGGTGCACTCATTGAAATCAAACACGAGCTCACTTAGTCCACGAGTAATTATTTTCTTTATTTCGGTAATCTTTACCAAGAGCGACCCACAGCCAACGTGTTTCATTCCCCATAGAATATATATATGCTGATTCGGCGGTGAAACTTGATCCAAGTCAATTTAGACAAATGAAAAAAAGAAAAAAACACACCGTATAATGGTTCTATTCAATATTATATGGTCCAATTTGGGGAAACATCCTTTACAACGCAACTTTTACCACGCAATGCTTTTACATCGCAACTTTTACAACACAAACCATTACAACGCATTGCGCTGGGGGGGCGCTCTAGGATAGGGAATAGATTTAATTTACTATCCAACACCTTCCCTACTATCCACGGGGACTGGAGTTGGAATAGTAAATTAAACTATTCACTATCCAGCACCCCAAAGCGCTATGCGTTGTAAAGGCATGCGTTGTAAAACTTGCGATGTAAAAGCATGCGTGGTAAAAGCATGCGTTGTAATGTCATACATCCTCCAATTTGTGATGAACCTCGCAGTATCAGGAAAAATAACTGGTATGGTAGGGATTTGTTGCGATAAGAATGATGTGTGAAAGATATACTTGCAGGGATATTTAGCAGTGGACATGTGGAAAAAAGAAGGAGAAGCACCTGTACACCCCCACTGGTAAGGCCAGGCAGACGGTGGCTAGCAGATTTTAACCTGTGTTGTAAACGGCGATTCCCGGCATGATAACAGGAGAACCTCGAACAGCAGGTCAAAGTTTACCTTTCATTTAATTGCCAATTAGCTCTGTAACTAACAGTACAGTGACACATTGAATTTACACATTGAATTTACTTTTCCCTATATGAATAGTTTATTCTTGAACCGGACCTACGTTTTTATACCTCACAAATTTCATTACAGAGGATGGAGGCAAACATAACACTTTAAGTAGTATGAGAAAGTGAATGAATAATTGGGGTAGATAATAGTCCACCATGAGGAATATCGTCACTATCTTATTCAGTTGAGTTAAAGGTTTCAATAATCTAAATCTGAGTTGAACCCCTGGTAGTTATGGTACAGAGCAGACAGTAAAAATCAAAAGCACAACACAATAAAAAACCCACTCCTTTTTAGAAAAATAGAGAATACTTTAATAAACAAAATCACAACAAAACAACAAAAATCCAATGAGATGAACCAGATATGTGAATTTTCAAGTTTTACTTGAAAAGAGAGCCAAAAAGCACCAACGGTAGTCAGTGGCCATAGTAGACAGGGACTGAGGCATAATTTTAGACCTACTACAATGAAGTGCAGGTTGGATAACCCAACCAACTTGGATATTTTACAGTGGGACTTCAGATTTTTTCTGGAAGTCAAGATGCTTCAGTGGGGCAAGTCAGTAGGTTGTATCCAAAGAGGGTTCCACCACATTGGCATTGGTTGAGATCCTGGTGTAGCCATTGATATTGGTGAGAAATGCTCAGAGCCAGAAAAATTCAATTTTCACCCCAGGGAAGTCCTCTTGCTTGGATAGTTTTGGCTTTTTTACCTGGTCGCAATTTCTACCATTGGACTTAGTCTCTTTTTCAGAGCTCAGAATCCTCCAGGGGGGAGGCTGCAGGCTGTATCGAACAGGGCTCCTCAAGGCCGTATCCCTTCTCGGTGAGGTCCTGCTGCATTGGATTTGCTGCTGCAAGGAACTTCAGAGTGGGGGAAACCTGTTTCGACAGCCCAGCTTCAATGCAGCTTGGTGGGTAGGCTTTGCAGGCTTGTCCCAGTCTTCTAGAGGTCTAAAGTCCAAAAACTTTCTAAGAATTTTTCAGGATATTAGGAGGAGTACACTGACAAGGTCAAGGGTCCGAACAGCTCAGGAACAGCACTTGGGGGTCAAGACTTACTCCAGCAGAGGCCACCAGCAGGGTCCAGGGAATATTCAGTTTGAACTGGTGAGCTGGGCTTTTCCAGAAAAGGGCTTCTAGCAGGTCAGGTTGGTGTGCCCCTTTATCATAACAGAAAGTCCCTGCCCCTTGGGAGTCCACTTCTTTGTTCAGGCTATAGGAGCAGGTCCTCCAGGTCTACTCACAGGGCTCAACCAGCAGGTGCAGTTATTCTTTCCTCCACAGATCGAAAGAGTTCTGAGGAAGGTGCCACATGTATGCCTGTCACTAACCTGTGGGTGGAGTGACTCCTGCCTCCCTAAGCAATAGAGTTTGCAGCTGTTCCTGTGCACCCTATTGTAAACCATCCCCCAGTGTCCCTTTCTGCCTAAATTTAAAATGCTGGAACTTTTCTTCCTTTGTGCAGAGCCAGTGTGCCCGCCTCAGAGGGGTGGCCAGGAAACTGAACAACCCTTCCTCTATAGTCACTTCAAACCAGTTCTGGGGGCATCTCCCTCTCCACTGGGATTAGAACCTGACTGACTAGGGGAGCAAAGAAGGGGCATGTGCAGGTGTCTGGTGGCATCAACCTGTGACTGTAGCCCCTTTTAAGTCATTCAAATTCATGGACCCAGCCCAAATGGTAATCTTACATGAGAAACAGAAACACCTCCCCATGTCCAGGCCTTTGTCTCTGCTCTGTGAGCTGTTTTCATTCCTAATTCGGAGTTTTAGCATTCTGAGAGCTGCAGCTGGATGCTACTGCAATATGACCTCCAGATGCTCGAGGCAGGGGAAAGCTAACTGTCTAAAAGTACATTTTCCTTACTATTAAAAATCTAATTTCACTTGTGAATTGGGCTTTCAATGAATATTCCAAAGAGTTCAGGAATTACATTTCTAGTTGTTTCCTAATGCAGGTAGCATTATTGAATGTAATAGTACATCCCAGTGTTCTTATATAGAACAGCCAGCCTTGCTACAGTGAAAATAACTTGTAGGTGCTAACCACTGCAACAACATGTTAACGTTAAATGGCTACATGTCCTACTTTTCATTTCCATGTGACCTGCCTTGTGCGGTACAAGGCCTACATGTGGGTGACTTACAAATATTTAAAAGGAAGGTTTTCATCTGTGTAAAGGGGTTATTGTGACAGGGCAGGTTACAGTTTTAAGCTGCAGCTGCCAGACTGCTGTGGCAGGCCAAGAGATGTGTTTACCTGTTCATGCTAGTGGATGGCACAGTAGTGCTCTGGTCCATAGGTGAGGTGTAGCTTTTCATGTTATAGGTGTACTTTAGACACCATATGCTACGGAAATATAGGAAAGTTAAATATGCCAATTAGGTGGTATCTCCTTTACCATGTTTTTAGGGTTTGGAGCACATGCCCTGGCATGGTCAGCAGCGTTCCAGTGCCAGTTCAAGTAAAAAAACAGCAGCATCAGTCCTCAAAAAATGCGGGTGACAAATCAAACAGAGGCACTTTCTCACAGGTGAATCAATAAAGTGGTCACATTGAGGCTTATAAAAAGAAAACATATCCCCCTTTTTTACCAGATAAATCTCCTTCAGAAGACAGATGTCTGAAAATACACCAGCTTCAGTTGGTACAGCTGATTTTTTTTCCACGCTATCCTTATTAAATGAGAGAGGTTCACAAGGCTTCTCGTGATCAGACAGATTGAGGGAGTTCAAGCAAATGTGGAAGTTTGATTAATTATGTTGAAGTAGTTGTAAGGAACTTGCAGTCACACCCCTGCAGTTTATTTACCTTCCGCATATCAGAAGATACCGGACAGCTGGATAGCATATGGTCTTGTACATGGCTGCTTTCTGTTTTGCTGTTACTTTTTTCTTCAAAACTCACTTAATAATCTGCTCAATGGATTCTTATGTACTTTGCAAAATATACTTTGTTTACATATCATATTAACATTTCCATAGACACTAACTGAATGTCATTGTTCCTTTCGTGTACCTCTCATATTTAATAAAGATGTTTGCAAGGCAGCAATAAACATAAGCTGGGAAAAGTAACGAAGTAACACATGATAGCATGATTCATAAAGACAGTAGTTATAGGTATCTTGGCACATGTCCATAAGCTCACACTGCCTGTGCATAATGTATAACCCAATGATGTCACGTGCTGTCTAACATTGTGAGGAAGGGTAAATAGTTGGCTGTCTCCACGAATATTTATTTGCCTAACTTCTTGGTAGGAATTCACAAAATGCACACAGTCTTACTACTTTCAATGGCAGATTAGGTGCATTTTCACTGATGGAATAGATACTAGACTATCCCCACTAAAAATAAACTAATAGGCTCATACAGGAAGCGGTTTCTTCGCTGGAAAGATATTTTGCCCATGGACAAGCAACTATTTCTATATGCCCAAATTCAGTATGCAGAAACGTTCACCCAGTGAAACTTTTTAGTGAATGTGACCTGAGTTCTCCCAGAAAAATAGGATTTTTCTAGTTTGCTAGAAGAACTCCTGCAATTCTTTTTAAATCTCATAAAACTTGAATATTTCTTCTAAATGTGAGATCAATGCTATTTGGGTACATTCCCTAATTTAGGGAAGCGTAATTATACCATGACTTGCACCCATATTACTACACTATCTGAAGTTGTAATGATAGAAAATGGAAGACGCAGCCATGAATTGAATCAATGAAAGCACTTCTTCCAAAGCTTCTTACCACCACAATCACCACTGCTTCTATAACGATCCCAATTGCTTTCCGTGAAATTTGGTGGAATGCGGCAGACTTATTTGTATTAAGGATGAGCACCGAGCCCATTTTTTACAATTAAAATACATCCACGAGAACAACCAACTCTTTTCAGCGGAGGCAGCAAGCTACAGCTGAGAAGGAATTGTACTTTCAGTTCCTTGAAGTTTCTGTGGCGCAGGAGATGTAATGGATGTTATTTTTACTTTTTTTAATTTATAATTCGTACATGACGCACAGACCTGCTCGTGAGTGTTTCACAAGAAGCATGGATCCTTTTAGCCTCATTGCATTTGGAACATTCCAGAAGAGAAGCATAATGGCTGCAGTACTGTGTGTGGCTGATGCACTGCTCGTTTGTTCGCTGGCTGCAGACTGAGCTGGAAATGATACAGCAAATACAATGCAGAAAAGCAAAGCTGTTCCCAAAACAGAAACAGCCCCCCAGTGAGTCACACCGGCAAACTGTAACTTAGATAAAGCTACGAAATGCTGCTATACCTGTCCTCTAACGGCCACGCACCACCATCGTCGACTTTGGAAAAGTGTGAAATATAATGAAGCACACCATTAGGACGCGGCCCCGCGGGAATCCGGCCACACCCCCTTTGTGGGCCTCATTGATGGACTAGGCATGACTACAGCAGGAATCACTTCCAGTGCAACGTCGTGACTTCACTTCCGGCTGTAGCCGGCAACAACGAGGGGAAGGAGTGGGCGTGGGCCTATTTAGGGCTACTTGCCCTGGTTCTCGCCCTCTCTTCCTTACGGCGCCGGCCCCGGTATGCAGGCAGGCCCGGACTGGCCGTTGTGGGCACCGGGCAATCCCCCGGTCGGCCGCAAGGGTGGGGGACGGTTTTGGGCCCTGGGGGCCGTTTTTGTTGCAGAGCCGGTTTTGCAGCATAGCTGCAAAATCGGCCCTGTAACAAAATCGGCTGAAAAGCGGCCCTGGCAAAGCGCTCGCCCCCCTCCCGCCCGGGGGCCGGGGGGCCGGTCGAGCACTTTGCCAGGGCCGGTTTTGGTTCCCAGTCCGGCCCTGTATGCAGGGGTCTCCGTGAATCTTCCATCCACCCACCCATCCCTAGAGGTAGAGATTAGGGATGTGTTGGATGTGGAATAGAGTGTGGCGGTAAGGAGGCCACATAAATTGCTTTTACATTGTTAAGGGGAGTCCTCGTGCATACTCCCTAGACCAGCACTGAGGGGGAGAGACGGTAAGCTCACCCCAGAGAGAATGGAGATACCGGGGGCAAGGGCGCCAGTTTACAAACTAGGGCATGGGGCACCCGCTCCTGGTTATTCCCTACGAGTCCCGATGGGCAGCCTGGTGGTGGAGGGGTGGGCCCCTCAGGTGGTGGACAAGGACCAGATGGCAGGGGCTCACCTCTCAAGGACGCAGGTGGGTTGCGCCTTGCGTGGTTCTCAGTTAGTTGGGGGACGCGAGCCAGAAGGCCCCTTAGTGCTGGAGCGATAGACAACATTCTTTGTGTGTATAAATTGAGTTATGTCCGACTTGCTGATGGATTATGATATTGTCAATTTAAATGTAAATATTGCTCAGCGATTGAATTTGATAAATCCATTTCGTCTCAAACTGTATGATTTATATATTGTCATGTTTGTGTGATGGTTTGTAATAAAGATGGCCTCTTTTACCCACAGTTCTGATCGTCCAATATTGTTTGGTGGTTTTGGATGGGGGCGGGTCCAAGTGCCAACCTGGGGGGGTCTGGGTCCTAAAGAAAACACCACATCCGTCAACAGACCCCCTCCCATTGGTCCAAGTCACGTGCGCACCAGGGGCATATCGGAGCACCCCCCATCCCCCCAGCGTCCGTGGTAAAGGGGGGGAAGAGCGGGACGGAGTCACTGTTCTCCTCAAGGTGGCGGGGGGGGGGGCTTGGGCTGGTCAGCTGCAAACACATCAAACACTTTGAAGCATCAAGGGAGTTACGGAATGGGGTCCCCTCTCACCTTGCTCGCAAGGGGAGGGGGTGGGGGGGGGAAGCTGTGGGTTTGTTACACCACTGATGCGCACATCTTACACTGATAAACAATTATTTAAGCATTCTACAGTTTCTCCATTAACCGCACAGTAGCAAGGCTGAGGTTGGAATGTTGCATGGTCTGTGCCGGGGCAGCAAGATCGGTGGCCATAGGGACCACGAAGCCAGGTTGTGTCTCCATCTAAGTAATTCGACTGGCAGCAGCTGGAGCTTAGGACTGTTCACTGGCTCCCGTGGCACAGAGAAGAGGGAGGACAATATTCTGCGCTGCTTTAAACGCACTGGCGGGCCCAGTTCAGAGTATTTAGAGGCTCTTTTTACAAACCACATACAAAATGGAACCCTGAGATCCAGCAAAGGTAACCGGGCTCTTCTGGTCAGATAAAGCCCCGGCCTCACAGAGGGGGTCAGCTTGAGTTTTGGGCCCGCGGCTCTGGATGGCCTGCACCTAGACCGTAGGCACCAACACATTCTGGCTGTATTCGAGAAGAAAAGATGAAAAAAGCCCTTTCAAAGAGGCTACACTAGTTCTTCAAGAGCCCACATGTAGCCACCTATGCCCCAAAAAGCCAGCCTCCCCCCCCCCCAAAAAAAGGGACAGGGCTGCACGGAAGGCTGTTAAGATTCCATTGAATATTGGACCTGAATAGCTACAAAAATTCCTAACGTTGTTAGAAATGGCCTTTCCTGGCATAAACAATCTGATTAACTGAAGAACGTTTCAACTTCAACGTCATTATTGGCTAGATGCAGGGCCGGTTCTAGGATTTGCGAGGCCCTGGGCTAAAAGGGAATGTGCGAGGCCCCTCTAATGTAGATAAGTGGCCCCTTGCAAGGAGACCATTCACAGACACTGTGGGAGGCCTATTGTCCAGCATTTCGTCGCCCCCCACAGTTTTAACTTTGAGCCCACAAGCATTTCTCACACCTTCATTCCGATTGGTGTGAGAATTGCTTGTGGGCTAAAAGTTAAAACTATGGGGGCGACACAATGATGGACAATGGGCCTCCCACAGTGTCTGTGAATGGGTCTCCTTTCAATTGAAGGGAGCGTCTCCCTCCCTTATGTATCCAGATACCATCCCTGAGAGGCCCGGGGAGGGGGACCCCTCCATTTCAAAGAAAGGTGACACCTCTCTTTGAAATGGATCGCCAGGGAACCGACAGGACACATCACCAGTGCGTGGCCCCATGCTGGTGGGCTGAGTGCGAGGCCCTGGGCAGCTGCCCAGGCTGCCCATGCCTAGCGCCGGCCCTGGCTAGATGGCCCAAGCCAGTGCCTAGCAAAATAAGTAAATGCATAGAATACAAAGTAAAAACAAAGTGGAGCGAAACAAACTAACACAGAAAGCAAAGAATGTGAAACAAATTGACAGTCCACTAATCTTTGGAAGCACTTCCCGTTTACAATAGCATTTTAAGCATTTTCTGTTTAAACATTACAGATTAGGGACCTGGATACATTTGTATGACCAGCAACTAATTGATTCACACATGTTGACAACAAGGAAAGTAGCCTCCGTGGCAGGTGAACCGTGCCTTCTGGGCAACAATGTCTTTCCTTTTACAGATCACAGCCAGGAAAGAAGAGCGCCACCTAGCGTGCACCCAGTATGATTAAATGTGAATTAAATTGTAGCGCAACAGGAGTGGCTAATGTGATTAAAATATTGATGTATTCACAAAAACTCCCATTAGGACAATTTATGTTTTGCTATTAACCACACTCTCCATTCATTGGGCTAATTAAAGCGCAATTAAAGTGATTCAATTCTAATTACGAACGGCAGACAAATTATTATCAAGTTACAGCAATGCAGTTAACTGGGGACCCAGCTACATAAAGTAAACATTAACAGGCGAAGATGCACTGGGAAGCTCGGATGCGCATTAGAAAGCAATGGTTCCAACGAGGTTAGAGGGACATTATACAGCGCTGATAATAATGAAATGATAGTTGTAAATAAGGCAATTTTGTCTAAATCTAATAGACTGCACTCATCACCATAAATCCGAAGCGTAATTGCATTACGTGTGCTTAAAGATGACAAAGGTTTTCATCACATGACTGCAAACCTGCAACATCAACTCATGTGACCATTAGCAGGTTGATTCATTTTTTAATTCGACTAGATATTACTTTATTTTGCAGTTGGGAGCTCGAGCAGCAAATATCAGTCTATATAACTGTATTGTCATGTTCAAGGAGAAGGTGTCATGTTAATTACAGGTGAACCAAGTTTGGTCACATAAATACATGGCGATTAGTAAACTCAGTGTGGTTTAGAACTGGACACAACTTGTCGTTAGATTGTATGTGTGAGTCCGTGTCTTATCTTTTTTCGTCAACTAAAAGTACTTAGAAGTTTAATGTCAGATATTAAAAAGCAGCATTGGACCCAAGAATGTCTCCAAACATTTCTACTATTCTAGGAGAGTTAATGGCAAACATTAGCAGGTTGTTCATGTATGTTTCTGTGCAGTGACAGTCTCATGTACTGATCACATGTATGTAAAGCCTGGCTCTCTTTGTGTGGCATGTACAGAGTTCAAATACAGATGCATGCCCCGAAGTTTTTTTATGCAAAAAGAACAGTAAATGAAATATAATCCCAAACGATAACCTTTTGTGTATTGTGAGAATCATTCGTAGACACAATGTGGGTTCTTTGTTAAACTTTAACGAGACAAGCCTTGTGTACTGTACTCCCTGTGTCCTCTGTATGCAAGGGACGAGAACTAGCTGGCCTTACCACCTTTTCATCTCTGCCAAGAGAAGGGGAATCCTTCGGAGGTTAACTCTTCCAGGGGTAACTGAAAGGGACTCAGTGTGACTAGCCACTAGCCAAGCAAGCAATAAAATGCAGTGCCACTGGAGTTATGCAGGAATGGAGACCAATATATTCTGTAGGATTGACTAAATTATGCACTAAGAAAAGGGGAAATATGTGGCATAATGTGGTGCATTGTGTGACAATATTCTTTCGCATTTGTGTCCTTTTCTTCGACATAAATACAACCTGGGTAAAAGTTTCACCACATTAGCACCTGTTTAACACCTGAATACATAAATCATCACCTGACTGGCGACCATTTAACATTTGCAAACCCTCTGCCTCTGTGCTTCAGCATAGGTGGCACGTCTCTCCAATAACTTTGAATCCCTTTTACCTGGAACATATTTTTGTTGAAATCTTCAAAATTGCAACTTCAGAGTCGCACAAGCAAATGTCCCTGATGATATTTGCAGGAGTCTGGGCCAGCAGAACTGCTGGTTCAGCAATCTGGCGGTCAGCAAGGAAGTGGAGTCACTCCCCCCCCCCCCATCAGCCTTTCACTCTTCCACTGATAATGATGAATTATGAATACTCCACTTTGAGGAAGAAAAGGTGCAGGGAGCTTGAAACTCTAAACAATACCTTCAAAAAAGCTTAAAGTCTGGAGGACGTTGGCTAGCACTATCGACCGAATTGTAACAGGCTTTTTTGTGGTAATCTCTATGTTTTTGTGGTAATCTCTATGTTGTCCCTTCCTTGTCCAAAGGTCATTTAGGCAACTTCAGAGATATCCTGAACAGGCTCATTAAGGGCTTGCGATCTCCTCGAAACAAGGTTTTACTTCACTGGAAGTGGGTGTGCTTAGATTGAAAACATATAGATCACGTTTGGACACTTAGCCCAACTCTGTAACAGGAGCTTGTATGAATCCTAAATAAGGCTATGATAATCGCACAGTAGCACTAGCTAATCACCAAACCAGGTAAATGGAACTATTCCAACCAATTACAGGTGCCCTGAAATAGAGTTCCTATTTTGCGGGGATACCACTGAAGCAGAAGTGGAGTTCCGCACCATGTATACCAAGGCCTTCAATCTGATGAGCATTGTCACATTATACAAGGTCAGTAATCAATGGTGAGGACCTTTGAAGGCCCATTGAAGTTCTGAAGGTGCTTTGAGGTCCTGAAAGCCCATCGAAGTTCTGAAGGTGCTGTGAAGTCCTGAAGGCCCATTGAAGTTCTGAAAGTGCTTTGAAGTCCTGAAGGCCCATTGAAGTGCTGAAGGTGCTGTGAAGTCCTGAAGGCCCATTGAAGTTCTGAAGGTGCCTTGAAGTCCTGAAGACCCATTGAAGTTCTGAAAGTGCTTTGAAGTCCTGAAGGCCCATTGAAGTTCTGAAGGTGCTTTGAGGTCCTGAAAGCCCATCGAAGTTCTGAAGGTGCTTTGAAGTTCTGAAAGCCGATTGAAGTTCTGAAAGCCCATTGAAGTTCTGAAGGTGCTTTGAAGTCCTGAAGGCCCATTGAAGTTCTGAAGGTGCTTTGAAGTCCTAAGGCCATCGAAGTTCTGAAGGTGCTTTGAAGTTCTGAAGGCCCATTGAAGTTCTGAAGGTGCTTTGAAGTTCTGAAGGCCCATTGAAGTTCTGAAGGTGCTTTGAAGTCCTAAGGCCCATTGAAGTTCTGAAGGTGCTTTGAAGTCCGGAAGGCCCATTGAAGTTCTGAAGGTGCTTTGAAGTTCTAAAGGCCCATTGAAGTTCTGAAGGTGCTTTGAAGTCCTAAGGCCCATTGAAGTTCTGAAGGTGCTTTGAAGTCCTGAAGGCCCATTGAAGTTCTGAAGGTGCTTTGAAGTCCTAAGGCCCATTGAAGTTCTGACGGTGCTTTGAAGTCCTGAAGGCCCATTGAAGTTCTGAAGGTGCTTTGAAGTCCGAAGGCCCATTGAAGTTCTGAAGGTGCTTTGAGGTCCTGAAAGCCCATCGAAGTTCTGAAGGTGCTTTGAAGTTCTGAAAGCCGATTGAAGTTCTGAAAGCCCATTGAAGTTCTGAAGGTGCTTTGAAGTCCTGAAGGCCCATTGAAGTTTTGAAGGTGCTTTGAAGTTCTGAAGGCCCATTGAAGTTCTGAAGGTGCTTTGAAGTCCTAAGGCCCATTGAAGTTCTGAAGGTGCTTGGAAGTCCTGAAGGCCCATTGAAGTTCTGAAGGTGCTTTGAAGTCCTAAGGCCCATTGAAGTTCTGAAGGTGCTTTGAAGTCCTGAAGGCCTATTAAAGTTCTGAAGGTGCTGTAAAGTCCTGAAGGCCCATTGAAGTTCTGAAAGTGCTTTGAAGTCCTGAAGGCCCATTGAAGTGCTGAAGGTGCTGTGAAGTCCTGAAGGCCCATTGAAGTTCTGAAGGTGCCTTGAAGTCCTGAAGACCCATTGAAGTTCTGAAAGTGCTTTGAAGTCCTGAAGGCCCATTGAAGTTCTGAAGGTGCTTTGAGGTCCTGAAAGCCCATCGAAGTTCTGAAGGTGCTTTGAAGTTCTGAAAGCCGATTGAAGTTCTGAAAGCCCATTGAAGTTCTGAAGGTGCTTTGAAGTCCTGAAGGCCCATTGAAGTTCTGAAGGTGCTGTGAAGTCCTGAAGGCCCATTGAAGTTCTGAAAGTGCTTTGAAGTCCTGAAGGCCCATTGAAGTGCTGAAGGTGCTGTGAAGTCCTGAAGGCCCATTGAAGTTCTGAAGGTGCCTTGAAGTCCTGAAGACCCATTGAAGTTCTGAAGGTGCTGTGAAGTCCTGAAGGCCCATTAAAGTTCTGAAGGTGCTTTGAAGTCCTAAGGCCCATTGAAGTTCTGAAGGTGCTGTGAAGTCCTGAAGGCCCATTGAAGTTCTGAAAGTGCTTTGAAGTCCTGAAGGCCCATTGAAGTTCTGAAGGTGCTTTGAAGTCCTAAGGCCCATTGAAGTTCTGAAGGTGCTTTGAAGTCCTAATGCCCATTGAAGTTCTGAAGGTGCTTTGAAGTCCTAAGGCCCATTGAAGTTCTGAAGGTGCTTTGAAGTCCTGAAGGCCCATTGAAGTTCTGAAGGTGCTTTGAAGTCCTGAAGGCCCATTGAAGTTCTGAAGGTGCTTTGAAGTCCTAAGGCCAGCCGAATCAAGTACTAGAGGCCAAGGAGGTCCAGACCTACCTCAGCTCTGGACTTGGACATTGTGCTGGAGCCAGAACACTTGCCGTCATATGGTCACTGACAATAACTAACAAGACATATCTTGAAGATCATGAGTGGGGCTGAGGCCAGAGTCTTGCTTCAATGTTCGGCACAGTTCTGGTCCATGAAACAGAGAAAGTGGCTCAGTGTTGCCCCTTCCATGCACATTTTCCGCACTTAGAACTCTGGAGCAACATTTACCTCACCATTCACACCGATCCTGGACCGTCTCCTAATCCCATTCAAGTTTCTTCTGCAGAGATATATGCTCATTGTCTCTTGCTGATTTGTGTTCCTGCTACTTATAATTCATTATTCATCCTGTCAACGAAGACTGTAATCTGATCATGACCTGCCAATATTTTCTATCCCTACCGACTGCCTCTTCTGTACAATATTTATACAAGTTAGTTGCCAAGACATGGTCAAATATAAATGTTCTGAAGGTGGTGCGACCGTAATCTGAGTCCTTCGGTTCTTCAAAATACAGACAGTAAACATACTGATGTTTGGTGGTAATTAATCAGTGGCTATCAATGCAACTAGAGGTTCTATGGCACTTTAACTGTAAAGGCAAATCTTTGGGAAATAACCAAAATTAACATTTGTATACTTTTCAACCTGAGTTTACAACTAGCTCCAAAAAATGGTTAACATGAAAAGTCTGGGTGAAAAATGAGTTAGCCCCGTATAGCTGGGGCAAATTATCTATTTCCTTAGGGCAAAGGACTTAAGTGGATTTCGAACCTGGACTTCAGTCTGTCTACTCTCAGTACATTTTCAACCATATTTTTTAATAAGCATGAGTCTTTCTCCCATTGCTTTGCATTCACTTTTCTGATGGAATAGTCCTTCTTTTCAGTTTCTCATAACTACAAGCAAAGATAACCCACGGGGATTCTAGACTGTGCAAAAGAACTGTGCATTGATGACGGAATCCTTCACAAACTCATTGGGGCACTTGGAATAGGCGCTGTACATTTAAACATTCATAACCAATAAGGTTTGCACTGACATTTTTGCAAGATGGTCTCTTTTCACTCGTAAAGAATAGGACGAGAAGGATTTGCCCGAAACTTAATTTTCTCTTTTACATCTGAATTTCAAGTAAAGTCATTTTTATGGGGTTCCTGAGGTTCATGCACTGCAAATTCATGCAATCAATTTGCCTAATTTGTTTGCCCCAGGCAAAATAAATTACAAGTAATATCTCCCATTATTTTCTTAACGGGATTGATGGTAGAGTATGTAAAAGCAAGGTGAAGGGAACTAATAGGGTCTTAAGTTCTCAATATGATTTGGTAAGTTTCATGTAGCAGGAATATGATGTTTTAGAGCTATAGACTTTCAGATTCTGTGGCACATGGTCGCCCTTGGCACTGCATTGTGCAGCGTTCACACCAAGCATTATAAATTGCTGTAGTTTTCTGGCTCACTAACCTCACACACTCGAAGTGGATAGCCTGCAAAGGCTTTATTTTTAAATTCATAGCAGAACAATAAGCATCTGACTATTACTTTGGTATTCGAATTCATCACCCATATCTGTTTTTCAAAAGGTTGTACCTCCCCAGTTCGAAATTGCTACTTTAAAATGAAACATATCCAAAGTAAAATAAAAAAATATTAGAACATGAAATGCTCATTTCAAAATAACTCTATTTTGAAAATACTTTAAAACTATAAGAATAAACAGCAGTGGCGGTGCCTCCATGAGGGCAGAGGAGCGTCGCCCCTCCACTGTGACTGCAGGAAACATGAAACATGAAATGGTAATAAAGCAAATTTATTACCATTTATTTTCATGCTAGTAGCAGCTGAGTCTGAGGGTGGGGTCATCAGCAGGGAGGAACAGTGTGCACTTCAGTTTAAAGTGTGCATGTCACTTTGGCCAGCTGTCTTGGGGCGGCCAGCCTGAAATGCGTACTTCCAACCCGAGCTGACTTAGACAGCTGGGTGGAGAGCAAGCACAGGCCCCCCGTGCCTGAAGAAGTGTAGAACTGTCATGCTCCAGCCAATCCTGGTGCTTCTCTCATGGTTCCTGATTAGCATCTGGAATGGTAGAGGGGAGTTGGCTGAGGCTCTGGGAGCCTGTGCTGGAACCGCCGACTGCTAAGCCAAAGAAAAACACCAAGCACGAGGCAGTGGCAAAGTTAATCTTTTATTTTTTATTTTAAGTTGAGTAAATTCACTGACAGACTATGTAAAAGTCGCAGTGCCTTCAGCCTCAAATCCAGAGCTTCAATAGTGGCCCATTATAAACACTGGTTAAAAAGGACCGCGATTGAGAGCTATGGCATTTAGCCTAAAGATACTGCTGTTTTATTTTTTGGCAGCGTCTGTCAGTAGGTTAAATATTCACTCCACCAGTTTTATTTGCCACTGGCTGCCACTGATGAACAGTGACAGGAAAAAGGTAAATCCCTGTGGCAAGAAGAGGCAGCAGAGAAGAAAGACCGGCAATAAGTGGAAGGGAGAAAATAAAAGGTGGAATTCAAGTCTCACAACCACCAAAAGAAACAAGCATTTACAATGCAATGGTCTCGGCATTGTTAAAGGTTAGAGCTATTGGCATTGCTCATGAAATTATTTGTATTTATGTTTTGGTTTTTAAAACATAAATAAATGGCATTGTCATTTACAATGCCAATAGCTTAATCGCTCGCAAATGCATGACCTATTGCATTTACACCCACACAGAGCCACACACACAAAGCCACCCACACACACATACAGAGCCACCCACACAGAGCCACCCATACAGTCATTCACATAGAGCCACCCACACACACAGAGCCACCTACACAGAGCCACCCTCACACCGACAGAGCCACCCTCACACCGACAGAGCCACCCACACATAGAGCCACCTACAAAAAAAGCTATCCACACAGAGCCACACACACACACACACAGAGCCCCCCCACCCCACCCACACACACACACACAGACACACACAGACCACACACACACAGAGCCACACACAGAGACACACACACACAGAGCCACACACACACAGCCACACACACACACAGAGCCACACAAACACAGACAGAGCCTCACACAGACAGAGCCACACACATACAGAGCCACACACACACACACACCCAGAGCCGTAAACACACACACCCAGAGCCACACACACACACACAGAGCCACACACACACAGACAGAGCCAGACACACACACACAGAGAGCCACACACACACCGAGCCACACACACACAGACAGAGCCACACACACACAGAGCCCCACAGACAGACAGAGCCACACATACATGCAGAGCCACACACACAGACAGACAGAGCCACACAGACACAAAGAGCCACACAGACAGAGCCACACACACACAGAGCCACACAGACAGAGCCACACACAGCCACACAGACAGAGCCACACACAGCCACACAGACAGAGCCACACAAAACCGGATCACAAGCAGGAGGGAACAGAGGCACGAAAAAACCAGATCACAAGCAGGAGGGAACAGAGGCATGAAAAAACCAGATCACAAGCAGGAGGGAACAGAGGCACGAAAAAAACAGATCACAAGCAGGAGGGAACAGAGCCATAAAAAAACCAGATCACAAGCAGGAGGGAACAGAGGCACAGAAAACGGATCACAAGCAGGAGGGAACAGAGGCACGAAAAACCGGATCACAAGCAGGAGGGAACAGAGGCACGAAAAAAACGGAATACAAGCAGGAGGGAACAGAGGCACGAAAAACCGGATCACCAAAACCGGATCACAAGCAGGAGGGAACAGAGGCACAAAAAACTGGATCACAAGCAGAAGGGAACAGAGGCACAGAAAACGGATCACAAGCAGGAGGGAACAGAGGCACAGAAAACAGGCATAGGTGCGTCTACGGAGGGGAGTGAATTGAAGCAGGGAACAGAGTCACAGGAAAAAAGGGATCACCAGGAGCGAACAGAGGCACGAAAAAGAGGATCACAAGCAGGGAACAGAGGCTGGATAAACTACTCACACACCACATACTGAATTTACATGTTGAAGAGTGCTAGAGGGGATGTACAATTATAGTATTATACTGAGTGGAAGCGCCTTGCAAGCCTCCTCACACACTGCATAGTACACGCACAAGGCCCCCTCACCTCAGAGCTGCGGCAGTGGTGAGAGCTCCACCACACTGCCCAGACTGCGGAACTGCGACGAGCCTTGGGAGCGCTTCTGGCGCTGCGCTTTGCGCACAGATTTGCGCGTGAATCCATCCACCTTCTCTGCTGCAGAGATAGCCGACATGGCTACGGCTATGCTGGCGGCTCAGTCACCGGCAGCGCTCAAAAGCTGCTGTCCGCCCCGTTCTCTCGGTCACTTCTCGTCCCGCACATGCCGCGGGGTACGTTCATGTCCACCCGAAGGCTGCTGGCTCTGGCCCCCTTGAAACAGACGCCGCTTGTAAGTGCAGAGTGGCCTACTCCCCCGGGCTTCCACTCCTGCCCTCTCCTGTTAGTCCCCAACCCCTTGCCCAATTCACAACCACCACAGACCGGGCCCAGCGCTCGAGCACACCCCCAACCGACAACACTACGAGTAGAGCCCGCGATGTAGACATAGAGAGCAGACTAGAGCCTTTTCTGCAGCCACTGCTCTCCAAGTGAAGGCGCCATTTTTGACAAGTCAATGATCGACAACAGGCGCAAACGAAACACTTTATTAAATTACAAATCAAATTAAATGTAAACTGAACTTCAATTAACTAGTTATATTCAGGTATAAATAACAATTCAACATTGATATATTTTAAAAGGTTCCACATTTTTAAAGTAGATAGCTGCCACTTATTAACGCATGTTGATGTGTATACATTGTCTAAATTCTGTTTTCTAAACGACGTTCTATTTTTTTTGCAACTACTGTTGCGCATTTCCAGTCACGTTCTGACATGCCCGCCTAGCATCTACAGTTCTGAAACCACTCTACAGCAAGCGTCCTAGATAATGAGTCCCTTTTCTAGATCCCAGCGAGGCCCCACAATGACGTGGTGGGAGTCCCTGAAGGCGGGAGCCAATCCCAGCGCGGCAGGCCGATGACGCTGCCGCAATCCCTAGGGGCAGGAACAAACCACAGCGCTGCAAACCGATGATGTAAGCCCCGTCCTTTTCAGACTGGGGGGCGTGTTTTTAGGTTTGAGTGACTGAAGACGTCACTGAGAGAAAGAACCTAAAAAACACACCCCTGAGTCACAAAAAGACGGGGCTTAAATGGAGTGGCGCCCCTCTCCTCGAATTGCTGGCCAGCATTTACAAGGCGAGGCAATGGAGAAGAGGGGCGGGTTTAAGCCCCCATACTGTAAAACATAAAATCTCGGCGGCGCGACACTGCTGCGCAGTGTACGCTAGGCCGAGACCTAAAAAGGGAAACCAGAATAGGCAGAGCCAATAGGTCTCACCTTTGGTACGTTTTTGCTTTGACAATGATTTTTTGCGATGCTGTATAACATCCCAGATGTCCTTTTTTTCTTCCTCATGGAGAAAATATTGTTCCCCACTCAGAAGTTTATTTACAAGCAGCCCGTTAAATATAGGGATGTTCCCTCCCCATTCTCAACATGCAAACACATCTACTCCTGCTCTGACAGCACCACATTTGTTTGTGTTTCCAGGATGGAAAACTCCATGAAGGTGGTATTTAAATACTCAGACGCCAACGAGTTTAGGGGTTTCATCCCATTGTCATAGTGTCCTTAATTGAAGCATGGTTGAAAAGTGTCAGCACTCTTAATGACTCTTCTTCTTCTTGTTTTTGCTGTTGCAGGGAGCATGGTATGCTATATATTACATAGAATGCGCTTTTGATCTTTCTCAGTTCCCTACTCCTCATTAATTACTTGCTTCTCAATTTTGTGATTGCTCCATGCTTATTTACTCTGTTTTTATTAGATACAGTGTATACTTGCACTGCTGACATCATGGAATTGCTTTTTTTTACCCTTCCCCCATTTCATTTCTTATTTATCACTCCATGGGAGTGCATGTTTGACTCCTTCGTTTGCTTAACTCGCGGAGAGGGCAGTTCCACTCTTTCCCTGGTTCTTAAACCTAACCCACCCAGCCACTCCTTTGCCATTCTCCCTCCTAGCAATCCTCTACAGCACACCAGGTGGCAGACGGCGGGCTGGGAATTTTGCCCTGCAGGCTCTCCTGCAGCCCTTTCTGGTGCCTTGTGGCACGCCCTTCCCCACTATGCCCCTCTCCCACTTAAAACTATAGAAAGCATTGTTTTCCACACCTTAGAGTATAGAACACATTGTTTTATATATTTTCAATATAGTCTCTAAGTTGTGGGACACAATGTGACAACAAGACCTACTGACTATTTTGAAAGTATAGAATTCACTCTCATACTTTTGGACTGGCCACCACAAAGCATCGTCACGTTGCATCAAGCAAGGTGGCAGCCATCTTAAGAGTCTGGAATCATGGATTTCTTTTCTTTCAAGATGGCCTCCATGCTGCCTCATCTCTTGGCGTCATGCAATCTGACATCCAGCTTCAAAATATTTATTACTCTAAAGGGGAGAAAACAATGTTTCTTATAGCTATAAAATGACCAATCACTTCTGTCAGGGTTGCTAAAGCTGCGTATTTTAAAAGCATCTGGCATCGGCAAAGCCTATATAGGTAGCTGTGCAATATTTGCAAATTGAGGCCCATTAGCTTTGCCAGTGCTTATTCAATTGGAATGTTGATTAATCTCTCTGCCTAGTAACTATGCTTTACCTACGGATGCTGTGATTCTATCACTGAGTCGATATCCAGATGATTAGCATCAACGTGGCCCATTAGCATGTAATTAGTTGCTGCATAAACTGTATGTAATAAAGTTAATATTTTAGGTTTATGTAGACCTTGCTTTTGAAGGTTTGTCTAGCTCTGCACTATAAATAACAGGTATTGATATTACCGAAATTAAAGATAAGCACACTCCTGTTCCCAGAAAGATGAAATGTGGAGTCCCTGATCCAAAATGATGGCCTTCAGGTTACACACAGATCTCATAAAAATGCTTCCCTCAATGAACCTTGCTAGCTAAAAGGACAGAGGGTCTGATTACGAGTTTGGCGGACAGGGTCACTCCCTCACAAATGAGACGGATATCCTGTCCGCCGTATTACAAGCTCCAAGTTCCATAGAATATAATGGAATTGCAATATGGCCGATGGGCTATCCATCACGTTTGTGACGGAGTAACCCTGCCTTCCAAAATCAGACCCGGAGTCCTTTTGTCCTAAATGTGAATCACTAGTGCACTCGCGCCTGTCTGCTACCTAGACAACAGGATGATGTGCGCCACAACTTGAAGAAGTGTACAGTGAACAAGATGCTCCATTGAGGAGACAGGGGGTTCCTCTGAGGGGACGGGGGTTCACACTTTGTGCGTTTCTCCCTGGCTGCAATTCTACTCACCTTATCTAATCTGGCTTGGGTACATGTTTCCTACAAAACATACTCCCAACAAAACATACACCACTGATGTAGTCTCTGAATCCCAGGACTAATCACTTCAAGCTCTTCTTTCTCTGAATACCATGTCCCCATGGGCTGCTGCTCTCTTGCACGTGCGTAACGGACACTAAGAGGATGCTTGAACACTTTCAGTCCACAAAAATTGGGAAGTAAACGATTTGAAACTTTTTTTATATGGAGAGTACTATGCAAAGGGTTAGAAACACATTTTTTTGTTTATTGACTCTTGCAGGTAATATCTACAGCCGAGGCCCTGGAAATGCACTAAAAAGAGAATGTAAATATTGCTAAACCGAATCTTAACGGAATTCATAGAGAAAGCCATATTTGCAGGAATTGTTCGTCAACATGAATGTATTTTCACCAATCCATTTGTCACAGTTTCCAGCAGTCAATTAGCGATCAATTAACTACAGCCATTTAATTAAACAGTGGCACTATTTTTTTCACTTAAAATCAGTCAATATTCGGAGTCCATTCCTTAGGAGCAAGTCATTGTCGAAACTACCAGTAGCAAAACAGTGCACACTAATTGATTTGCCAATAATGTCCTTCTGCTTCTCATAGTCTATCGGTTAGGCCGGGAGTATACTATAATACAAATCATGGAATATGGAGTTAATGAAAATTTAATTTACTAAATGACAATATCCAGCCTTTACTAAACAAAATATTCAGTTTCTGGTAGCTTGGCATAGAGTAGTCTGACTTAACTTAGAAGCAATGTATAAAGAATTTATATGTGCTTCAAACAGTAATAAAGTGGAAACACAACGCAAGAAAAATCCCTCTCCGATTTAGAAGAATAGAGAAAGATTTTATAAATTATTTGACACTAGGACAACAAAATCCTAGCAGTAGAACTAGCGATATGTAATTTTAAATATTTAGGGTAAAAATACCCCCTAAAAACACAAAGCTCCACTCGCAATTATCTGGTTTTGCGAGTCTGTGACAAAGTCACAAGTTCAGGCCGACCGCAATGGAGCATTGGCCGACTACAGGGACCCAGTTAGGCCAGCTGAGCAAAGTACCTTAAACCATGGTTGCTAAGCAATGCAGTCCTGCGTGAGGGATGTGTTGCACAGCAAGGCAATGCGGTGTCCTGGCATGGAGGTTCATCACACAGCGGCATTCTGATGAGTTGAAGGCTGTGGTGCCCAGTCCAGTGTCGGGGATGTGTCGTGTAGCGGTTCCGATGTGGAGTCTTTGGGAGGTGATACGTCATGCTTTGGTTCAGATGCAGGGTTTTGGGGGGCGATGCATCACGTTGCATCAATTCCACAGCTGGCTTGGTAGGGCACCTTGAAGCCCATTTCTAAGGGTCCAGGACTGGGGTAGACCCGCTTGGGAGAGCAGATCTCCCACCTGACAGAGGCCAGGTGCGGGGTTCAAGGATATTGGAGCCTGTTCTGTCTCTGAGGTCTGATCTGGAGGCCAGCCAACTAGTTCTTAGAGTCACTCTGGTGGTCCTAGGTTGAAGATGCAGTTCCAGTTCTTCTCACTCAGGCAGAAGGAAGCAGGGCAGCAGAGAGAAAGTCTTTCTCGCAGCAAAGCTGCACAGCAGACCTTCTGCTAAGTCTTTCACAAGTCCAGATGTGAACTGAAGAGTTGAGCCTGAGGTTCCATTATTTATACCTGGTGCCCACTTTGAAGTAGGAGAATGTCCTGGATGTTTCTACCCCCATAGGGGACAGGCATCCTCTTCCCGCCTGCCCTGGCCTCAGATTGTCTGGGGACACAAAAGACTTGTGACAAACCCTTTGTGAGTGTGTTCAGGCAGCTCCTACCCCCTTGTCAGAGTTACCCATCCTGCCAACACCTATCTTCCCTCTGTCTTATCGTCTTGGAGCAAGCCACAAAGACCAACGGCCAGCTACGCCTAGTCATGTGACCAAGGGACAGGCTGCCAGCACTAAATGGATAGGACAAGCAAATGGCAACTTTCTAAAAGTGCTGTTTTCAGGATTAGGATTAAAAATTGGCTTTACCATTAAAGTGGGCTTTTAATTGCAATTCTTTATACACCAAACTCTACTTGTCTACCCGATCCCAATTAAAAGTTATCACCTTTTAAATGTAATAAGGCCGCCCAAGGAGAGGTAGGCCTTTCAGTAGGAAAAAACGTATTTCAGTGTTTTTCACTACCAGGACTTGTAAAAATAAAAAGCACATGACCACCTTTTTTTAAATACACTGCATCCTGCCCTATAGGCAATTTAGGGTCTACCTTAGGGGTGACTTATATGTATTAAAAGGGTACACTTATGCCTGGCAAAAGATGTATTTCAGCAGGCCAAAATGGCAGTTTAAACTTCACACAAGTGCTGCAATGGCAGGTCTGGGACATGTTTAAAAGGCTAATCAAGTTGGTGGCACACTCAGTGCTGCAGGCCCACTATTAGCATTTATGTTACAGACGCTGGGTGCACCTGGTACCACATTACACGGGGGTTAGACATACATAAAATATGCCAATTGGATGTAAGCGAGTGTTACCATGTTCAAAGGAGAGAGCACAAGCACTTTAGCACTGATTAGCAGGGATAAAGTGCTTAGAGCCCTAAAGCCAGCAAAAATAAAGTCAGTAAAAACAGAATTCTGGAATGCAAACATTTGGGAGAAAACCATACCAAAGATGTCAGGTCCTTTATATCTTTATTTAGAGACGACCAGAAAAAAAGGCTAGATTTGTTTTCAATGTAAAAGGGTCCTATATCCATGCTCAGCCATACCTTATCAATCAAAAACATGGAATACATTCCTGGTGAGCCTAAATGTCAGTTCTAAATTCTTTCAATTTGTACAGACAACTTTTGTGACACCTACCCACCTGTTCTCTGATCAATATATTTTTGTACATTACTCCTCTTGCCTATTTTAGGCATTTGCTCTGATGTCCCTGAACAGTATCAGAACTTTATGGAAACCAGTAAATATATAATAATAAAACAATAGCTTTTACGTTATGCACATTTTTACGTGCTGGACATGTTTGTAAATGGTTGACAGGGAGGATGTTGAGTGGCGTCTACATTTTTACAATTGCTTGTTGTTTGAAGAACGTGGCAGGCTGTTTTTAAATGCCTGTATGATTATTGGCTGCAATATAAGTGCTTGCAGTTGGGATCTTAATCGAAATTTCGTGTATTTTTTACTTTGCAAGTGTGCTAGCTCAGTATTTGTGCAGTGCCTCTGTGTTTATGACTCGTTTGTTAGCATTATTTGCATTCATGACATGATTTCTTTGGTATGCGCTAGCATACCCTTGCACGTGATGATTACAGACCTGTTGTGTTTTCACTTGGCATTAAAGATACGACAGGTGCTTGTTGATGTGGATGAATGCACCCCATAATACCAAACTGTGACACACCGCCACTTCCGCAGAGATGGCTGGAGAAACCTGCTGAGAAATGTCAAAATTACTTTTAAATGCAGGGTGGCCCATGAAGGTGTCCCCAGAAAATCAAACAGTATTAATATTGTTAATTATTTTTATTTATATAACTGTGTGTTTGATTATCTGCAGTCACTGAAGGTTTTCAGCACTGCATGCCAAATATTTCAGACAAAGACAACACAAGTGAGCACTTGCATGGAGTGCAAACCCACAGTTTAGTATACCAGCTGCATTTCTGGAAGCTGTGATGCTTATCAACGAAAAGCTTTGCAATCATCTAGTGTCACGACTTATACAAGAGAAGGTCTCTCCTGAGAGACAGGCATGTTCTACTATTTTCTAGCGGTACAAGCACATTTTAGTATGATGTATACATGATGTACAAATGAAGGACATCTGTAACAGATTTCACAGAGCATCCGGTAACCCAAAAGAGAGACATATTGTAAGTATTCCAGTATAACATCAGTCCATTGTTAATAAGTGTATGTTGACCTAATACGCCTTCTTAGCTTTCTTTAAACTATCTCTAAACCCAGATAAGTTCAGGGTCCAAGTGAAAAAAACAAATATTGTTTGTGTGCTTCTGTAAGGAAATGGAGTTTAAGGCGTGTTCTACATTTGGCACACCTCTTTTCATCAAGAATATGACCTGAAGTTTGTTTGATAGTCTGGAACATGTGTTTGGAAGGTTCTTTCTCTAGCTTATGTCCGAATTTATGAACATGTTTTCCTCCAGTCTGGGTAGAAGTGCACTGTTTCATTGTGTAGCATCCATTTCATGGGGTGCCCTGTGGTCTCGAAGGATCAGTCTCTCAGTGACTTCCCCTCCCACATTCTGTCCATTGACACTGTGCACCCTGCCCAGACACTGCCTTAAAAGCACATCATTAGTCTGCTCTGCTTAGGGACATTACATGTGATGCAGCCATAATTGAACCCATGCCACATGGTTGCCGTGCACTAAGAGAGTCAGGGAATTATGCACCACCCCTTTGTTCGTCTGACCCTTAATTGGAAACCCAAAGCTCAGTTAAGTGCATAAATACTGCATAACCAAGTTTAGGCCGTGCTATGACTCGGTTTATTAGGAATTACAACTGTCAAGGCCCTTCAGTGTTGCTGCTCTCAGTCACATAACTGACAGAGCGTAGGTGAACATCTGCTGCAATGATATTTGTTCCACTACATTTAATAAATGAATTACAATTGTAAAAAAAAACTTAGAAGCATTGAAGCTTCACTCTCGAGCAGACTTCCAGTGTTTCATCCACCCATATGCAGAAACACCTACACATGGAGAGAAAACCTCATTTTCTGGCGCCAGGCGTCCACAGTTTTTTTTTTGCATCTAGAATCTGGCATTCGAAATTGAAGCAGCATTTCTTGTCGTGAACGAGCTTTTTTAAACATATCCGAGTGCACGGAAGTACGTATCAAGAGAAGAAATGATTAGTTTGTAACATGCCCATAATAATGTCACTGCATTAAGACCATGCACCGAAAACGTCAAGTTAAGCATTTCAATTGTTATGATGTACAGTATACGATGTGCACAGGTTTGTCAATAACATTCACTTTATGATTTTAGCACGTTAGTGTGTTGTGTTCAGGTGCTGACTGAAAAAGTATGTTAATGCTTCTCCTTTACGGAGATGGAAACCTATGACTGGTATAAATATTTACCATATTTCTATTAAAGGTACGCTGCTATTTAAAGACCATATGGAAGAGCCAGTGACAGGTACTTATGTGCAATATTTCTTCTTATATTTCTTTAAAGTGTATTAATACAACTATACATATGGCCAACTAGGCCTTACTGTTACTGTTTGGATGTTCCATATGTCTGGTAGCAGCGCGTCATACCCTTAAAAAACAGCACACAGATGATTACCTCGAATGTCTACGTTTCATAGTTTCACGGTAGGAGGTGTCCACTAGGAAGGCCTTTCAGAAGCATATGCTCTCCGCACGTTTAGTAGGTAGGGTGTTATAAAACAATAACAACACACCTAGGTTGTTTTCCGACCACACATGCTTCAGCCTTGTTTTACCCTTGCTGTGATGAAAGTACACCACAAAAACTGCAATAGTCTAGACAAATGTTGAACTATAAAAAGTATATGCAACAAACCTCAATAAGTAATGTTAAGTGTGCTACCACTACAAAGTCCATAAGAACAATCCAGTAAGACTTCCACCTTGCACTTCACAAGCTGCCTTAGTTCCACCTGTTCCACTAAATGGATGTGGTCTCTTTTTAGAGTCAATGTTTGGTTTATGGCATAAATGGTAGGGAAGTATGTATTTTAATAAACTTCTTAATCACGCTATAAAAAACTAAAAATTCTCTAGGATTCTCTTGTGGCTGGTTTGCTGAGGGGGCAGATGTTGTGATTCTGCATAAGGAAGTGTTCTACAATTTCTGTCCACAGTCACTTACATGCCCTAGACTCATTTAGTAATATCCTAACATTTCAAATTGACACGTAGAGCTTATACTTAGTATTGCTCATTACGGGGTTTTCATTGCTTATTCCTATTCATTAGTATTAATTTTCCATAAATCATTACATTTAAAATTGTCAATGAAAGGCTCACTTCATAAAGTCTTGGAGCACATCTTCTTTGGAAATGTATTTACACTTGTGCAGCATAAGGGTATACTGAAGTATAAACACTAAAAAACGTTTACAGATAAGCAAGGCATTCAATTCAACGTTAATGACCGGCAGAAAGCCAATTATGTCCCGACACATTAGTGAAAGCTTATGTGTAATCTTATGAAGTGGGTTTGTTAGTGTTAGCAAATACCTGTTAGCATCCAATATATCAAATTTGCAACTTTGATTCTGTATAGCCTCCTTATAGAGGCACATTTGTAGCCCATTGAAATCTGATACACGATGGAAATACAAACATACAAAGCTTGGTGTGTTGTGACTACAGACATCAATGTATGCTTAAAATCAATTACCACACATCCAAAACACACCTTCTGAACTTACGTGTCTGCTATAATGTAACGCAATGTATGGAGAATCTTGTAATTTTTCTTAGAAGTCATGCAACGTATGTTCTCAAAATGTCTTACCTTGGCCCTATTAGTACTTTGCAGATCTGGAACCTTCATGTTGATTATTTGGAGGTGGATTTTCACTATACCACAGCAGAAGGCAAGAACAACACCTCCCCCTATATATAGCAATGTGGTCTGTCATACTGTAGTGGTCATTGTAGTGTTATTGTAGCGGGTTGCTTATTCGAGATACAGTTGTATAAACAGTGGGGTGCAACGCCTTTATTTGGCCATCTCTTAATATATTCCATTTTGTATGTCTTCATTATCTGCATCTCCTATACAATGATATATATGTTCTGATGGTTTCAAACAAAATATTCCTCTAAAATTGAAGCATACAGCTTTCAAAACATCTGAAGGGGTTCTGTTAAACTTTCAAAAATATACACTAGTAACTGCTTTATTTAGAGTTTGGTGGCTGCGATACTTCATAAAAACGTGGTAGATATTCCATCTAGCATATTTTAGGTGCCATTGGCTGTAATAGAAAATCTCATCTACCATGTTTTAAGTGCCATAGGCTTTAATGTACTTGTAATGTGGTGAACAGAACATCCACCATATCTGTGACGGAGTATACCATCTACCAAACTGTAAATAAATCCCTAAATTCTCAACTGCATTGCTGCAAATGTCGACTGATATGTAATGCGCTGCATGGAACAAACAAGCATATGGTGTGTGTTTAATATATTCAGCCATATCACCATGTATGTAGTGCGCACACAGGTAGCATCCAACAAAGTCCTTTACAATTTTTAATTGAACAATTGCATTACATTTAAAAAGAACATCAGCTTTCACAATTTTAGGCAACCACTCCCAGTCAAGTGGGAGAGCCAGGATTAGAACCTATTTCCCCAGATTCAATAGCCTGTAAACTACCCACAGGAACACACCTCCTCATCTGTACAGTATGGAGAGATATAAAGATGATCTGCATGTGATGTGAATTCTTAATTATCAGCTATGTACTTAAAAAAAAAAAAATTAAAAACATTTACTGGTCTAGTCTCTAGACTGACATTGAGGGCCCAGTCACAGTAGCTGAAACATGCACCTGGAAATTGAGCACTGCCTAATCCGATTTATTGTGGAGCGCACAAATTCGGAGGTGTGCAGTTTGCACCCAATTCTGAGTTAGGCTCCTCACAATGGGCAATAACTCACCTATAGCTCATTGTGGTCTATATTTTGAGGTGCACAAACAGTGCATGTGCACTATTTGCTGCTGCAATTTGCAGCAGGGTACCACTGCTCCAACTCACAGGAGCAAACATCAGCGATTTGTGCACACATTGTAATATTCTTTTAGGGCACAAATAGGACTTTCACTAACATCAGGATGAGAAGCCACATCATAATTAGGCAGGTGATCCCACAGTGGTGCTTCAGTCTTATATTCTGTCATGTGAGCAGAAACAACCTCATAAATCCCGAATTCCCAATAACCCCAGATTGAAACACATCAACGAGTTACACCTTGGCTCTTCAGAGCCCACTTTAAGAAAGGGTTGACCAGTTCTGTTGCATTTGCATCACTTCCCTCTGTTCTAGGACAAAAAGATAGGATAAAATAGAGACGTTTTGGTTGTGTCCTTCAAGGTCAGAGAACCTAAGCCACCAAATAGAAATTCAATCAAAATGTTGTCAAACAAATCAATTCCTGTCTTTCATAACGTGGACACCAAATGTGATTTTATGCTTCATAACTTTTGGCGGTTTCAAAGGTATCTGCCTTGTCATTTTATTTAGCAGACAAAACCCAACCTCACTTGATGTTGCATCGTTCTATGCCACCGTTCGAGCAATAGAAAGACAATGGAAGGGAGTGCCAAAGAAAAGAAATACAATTGAGATCGGAAACAATAGATTTGCATAGCTCAAAAAACATTGAATAATTTGGACATTTCTGAGATTCAGCAATGGTCGTCCATGCTCCAGAATGCAAATACATTAGCTTTGAGTTTGGGATGAGGGCATTCGTGGTCTGTCCCATAGTGAGATTTACAAAATAGAAGATAACAGTTGAACCACACTCATTGTAGTTAAAGCAGGGACACAAACACCTCCCGAGCTCTGTAAACTGATGGCAGAAATACCATTCTTCGTCCTGTCTTCAGCCACTTCTCAGTCCTAAAAATTCCCCGATCATCCTTCCAAGCATTTACTAAACCACCATGGACCTTAATAGAGCGATTGGTCAAGCTTTTAACAGTTGCAGCCAACTGAGTCATAATTAAATGTATCATGAATACGCCTACAGGAATCCGTTCACTGCTCTTGATATGCAGGTTCAGAGGTTTCGCAAATTTTAACCAGTGCACATGTTCCAAAAACCTCTGAAAACTGAAGGAGCACATCCAACAAGAAAATATCTGCCTTGACCATTTCATACTGTCATACAAAGGATAGGAGCCTCTGGACCTTCTGCCCTTCACTCCCCCGTAAGATTGCTTAAATGCTTTAACTGTGCATACCGAGCAGATATGGTGAAGACAGATTACCGATCTAGAATGAGTTGTCTTTGTCCATTACTCGGTAGAAAGGGTCTTCCACGTAGTCTAATGTGATTCATTATCCTGGGTCCAGTCTTGAGCCCAAATTGTGATGGACATCAAGAGAAGCCGTTTGTTGAAATGCAGAACTGCGGTTTGATGCTGAAACCGTTTTAAGGAATCTCGCCGAAAAAAAAGGCAGTAGTTAAGTCTCATCTGTCTAATAAGTCCACATATGACCTTGGTGTCTTGAGAATTGTGTTGTTACAAGCTTGCTTTATGTATGGAATTGTAACACTTATTTAGGATAAAGTCAGGAATGCACATTTTAATCACAAATCACTGCCCTCTAGAGATAATACCGAAAAATGTAAAAATTAAGAATGCTAACAAAACGTCTATATTTTTCTTTCTTTCATTGAAACATATAAAATAGAAAAGCATAGTTTACTCCTAACACAAACACGTGGACACACACACATACTAAAATTCACACATGCAATCACGGTGATGATAGTTGAAGATATAATTTAAAAAATGTCCAACCACTCATTACAAGAAATGAAGGTATGTACTATACTACTTCTAGGAATATAGCATTATCAGTAACATAATACATTATGTTATATTGCTGCTGTGTTGAGAAGCAAAGTTTGTGCATCTGATGTAAAATGAAAGAGCCATTCCTATAAAGATAAATGTCCCACTGTAGTTGAAAAGTGTCATCCGGAGACACATGTGACAATCAATGGGCAGTAATGCATTAAGGTCTCTTTGCCAATATTCGACAAGTCATTGGCAAAGATACCGCAGTTACTGCTGTTCTCCAGTTTGCTCATAAGGTGCTGAGGACTAATTGCTTTAAGGTACATTCTTAATTTTTTGGGTGAATTTGATTTTGCAAATAATACAATATGTTTCAATATTCTCAAAGTGTGCATGATTAAAGAAATCCTTAAAAGGACTTCTCCTTTCGCTTCCTCCTCCCTCTTTCTCTCATTTAGTTCCTTTATTGTGTACTTAATAAACATCGATTTCTTTGATTTGTGCTAATATGAACTGCTATGTTTTGTCCACAGCATGCAAAAGGAAAGATCAAGAGCATGTGAAGGATAGAGGGAACACACCTAAAAAGCCTAGGCTGGTCTTCACAGATGTCCAGCGTCGAACTCTACATGCAATATTCAAAGAAAATAAGCGCCCATCCAAAGAATTACAAATTACCATTTCCCAGCAACTGGGGTTGGAGTTGAGTACCGTCAGCAACTTCTTCATGAATGCACGGAGAAGAAGCCTTGATAAGTGGCAAGACGAGGGTAACTCCAGTTCAGGAAATTCATCTTCATCAAGCACTTGTACCAAAGCATGAAGGAATAACCACAAACTAAACCTCGGTGGAAAAGCTTTAAAACAAAGACCAGGACCTCAAGATAGCGGGTTTAAACTGATAACTGTTTGAACAAATGTTATTTATAAGTCCAAAGAAACCAAAGACTTAGACACCTACATTATGACTTTGTACTGAGACACCCACTTTAGTAGGAGGAGGACGACTACCAAAAACAATGGAAGATAAAAAAAATCACACTGGGCCTGCACCTTCATCCATCTTCATGTTCACTGTACTTGGCTGTCTGGTGGTTTGGAGCATAGTGATTTATCGTCATTGAATGGGCATCTTTCCAAATGTGACTCTTCATTTCCACGTGGATGCCATGAAGGTGTATGGTGTATCAGTACTGTGTACATACCAGTGATTGGACATGGTCAAAGCTGGTCTGCAGAATGGGTAGAGACAGTGCAAGACCAAAAACATTTTAGAGTCGTCTGAGTTCATTTGAATGGTGGTGTGTTTGCTCTTGTATAATCTGGATTTAGTGATTCAAGACCCAAAATCTAAGTCCAAACCGATGGCAAAGAAACTTTGAATGGCACCCAAACTAGTGCATTCTCTTTGTTTGTTAAGGAATGTTCAAACCAAAACCAAACACAATTCCTTAAGCAGAAAAATATCTAAGTAAACTAGGAACCAAAGAACACAATGAATATTTCATTGCAGGTATTTTATTGCAACAATTTTAATATTTCAAAACTATTTTTACACAAAATATTTAGAGTGGTAGGAGTAGGTCAGTTTCATTTACCAGAAATAGGATGTACAAGTGATTGTTATTTGCAATAGTTAGACTAACCCATGTTTCTATTGGAAAGAGTGAATGCTGTTCAAGAACAATCATCCTAAGATCTAATAACGGCACCATTCATTTTTGCTTGATAGTGCATCTCATATACCTTGACAGCTCTAAAAGTTATCTAAAATGTCAAATTGGGCTGACACCTAATCTTCACCAATCAAAAAGTAGGGATAGGCTAAAATTCCTCCATTTGGAACTATAGAGCAAGGAGTCAGAAAGTAGCCAAAGATCAATAGCTTTAATGGAAAATTCCATCACAATGACTTTGAATAGGGGGTAAACAATCTATACATATGCCTGAATATCAAACTGTGGGCAAACACTTTGATGGAAGGATATGCAATGCTTGCTTTTGAGACAGGTCTTTTAGACCGCTCGTTGCAGAATAAGTTATCACGCTGTCTTATACATTCAGCCGACATGAATGAAGCCAGTAAACCATCCATGTAAATGCAAAGCACTCAAGATCACTATACCCTCCATTTTCAGTTTTCACAGCATGACATTTTAAACACCTTAGTTCTAATTGAAACACATAAAACATATTCCATGATCTAGGCATGGTTTCAAAGCTCACCACTAACCCCACTTTGTGGTCTAGTCACCTACATAAATGATGACTAGCTACTCCAAACCCAAATGCACAACAAATCCAAGTCTAGCCAAACCACCCATACAGACATCATATAACAGCAGACCTTGCTGCTCTTACAAACAGATAATAAGAATAATTCCTTCTTTCTTAAACAACCTTCATATGGGTTCTGCATTTGAAAGGCATATCTTTGTGCCTGATATTATTCAATCTAAGTTGCCACCTCCAAGTCCATTTTTTAGCCTTATTCAGAAGCAGGTATTTTCTACTTCCTTTGTGTTATGAAATCCATAGTAGGTCATTGTATCATAATAGAATAGTCTGTCACATTAATTTTCTAAAGTGCCCTAGACCAAAGACTGGCTTTGGTACATGCCAAATGTCACCTCTCTTTATTCAGAAAGAACTTGATTTAACAGCTGTCTTTGCGAAATGTCACATTGTCCGTTCCGATTCAGTTTGCCCCACTAACGAGGCTGTTAGACTTGTGCACATGTCATTTAAATGAATGCTTTACTGAAGGGCACATGGTTGACATCGATCTCTCTGTTCTTGTATTGCTTTTCTATCTCCTTGATCCTGGTCCAAAAAATAAGATTTACCTGGTAAAATATCATGATAAATAATATGACCCAGGACCTCACTCATTATTTTTAGAATATTCAACTGATCTTAAATCTATGCATGACCCAAATGTTGATTTTCTGATACATGTCTTCCCAGCTATTATCCTGCTCCTACTATTTTAAAGTAATGACACATCTACCAGTCTAAAAATATGTAGAACCTCTTCTAAAGGGAGTGATTAAACCTGGATGCCAGTAGTGCTCAGTGATTTCAAATCAAAATATGTGATCAAACCATGCGTTATCATTTGGGTACAGAAATTATTTTTTTAAGAGCACAAACAAAATAATTCTAGATTGATGATTATGTGATTAAATAATGGAGATGACAATTTCAGGAGTGTTGCTTTCATTTTCAGTTCATTCTCCATATAAAGTTTGCGCCAATAAAACAACAATGGGCTGCTTGTTGTTAATTGTTCATATCAGCCATTTTGAAATGAGAGGTTTCATTAATATTTTCAGTATAATAGGATAATAAGGAGTTTCAAAAACAACTTTGGATGCATAGATTTAAGTCCAAGGGCAGTAAACACATTAGATTCAGTCAATTTCCCCATAACTAAGCAAGACTTACCACTACCCCCTATTCAAGATAAATGTCTATATTCTTCTCTGTGGATGTAGTTTACCTTGTAGAAGCTTTACTGTTGCACTAAGTTTACTTCACAAATGCTGTCAAGACATCTCCTGATTGGGGTAGCATACACTCCCCAAGATAATGGCAATTCAGATAGCTCAGGAAATGAAGCAACTCTATGTGTAATGTGCAGGTCATGGATTGGAATCCTGGCTGGAATGACTGTGCTTTCACTCCTTCTGAGGTTGATACATTGAGTACCTTGGAGTTGGGTAATCGTAACACTGTTTTTTAAAAATTGACTTTTTCCATCCACCAGAAAACTCCTTATTTCTATTCTACAAGTAGCTATGAAAGAGCTGTCCAAATAACTGAACACACTTAAAGTATGATGTTCTACGCTTACAAGTCTGGGCTGTGTTTCTATTAGTTTACTAAGACCACTTATATTTTGAATTATATCTTCCTTTGCAATATGCTGCGGCATTGTTATTCTTAATGCCACTACAAATTGACATTCTGAATTCAGTTCAAATTTAGCTGTGAACATACTACTAGATCTAGACATAAACCAAAAGCCAAATCCACTTTGATAGAGTGAAAGGTACAGTTTGTTAACTGGACCTGAAAACAAAATGTTCATATTAAGCAAAGTTATATTGAAGCTTAACATGTTTCGTTATTGAAACTAACAGTCTTCATTTCCTGTGCCAGACTGCCTGGTTGCAGGTTTGTTTACAGTCATATTTGTGGGGAGGAATATGAAATGAGTTTGGTAAACTCCTGTCCAGCACCTAATAGCTCCCTTGTTCTTAAAAATGTAGAAGATCCAAAACAACTGTTTACTACATAAGCTTAACAGTCCACCGAGAGGAAATGTACAAACTTAGTGCTTATCTAGAGTTTGGTGGAAGGTTACTCCACCACAAATATGATGAATATTCTGTCCACCTTACTCCAAGCGAATTATACCCTAATGACCTTGCATTAAGTAGACTGAGTTATCGCCACATTTGTGATGGAGTAACTATCCACCAAACTCTAAATCTAGCTCATAGTTACAACCCATATCACTATAACATTGGCTATCTCGTAACTAGAAATTCAGGAGACATCCTTGTGCTCCAAGTGAAACTGTACAAACGAATACACTTCATAATCATAGAGGATTGCAGAAATAGTTTTTACTAATTTGCATTTAGGTTTTCATGAGTAAGAAATCTAAATCCCAAATAGTGATAGTAGACAATTGCTCCAAAAGTTTCTATATTTCTAAGTAGTAAACACCACCAAGTCTTCAGACTTCGGCATCTAGTCCCATATAAAAATAGGATTTCCTAACCACAGTGACCACAAAGTGAACCAAAAAAGCTCAAATGCATATATGTGAATATACACTGCCACATCTAGGTTACATCAGTTGCTGCTAAAGTTAAGCACCTGAAGTCACATGCATGGCCCTTGTCTCAATGCATTTTGCAACAACACTCTAGCTCTTTACCAAAGATCTGCAAACTGATAGGCATCACAACAAATAAGGCTGTTAGGTAGCCAAATTCACTGAGACAAATGCACATGAATATGTATTCTGTGTACTTTTACCATTTTCCCAATTTTTAACGTTTTATGAAGTTAGTAGCAATACATTAGATATCATTTTGAGGTTATGTCTCTTTGTTGGCCTTCTGTATCATGTGTTGTGCTTCCCACTGAATTTAAAGGATGATTCACAAGCCTTCCATAGGATCAGTCCAATATCTGTAGCAAATGTAGGATTCTCAAGGGATCCACTAAAGAGCCCAGTGACCTGTATGAATATTTCTTTGCATACTTCAATGCATAATGTTTACACACGTAGAATTTTCACACAGTGGAACCTCTGCATTCGTAAATGTAATGCTCATGTGATTTTCACACATGTAACTTTCTTCTATTATTCCTGATGAACAAATTCCCTCTGCCCACATGCTCCCTGAGTATGGGAGTATCCCCTGCCTTTTGATACCTAGGAAAGGCACTTACCTCTTCCTTTATTAGGAGAAAGTTTGAATGGATTTTAGGATGGGACACTTCCTGCAAGAGGTATGTGATGGCGTCCAAACTGCATCTTTGTAGAAGTTCCCTGCCTTTTGCAGGTTGACTCACAACTAAAAGCTCACAATCCCAAAACTATGGCTATGGTAATATCATAATGCCAGTACAATCACTGCAATCATAAGTGCACCATATAAGTGTAAATGTTCACTAGTTCTAATTCTGTGAATTAGGATTGTGATTTTACATTCGCAATGTACATATTTTGGATTGTTACATTCAACTTGTTGGCAAGTAACGCTTTTTGAATTGGGCACATATTACTTTTATACCAACAATATTAACAAAACAGCTGTGGCAAGCTGCACTGTACCTAATAACCAGTTCAGATTTTAGTTCAAGCTACCTTACCAAAGACAAATCAACTCCTTATAATAAGCTGGAACAGTTCTGTTTCTTTGAAGATAGTTTTTGCTAAATAATTTTATATACCATAAATTATTTATTTATTTTTATGTAAAGAATCAACAATTCAAATGACATTTGCTTTCTTGTATATCAGCAATTTATTTATTCAGTAGAAGAGTGACCTGCAGGAAATTAAGCTCTCCAGTATCATAATTTCCATTCAAATGTATATGACAACCAAAGGACGTATTTGCTGTAACCAAAGACTACATTAACATGAGAAAAATTATCACACGTGCAATTCATACCATATGGCATTCCTAAATAACCCTTATAGTTATGTGAGCAGAAGTATATTGGGTAAAAGTACCCTCATAATTTCATGTCTCCGACATAGTCCTTTTTAACTAATGTACCTAAATATTATGTTACATCTTGATCACTGCAACTTCCACCACAGAAGTTGAAATTTCACTTTCTGATGTTTTCAAGCATAAACCAACATAAAAGTTTTCCCAGAATTAACTGAATCTTTACCATTCACTTTATGTGTATAATTAAAAATAAACATTTCGATATACATAGGAGAGCATTAAGGAGACAAACTATACAGTAAATCGAGTGTGACCTTTTAGGGGTGCAGAATGAAAGTGCTGTTGATGGACAATGGTAATTTAAACTACAGATCCACTTTCAAAGAAGGGAACCGTGGCGATGGGAAACACCCAGTGTGGAAGTTATAACAGGCAAACTAAACAACTAGACTATACCAAAGATAATACACCATAAATGAGGTTGAATGTTTTCATATATTAAGGCATATTAATCACATATACAGAATAATAGTTACTATGGTAAAATATGGCTAAATGCTAGCCAGTTGCTTTAAATAGGTAGATGGGATATTGCCTTTTGCCCAAGATGGACCTGTCCTTACAGGCAAAGTAAACTCCAGACCTAGATATACCAAAGAGTCTTAGGACATTTCTACTGATGTGAGTCGGAAAGGCAGTTTCTTAGAATGGCTCTTCTTTCTACAAGACGATTAAAAAAACTATGCATTTAACAAACAAAGAGAAAGCACTTGACCTTTTTGTAACAGGTGGTTTGGGGGCATTCAAATCATAAAGGCAGGCCAGTGGACTGTGTTGGCCTGCTGGTTATTTGTGGTGTGGTTAGCTTTACAATACATTTGGTAACTATTTCCTACTACAAAGAAGCAAATGTAAGAAATGGTTGCTTCCAGGTGTATAATGTGTAAAGACCTACTATTTATAGTGTGAACCAAAGACGCTACCTCACTCGATTTCCATTCGTGATTTTAATCACATTGATGATACCAAAGAATACCAAAGATTTTTCCTTGCACGGCCTTCCTCTGCAGAGGGCACTCGGCATCCTTCCCTCTCCCCCCCACCCCATCTTCACTCAGTGCAAATGTTTTCTTCATGAATATTATTATGAATAATAATAATATGAATAATACTACTAATAAAGCTTTAGGCAAAAATGTTGCAAACTTTGTAAAACTCCTAGGATGAGTGCCTTGCTTAAACCAAAGTGTTAAACCGCTGTTGACCTCTTATCTCTCACATTATACTCTATGAATACCTCAGCCTCTTAGAAAGGCCACTTACTAAACATAAAAGGAATAATTCTTCACCGTGGTGCTTTTGCAGTGCAAGCATGCAATGAACCTTTCTTTGATACCAAAGGAATCTGTTTCCATTTTTCTTGCTGAAGAACCAAAGCTCCAATTAATATCCACAGATCAATAGGGACTGTGCATCGCAAGCATGTCCAACCGTGTCAGTGGAGGTTGCCAATTTAGCTTAATACAATAGCATTTGCAGCATGAGCTACTTCTCTTAATGTCAGTAGGTCAGGAAGGACGAGAAACCCAGTTATGAAAGGAGAAAACGCATTAGGATAGGAAAGGTGTATGGTGCGGATTTGAGAGTAGAGTAACATTAATTCTAGATATTTTTCAGTGACTAAATTTCTCTTGAGTATAGTTACCAAAATGGTTTTACTACAATAAACATACTGTTGCATATTTTCTACTATATTGGGAAATGTGTGAGAGCATAGGAATCTTGAAATCATCTGTGGGACATAGCCTCATAGCTAACATATAGATACTGGGTTGGCTACTTTGTCAAGATTAAGCAAGTTGAGTAAGAGAATTATGTTCAGCCTTTTAAAAAAAGAAACAGGCAATATAAGAAGCAAAGATTATGGCATCACACAAACATCACAAGCCCTTGCTTGGTCTTTTATTGAGCAGGAAAGTAAGGCAATCTTCCTCGCACTGAAGGTTCCAATACAAATTGGAAACAGACTTAAAAAAAGCTTCAGAACTTTTTTAAGCAGACATTTTTTGCCCCTTAATTTTCAAATAGCTATTCTTCATGCACTAAAAGGTCGCTTTTTGTAGTACATTTTTGCATTATGTAAAATGGTTCCCCTATCCCTCAGATCATCACCAGGTGTCAGACTCAGCCATTACATGCCTACGATGCACAGTCCAGATGGATATATTGCCTATGATCTCATCTCCCACCCACGCATCCTGCCCTTTTCCCCTCCTGCTGGTGCTTGCGCTCAGCTCACCCGAGTCCCTGGTGCCCTGATGCAGGCCGTGCAGTGCTTTTACCAATTTTTCCAAATACCTCATAGTATACGAAATCTTTAGGGTTATGTTGTATAGAGAGTCTATGTGATAAGGCAAAACATAGTAGTTTGAAAATTGGTAATGTTTCTTCAAATGCTTTATAATTATTATTTATTTTGTAGTTTTTATTTTTGCAGAACTAGTCTGTTGCGCGCAAGGAAGAATTTTTTGAAAATGTTAAGGGGATGCAAAAATGAATGCAAGAAAGACATTAACATGGCTTTAATTTTTTTGACGATCCTTTGTGTTTGACAGTTGATGTTCTTTTCACAGGGTATAAAAAACATTCTCGTCTGTGATAACTGTGCTCATACTTTTATGTTCTCTATAATGTGGTGTGATTTTTATATTTAATTGCAATTTTGTAAGCTTATTTAATCACTGCTTTAATTTATGATTGTGTAGTAAAATGAACAAAATGTGTACATACTAGATTTGGAAATGGCCAATGCTTTATGTTACAATCTTTTTGTCCTTCTGCTAAGAAACAATGAATGGGAGATTGCTTCTCATGATTGACAGCAGGGTGTGTCTTCAGGATTGTCTTAGCAGACACTTCAATGTGTGTTCTAAACACTGCCAGATTCCCCTATCCTTGGACATGCCAAAAGGAAGGTTCATGGTGTTGATATTTAAACACAATGGCATTATTATCTATATATTTCTTTTGTTAATTTATTTGTCCTTTTTAGAAAGGTTAAATTGCAGGTAAGACCTGCTAATCCAAAGAAATGAACAGTTGTATAATGTTAAAAGCACTGGCATATGCAGGAGAATTTGTTGCTTTTTTATTATAATTTGCCACATGCACGGGTATTGAATGTAGAATGGGTAAGACTTAAAAAAACAAGCTAACTTGAATTTGAAAATTCATTGGAATCAATCATGTAACATTGACCACTTTAAAAAAATGACAAATTACATTAATGACAACGCGAATATTTGCAAGGTCTGAACTACATTAATATATTGCTTCTCTCACTGCAAGGCACACACGGTGTAGCTGGTCTGCAAAATTAGTTATTTCTGTGGACCTACAGAAGAGATTAAAGAAGTTCAGCACAGTTCCACAGTTATAGTGAGTAGGAACCTAGATATCTTCTAGTAATTTGAACGGTGTGGGTCAACCATTATGATAATGTTCAGCCAATAGTAAATAATGGTAAATATGGGGTGGTTTCCGCACTGCAGAGAATCTTTAGTCTGAGTGACTTGGGGATTTCTCTTTTTCTCCATCTTTGAAGCATTTGTCTATTGTAGTCATCTCAATAGTCATTGGGCCTCGCTCTGTGCCTTCGGAGATTTTTGTTAAAGGAATAAGTTGAAGTATGATTAACTATTGGACTCATGCCAAAATGTCAGTAAATCAACTTTGAAATAGAAGGAACGGGTCAAACACCCCTATTCTGAATGTTTTTTGTTGTTGTTATCATTGCAACACTAGTTAAAAATGTACTCTGAAAAATTGGATTAACATAGGCAATATAACAACAAAATATGTTGACATTCAATATTGGTCCAGCAGCCTTTTCGTGATAGAAATATATTATTTAGTAATCCACTTTTCAACTGAGTTCATATTGCAGCATTTGTATGACATAAGCCTGTTTTTTCATGAAAGCAATGCCAAAGCACGTATATGTTCAGAGGATGTTGTAATCTTAGAAAAGGAAGGCCATGCCAGTTAAGAAGGTGTGGATTGTGTTATATCAGCAAAACCTTTGTATCTATGTCACAAATGTCAAAAACGTAATTTCTTATAACACTTATGTTATACTTTATTATCTGATCTATGTATATTGCTCATTCCTAGGAAAAGTCTCCTGATACAAAATAGAACATAGGAAGCACCCACTATGGGCAATTAGGCACATTTATTCAATGTATTCAACACAAGTTGATATTCTTCCCCCCATAAATCAGTAATATGTGTGTACATATTTTATGCCAATAGCACTGCACATATACATAATGCATAATTAGACAAAGTGCTATGGGTGCAAATACATTCTGATTCCTCTTAGAACAGAAGTTAAGTTCAAGGTGTACGCTATTGAATGTAGGAAATGTTATTGGTAACTTGAGTGTGTGTTCGGAAAGTGGGCATTTGATCTTTGATACATTTTTGTACCTCAAATATTGATATAAAAAAATAAAGTGATCTGAAATGTAAGATCATTAAATGGTCACACGGTTAACAGTGATAATAGGTGATTGTCTGCTTTTTATATAAACACACCGTGCTTTGACAAAATGTTTAATGAAGCAAAAAGAAACACAATGAGGCTATTCAATAAATATACCATACACCAAAGAAAAGTGCAGGTTTAGAGCACTTTTATTTTCCAAGTTGAAAGTGATTTTGTGCTTATTACATCGTCATTGTGAGATCATGTCAGTTTTGTAATGCAAAGAAGTAGTACTGTAATACATTTAAAAGTTGTTCCTTACCTTGCTTCAATGAAGTTTCCTGAATGGCCCTGTTAGAGGTTAAGTACTAAGGGCCCGATATAGAGTTAGGTGGTAAAAGAGTTTTCCCTGATTTCTTTTGGAACAGCCAAATGCAGAGAATAATCCATGGGTGTAATTTCTTCCACCATAATGTCCCTCTAATGGAAGACATTTAACCCAAGTTTCACCTTCAAATTAAGCACTGAAAAACAACAGTAGATTTCCAATTATCACTCGGCTCTAAATCAGGCTCTTGTGTAAAATCACAAGTGTGTACAATAAATCTACAAATGCCCACAAATTATTTAAAAACACCTATGTTCTATTCTGAAATACGGTACACCCTTGATCTTTTCTATTGTTTTCAAGACTGTCATTTTCCATTTTCAAGTTAGCTTGGACGGTGATGTTCCCAATGGAAAGAACGCGCCCAGGACAATCATCAAGTGAAAGAGCCAGAAGGGAGAGACTCTTCTGGGAGCAAAGGGGGAAGTTCTTCCAAGCAATGAAAAAAGAGAGGTTAAAAATGATTTTGATAAAATGAAATACATCTTTTCAGAATTGATTTGCAAGTTAAAAAGTGTTAGAAGTTTATACATTTGCATCTACATTTCAGAATACTTATTGTACCTTATTGCAGTTTCTTGCTCATCCTTTGTCGCTCTCTCTCTTAGTCAAGCGCTTCTTATGTATTTTTGTGTGTAGCGCACACGTGTAATGCAATAGGCATTATTCCAGTTTGTTGATGGGTATCTCCCGTACTGCGTTAAGATTTATTTCATTTTCTTATTTTCAGCTTTGCTACTGTTCTCACTTTATGCCGTGCAATATCATCTGCTGTGTTTGCTAAGCAAAAAAGCAAGTGATGTCATCATGCTTTTCAGTGTTAAAATGTTTCAGCGTTTATGTAGTCGCAAAAATGTAGTAAATAAAATGTTGGATTTTCCAGCGATTTAAATTTAGGTATGGCTTGCCTTTTTTGTTTGTTTAGGTGGAGCTACACCTTTATACCTAATCAGATTTACAAAAAAAATTGTTTGTGTTGTAGTTTGTTGGGGTTTTGCCATGTTCCAGGAACACAAGAAACAAGTTTATCATGTTTCGAGGTAAAAGAATGCGTTTATGTAAATGCTGATCTTGTGCTTATATGTACAGTTTCTCACTAAGTGACACATACAGGGTTGCTGCATCCAGCAGTGGATGGATAATGCCTTTTCAAAAGCCATACCATATTTGTGTAGTACGATTAGCATACACCCAAATCGCATGCATGGCCGTTGTAATAGTTCCAATTCCACAAGTGGGCAAAGACCTTCCGTCTACTTTAGAAACCAGTCGGCCACATGGAAATGGCTGACAGTATGATTATTTGGAAGGTGGGTGCTATGAATATGAGTCCTCAAAAATGTATCTTTACCTTAAACCAGTGTCCAATAAATGGACAGATAGCACTGAAGAAGGTAAAAGGAAGATGGTAGTGGACTGACAAAGTTCTTGTCAAAATGCACCTGAGAATGTCTTTGCCGAAATGGGTCTATTTATTTGAAAATGTATTTTATTTATTTATTTAGTTGAAAAGTTTTATATAGGCCAAACATGACCCGTAAGGGTATCAGAGCACTGTACAAAGAAGTAGATAAAATTGGCAGGTAAAAGATTACATAATAAACACATGGTAAGTTATAACGAGCACAGTTACAAAAAGAGCAAACCAAACATGTAGTACATGTAAAGTAACAAAAATTGCATCATTGAATGAGACACTCATATTTTCAATAATAAATACAACTTAATTATGGTGTCTTCTGATTGATTGTTGCAACTGGTTATTCAGGAGTAATCCTTTGACTTGTTTTTTGAATGAGGAGGTCGAAGGCTTAGATCTGATTTTGAGAGGAAGAGCATTCCATATTCTCAGGGCAAGACCAAAGAAAGAATGGTTGTAGATACTTATCCTATGCAATATGCAACTAAAATATAATGGACTTCAGAAATTGTGTGGCATCAACTCATAAGTTATATAGTAATGTGTCAGTGAGGACACAATCCATCTTGCAACATTTTCTTTAAATGTGCAATTGCTCACATCTGTTTCGCCACTGAATAAAGATAAGCAAGTACAAGTTCTAAGACAGGGGGGACTATCTAGCTAGCCACTCCCAGAGATCAGCTGATGGAGAGCAGTTGTAATAAAAACCAATTAAGTCAAAGTTCATTTATTGTGAAAACTTGATTTTTGAATCATGGGAAGAGAGGGCCACTATTCCTCATTGAAGTAACAGGATGTAGTCAATGAACAAAACCTTGAAAGTCACTGACCATCTTGAATGATATGATAGTCGCCAGAAATGGCAACTTCCACAGTCGTAGGTTGCTGGTATCACAAACTATAGGTTTTAACAGGCTATAAACAATACAGTAAATTGAGTCCCAATCATAAGAAAACAATTTACAACAAGGAACACTTTACACCCTTTTCCAGAGGGAGAAAGACCATTTGATCTCTTCTTGTAGACTTTAATAGCTACTATATATAGTCTATAGGTTTCTATTGATGTGGTTAGACCAATATCATGATTTAATCAACCTTGATATGGCTGTGTGCTAATATATACGCCACTTGTTCTTGTATCAAGACCCTAAAGGGCACTATTTGGCCACTGAGTTCAGGGAGTAGGTAAACATGAATCAAACCCTTAATGTAAGCGATGGAATGATGGGGTCAAATACTTAATTCACTTTACAGAACAGAAAATCTATATCAAATTGAAGAGCAAAGAAAACTGTTTTCAATCATAGTTAGTTCAGAGATGCAACACTGATGGGACCATACTAGAGTCCTTGGAGAATGGGTACAAGCTCTTCATGAATATGTGCAGGAATCAGAGGCAAGTAGAATGAGAGGGAAAGTGTTGAGAAAAGTGCCTGACCAGTTTCAAGTAAAGGCATCACCGACTGTAACTAGATCTAGCCCCATTAACGATACACAAGTCCAGCATTTTATTTTTTGGCCGGATAAAAATGGGTTGAATGGGGACAACTTCAGCTCAAAAAACCCAGAAGGCCACTGATCATATTCCCTAGTCAAGTTGACGGATATGCTGGATTTTGGTGAATTCTGCTAAGTCAACATCACATATGCATGTCTATAGGGAAATATTTTGGGTTATCAATGCTATTGAGTTATCAACCATTCCCACATTTCAACTTCCAATTTGGGAGAGAATGGAGCACCACCATGCTTTATATTATGGTATGGGGTTGTACTGTTTGTGTAGAAATAGACATCAGTTGGAGACCCAAAAAATATGCACATGAAATGTGTGAATATGGCTTTGAACTGCAGAATGTTTATGTACAGTGTGATATCCTTTGTTGTCCAGAGGATATTGATAGCTATCAATGACAATAGCGTCCACCTTAAATATCAATAGTTCATAGTAATTGAAACCAATGGTGAAGTAAGCTAAAAATGACGGGCCCAATTCACAAAAGTAATCTGAGACAAAATCCTAACTTTACGACTTTCGGTATTCACAAAGGGCATTTAGGAGTAGTAAAGTTAGGATTTTTCTCAGTTAAACTTAAGTTTTGGTCTTAAGTTAAACTTAAGAGCAAAACGTAAGTTGAACTGAGACAAAATCCTAACTTTACTACACCTAAATGCGCTTTGTGAATACCAAAAGTCGTAAAGTCAGGATTTTGTCTCAGATTACTTTTGTGAATGGGGCCCAGCATTTCCAAATTGTATGTTTTGCATCCATTGATGAGGAGCAAGATGGCACCTGAGTGATACACCAACATTGCCTGCTGTTCCCTCTTGCTTTCTCTTGCTAGTTTGGCTTGCAGCAATCTTGGAGCTTGCATGGAGGAGCCAACACAGGAGCTTGGATGAGAGGGAGAAGCCGAGCTTGCCAGAGAAGCTGTAGTCGAAGTGTGTTTGACCGCTTCATTTTTGCAGCGGTTAATTAAAGTGGCCCAGTGCTTTGCTTGGCTGGCCAGATTTTTCTCAGGCTGAGGATTGAAACTGCCAGCGACTGTGTATGTGGTTGCCATCCGACACTCATGACTAGACGCCGCAAGCCCGGTAAGGAGCCAAAGGGAGGAAAAAAGGAGAGGAGAGTACATGCAAAGAAAAGTCTGAATCAGGGGGGCAAGTGACAAAGAGGGCCTCACTAAGGTCGGTTAGGGGCTTGCTACATGGTGACTCTGGGACTTCTCAGACCCTGATTGCAAATATATTCCCCCAAGTTTGCAGTAGGCATCTGAAAGCTGAGTTGGGGCGGCAAACATGGTTAGCACGGACTCCATAATACTGGAAGGACGTGTGGAAATTGCCACCACGAGTATGAAGGAAGCTCCGCGGATGGTGTCCCTTACTACGGTGATTGGGAAAGTTGTTGAGGAGGGATGAACGAGCGAGTTGAGCCAAGCCCCAGAAGATCAGCCAAATTTAAGGAGGGAACAGGCGGGTGCCGATAGTATAATGCGAGATGAAGCACTGGCACCCTGCAGTACATCATCTTCATCTATAGATAATTTGGCCTCTGATTCCTCTATTGATAGTGCTCCAGATAAGTCTGCTGTTCTAACACGACGCAAGTTGTCAAAGAAGAGAAAGAAAGGCGAGAAGAGCTTTCGAGAGGGCAGGGGCAGGGCATTGATGCAATCTCCATGGAGAAATTGAAATGGGATAGTTCAGCTACAGTACTAATATATTCAGCGGAAACAAATTAGAAGGAACCAAATGTGAGCTAAGTTTTATGATGTGTTGAATTGTAGTACTTCATGTGTCAAGCCCGCAACGCCGTGATGCAATGAAGATCCGGTTCAATGAAACAAAATTGTGTCTTCTTCTTGATGCGACAACGATGCGTGCACGCCCGACAGCCTTGCGGCGACTCAACAAATCTTCTGAGCCACGACAGGCCCTGTGACACGCTTCTCCGGTGATGCGACAGCATTTGCTGCGACGGTGACACTCTTCTCCGGTGATGCATGGCGCTTCGGTGATGCGATGCGACAGCGGCGACACCCTTCTTCAGTGATGCGACAACAGCGGGTGCGGCAGCAACACGCTTCTCCAGTGATGCGAGGCGCTTCTGCGATGGCGTCACGCTTCTTCTTCGTGAGTCGCGCTTCCAGCTTCTTGCGACACGCAGTTCCTCAGAAGGCCCAGCAAAACAGCAGGCACTTCAAAAGAACTCAAGGGAGCTGGTTGGTGAAGTCTGTTATCCCTGAGACTTCAGAAGGAGGCAAGCTCAATTTTCAAGCCCTTGGAGATCCTTTTCAAGTTGATGAAAGTAGCACAAAGTTCCTTTTTCCTTTCTTTGGCAGTCAGGCAACCACTGCAGGTCTCCCAAACAGCACTCAGCTTAGGGATAGTATCCTCCTTCAGTTTCTCTCTGGTTCCTCTCCTCAGCATAGGTTCTTCTTGTTTCCTAAAAGTGATCTAAAGTTCTGGGGTTTAGGTCCCCTCTTTGATACTCATTTTCCGTTTATTCTCTGAAGGCAGAGAGGCCTTTGCCGAGTCCAAACCAGTTCTGGTCAGTCCTGGAGCACTTTGTTGACAAGACTCCTTCTTTCCTTTCACAGTGCAGGCCAGGGACATCAGACGCACCACAGGAGGTGGAGCCAGCATTGTGGAGGTAAGGCACAGCCCTTTTCAGGTCCCAGGTGCAACTTCTCCCTCGCATCTGCATGCAGATCTCTCTATTCAGTCCTTTTCTGACTCACCATGTCTCACTCAAACTCCAGACAAGGAATACACAACCTAGCAGAGGCAGGCTTGGATGGTTCGACAAGGAAATACCTACTTTCTAAAAGTGGTATTTTCAAACACAGAATGTTAAAACCAACTTCACTAAAAGATGTATTTTATCATTCTGTGTTCAGGCATACTAAGCTCGAATTTCTTCCTAGTTCCCTGAGTCAGTTAGGATTATAAGGTGTTATAATCAAACTGCCCATTTTGGCCTTTGGGGAACAAGTAGCCTTGCAATAGTGAAAAACGAAAATGGCTGTAATTCACTATTAGGACATGGCACATGCACCAGGGCATGTCCTACCATTTACCTACAATACACCCTGCCCTTGGGCCTACCATAGGGGTGACTAATATGCAGAAAAGGGAAGGTTTAGGGACTGGCAAGTGGGTGCAAATGCCCAGTCAACATGGCAGTACCAGACTGCACACAGGCTCTGCAATGGCAGACCTGAGACATACTTTTACAGTCTGCTTCTGTGGGTGGCACACCCAGTGCTGCAAGCCCACCAGCAGTATTTGGTTAACAAGCCCTGGGCACACTCAGTGCACTGTACTAGGGTCTGACAAGTAAACCAAACCAACTAATCATGGAATCACTAATCCATACATCAATTTACCATAGGGAGAGCGTATGCACTTTAGCACTGGTCAGCAGTGGTAAAGTGCCCAGAGTCATAAAACCAACAAAAACAGGTCAGACAAAATACAGGAGGAAGGCAAAAAATTCAGGGATGACCCTGCATAAAGGGCCAAGTCCAACAGTGCAGATAAACGGCCGGTGGGTCATAGCATAATGCTAGCCTTCTGAGAAAAGATTTACTTCATGTCCTGCTTATGCATGCATCACAGATGATCCTGTGTTATTTGGCTGGCTCTTAAGTAAACTAGTACTTTGGCCCTTTCCTATTATCTTGTGTGGAGTTTTGAATATTAATCTATCTTTGAGTTGGTCCTTTGAGGGCCTCTATGTATATACCGGGAGTGTGTCAAATTCTTTAAGGGGGCGCCATAGGGACAATGGATGAATGGATGTATGGCAGGTTAAGAGAACCACAGAGTTTGGGATCACATTCTTCTCTGCGCCACATCAATCTCATGCCAGCTTAGATTTTTCTTTGTCTCCCATGCTGTTGTTCAAGAATGTGATATTGAAAACTAACCATGGGTCATGTCTGATCATCACCCTCTAGTATTACAAATAAAAAGGGGAACATTTCTTAGAAAAGGAACATAGTGGAGTTTTGAATGTGCTCTTTTAGTTAATGAAGAATATTGTGAACATATGGACAAATGGATATCTTCTTTTCTGAAAGAAAATATAGAGAGTGCTCCGCTAGGGGTGGTTTGGGACACAGATGGAGACCCTGCAGTTTACTGTGAACCGAGGAGAGAAGGAGAAACAAATGTTGGGTGTTCGGTATGCAGCACTGGCAGTAGAGGAAGAAAAATTAGTTATGGCTACACAGCAGGGAGATAAGGTAGCTGAAGTACAGCTGAGGCTAGCTATCGCCAAAGCAGCGATTGTGGACATTTCTGCAATAAAAGCTGCTGACAAACTCATGGTGTGGAGGGAAAAAGCATACAAATGCAGCAAACAAATAGGGCATCATTAGGCTACCAGAACGGGGAAACAACCTTTACAACGCAACTTTTACAACGCACTACCATTACAACAGAACTTTTACAATGCAACATCCATTACAACGCATACATTTACAACGCAACCATTACAACGTATAACACTACAACGCACACCACTACAACCCATGTCATTACAACTCAGTCATTACAACGCATACCATTACAACTCATAACATTACCATCCAACACTTACCCTACTGTTGCACACCCAGGAGTTAGAATAGTAATTTTTACACCTACACTATCCAACACTTACCCTACTGTTGCACCCCCTGGAGTTAGAATAGTAATTTTTACCCCTACACTATCCAACACTTACCCTACTGTTGCACCCCCTGGAGTTAGAATAGTAAAGTTTACCCCTACACTATCCAATACTTACCAAACATGCAATGTAATGTAATGCGTTGTAATGGTATGCGTTGTAAAGGTAGTATGCGTTGTAATGGAATGCGTTGTAAATGTAGTTTTTAAAAATTCGTTGTAATGGCATGCGTTGTAATGGAATGCGTTGCAATGGATGTTGCGTTGTAAAAAATATGTTGTAAAGGTGTGCGTTGTAAAAGTGTGCGTTGTAACGTCATACATCCCCAGAACGAGACTGAAAAATGTACAAAGCAAGGTGCGGGAAATAAGAGAACCGATACTAGGGATAGTTTCTGATCCTGTAGGTATCAGGATGACAATTCAAAGATATTATCAAAATCTTTCTACCAATAGTACTGAGGGAGATGAAATTACTATAATCCATTATTTGAATAAGGCTCCCATAGAAAAGTTTAGTGAAGAAGAGCAAGATCTATTGGAGGGGTCCCCACTGTGGGAAGAACATTTGCTTGCGTTGGTTAGTCTTCCCCCCTGAGAAGGATGCAGGCACAGATAGCATACCCACCTAGTTTTTATAAAGTATTCGCCCTTGAGCTCAAATAGTGTATAACCAACTTTTTCATGCAAATATACAATGAAGCTAGTCCACTGAGCTCTTGATCATTGGCAAAAATAGTTGTTTTTCCCAAGAAAAATAAGTCTGCAATATAACTTGCATCCTGTTGACCAATCACTCTGATCAATGGGGATTCTTTGGTTTATTCTAACATTTTGACCACTCAGCTGTCTCAGGTAATAAATAAGGTGATTTCTAGATGAAAACATTGGTTTATTCCTGGGAGAGGTAAAACAGATCATATACCCTTTTTGATGCTGCTTGGGTGGCAGGGGACCCTATGGCTTTGATTTTTGCTGGAAGCAGAGAAAGCCTTTGATAGAGTTTCCTGGCAATACCCTGGGTAACAATGCAAAGAGTGAGAATTGGGCCAGGATATTGCAATTCAGTCAAGGCTTTGTACAATAAAGCAGTGGCCAGAATGTTTGTGACAGGGGATTTGTCTGAGTTATTCAAGATCTTGATGGGGGGCAAGGCAAGGGTGCCCTTGCTCGCCACTATTGTTTGCCATATGTGTTGATCCCTTCATACAAAGATTGGAGAATAACATCTCAATCAGTTCCATGCAGTTTCAGGAAAGGGACACAAATACCTTGGCAAATTCTAAAGATATAGCACATGTGACCCCCGGTCTGATAGAGGCACTGAAAGCGGTCGAGCAGGAAGCCATTAGTTTCGAGAATATCTCTGGATATTCACTGAATAAAGAGAAGACATTAATTATGTTTATTGATAAGATCTCACTATCGGATAATCATGTTGTGAAAAGCTCAGTGTATATAGGAGTAAGCATATCCTTAAACATAGATGAAATAGTAAAGGAAAATCTTGAGCCCTTTGTTGGGAAGGCAAAAAGAGGCTTAAACAGATTAAATAGTTTGCATCTATCTCTAGTTGGCAGATGCAACATAATGAAAATGTTTTTTCTACCCAAGATTCTTTATTTTTTTTCGGGCCATACCATTGTCATTTGAGATTCAGTAGAGGATTACATTTCTTGCTTTATTTTGGCCTACTCTGAACCTAGAAGAGTTTTTAAATTTCTTACGCTACCAAGGTAGAGAGATGGGTGGGCCCTTCCTAACTTTAAATTGTATAGCCTGGACACCGCTTTATAATATAGTCGGATCCTTCTGCAAGAAAGGTCAGTAGGGGATGCATGGGACTTTATCCCCACTCCCTATGAACTGTTATTAGGCATCAATGCTTGGGGATGCTGTGGTAAATAAAATATTACCCTGTCATAATTTCTATAAATAAACAAAGTGTCATGCATTAAATGAGAGGCAGAGTCCGTGGTGTCCGATTCAAAAGGGCTTTATTTCCATAACTCGAGTTAGGGGAGAATCAGTTCCATCACCACTAAGGTTCAGGAAGGGTCTTCTGAACCTTATTTACTGAGTACATATATTTATACTGTTAATCTCGTACATAGGGAGGAACGCTCCAAGCAGAGCAAGAGAAAGAGAGATAAGAGCATGTGGGCGTGCATTTGAGGAGTCATAGGTGAGTCATAGGTGGGTGGATACATGGAGGGGGTTGCATGGCCAGTTGGAACTTTGCCCTACTTGTGTGCGCAACTTGATCATGACGTGCAACTGACGTGTAACTGGGGGAGCTGACATTCAGTCTAGTAGGGAGGCCTTCAGTGTCAGGGCGATCAGCACGTCTAGTATTATCTGATATCTTGAGTCCGGGGATGTATTATCTGAAGCAAAGGTCGCTTATCACTAAGAGCCAGAGAGGGCATATATTTCTTCGTTCATTGCGTGGGGGCCGTGGGCTTTCTACGGATGCAAGCTCTGTAATTCACTTAAACGGAGACAGAAAGGCTAGGCCCTATCTCTGCAGACGGGTTCTGTTTACCTTCTTCACCAGGCAGGAATGTGATTCTGTAGAGCAAGCAGATAACTATTGTGCAAAATACTGTCTTGGCACCCCGTGCTGGGCCTCTTTCGGCTGAGCCAGAAGTATGCGAGGTCAGGGATATGTAACTGCAGCTCTCAGAGTGTCTGAAGTCATGAAACCCTAATTCAGAGACTGGCTCAGGCTGAGCCACAAAAATGGGTTCATCGTGATTTAAGAGTGCACAATGCAAACACATGGGCCTCAATGCAAAATTAACGTTTCTTACATGGGAGACTTGATGACTGGCATCCTAATGCAGGACGTAAATGCAGAGGCCTCTTTATTCAGGCCACTAAGGGAAAATGCATGGGTGACATGCACATACATTAAACATAGGGTACACGCAGGGGACATATTGGTCATGTAAAATTTCATTTTCCTCATTCCCTCCTTGTCCCCTACTTTACCCTTCAGGACACATCTATATTCATGAGACCGTATATTTGATCATACAGCATCATTTGTTCATCTTTGATCCTTTGTATACGTGGATGTGGAACACAGGCAGTCGCACACAGGCCGCAAATGGCCGGGCCACACTGCAGACAGAGACAGCAGCCGAATATCATAAGCAGTATCATTCCTAGGAACGACAACACTTTCCAAATCTGTATATTGCTCCCAAGCTGTTTCAGTCTGATCGATCTCTGAGACATCGGTCTCTCTCCTTTGTCTAACATGCTCTAGTCGTGAATCTCGATGGTAATGGGATGGGGCCAGAAAGACGGGTGGCAGCAGGAACGCTATATAACACGTCCCACCCCAGTCTGAGGGCAGATGTACATAGGCTGTCTGACCGCAAATGAAATAGGTATGGCGTGATGCTTTGAAAGAAGACTGTCCTTTATCGTTAAACTCTACTACAGCTTTACACTCGCTGTGTCCCATATGTACTGAGCCTTTCTTTCTAACACACAAATCACCTTATACCGGTAGGACTGAAATAAACGGTGGACCTATATTTTGCATGGGCTGAACATTCAGCATTATAAAACTAACGGATGCATTTCCTTGCTCGTACTCTTCATTTTCTAGATCGGTTCCCTTCCTTTGGGGAAGTCCGTCTTCGTCTGGAAAACATGCCTCATTCATTACTTTATTCAAGTTTCCATATATCCAGTCACCCTGGTAAACTATGGACTGTCTGTCTAGTGAGGTCATCAAGGCAAACCATGCTCCGCACGAACCATTGTGGGAGAACGGTAAAGGGAAGAAGGGCAGAACTCCCTTCGTCTTTTGATAAGGTGGGAGTTGGCCACATACCCAGCAATCAGTCGCATTGCTGGTCTGATGAGAACGGTGTAACATTCGAATGAAAGTATTGTTACGCAGGGCAAGTCGATATGACACTTCATGGGGTGGCAGTTCACTGAATGTATGCTCTACGGTGTTGTTAATGGAAGAGTGCATATGTGAGGCAATAGGAGGAAAGAAAACATGTAGTATTAAACTAACACAGATTATGACGATGCACAGAAAAAAAAGAATAATCAAAGAAACTATACATCTACTATGTAATATCTTGCAGTATTTCTCTTTCATTTTGCTCTTCTTACTATTCTCGTATGCGATCTTATACATGTCAGAAATCTAGTCTAACCGATTCACCACCTAGTGGACTTAGACAATTAAACCTCGTCTGACTTACTAGATCGTAACTTAGACCTATACTCTTGCTGTGGAGTCTTTTCTAGCAAAGGCGGCGCAAAGTCTGTAATGTCTTTAATGTCTTTATTCTTTACCAAAGTTCCAGATTGTCCAAAGTACCGTTTGCAATGATGGGCATGAAGCCATCCTTTTCTTCCTTCGACCTTGATAGCTGTCCTCGTGGTCAGTAACACTAACTTCGGCGCCTTCCAACGCGGCTCAAGGGGGCTTGATCGATCAAAGTTCCGCACGAAGACGAAATCACCAGGGACTATGGCGTGTTCCTTGACCTGGGTGTTGTCAGGGAAGGCGGCAGCAACCTGTGAACGACAAGAGAGTAGTGCAGACATCAAGGAAGCCAGGTAATCTGTCAGCATGTTACTGTCAACATCAGTTATTTTCTTAGGCATAGGCGTACCCCACATATTTGGCGGTCTACCGAAAACTACTTCATACGGAGATAGGCCTGTTCTGGAATGAGCTACCATACGCATGTAAAAGAGGGCAACTGGCAAGGCTACCATCCAATCCACGCCCTTTTCTGCACAGATCTTTGCTAGTTTCGTCTTGATTGTCTGATTATGTCTTTCTACAAGGCCTGCTGCTTCAGGGTGTCGTACACAATGGAACTTCCAATTATATCCTAACAGAAGAGACACTTGTTTCATTAATTCAGAGGAAAATGGCTGACCATTGTCTGAGTAGACGACACGGGGCAATCCGTATCTGGGAAAGAATTTGCGCACCAATTGCCTGGCGGTTGTCACAGCAGTATAATCTGGAACTGGATACGCTTCTGTCCATCTAGTTAGTGCACACACAACTACCAAGACATACTTGTAACCTCTACATCTGTCCATTTGGATATAATCCATCTGGAGGACCTCAAAAGGGTGGTCAGGAGGATGAAATCCGCCTTGTTCCACCGGGATGCCTTCACCTGGATTGAACTGGCAACAGATCATACATGTTCGTACTTTCTGTTTCGCTGCTGCACGCAGGTGCTTGTTAAACCAGATATTCTGTAAGCTGTCTATCATTGCCTTCTCTCCCAAGTGTGCTGGACTATGTGTTGTGTTTATGATTACTTGTACCATGGAATCTGGAAGAAACCATGTGCCTTTTCCCTTAGTCATCCAACCTTGGTCAGTCTGGACCCCTCCTTGTTCAGTCCATTTCTTTATTTCATCTGTAGTGGCATGTGTCTGTATGTCGAGTATATCTTGAGAAGGATCCCTGACTGTCATACTTTTTGTCAGTAATGGTACCTCTGTCCTTGTCGTGTCTGTTGGTGTCTGGGCTGTAAGTTTAGCAGTTCGGTCTGCCAGGTCATTACCCTGGGAAATGGTGTCTGTAACTTTGGTGTGAGCTTTGCATTTCAGGATAGCTATGGCTGCAGGTAAATGTATTGCTTCCAACAGGGCCTGAATAAGCGGGCCGTGCTGAATTTTGGCCCCATGAGAGGTCAAGAAACCTCTCTCCCTCCACAGTACTCCGAAATCATGAACTACGCCAAAAGCATATTGTGAATCTGTATAAATGTTCACTCTCAAGTACTTAGCTCTTATGCAGGCTTGTGTCAGAGCGATGAGCTCTGCTGCTTGTGCTGACAGTGTGTCTATTCTTTGTGTCTCTATGACTTCAGTAGCAGTGGTCACGGCATATGCTGCTACTAACTCTCCTGCACTCGTTCTCATGCATGATCCATCTACATAGAGTGTTAGGTCAGGGTCTGGAAGTGCAATGTCTGTCAGGTCTTGTCTTGGTTTCGTCACTATATTCATTACTTCCACACAGTCATGTGGTGGTGCATTTACTGTACTTGAGGGCAAAAGTGTAGCAGGGTTCAGAATGTTACATCGTCTGATCTCTATGTGTGGTTGAAATAATGTCAGTTCATATCCTGTCAGTCTCGCTACAGTCAAATGTTGTGTCTGTGTCCTGTTTAAGAGAACCTCCACTGCATGCGGTACCTGTACTGTCAGGGGGTGTCCCAGCACTATCAAGTCACTTTGTATTATGGCTAGGGCTGTTGCCACAACCGATTTCAGGCACGCAGGCAGAGCCTGGGCCACTGGGTCCAGTGTACTAGAAAAATAAGCACAAGGCTTGTGTTTTCCTGCTTGATCTTGTGTGAGGACAGATAACGCTGTTCCATCCCGTTCAGTTACGAAAAGCATAAAAGGTTTACTGTAACTAGGAGTCGCTAGACCTGGCGCTTGACATAATGCTCTTTTTAATTCTTCAAATGCCAAGGTATGTTCTTGTGTCCAAGGGAGGACAGTCGAAGACGCTGCCTCCTGTGTTGTCAATTGTATGAGTGGTTTGGCTAGATAGGCATACTGGGGAATCCATTGCCTACAGTATGAAGTGAGGCCAATGAAGGCCCATACTTCCTTTTGTGTCTTGGGTTGTGAAAGGTTAGAAATTAGCTGTATACGTTCTTGTGTTAGCTGTCTACCCTCCTTGGACAGCAAGTGTCCAAGGTACACCACTTGCTGTTCACAGAATTGTAACTTTGAAGGGGACACTTTGTGCCCCTTGTCTGCCAGAAAGTGTAAAACTGTCAGTGATGCATTTTCGCAGTCTGGTTCTGATCGTGCTGTAATTAGGATGTCGTCTACGTACTGGAGTAGTGCAGTGTTGGCAGGCATGCTAATACTGTCCAGCTGTCTTTTTAATGCCTGACTGTAAATGCTAGGACTCATTGCAAGAGCGAAACTCCTGCCAATTATTCTGTTTACACTACGAGGGAAAAACTATTCATTTGCAAGCATGCCTTATCTGAAGTCAATGAAGCTTTCAGTGCTGACTGTAAGGAAGAGCAACTTGACCCCCTCCTTATATAAACATTTCTCCGCGGCTCATCAAGTTTTTTCCTCTACACTGCCTTCCCCTTCATCGTGATGTCACCTACAGGGCGGTTCCTCCACCCTTTCAAAACTCTGAGAGCTAAGAACAGCTGCCAAGTTACTGAAGAGAGAGCTTGGTCAAATTGCAAGCATTCTTTATCTGTATGCGAAGGAAGCCTGAGTCAGTTGGAGGACTGTAGCCCTCCCTTCACAAAATATCTTTCCCTGGGAGCCAGGCCACCTCAAGGTCGAAAAACACATTCTTTGTAATTCAAAACATATCTGTACCCAGGCCAGAGAGCTAACCAACATTCTCTAACTTAACTGAAGCAAATTTAAAACGTGAAAAAAAGCATCCTAAAATCAGTAATTAATAAGGACATATCTTATTTCGTAACTTAGACACATGCTAGCATTTTAAAATAATTATATCATAAAATATTGTTACTAGCTGCAAAGGAAAAAAAGAAACAGAACAACATGGCATGGAAACACATCACATTTTACTTTTTGAAAATAACATGTGAAACACCATAATAGTGCATTGCTTAACCAAGATTTTCATAATTAAGTGTGCAAGCTCTTCTATTCTACCTATTAAAAGGGCCAGATTCATCATTTTTCAAAAAGCCATGTTTTCTAATTGAGTGGATTAACTGTCACACGCTATTCTAAAGGGCAGCTTGCATTGGGAAAAATAATAATGTATATTTTGTAGAACACATTTTTATTTTTTTTAAAAAAGCACACGGTTGCATTACACTAATTAAAAGCACATTCTATGATGGGTCTGTTTTATATTTTCTTCACCCTCCGTGCAAACCCTTATCTCAATCCGACTGGTTTATTTACAACTTACCGACCTCTGAGTCAAACACATTAAATCAAGTGTTCCAAGGCAAACCCACACAAATACGCGGACGCATTTGAAATAGACTGTTAAATGAACACTTCTTTACTCTCCATGCAAGATGTTACCATTCAGTCAGCAAACTGACAAAGCACATAGGCAGACCCAGTAACCAATGAAAAAGTTAAATCAAACCATCATTCATCTAAACACTCACTGACTTTTAGTGTCAGCTCACATAACCATGCATGTTAAACAGCATGTTAAAACAAATACTGCCTTCTCAATACAAGATATTAACCCTTTGGCAGCTGAAGCACAATCATTCCCCAATGACTGCAGTACATGGGAAAGTCATGAACTCATCTCTCCACGTTATCACATAACACGTACGCACATCTTCAAAACGTTTTCTCCAAGCACTTGAAAGAGATCCAGCTCTCTCCTGCCTAACGTAATGATAACATGCTCTGCACAAACCATAACCACATGGCGCTATTCACAAGCCATATTCACAAGAAACTCAACAAGTTATAATAATGACATGCTCTTCATAAACCATATTTACAAGGAGCTATTTACAAGGAACTCCACAGTAAACTTATATGGCCGATGGGGGCGGAGGGAAATCTGCGTTTACGTAGTCCGGTGCGGGCTCTTCTAGATAGGAGGAAATAAAAGCCTCTGATGCTGTTGGCTTTATTCTACGTACTCTATATGGTACAGGTGGTGGCGTTCGCGACCTACTGGGTGTTTCTGAGGGGGTCATTCTAGCTAGTTCTTCCGAGAGGACGGGATAAATACCAGTAACGATGGCATTTCTTTCTCTATCAACCTGTTCTGTTTTGACCCGCTCCCCCTCCTCCCGTAGTTCTTTTTCTTTGGCTTTTTTCCGCTGCTTGTTTAGTTCTCTCTGCTTTGTTCAATTCTTTCTCTGTTCTCCTATGTGACTCTTTGCGCCATAACTCAATGGCATCTTTCTGAGAGGGTCTTGATTTCCTTTTCCATAGCGCTTCCTCTACTCTCATAATGCATTCAGAATCCCATGTTCCCGAGACAGGCCATCTATATTTCTCCTCCAAATCCTTCGTGTAATCTACCCATAAGTCTAAAAACAAAATAGCGTCTAGCCCGTGCTTAGTATACATATAATGACCAGGTGTGTCTCTAGGCGGGATGTTAACTGACTCTTCTAGTATACCTTTCCTGGTCCCTATCTGACGTAATTTCGAAAACAGTGGCATGTTGAAACTAACACAATGGAAACACAATACACACAGAATAGACTGACTGAAACAATCATTCACACTACAACACTAAAACACTAAAACAGATACAGTCTAACCTGACACATGGAATAAAACATGTACTTGAAAACAGTTAACTTTATGCACTGGAATACAGTACAACCATACCGGTCCCAGAAATGAGACACGTCTTTACCGTGCCCACGTTTACCGTGGACCCGTCTTTACCGTGTTTGTGTGAACAGACACGTCTTTACCGTGTTCAAATAAATGAACTCGTCTTGAACTTTATGCGTTCCCAATAGTGGTACTCACCGGGAAGCAGAACTTGAAGGCCTCGGAAACTTGATACTGCGCATGCGCCTCGGAACAGGTGGGCCTTCGGAAACCTCGGACCTTGCTCTCTCACGGGTTGGGCTCTGGTTGGGATGATCCGCGATCCTCACCGCCTCGTGTGGACGCCTGGTCGCAGTCCGTCTCCTCCGTGGGCCTGAGGGAGTAAGCAGGAAGTCCCGCTGGCGTGTACACTTTGAAGTCCGTCACGGCTGTAGAAGGGGGCAAAGGCTGGACCTACGTCTCCGGCGCGTGGGGAAAGGGATTAGTCCCTGTCGGGCGCCAGATTTATGTGGTAAATAAAATATTACCCTGTCATAATTTCTATAAATAAACAAAGTGTCATGCATTAAATGAGAGGCAGAGTCCCTGGTGTCCGATTCAAAAGGGCTTTATTTCCATAACTCGAGTTAGGGGAGAATCAGTTCCATCACCACTAAGGTTCAGGAAGGGTCTTCTGAACCTTATTTACTGAGTACATATATTTATACTGTTAATCTCGTACATAGGGAGGAACGCTCCAAGCAGAGCAAGAGAAAGAGAGATAAGAGCATGTGGGCGTGTATTTGAGGAGTCATAGGTGAGTCATAGGTGGGTGGATACATGGAGGGGGTTGCATGGCCAGCTGGAACTTTGCCCTACTTGTGTGCGCAACTTGATCATGACGTGCAACTGACGTGTAACTGGGGGGAGCTGACATTCAGTCTAGTAGGGAGGCCTTCAGTGTCAGGGCGATCAGCACGTCTAGTATTATCTGATATCTTGAGTCCGGGGATGTATTATCTGAAGCAAAGGTCGCTTATCACTAAGACCCAGAGAGGGCATATATTTCTTCGTTCATTGCGTGGGGGCCGTGGGCTTTCTACGGATGCAAGCTCTGTAATTCACTTAAACGGAGACAGAAAGGCTAGGCCCTATCTCTGCAGACGGGTTCTGTTTACCTTCTTCACCAGGCAGGAATGTGATTCTGTAGAGCAAGCAGATAACTGTTGTGCAAAATACTGTCTTGGCACCCCGTGCTGGGCCTCTTTCGGCTGAGCCAGAAGTATGCGAGGTCAGGGATACGTAACTGCAGCTCTCAGAGTGTCTGGAGTCATGAAACCCTAATTCAGAGACTGGCTCAGGCTGAGCCACAAAAATGGGTTCATCTTGATTTAAGAGTGCACAATGCAAACACATGGGCCTCAATGCAAAATTAACGTTTCTTACATGGGAGACTTGATGACTGGCATCCTAATGCAGGACGTACATGCAGAGGCCTCTTTATTCAGGCCACTAAGGGAAAATGCATGGGTGACATGCACATACATTAAACATAGGGTACACGCAGGGGACATATTGGTCATGTAAAATTTCATTTTCCTCAATGCTTTTGGCAGAAGATCGAGTTTAGCTATTTTAAAAGAGTATACTTTAAGACCTTCCAAGTTGTTTTTAAGGGTTGGTCTACGTTTTGTAGGGTGATGGGGATTGGTAGATTTAATTATGACATGCCTATTTGGAAGAATGGGGATGTGCCTGATATCTTTTGTGATCAATATATTTCTTGCTGGGACAGAGTTGGGCTAAATAGACTTGGGCATTTGGTTTCTGTCACTGGGATTGTAAAATTTGAAGAACTTAGAAATGATTTTGACATTAGTTACAGAGACTTTCTGAGGCAGAAGGGGGGTAGTGGACTTTCATAGAGTTAACCTGTTAGATCTGACTATTAGAAAACGAGACTGTCCTATTGGGGTAATCTACCGTTTCTTGAACGTGTTTATGAAAGATGATTTGGACAGACACTCTTGGAGATGGCAGGAGAAATTGGCCATACCCCAGGCAACATTTTTGAAATCTTTTTCACTAGCAAAATAAAATCTATGGTCATCAAGGTTACAAGTGCAATATAAAAAAAGCTTGTTCTAACCTATATTATACACCCAGTAGGATTATAAAATGGGGGGACGATAAAGGGTCGCGGTACCCCAGGTACCAGTTGTTGCTGACATTGTGCTTATGTTTGCTACATTCACAGTGTTATTGTCTGTGAAAGAGAAGATATCGAGATTTATTAATAACAATTTGAAGATAAAGGCACCCTTAACTCCAGAGGTAGGGGGGAATGTGAGGGGAAGATCCCTTCTATTTATCTAAATGACCATTTTCCAACTATGCATCGACTGTGCCTGGTTGGACCTGATTCCACCTGCATTTCAGCAATGGTTAGGCTGGGTGTTGGCGGTATATAACCTGGAAAAAAGTGGTATACTCAAGGAGAGGAGTATGGTCTGGGAAAAAAGTGTTGAGAATGTGGGCTCCTCTGACTGATTGGGTAGACTGTGGATGAGCCGCCAGTAGGTGAGAAGGACTCTCTTAGATAGGAAAGAATGAAGCTGCTGTTGTAGCTATGTATTGAGATAATAATACACTTATCACTTTAGACAGCACTGGCCTTCCTCAACTTTTTATGAAATGTTTATTGTCTTACAATGAACATTTCAGTCTTATAATTATTTCCCTTAGTGACTTGCTTGATGTTAAGTTTACTGCTCTGAATAATTATGATGAATGTATAGGGTGTGATGGGATAGGTAGGTGGAGGGGGATGTCGTTTAAAAAAATATAATATGGAAATTGCAATAACAAATATTTAATATAAAAAGGGCATTTATGTTTTGTAAATTGCCAAATGTAATATTATTGGAGATGTGTCAAGATGAAAAGATTTTCTCCAGTGACCAGATGTCATGTTACCTAGTGCTTTCCTGATGTATTTCCATATGTAATTAAAATACAGTCTTTATACAGTCTCCCAGGTATGCCAGATGATCTGGATGCAAAAAGAAGATGTACAAGATGATCTGGGCAAATTCACAAAGAACCTCCAAATGAAACCCTGAACTGAGGCTCCCTCCCCTCTTTTACAAAGTCAGTGTTATGATTAGCCAGTCAAGCAGAAGAAATGATGATACAATTCCCGGTACCTAGGTTATGCAGCCACTTGTGTGGCCAAAGTTAATTACAGCTCTCTGATTTGTATTTAATGTAAGTCCCAAGATAGGGGCATGGTGCTGATAGTGAGTTACTCTGACTACACATTTAAAAAGCTAAATCTGGACTTCGCAGATAGTAATGTGGGAATATGTATAAAGGAGGCACAATAAACAGTTAGTCCTGCTCAATTCCTCTAGATCAGAGTTCTTCAAAATTCTTTGATGCTGAGATCCCCTTGTCAAACGTTTTTAGGAGTAAGGACCCCCTTCTGACAAAAAGTTCTAGAACACAGTACTCATCATCTACAACAGAGGTCTTCAAACTGTGGGGCACAACCCCCAGGGCGGCTGTGGAGACATGGGAAGGGTGTTGCGTTCTTCATCTTGCAAAAAGACAGTTCTGTAATTAAAATGCATTAGCTGGAGTGTTATTCAGGGACTCTTCTGTGCAGTGAAATCGAAAGCAGGCAGTCAGCTAAACACACATTTCTACCAGTGTGCTGATGGCCTGAAAGAAATGCAAATGTGTGCAATGAGTTAATCTGCAAATCCTTTACATTTGCAGATTAACTAGTTATGCACATTTGCATTTCTTTCAGGCCAACAGCACACTGGCAGAAAGGAGTGTTTAGCTGTATGCCTGGCTTCACAGCACAGAAGGGTGCTGTTGCACTTAACTGATCGAATCACTTGAAGCTTTTGAGTGTTAGTGCATAGAGTTAGCCGTGGCTCTCTGGTTTCACACAGATCTTTGTAGGGCATTAACTAATAGAGGTTTCATAATATACTATTGTGCATTTCCCACTGAGTAACAACTTTTATTTATTTATTATTCATTGAAGCTGCCCATTATTTTATATGTAGCTACCTGTCAGTGAAAGACCAAAAAGTGTACCGAATATTTAGTTTTTAGCCACACCCTTGACCCAGTCCCCATGTTCAGACTCTCAAGACCCTCCAGTCCTCCAAAACATGACTAAAGTCAACAACAGCAGCTAACTACTAATATAACCAGGAGTCAGTTATTGCTAAAGTAGAAACATTTATTTTCATAATGTTAAAAATAAAAACCTTTTTAGAAAAGCAGTATGAAGGAAGATTAAGGGACCACTTCATACCCTGGAATTAAAGCATACTACTTGGACCTTACAGTTCATCATTAATTATTGTAAAGGGTATGTTTTAATTATAATGAATGATGTTGAGCTACCTCCAGTTCCATGCAGCTGTAAATGCCAAGCCATCAGCATCCCATGAAATATAGTATGGTTTTCCTCAGATGCCGTGCAATTAAGTTGCAGCCCATGCATTAACGCTATTATTCTAAAGGGCCACTGGAAATATGTGAGAGGGGTTGGGAGAGGGGTTGGCCTAACGGCTAAGGCGCTCGACCTCGGACCTGTGGATCTGGGTTCGAGTCTCGGTAACTACGCCAAAAACCCCCTGTGATTCTGGGCAAATCACTTAATCTCCCTGTGCCTAAAAAAAAATAAAAAAAAATGAAAGTGTGTCCTCATGTAACGTAACTGGTGCTATGTAAAGTGCTCTGATAACTGATTCAGTTCGGTTCTAGTTTGCGCTATATAAAACTCTGCAAAAAAAAATAAAAAAAATGTGATTGTCCGGCCACAGTGATTTTAGCATAATTACAGACTTGCTGCATTTACCATATAACCCATCATCTGCTGCATAATCTGCTGATTTAAAAAAAAAATGTTTTACTCAAAGGCTATATATGTTACTAAACAGCATTTAGTTGGGTTGCCGCTAAGTAGAAGGCCCTTTGTAAAGCTGCACTAGTCGCCTTTGTGTTGCTTATTACTATATTTGGGTGTTAAACTGGTACTAATGAGGTGCAATCACAGATTGACTGGTTCACTGAAGATCATTTATGGTTGTCAATGATAAGGAGGACCAGGTTCTAGAAATGTTTGTCACAAGGGAGTCCTTAAGCCCTAAAATATTTTGGCGGGGGTCTTGGCATCAAATTCCACTGATCTACAACAATAAACGCCTGCAATTCCCACACAAAATAATGTTTACAGTGGAGAAATATTATTAAATAGTGTTTAGCAAACCAAAGGTCAGTGAGCGTGGGGGGCGTTTTCAAAGATGAAGCTAAAAACAAAGAGCCTCATTTATGAGGAATTAGCATAGGGCAGTGTTGCAAGTCTTCTTTCTGAGCTGCCCTACACCAATGTGAAAGGGCAGGAATGCACCATATTTATGAAATATGGTGCATTCCTGTCCATTCCCCTTGCATTGGTGCACACATTGCAGCCTCGCACCAACATAGGCAGGGTTGTTTTTGTGCAGGAATGGGCACATTCCCTCAGAACAACAATCTTGAAAGACGTTTTCCTCTTTTTATGTGAGCTTCAGAATTTTTGTAATACCAGGGAGTAAGTAATGCAATTTATTTTTTATATAACTGTCCCTTCAGCACCTCCATAGGGGTACTAAGGGTTGCTGTGTAAGTATCATTAAAATCAAACACTTCAGTTGTTAACTCTTTGCACTACCACTCAAGAAAAAATATCTGTTTCTCATCACAAAGCTTGGAGTGATTCACCGGGTCCCAGGCACCCTTTACACTTGTATATTAACTAATGAGGCACATTTGCATTTCTTTCAGGCGAGCAGGCACCATGGCACAAACGCTTTTCACAGCACGGGAGACTCAGCGGAAGCTTTTTAAACAGTGGAAATTAGCTGTGCCAGGATGGCTGTCTTTTTCCAAAACCAAAGCACAATCCAAGAATCCAAGCACAAGTGAGGCTGGGGAATGTGCAAACACCTTTCCAGGACTCCACAGCCCCCTAGAGGTTGCGCCCCACAGATTGAAGACATCTGCTTTAGATAGTCAGAATACTGGTCAGAGTGAATACTTTGTCTTTCACAAGAAATATGAGCCAATTCAAATGTAGGTTTAAGAAGGGCAACAAATGTGACAAAAAATCTCATACAGATGCGGACCAGCTTTGTAGGAAGTTAAGATCCTTCTGCATGGTTACTCCCACTTTTTGCCTGGTGCTAAGCTGTATTTTGACTAGTCTGACTGGGATCCTGTTAATCAGGACCCCAGTCTATCTGTTTGCTCCTTAAACTGTTGTGTAATGTACTTAGGTACACCCCAGATTGGATACTGGGGTACCCTTGTCAGACCCTAGTATATTGTACCCATGTAGGTACACCAGAGGTCTCCCATGTGTTGAAGCATATATTATGCCACCTCTGAGAGCCCATTCAAAATGGAACTGCAGGCCTGCCATTGCAGCCTGTGTAAGTTGGTGCATGCACCACTTACTATAGATATAGGTTTACTATATCTAAGGGTCACTGCACTTAAAACCAATAAGTAACCCCTTTAGCAGGCCTTTACAATCCGGAGGGCAGGGTGCTTCTTTCTAAGTGAGAGGGTGCCCCTGCATGAGCAGGACACCTCTGCAGCCTACTGAATCCACTCTCCCGGGTTGTCAGTGAAGCAGCCATATACTATATACAGGGGCATCGCATAATCACGCAATGACCATCTAAAAAATGGCTGCAACGAATCCTATCATGTTTGGTATCAAACATGTTGGAATCATACCCCCACACCGTAAAAGGTGTTGGAGGTATGATTTTAAGCACTGGAAGAGCCCTCCGGTAGGCTCTCGGTGTTCCCGGTAACAGCCTTGTAGTCCACACAGCACAAAATGGTTGCTGTCCAGTGAGAGACACATTTCTGCCCTCCTTCTGCTGAGCCAAGCTCGGGCAGAGGAAGGTGGAACAATAGGCATCCTGTCGCAGGGAGGTGTGACCACCTCCCAGGCAGGATCTAGTGTATTAGGGCTGGGTGTATGCGCTTGACAGGTCCTGAAAGTCTGCATGAGGGGCATATTTGGTGTCCCTGTGCATAGTCCAGTTCAAACCAGTCCTAGGAGCCATTGGCTCCTGCTCTGGAATGAAACTGGACAAAGGACAAGGAAGTAACCCCCCCTGTCCAGACTTTCCCCTAGGAGGGTCCCCCGAATATTCCCAACCCTTTCCCTAGGGTACTTAAGGGCTTACCCGGGTGTGGGTCTTTAGATTCGTCGTGGGATAAGATTCAGAAGTGAAACCACTGCACTTCTACTGTCTGGGGACTCTGGACTTCGCTGGACTTCGTATGGGCCTGACTGTATCTCCCTTCCAGTCTGCTGCATTGTCTGTGCCTGTGGTGCATCTTACAGGAACCTTCCAAGGCCTGTGAAGCATCAAAGACAACCAAAGTAATCTCCCTTGGAGTGAAGGCGTCACTCACCTGCATTCGCAGGCACCACAACTAAGTCAACTGGTCTGCAGATCCCGAGCTCCTCAGAACTCCATGGGCTCTGCAACACAGGTGGTAGTTTTCCCTAGCTCCTGAGGTCTGCTCTACCCTCTTACCAAGTTTGAGGCCAGTAGTCTTTGTGGGGGTTGCAATAACTGAACCCCTGGGTACCGCATCCCCATTGAGGTTGCAAAGACTTGTTGACATCTTTCCAAGAAGATCTTCAGGTTCCAAGTAGCCCCAACCTCGAGCACCTCCAGTGACTAGAATCTTCAGCCACATCGCATCATGTGCATCGTTGCCTGCCTCTTTTAAGGAGCTGCTTGAGGTCCTCTCACGACTCCTGTGCCTTTGGCCTTTGGGTCCATTTGAGGGTCCTCTTCATTTTCCAGGGGCTCTCCTGATTGCTCAGGGCCAGCCCTGACTCCACTGCTTGTGGTGAGTCTCCTGGACCTTGCTGGTCCTAATACTGCACGTTCTTAACTTCCTGCATGGCTTGCACTTGCCAAGCCTTGTTGGTACTCCCGCCAGACCCGACACCTCAAGACTCAACATCCTTTGCGGGGCAGCTTGTGTCCAGGTCCTGGTTATCCTCAGCATCGCCTGGTACTCGCAGCTGCAGAGTCAAGGTCATTGTCATCCCTCCTGAAGCACCCAAATTCAAATTTCAAATTTCCAAATTTTTTATTTATTTGATTTAGTTCTCTACTGAGAACAACAAATAGAATGATAAAACAATAGGATTACATTTAATAGTCAGCAAAATTGTGAATGCTTCTCCTAATACAAATTTTAAAAAGTTTTTAAAAATGTAAACAGATTATAGCATACAAATTCATTGGGAGGGAATTTAAAAGTGGAAATCAAACTCTGTACATTTGTAGAGTTACACTTTGTTTGAACTGGTTTTAAAAATCGCTTTCTGGCGGCAACTACAGTAGGGTTAGGACAAACTAACAAAATATGCGTCATATCTTGAACTCCTCCTTCACAGAGGTCACATAAGCTAGTGGCATTATTGTTATTTGTCCATTTGCAGGTAAGAGATTTGAGAGGAAGGATCCCAAACCGGAGTAACATCATACAACGCCGGGCACCATGTCTCAGAGTGTAGGAAAGATATTGTTGTCTTTGTTTGAATTCGATTGACTCAGCATATAACTTATAACATTGTAGCTTTGTGCAGTACTGGAAATCGAGATCATAGCTGATCCTTGGAATAAAGTGTTTTAAAAAAGTTTTAAATGTGCCGGGGTCCAGGTTTTCAGTAGGTCAATTGTACATTCTGACAACTTCAATGCAAATATTAAATTTTGATAGAAGATGTATTTAACAGATCCTTCATCAAAGATTTCCAGTTTTAGTACATCTCTTAAGGAACCTTTTTCAGTATGTAAAATGTTATACACCCATCGGCTGATACTAATGATTCCTCCAGCGAATGTACTAGTTAGAGAAAACTCAAGGCACAGGGCTTGCACGGGGACAGATTGAGACATTTTGGTTATTTTTTTGAAGGATCTTGCTTTCTTTGAGTAGTATTGGTATGCCAATGATTTATAGGAGTTTGCTCAAGGGCGTATGAAAGAACTGGAGGGATCGTAATGCTAAAAACCTGTAAAAGGGTTGAAAAGTGCCTATACCCGGTAGAAGAGTATAATCTTTGCAGTGCTCCAGCATGAACATCAGCTTTGTGAGCCAGGTGCTGAGGATGGGAGTGATTTTTTAGGGTTTGAGTAAAAATACGACCTAAATAAGTGTATTCTTTCACTATTTCTAACGATTGACCTCCCAAGGTCCAGTTATAGTTTACGTATCTCTTATTTCCTCGAAAAGGAACTATTTTTGTTTTTGTTATGTTAGGAACCAAAAAATGTTGTTCTGACTACGACTTAAGTGCGTGCAAGTTCCTTTGGAGGCCAAACGGAGTGAGCTCGAGAACAATCACGTCATCCGCATACATCAGAGTATGAATGTTTTGTAGTGATATTTTTGGAGGAAAATTAGTTATCTGCAAAAAACAATCTGGGAGGTCACTAAGGTAAAGGGAAAATAATAGAGGAGCTAAAAGGCACCCTTGTCTTAGGCCACTCGATGTTTTAATTGGAGATGTGAGGCCCTTCTCTTTCCCCAATAATACTTGGCACCAAGTTTCAGAATGGAGCGACACAATTATATGCAATAAGTTATCTGGGATTCCCATTTTGTTTAGCTTGTACCACAATGTTGGTCTGTCCACTCTGTCAAATGCTGTTGAAAAATCAACAGAGACAGAGTAGCCTACCTGTGATTTCGTGACCACATATTTATCAAGTATTGTTTGCAACATCGCAATGTTATCTGTTACAGAGTGATTTTTGCAAAACCCAGCTTGGTTAAATGGAATTGATCCATTTGAGAAGGCCCACTCCTTTAGATGTTCCAATACACTGGCAGCGAAGATCTTTCCTGTCACATCGAGAAGGGTGATCTGACGGTTGTTGCCAGGGGACAGTCGGGAGCCCTTCTTGTAAATAGGAATAATTATACTTCCTTTCTATGATTTGTGAATTTCGCCGGTGGCGAAGCAATGGGCAAAGAGGGGAGCTAAAAACAGACTCCACTCCTTAGGGTTCTTTTGAAGCACCTTTATTGGGATATGATCTGGGCCCATTGCTGCGGATGTTCTTGCATTTTTTATGTGAAGTGCAATTTGAGATGGTGAAGGTGCGGGATCATCGAGAGTAGTAACCTGTATCTTGCCCGATGGACGTATCATGAATTCTTTCCTCTTGTTTATTTTGTATAAATTTGCTAAATACACTTCCCATTCCTTTGGGGGGACTGGTGTGGCTTGCAAGGGTTTTTTGTGCCTGTTTCTCTAGCGATAAGGGTCCAGTATTCACGTATATTTTTTTGTTTAGCCGCTATCTGAATATCCATCCATTTTTTATCTTGTTATACTTTCCTTTGTTTATCTTTCGCCCTCCGTTTACTATTTGTGAGTATTTTAATTTCCTGTGGTCTACTTTCGGAGAAGCATAATTGTGCACAAATTAATTTGTTTAGTAGTATTACACTTTCGTCAGAATTTTTCTTTTTGAGATTTCTTGATTGGGAACCTCGGGGATTCTTGCAAGTATTTCACTAATTTCTTTAAAGCAACTTCAAAATTTGTTATTGGGTCTGCGAAATGTATACTAAACCTTTCTTTCTGCCTGTTGCTGCTTGTTGCCACTCGTACCTGTAAAGTCCTGGGGAATTGCCACGAGCTTGCTGCTGACGCCGCCAGGACCCGCCCGCTTGTCTCCCGCTGCCTCACGCTCACTGACCACCTGGAGCGAGGCAGCCGAGCGGAGACGAGCGAGAGGAGGACCACAAAACCCAGAGCGCTCAGCGGCTTGCAGCGTCACCTCTCAGCGCCAGGAGGCGCTTAAAAGCGTCAGTACACCCACTGTGGAGCGGGAAACCTTTCTTTCTGCCGGTTGCTGCTTGTTGCCACTCGTACCTGTAAAGTCCTGGGGAATTGCCACAAGCTTGCTGCTGACGCCGCCAGGACCCGCCCGCTTGTCTCCCGCTGCCTCATGCTCACTGACCACCTGGAGCGAGGCAGCCGAGCGGAGACGAGCGAGAGGAGGACCACAACTCCCAGAGCGCTCAACGGCTTGCAGCGTCACCTCTCAGCGCCAGGAGGCGCTTAAAAGCGTCAGTACACCCACTGTGGAGGGGGAAACCTTTCTTTCTGCCTGTTGCTGCTTGTTGCCACTCGTACCTGTAAAGTCCTGGGGAATTGCCACGAGCTTGCTGCTGACGCCGCCAGGACCCGCCCGCTTATCTCCCGCTGCCTTACGCTCACTGACCACCTGGAGCGTGGCAGCCAAGCGGAGACGAGCGAGAGGAGGACCACAACTCCCAGAGCGCTCAGCGGCTTGCAGCGTCACCTCTCAGCGCCAGGAGGCGCTTAAAAGCGTCAGTACACCCACTGTGGAGGGGGAAACCTTTCTTTCTGCCTGTTGCTGCTTGTTGCCACTCGTACCTGTAAAGTCCTGGGGAATTGCCACGAGCTTGCTGCTGATGCCGCCAGGCCCCGCCCGCTTGTCTCCCGCTGCCTCACGCTCACTGACCATCTGGAGCAAGGCAGCCGAGCGGAGACGAGCGAGAGGAGGACCACAACTCCCAGAGCGCTCAGCGGCTTGCAGCGTCACCTCTCAGCGCCAGGAGGCGCTTAAAAGCGTCAGTACACCCGTCTCGCGGGACGCCGGGCGAAGCCCGGGCCAAGGGCGGGCCCGTTTTAGCCCGTTCGAGACCAAGCGAGGCCGGGCTGGGCCACCCCCCTTTGCCCTACGATTTGATCTATACGCTCTCCTACTAAGGTACTTTTGTTGTTTCATACCATCGCTATATTATCAGACCAAATATTTTCTACTCTTCCCTACCATGACCAGGGGTTCTAGAAGTAAGACGGCCATGAAAACTGCCTTGCTCACTGGGCCGCTCGACCAATTTATTACTAGAACTAATGAGGCCATTAATCTAAGTATTTCTTTACTGGAGCGGAGGGTGTCACAGGACTTGGCAACTGCTAGGAGGTCCTCCCTGGGCCTTTTAGCATCAGCACAATCGCCACTTCAGTTGACCACATCCATCCCGGTGTTACTACAACCAAATGTTATAGCTGAGGCCCACTCCATCCCGAATACGGTTGACCTGTCAGCTACCAACATTACTTCTGATCTTGACTCCACGGAGAACCTTGAGAACTCCCCAGACCTTCAGTCATTGCTATCTCAAGATCAATGCCCCGAGATCCAGCCAACAGGGGCCAAGGAGGGTGCTGTTCCAAAACAGGTTAAAGACCTAAAGAAAAGTAATCCCACGATCCATCAATCTGCTATCACCAATAAGAAAGGGGCAACCACTATTCCACCACAGGGTGCCTCAATGGATCTTAATTCATTATCTATCAACATACTGGAACCAACATCATATTCAGCGCCCACGTCTAAAGAAGGGGATGTCCGTACCTTGGGTGATGCCAACTCCCAACTTCTAGCGTATATTAGGGAACTACTACATCATGTTTTGAAACCCCTAGAACTAAGCATTATGTCGATTGAAAAACAACTAGCCACTCTTACCCAGAAGCCATCGACTCAGTTTAGCCTGGCCCAAGTAAAACATGGGGTGGGTATAACAATCCCTTCTAGATCAGGAGCACAAGGGGTTCAGTTGGATAGCGTAGTTAACTGCTCTTCGACATCAAAACCTCAGCTTAATCTAACTAAGCATAAAATGCCAGAAACATCTTCTTCAACCCCCCTAGGGAGTGTGCGTATGACCGAAAACACGGCCACCCTCTCTTCTCAGCCCACCCCCACTCAGCCTACTCAGTCCATCCAGTCTGCACCTAACAAGGGTCTGTCTCAACCATCAAATAAAAGGCCCACCACTCCTCTTTTACCCCAGCACCCATCGTCGACTCGACCTGATGAGGGTAAAAGGGGTTCCAGGTTAAGGCGCCCCGTCCACTTATCACCAGAAGCGTCTCCCTACACCATCATTCTTACTGGGGTCCCTGAGCTACCTATAAATAAGGAGGAGCCATCTTGGTCCCTTTGGAACAAGGTCTCACAGTGGCTTACTATGAACAGGTCCCTTCAATCTCCCCAAAATAGTCGAATCTCAGCAGTACGCAGAGTGCCATGGATTGGGGATGAACCTAAAAACATTCAGGGAGACTGTATCATAGTGACCTGCGATGATCCAGATATGGTGGATTATATTTGTTCCTGGCCCGCTTTGGCAAAGAAGGGGGGAATTGATGCCCATCGCCTCTCCTCCTTCTATCCCTATGAACGTAGTCACCAGAATATGGCAGCACCTAATTGGGTATATCCTCTTGAGCGCCAGCACCCGATAATTCCTAACTGGGTACAACCATCTGTGCGCCCGCTCCCGATAGCCCCAAAATGGGCACAACCACCTGAGCGCAAGTTCTCGTTGGTTTCAAATTGGGTGCAACCACCTGAGCTGCAGCACCCGATAGCACCAAACTGGGTGCCACCTCCTGAGCGCCAGTACCCGACAGTACCAATCTGGGTACAACCTCCTGAGTGTCAGCCCCTGATAGCTCCCAATTGGGTGCAACCATCTGAGCGCCAACATTCGACAGTCCCAAACTGGGCACAACCATCTGAGCGCACATGGAACAACACAGGTTCTTGGTATCCACAGAAGAACAAAAGTAGAGAGTGGGGTCAGTGGCCGTGGCGCCAAAACAGCGACCACCCTACCGCGGGGGGGTGGAGGGGCATCCCGGTTAGTAATAGGTTTGATTGTTTGGAAATGGTCGATTGACCTTTGGCCACTCCATCTAGGGATAACTTTGCCCACGGGGACCAGGGGTCAGATGTGACGACAGGTAGCACCTTGGCTACTCTCCAAGAAACCCGTACAGCCCCTGACCTACTTAATGACCTAAATCTTATTACAAACAAAGTAGGTCCTCATACCCCATGTAGGATCTCTGATATCGAAGTAGCTATTTCAGCGGCCCATCAGGAGTTATTTAAAGAGCCTATAGGTGACAAGCAGCTTGCCTCTGACATATCGCCCGCCCCACAACGAGACAGGGTTACTCATACAGCAGTTATATTGGCAGGGCTTAATTTTGTTACCTGGAATATAGCAGGTATTTCAGGTAAATTGAATACCCCTTTCTGGGAGGAATTTATAGGGGCCGGTCACGACATTATCTGTCTTCAAGAAACGTTGTGCAAAGAACCAATTTATGTAGAGGGCTATTCATCATATTGCCTCAACGCATCCAAGTCCCCATCGGGCAGAGGTAAGGGCGGCCTATTGATGTTAATCTCTAACAAGATTATTGATTTTAAAACCAAAAGTTATTCCTTTATTGAACCCCATAGTCAGGTGTTACGGTTGGAGGCCAATAAATCTAGAGATTTAATCCTTGTTCATTTTTATAATAACATCTTTGATGCTTCTAGGGGAAATATCTTATTTCCCCTGGAAACCGAACTCAAAAGTGTACTGGCATCCTCCCGCAGAGTAGCAGTCATCTTGTGGGCTGGCGATTTTAACATTCGGCCATGCCCCCTAGCTCCAGGTAACCCATGCGGTTTTAGGAGAGAGCAAGGCAATAATGGGGTGACCGATAATGTGGATTCCCTTCACTTTCCACACTGTAATTATGGTAGTCTTTTAAATAATATGATAGCCGAATTTGATCTAGACCTGCTTAGTTGTAACAGAAACAAGTCTAAGTATACTTGCCCTACATTTACAGGCAGATATGCCAAAACCAATATTGATCATATTTTGCTTTCATACACTACCGAATTTACCAACTTATGGGTGAGGGAAGAATCCCTTAGCGACCATAATAGTATCTTTTTAACCCTATTAGGGTGGGGTTGTAAGCCTCCCATTAATGAATTTTGTTCTACTGATATAGTCCCTACAAGACCAAATGGCCCAAGGATCAAGTGGGCCGGAATTGATCCCGCGAAAAAACTTAAGGAGGTCGTGGAAAAATGTAGGAGCGAGATTTCTTATTGTTTAGGGGAAGTCACCAACACGGCAACTATGGTGTCAAGTTACATTAGAATAAACACAGCCATAGAAGTTGTATTTACTAAGAAGCAATCTAAAACCAGAGTAACTAGTCTGCGATGGTTTGACAAACCCTGTACCTTGTCCTTACGTGAACTTAAAAAGGCCCTATGTTTTAAATCACGCAATCATAATAATATTAAAACTTTGCGTGTTAAATACAAGGAGGCCCTTTCTAACAGGAAAAAGGTCCTGCAAGAAGAAGCTTGGGACAATCTTAATCAAGCTGCGCAAACCCAAAATGGTAAACTTTACTGGGAGACCATAAATAGCCCCTATTTAAACACCGAGGGGATCCCGGAATTAATATCTTACATAGCATGTAACGCATGTATCGAACATTTCTCTAATATTTTTAACCCGGAAGGGAAGCCCCTAGAAATTCCTGCCCAAGTGGTTTCAGCCTGGTTGCCCCTACCACTGGGAATTTCCTTGGAGGAGGTTTATGAAGGCTTGTCTGATAGCAAAGGAGGAAAGGCCCCTGGTCCGGATGGGGTACCTATAGACCTTCTTAAAGCCGAAATGAATCTGTGGGCACCCATCCTAGTGAGGGTCTTCAATGCTGCAGCTGAGGGTTGTCCACTACCATCTTGGGGCCAGTCCGTTATTATCCCTTTATTTAAAAAAGGTAGTAAATCAGAGGCGGGTAATTATCGCCCCATCTCCTTACTGGATGCCTCTGTAAAGGTAATGAGTCGAATTATGTTACAGAGGCTGGAAACATGGGCAAACGAAAAGGATATTTTAACCAAGGTCCAATATGGTTTTAGAAAAGGCATGGGGACACTAGAACAATGTGTAAATTTAGATCTTTTAATCAACAAATACACGGTTGTTAAAGAGGGGAATTTGTTTTTATGTTTTGCAGACCTGAGTAGCGCGTTTGACCTGGTTGACCACCGTATATTATGGCAGGTTCTGTTGGAGGTAGGAGCTCCAAAGGAGATTGTACATTTTTTTGCCAGGCTATATCAGAGACTGTCATGCAAGGTGCGCTACGGATCACTTGGCGAATGTACCCCATTTTTCAAAGTTTCAAGAGGCATTCGCCAGGGTTGCGTTCTGGCCCCTCTTTTATATTAACCAAATCGATTCCATACTGTGCCAGACCCCTGCTGATGCACCCTTGATTGGAGGTAAACCGGTGCCAATTTTATTATATGCGGATGACGCTGTGCTATTGTCCCGCACGCAGATTGTTTTACAGCATCTCATCGACAGTTTTATGACGTTTATAGAAAGTAGGAAGCTACTAGTAAATAAATCTAAAACCTTTGTAATGTCCTGTGGGATGAAAGCCAAGAAAACTCATTCTAGCTTTTTTATCGACAAGGTCAAGATGGTACAAGTAAAAACCTTTTGTTATTTAGGTATCACCTTTGCCAATAGTGGGTCATGGCAATCCGAGTTTGAAAATATCAGCCTAAAAACGAAGAGATCCACTAATAGCATTTTTAGATTCTCTTCTAAACTGGGGGTGAAGAGTATCAAAGACATGATGAACATCTATAATGTAAAATGTGTGCCCTCAGCATTGTATGGAGCGGGGGTTTGGGGTCATTGTGTTGGTCCTAATGTGCATAAAGACGAAAATAAGTTCCTCAGAAAACTGTTATGCGTACCACCTTCAGCATCAGTGGACCTGATTCATGAAGAAGTAGGAATTGAATTTATTTCGGATCTTGCTGCACTGCGCCCCTTGCTGCTTTGGCGCTCAATCTGGACTAAGTCTAAAACTCAATTTACCCAGGAGATTATTCTCGATTGTCTCAGGTTGGATTACTCCTCACGCATCCGCTGGCTCAAGTAAATACACCATTGGTTTTATTTCCTTTTTCAGTTTGACATTTTTCTTGACCCTAGTTCTGTAGTTTCGATCCCAAAAAAAGACATTAAACAAAGGTTTTTAAGTCATAAGAAAGAAGGACGTGCAAAGGCGTCTGGAAAGCTGCAAACCGTGATGACTTACCAGGATTACAATCTACCCACCGGCTTTCAACCCTACCTCTCTGGTGTCAATCGCAATTCTCACCGGTTTGTTTTAACACGCTTACGATTGGGAATCGTTCATCATCTTGTTGCATTTCCTATGATGAATTTTAGATCGGATATAGCATGCCCTTGTGACAATGTTTCTCGTCAGAGCTGCTGCCATTTCCTACTGTTTTGCAAATGTTATCACTTTCTTAGGGTAACATATTTAAAACCCGTCTTTTTAAAACACAATGTTCGTTCCATGAGGAACGCTTTACGGCTACTTAGTTCCTTAGAAGACATGGATATCTGCTTCTTCGTAGCGACATATATATTAAAATGTACAGCTGCCAGGAAAGCCATGGTTTTATGATATTTGAGACTGAGTCCTGTTTTACCATGGCCCCCTGTCTGTATATTTTATTAATGTACAGTTGCCAGGAAAACGATAGTTTTATGACATTATGGATTGGGTTCCGTTTTCCTTACCTTGGTTTCCTGTCTGTATATTTGTTTAACTTATTTATTTTTGTGCAATACTTTATATGTACAAAGGATACATTATGTATTATAAATGAATCTAGTCTTTTTTGACTTATAGCTTTGTACAGTAGAAATCTAACTCCGGTCATATCATGTTTTTAGAATCCCCTCCTACTATGTATAATGGCTCCCTTTTGATCCTTTTTTTATCTGTCGTGTCCTTGATGCCTTTTTATCACTGTATGTTATTATGTATATAATGGTCTTCTCCCGATTGTTTTTTATATTGTCGTGTTTCCGATGTTTTTAGCAATATATGTTATATATGTATGTGTTCTGCTTGTATGGTTTGTTCTACAAATCGAATAAAGCTTTTGAACTGAACTGTATACTCTCAAATATTTGCATAAGTCCCTTTGTTATGTTTGTATTGTCAAGTGCTCTCATGTTCCAAGTAATTCTTCCTTGAACTTGATTCATGTGTGCCCGATTTTGTGGATACATGTTGAAGACCGCTGAACTAGACTTTGCAATTAGACTAGTTGTAAGATTAAAAATTGCGTGATCGTTTCCCTGATTGGGGTTGATGGTTAGGTGTTCTATCTTCCTAAACAAGTCCTGGCTACATATCATGTAGTCTAATATTGAGGAATTAGATATACCTGTTCTTGTACTGGTAGCCGGTATGTCTCTTTCTACTTTACCATTTAAGATAACTCAGTTGAAAGTTGGTAGAAAGGAAAGTATTAGTTTCCCCCGTTTATCTGCTTTTATCCGCGGAGGAAAAACTGGTGTTGGGATTAACTGGCCCTCATTGTGTAGTCCACATTCCCATTTCTCCAGCAAGTCATTTGAGATTTTCCCATTGAAGTCTCCCATTAGGAAGACTGACGGGAATCCTAAGGATTCTATCATTTCTTCTAATTCCTCAAATATTTTGAACATAAGGACATCAAACTTTGAGCCAGGCAAAATATATATGTTGTAAATAAGTAGGTCTTTTGGAGTATCTGCAAGTTCCTTCCGGCACTTGACTTTTTTTTACATTGGCTATTCGGCGTTTTGTAAGGGTGATCTCCTGTTCCCATAAGAAATCTTCGTTTAGAAGTACTGCTAATCCGCCTTTAGCATGTCCCCGGCTGACTGGTTCTGCCGGAATATCATAAACGATATACATGTCTAAGTGAAAAGTTGTAGTTGACCATGTTTCCTGAAGTGCCACGATCCCTGGGTCATCTTCCAAAATCTTTGCGAATTTCTCCTGGGTTTTCCCCGCAATATTCCAGGAGGTAATGCTAAGGCCTTGGTTAAAAAGGGAATATTTTTGCCCTTCCCTGTGTTTTACCGTTGAAGTTCTCTGCAATCCAAGACCATTGCTTTTCATCTGTTATTGTCTCCTCTTTAGGGATAGGTTTGTTCCGGATCCTTCTTTCACCATTCCTGACTGATATTGTCTGGTTTTCGTTGTGGTGTCAATCAAATCAATGCAACCACTGTGGGGTTGTGAGTATGAGTAATTTTTGTTATCAGTGGTTTCTTTGGGATTGTTCTGATTATGGCATCCTTTGTGGTCAGCTGCTACAACATCATATCCTTTTTTTAAACAAAATTTTTCTTTCCTTTAGAATAATACTCGGGATCACTGGAGACCAAAACTCCACGATGGCCACCGTAAATTTGGGTTTTAGAGGGAAGACTACTAGTTTCATCTCAGCGCTTGAAAAGGAATGCAACACGTAAATCTTTTGTGTAAGGTTTGTAATTCTCTCCCAGTTAAGTGGATCATTCCCTGTTGAGAATAGATCAGTGAACTCCAAGGTACGTGGGTGAATCTGCTCTTCGTAAGGGGTCCAGAGCTTTTCTGTTGATTGAGTGGACACTGGTTGGGAAAATGTATTACAGCTTAAGGTAGTTGCGAAGGTAACTGCCACAGGATTTAATGCGTTATTGGTCCCTTTTAGGTGTGTATCAATGCGCTCCGTAATGTGTTGATTTGAATTATTTTCCAGAGGTATATCCTGTTCAGGTAACTGAATTTCAGAAGATGAAGGTTTTTGGAACTTTAGCACTCGTGATTTTTGTTTTACGAATCTCCTTGTTATTTTTTTCTTCTGCCTTTTTTTTGTTCTTAATAGTTCTCTTTTCCTTTTTTGATTTCAGTTGTCAATGATTTATTAGTTTGATCGACTGTGCCTTTAGATTTGATCTGATAAAAAAAGTGGGTAATATGCTTTAATCGGCTTTGAGACTTTATCATTTTCTGGCTCCTTATAAAGTTTGTTAAGCGAGAACGTTTGAGGGGTCTCAGACCTTTGCTGTGTTGTTTTTTGTTTATTCTTCGCCGTTTGGGTTGCTATATGCTTCATCTTTAATAGTGTTTCTTCGTTTGGAAGGATATCTTTAGGAAGATTGTCTTCGGATTTTCCCATTCCTTTTTGAGGTGGTGACTGGCAGATACATTGCTGTTTCCTTTTTTGTCCTCAAGATATTGCAACATACCTATTTGTGTGTCCAGCATCTGGTCTGAGTTATCCATCATATTCCCCAGAAGGCTTAGAATTGATTCTAGAATTTTTTGCAGAGATAATAAAGAGTTTGATACCGGTGTGTGACCAGTTGAAGATTGCAAATGCATTGTAGAAAGAAATTCTGATGATGGAGAAAACTTCCCTAGTGGAGTTAAATTTGCATTTTTCCGGGGGGTACTGTTTGTAATTGCCAAGTGATCTTTCATCTCTCTAGGTGCTTGAGTTAAGAGGGAGACGTTGATATCAGGTAAAGTAAAGTCTGTAGCAGGAACTTGTAAATTATGTTCTAAGGGGGGTGATGATGTTATTCCCTCGTCCTGTAATACCAGATCTTGAGCGATGGAATTACTATCTTTTCTGACTTTCTGCCCCTTAAGGTTTTTTTGATCTTCACCAAGGTCAGTCAAGGTCACTTTATTAGGGTTTCTGACATTCGGAGCGCTTCCTTGGTTGTTGTTTGTACTTTGTAGTTTATTTTTGGGAAAAATGCAGTTATTTCTGAAGTCCCCGCCATGTGTACCACGTGGACCTTCTTGCATGCGTTTTTGGGTATGTCTTACTGTGTTCCGATTCTTTTCATAAAGATCGTACGTGACCATAGTTTTTTATAGGCCATTGTAGGGTTGGTGATTACAGTAATTACTTGTGGGGGGATTTTAGATTTTTGAAAGTCTTTTTAATAATAATAAGTAGTGTGGTTATAAAGTGAAGGTTGGGCTTGGCCATAAACACCCAGTAGAAAGTAATTATCGGATTGTAGTGACAGAAGGTGCAGGGATGGCAAACAACTTAACCACTTGCTCACCTGGCTCTCAAGCATTAGGATAATCTCTTTTGCAACAGGTCTATTTAAAATCAGGCCACCGCAGCAGTCCTCGTACAGCATCCACGCTTCCTCACCGACCGAGTCTGTGGCCAGCACGGATGAACCCGCGAAGGGACAACACGGGTGGGGTCAAATCAGTGCTCCCCGCTGCACAGTAATTCAGTAGATCTGGAGGCCTCACCGTACAGCCTGCTGCGTCCTGTGACCCCCCCGGCACCTCCTCAGCTGCCGATGGAACCCAGATGTCCCAATCCCAGTCCCTGTCCTAGGGCCGCCTCTGCCGCCACTGCCGCCCCAGGTATCCCGCAGCGAGTGGCCCCAGGTGTTCTGCGAGGAACAGCTCCGGCCCCCGTGAAGTTTCCGACGTCTTTCAAATATCCACTGATGTCCTCAGTAGATTAATGAAGTATAGTGTGCAATAGCAGCTCCAGCTGCATTAAGGAAGTGTTCGGGGCACCCAAACTGTACCAGGTGATGGCCGCACTGCTGCTACCAAACTGGAGGCCTGGCGGTAGGTTTGTGCGTACTCAGCTGGCAGCCCGCGGGTCTCATTGCACCAGAGTTACTCGCGGCCCCTGCCGTGATACCGAGAAGCACAGAAGCACAGGGAGGCCGGCAGCTTCAGGAAGTTATGGCCCGATTGAGGGGGGCCAAGTGGGGCCAAGTAGCGGCCCAGGCGGCCCGTTCCAGCTGCAGCCCGGTACTTAGACGCCAAAAAAGCCCAAAATGCTGAAAACGCCAAAACACCGATGCCGCCGGACTTGGCGGCCTCTCGCAGCTCACAGCTCTGCTCCGGTGTCCGTGCTGTGCTCCTCACAAAATGCGGCTCCTGAAGCACCCAACATCAGAGGGCATCTTCCAAGTCTCCTGGTCACCACTGAGTGACACAGACACTGTCCCCTCTGCTTTCAGGCATTCTTCTTCAAGGATCCATGTTTGTATTCCTCTGGACACTCTTTCCTCTTCCAGCAGTGTCACTTTCCTGAAGTCCTCCATTGGGTTCGTAGGCAGTTTCCAACGCCACTTCACACCTATACACCCGGCTTCCCTGGGATAGGTAACTAGTGTACCACGGTATCCACAGGTGTGGTGGCTCTCCAACCTTCTGTCCTCCACAGGGTTTATTCAGGGTCCTCTGGGTAGTGTCCCTAATCTTTGAAAATCCAACCGCAACTTGCACAGAGCACCCGGCCGTGATCACACACTGCACAAGCTCTCCGTGGGGTCCCTATCTACTTACCATTGGGTAGTTCTGTGGGTCCCCAGCAATTCAACGTCCTCCCAACATTGTCCCGACTGGAGTCATGGTTCTTATACCACTTTCTTAGTATATGGTTAGGTCCCCTCCCCTGGGGCCCACTGTGTATTAGTGGTTTGTGTCGATCTCCGTGTGGGAGATACTGTAACAAATTAGATAGTGTTATATAATAAATACATATTTTTGCAAATACTATGTGTGGTTCTCTTTTCATTTAATCTATACTATAAGATTGCATTCTGGTAGAACAAGCTGCTCTACACTCTGTCAAGGCTACGCCTGAAGGATGCTCTCCACAGCTACCACTTGGATAGCTTTCTAAGGTTGTCTGAGATCTCTTTAATCACCATAAGGGTTGTCTGGACTGGTGCAAGGTGCCAACTAACATTAGTGGACATCCTATGCCAGATTCTCACAGGCTTTAAACCCCATAGACAATGGAACCTCTGTACCTTCAATAAATGTTCTAATTGCACTCTTAAGGGGTGCCCAGCAGATTAGTATGATAAGATGGAGAGATATCCATTGATTATATGATGGCTACTAACTGAGTAGTGAAAAAACATATATTCCTCATTCAGGGAAAACATGATGCCAGAGAGTCTTAAAAGACTGTGGCAGCATTTCATAAAATCAATCAAGCTGATCTTTTGGCATTTGCAGGTAGGATGTGATATAGGAGACTGCTACCAGATTCCAAAGCGGTTTGCATTGTGTGTTTTGTGTCAAATCACTAAAGATGGGAGGACATTATCCAAAGCTCCTAAATTTGGAGCATTTGAAAATAGGACATGTAAGGAATGACATCCGTTTTTTTGCTACCCCACAACTATTTTCTTCCAATCTGATTTTGCTTACTTTAGAACTCAGTATGTTTTGCCAGCAACATTGTTTCCCTCTAAATTAGAGGCTGTGTATTTCAATTCCCTGTTAGGCCTGTTTACTACCCTATAAGTCCATTGTACACAGAGTCTAGAATGCACCTGTGGCATGAAAGGTGTATAAGATGTGGTGTGTATTTGGACCATCCACATGTATGTCCAAAGGTATCTGTCTTTCAGGAGCACCAAAGTGCATACCTGGGCTGCAGTTTAAGGAGACTCAGTAACACATAGCAAGGAAAGGTGACATATATAGGAAATCCTATTTTTATGTATTAATAATTTAATCCTAAAGTGTGCTATGTAAAACAGGGACGGATGCCTATAAAGTAGTGGCATAATATACACTTGAAATAAGCGCCTTCACAGTGACTAAAGGTCTACAAATTATTTCAGCTGTACAAATTCAACTACATTTTCCACAGGACAGGACTACATGCAATTAAACTATTTAATCATACATCTCTCCTGAAAAGATTCTAGAAAAGTAATTCTCCACATTTTTTTCAAAATCTCATTTAAAATTGAAACAGAATTTTTATTAATTTGAGTAGAAAAGTAACTTTATAAAATACAGTCTAGGATGCACGTTCTAACATTGACTTAAAACCAGTTCTGCCACTGAGCTGAACTACACATCCTTGACTGGGAGAGTTAACAAATCCCATCATTTCTTTAGCTGCTAAAGAATGCTGGATTTTGTCATCAATGCACACTCATTATGTTTATATGGATCTCTTGGACTCATTTCATCTTACAAAGTACAAATAGGTATCAACATATCTGACGGGAATTGCATTTTTGGAATGTGTGTATTGCCTGCTGGGCATGAAATCATATGCCCATGAAAGGCGGGAACTGTATGCTCAGGAATGGTGAGAATTGTCATCATCTCACATAAATGGATACACCGCCTGTTCATTTAGTACATTTTTCACAGTATCAATTTTCCAAATTGCATTTGATTCCTTTTAAGCAGTAGCCTTTCGGTTTCACCTCCTCTTATTCCAATTCGTGCCACTTCTACTGCAGTCCATATGAAGTCATTTTCTACATGTTTCCGTGTCATAAAATGTTTTACTAAGGTTTCTTGGGCTACCTTGCATCTTGTCTGAGATTTGTGTTGTCCGATCCATTTTTGTACCTCGTGGTTAGTTTTTCCAGCAAAACTGTATTACATGGAAAAAGGAATACATAGATCATTTTTTTGTGTTTTACAGTTAAAGTCTTAGCTGCTGCTGCTTTGCCACTGTGTATAACTATTGAACTTTCTAATGTTTGTTCACATGTCCAGCATTCACAACACCTGTGATGTTCCAAAATGGGCTCAAACTTCTATAGAGCCTGAAGAGGACTTCTTGTCCCCTGTTTAGCATCTATAAATGGATGAACCAAGTAGTCTCTGGTGCTTTTATTCTTTTTTTTGAAGAAAATATGGGTCAAGGTAATGATTTTTTAAAATCATGGATGTGAATGTGCCAATTATGATTAATCAATTCTTTGAACTTGTTAGTTAATGAGTTAAATGTGGTAACACAGACTGTGGATTCCTGCTTCTTTTTGTTTTGTTTTTAACTAGTTCCTCCAGACAAGTGAACCAGACATGTGTGGAGGCATTTTTCACCAATAGTTTTAGGTAACCTCCCATTATTAGTTTTGTTTTGAAATGTTGCGCATTTTTTGAAGTTTTTTAAGTGTTTATATGGGATATTGCCATCAGACTTGTTGGGTAGAAACAAGTATATAATAGCAAATGTTTTTCATCCATTGATTTGTTGTATAGAGTAGTCTAAATATCCTTAATGTATTGTAACCACAACACCCCCAAAATTTGTCTTTCCTTTTCAACAGCTTCTGTTGAATTAGATATGCTGAAATCCTGCATTAAGCCAGTGGGTTAATGTCTGATGCGAACAATCCACTATTTGAGTGACACCTTTTCTCAATCAAACAGGCCCGTCAATCAGTTGAATCATTTGCATTAGCTCCAAGGAGACAGTTAAAACCATACACCTGCATCGAAGCACAGTGAAGACAAGTTTATGTCAGTCAACCCACACATCTATTAGAAGACTTTCTTTAAAAAGAGAGTATGGAGTGCCAATAAAGTGTAAATAAACAAACGTTCACTGTTTGCCCAACCAATGAATTGTGATTACTAGTCCATTGCTTCCTATATGTTTAGATAAAAGTTTACAGCATCAGTACCATGTTCTGAGGAGAGCCCTTAAAGTAATTTGGTTTAAAAACGTGATAACATGCCATCCAAGGGGAACTGGACATTTTTTCACAATTTGACATACATAATAGCTGATGAAGTGTTCCTGACCAAAGGTGTAAACAGTAAAATTGATGGGCGACATAAAATCATTGAGCAAATGAAACCTTTTGAGAAAAAAAATAATGGGCTGGTGAAGGACTGAATAATGCTAAATAACATATAGAAGATACTATAGTAAGTTTAAATTGTCCCCTTTTTTCAGTAAAATATTTGTTACATGATATAGTTTCACACACATCATGAGCATCAGTGATGAGAAGTTGTTCTTACACCAAATGATCATGGGTCTGTTGATTGTCTTTTCTATTTGGTGAAATGATTTATGTGCTTATAGTACTTCTTGTTCAGGAGTGTTGATATATAATAAGATTACTACTGATGAAAAAATAAATAAATGCCAAAAGCGTGATCTTGTTAATCATAAACGTATACATATGGAGATTCAGCAAATGCATGCTTAAAAGAAGACTAATTAATAGAAGAAGCATTATCATGTTGACAGAAAGGAGGAAAGATAGCTGCTGCCCTGGCAGCTGAGGAGAAAAGGCAGATTGGGACCTTTAGGAGAAACGGGTTGTTGCTGTCTTGGCTGCTGATGAGAAAAAGGCAACCTTTGCTCTTGAAGAATTGAAACTAGCAGCTGAGGAGAAGAAGGCAGCTCTAATGCTGGCAGTTTAGCAAAGACATGCCTCATCAGCCCATGTACTTGATGACAAAAGTCAGCCTTGGAGCAGTGAAAGGTCATGCTGATCAATGAGATGAGGCAGTGCAACATGGACTTGAGGTCTAGGAGGGCATCAGAGTACAGTGAGGATGTTGGCAACTGCAGTAAGGAATCCAGGAGGAGCACCCAAAGTTTAATATTCCTAAAGATCGTGTAGCTAGCTATGAAGTTTGGTATGACATAGATAAGCAGTTGGCATTTATGAGATTGCTGTGCAAACACGTACAGTAAATAAGAAGAATTGGGGAGGCTTATATAGACATGCATAATATAGGGAACCTGAAGGAGTCTGAGAAGGTTCAGTATAACATAGTAAGCCCTCTATCTCAAGTTTAGTCTTAAACATGAAAATTAGCACTAGTCACAGCAGCCTTGGAAAAACATGTTGTGGTTGTATCATTTAAGTTAATGGAAGGTTGGGTGAAGGGTAGCAAAGTAAATAATTATAATAGGCCTTACAATCTTCAGTCACTGTTTTACAGAGTTGCGCCAGCACCTAACTGATGCTAATCTCATCCTGATCCTCAACTGATCCTCTGGAGTTTGGGAAAGAGGTGTCAAGTCCAGTTAAATTGATTTTTTTTCAAGTGCCGGTCCCAATGAGTGCTGGCCACAGGTACGACAATGGACATTGAACAGCCTTTCAAGGGGTTGCAGATTGGTTTATGTGGGAGTGGAGATAGTTTAATGTCTCAAGTTTACACCACTCTCTATCCGAAGGTTTTTGTTCAGTCACCCATTCATATTTCAGCCTCAGTGATTATTTCCAAGTACTACTCACCAAGCTGCAACAAGAATCAGGAGGTAATCTACATAAAGATTCTAATCTTTTTGGTACACAATAATATTATGTGGCACTGTTGTTCTCATAACATTTACCTACTTTATTACCTTTGTTCTTTTTCATGTTTTTATTCACAGACTTGACTCACATTTGTTTAAGGCACAAGTCTTATGACAACTCTCTGTTGCAGCACAAGTCTTTTTTTATCGCTCTTAATTAGCTATCTTTTTGCATACATTTTCAACCTTTTCAAGAAAACACGAAGGCAAATTATTTTGTTTGCTTTATCTTCCTCACAGCAGCTGTTCTTTGGAACTGGGTCAAGGAACAGGAATGGCCTCCAAAGGCAAAGAAGATAGATCAAGATCTGTTTATATTGATTAGGTATATAGCACATGACTAATAGCAGGGCTAGATCTAGGAAGCAAGTCAATGCTATGCATTTTTAGAGAGATTAAACAGTCCTAAAGAGCAGATCTTCTCGGTACATAAATTATTAAGGCCAGGCAGGTGGTTCAGATGGTCAGTTACTGAAGTGTAGAAGCATTTTAACCTGGGGAATGTCCAGAACATAGGGGGCATGTCTGCATTTAGCTGTCGGAAACTCAAGTAGGAATCGCTGGCTCCTGGAAAAATATTTGCTAAACTTTTTAGGAATGAGGTACACTCTGTGCAGCGTTAGTGGTCTGTGCTAGTATCTGGCCCTAATCAGTGGTATTGAACTCCCTGGCTCCCCTTTGCCTGTAGTGCATCTAGCCGAAACAGAGTGTGAGCAGTACATTTATTAGTTGATTATAAAATATTTTAATAACCTTTTTTAAATTAAAAATGAATGCAGCAATAATTGTTATTAAAATATAATTACGTTATTTTTAATTCATTCTATACATAACTCTTAATTCTTTTGATACATAATAAAAAAGGAATTCTTTTTATGGTATGTAGTAATTTATTTCTTAATTTAATCTATGGAAAAACGATTTTAATTTAATTTAATTTAATGGGAAAAATGCTACCATACTATTAACTTAATTTTGAATTAAAGATCTAATTCAAAATTAAGTTGATAGTATAGTAGCATGTTAGCTACAGATCTAATATTAAGTTGCATTAATATTTAGTATAAAAATATTTTTACTGATTTATTGTAAATATTATTAAACTTATAAAGTTTTCATGATACTTTACCTTAGGGAGATCTCCACCTTGATAGTAGAGCCTCCCGATGATAAAGTATAGAGCAAAGTAGAGAAAGTTTACTTAACTACAAAAAAGATGTAAAAATATATTATATTTAGAATATCTCTTTGAGACAATCACTCCTCCTGCAGCTAACTGGGAATCATAATTTAGGGGCTTATTAGGATGGTGGGCGGAGTGGTGCTGGAACCGGCTGCCAGCGGTGTGGCTGTCCTACATCATGGTCGTATTCCGCATCATTAACATTGCACCCCAATGCCAATGAGGCATGCTGTGCATTGCCATGCACAACGTGACAGGCACCACACGGTGCCTGCCACCTTGCGCATGGCAAGTGCAGCCCCCCCCACCTCCTGGGGGCCCGCAACGGGCCCCCAAAGCAATTCCCGCCAGCCTTTCGCCGCCATGGAAAGGCCTTTTCCGCCCGTCGACATAATATGGTTGGCGGTGCCTGGAAGGCACAGCCACCATGTTTTGCCCCAGGTCTGCCCGGCTGGAAATCGTAATGAATGCCGACCGGCGGAAAAGAGGTGGTCAGACATTCCGTCCGCCGCGATACCCCCCGCCATGTTAATGTGGCAGGGGGTAAATCATGTTATGAAAGATCCGCCCGGGAGGTGGTGATCCGCCCCCCATCATAATGACCACCTTAGACTGTGAAAGGTTGAAATCGATCTGGGTGTCCCAGTACCAGAGCTATTGTAAAACTCATCTTTACCTTCTGAAAGGGTTTCTCTGCTTCCTTATCTTATTTAAAAGTCACACCTTGTCTTAGTAATGGAGAAATGGGAGCCACACTGTTGGAAACTTGATAGATAAACCTTTAGTAAAAATAGACAAACAAGAATGTTTTGCACATCTTTTGTACAGGTGGGTTTGGGTCAGTTCACAATTTCATCCTCTTTCTTGCTGCCCATATGAATTCCTGTTGGGGTAATAGTAAACCCTAGAACATCTACAATGGTTGCATGATATCTGAGTTTTTCAAACTTTGCATAAATCTCATATAATACTTATAGGATGCATTTAACACCTTGCATGTGTTCCTTTTCAGGCTGGGAGTAGATGAGAATGTCAGATCTAGATACCCATGCATAGATATCCAAAAGGTCATGTCCTGTAGTACCTTATTTATAAAAAATTGGACGGAGGTTGGGACATTACAGAATCCAAATGTCATAACTTGGTATTTGTAGAGACCAAAGTTCATATGAAATGTGGTCTTCCACTCGCCCTTCTTCTGGACTTTTTACAAAAAAATATACCCAGTGCAAATCCAATTTGTTGCAAATCGATGCTTGCTTAATGTGCTCCAGAAGTACAGGGATTATAGGTAAAGGATATGGATTTTTGATGGTCACCTTGCTCAGGGTGTGGTTATCTATGTATGTTTTCAATTCACCACATTTCTTAGGAATGAAGAAGAGTGCTGAAGATACCAGTAACTTAGCACGTCAAATGAACCACTTGCCAAGAGCTCATCTTGACAATTTTTTTCAAATGGTTAACCGCTTGCTATGTAAGGATATCTATTGTGCTCTAGGAGGCAACTCTATCCTAAAATCAAAAACTATGGTGAGGAGGTAACTCACTAATATTTACTTTGTCAAAGACATCTTCAAATTCTTTGTATAAAGGTGGTAAATCAGTAGTTACTGTAGACAGAATGGAAACACACATTAATGGCTCTATCAACCTCTGAGGCTCTGGTTAGCAATGTTCAGAGCAATAAATTGAGTTGCTTGAAGCAGCACCCGCAGCAAGGTTAAAAATGCATGTTTAACATTTACATGCACAAAGCGGCAGGCACCACGCGGTGCCTGCCGCATTGTGCGTGTAAATGCTGGGGGATACCATAGGTACCCCCATGTGCACCCCCGACACCCTGGGGGCCCGCTATGGGCCCCCAAACACCAAAGACCACATGCTTTTCCATGTCGGAAAAGCCGCCAAGGAAAAGCATGTTTCTCTCCACATCGTAATTTGGCTGACGGTGTCTTGCAGACACCATCACCAAATAGCCCTCCACACCCCGCGGATCAGCGGCGGACTGACCTGCCGTCCGCCGCTGGTCCCACCGCAATCCCAGCACCATCCTAATCTGGCGGTGGGTGTTTCCTGTGGCCGCGGCGGTGAATCCGCATCCTCCAGGCCAGATGTGGCTTCCGCCGGCCCGGAGGATGCGGATTCACCGCCATCCTATTCGGCCCCTTAATTAGGATTTTAGACATTGGTACCTGGGAAGGTTGAAAAAGGAGAACAGCACAAGGACATACCACACAGAATTTTATTTACCCAGAATGGTGCGAGGACCAACCCCTGGCCAAGGGCTGGAAAAGCAAAGGGCTCCCGAATATTCAGGAGCCAACAGGACAGGACAGGTACAGGACAGGAAGGTAATCTCCGCTGTTAAAACTAACTGTTGAGAAGTCCTGTGAGTCACTTCTGACATTTCCTCTTGAAGCTGCAAACTCCCAACTCCCTCAAGGATCAATCAACACAATCAGGAAGACTACACTGACTGAGTCAACTTTTCCCTAAGGGAAAGGGGAAGTGGAGAGAGAAACTAACAACATATAAACAAACATTGGCTTCTGCTGTTGTTTCTCTAAAGAGTGTTCCAGGCTGTTGACCTTTCTTAATAGATGCGCTACTCAGATTCCCGCAATTCTGCAGTACAAAGTTTTAACAATAAATTACTCATCAATTTAAATTTCTTAAATTCAGGAAAATGATTAATCACTCCAACTACTGACCATTGGTTTTTGTAGCCCTTGTTCACACTCTGTCTGAAGTTGTAATTGCACAGTCTCAATCTTTTGACACCTTTAGAAATGAATTTAACAAGTCAGTTCACTTAACTTAAAAGATGAGTTAGTTTGTTAATTGGATTTAGTGAACTGAACTAGTTTTCTTTCATGCAAATGATCATACCTGAGACTTCTGCGATTCTTCAACTCTATGAAAATCTGCAGTTGGAAGATAGTAAAACAACAACCTACTCCTAAAAATTATAATACATTTGGGTTTTTCCCCAGATTGCTCTCTTAAAAGTTAACCTTTCTATTCAGAGCCAATTTAAAGTTTCCTATTTACACAACTTAAAATATTTCTCAGAGAAATCTCATTTGTACATTTGCCTTAGCCAAGGCTTGATTCAAACTCTGACTGTCTAAACAATAAGCCTATATCTTAAATAAATAATAAGTTCTTAAGTATACTTTACAGGCGTTTACAAATGTTCTCTTGCTTTTGCCAAGGCTTTTTTTTTTATCTCAGGCAGTCAAACTATTAGCCTTTTTCTAAGGTATTTCGAAGGTTCTTAGTTCAGCTTACAAGGCTGTTTAAACACTTGAAACACGAATAGTTCTTCAGTTCTTTAACTGCTGAATTAAATAATCTTACTGTCCTTTCTCACGCTCCTACACGGAGCACAGCAGTCTCGAACTGCCTTCCAGGTAGTTGAAGGCGTAATATGATATCTTTGCTGTCACGAAGAGGAAACCTCGAGTCTTCGGCTTCAGAGAAGCCCGTGATCCCGCTGAAACAGTCAGCCTTTATTAGGACACGACTAGGGACTGAAGTTGAGGAGTAGGGCAATTGGGAATTCTAGTTTTGAATTAAGGAAAGATTAAACGGGTTTAACACGAAGCCCAAGCTCAGGAACAGAAGCGCTCGTCAGGGAAACAACGTGAGACGAAGCGCCGAGCCGTTGGCAGGGACGTCTATTTATAGACACAGCACAGTCACAAGAGCTAGCACGAGCTCTTATTCATGAAGACTCCTGCCACGAGAACCAGTGCGAGCCTCTCTCATAAAGAGCGCACAATCTAACCAGTAACAATAAGTAGGCATTTCACATTGACAAGAATTCAACAAGCATTGTCAAATGCAAATTCTAAAGACTTCTATTTTTCAATGACTGAAATTAGGAAATTACATACAATAGCAATTCCTGTGTTTCTTTACAAACAATTAATTAGACTTTCAGTTTCACTAAACATTAACTGAATCTAATAACTCTGAATTAAGCAAGACGACCAGTAGCACCCCTAACAGCTTCCGCCGGCCCGGAGGATGCGGATTCACCGCCATCCTAATCGGCCCCTTAATTAGGATTTTAGACATTGGTACCTGGGAAGGGTGAAAAAGGAGAACAGCACAAGGACATACCACACAGAATTTATATTTACCTAGAATGGTGCGAGGACCAACCCCTGGCCAAGGGCTGGAAAAGCAAAGGGCTCCCGAATATTCAGGATCCAACAGGACAGGACAGGTACAGGACAGGAAGGTAATCTCCGCTAAGCGCAACGCCAGCGTCACACCCCTCTCTACAGCTGCTCTTGGACCCCGCATGGGTAGATACATTTTTCTCGCTCAGCAAACTCCCGATTCTTCTGTCAAAATGCTCGACCAGCGCTCTGGTCTCGACTCTCCTTCAGCATACGTTGGGTCAGTGATAGGTCTGTGACAAGTTGGACAATCTAACTAACTGAGCCTACCTTAGTTACACCAGGGTATGTACCACCCTCCAATGTTGCAAACTCGTGTATTTCCTTTATTTGATTGGTCAGAAAGACGAGGCGAGGTCATCACACCCTACCAGTATGATCTAATTTTCATTGACTTAATAGTTTTAAGTTCCCACCCATAATTTTATTTTCCATGCTTTTTATTCTACCCAGCATTATTTCATTTTATTTCATATACAATGTAAAACAATTTATATATTTTATTCAATGTTCCAGGTCGGAAGGTTAGATTCCCAGGCGCATCTATACTAAGATGGGACTTGGCGAGGATTAAATGTAAGTGATTTCAAGGCTTGTAAAGTTCCAGTGTGCATGCACCACAGATCCAAGATTGAGAATATAGTTATTCATCAGGCCCAAATACGAGCTATCAATAAAGTCAAAGAGAGACACGTTAAAATACAAAAATAAATGAATGCACTGTATACCACCTTAGTAGTTAAGCAAAACACACATATTTTAGTTCAAGCAGAAGCATATGCATTAGCATGTGAGATTCAAAGCAGCCATTTCTGGCACTACTGCATAGCTGCAAAGATTTCCCACCAAAAGCAAAGTACGTCATACTACGTAGATGCAGTAGACGCATGCGCAGAAAAGATCCCGCGTTTTCGGCAGCTATTTTAGGACACTCGGATTACTGGTTAGTAAAGCACATATGAAAGCTTCCCCAACATAAAAGAAATGTCGTGTGGTGCAATTATTAGTATCTACAAAACATGTTGGTTAATTCGTTACATGTTATTTCAAGAGGACTGAGTCCAAGCAAGTTTCTTTACGTATGAAACCTTGCTCCATCAATCCCTTCTTTGATGGCATTCTATGCCATCACTAATTTTCTAGAACCCGATGCCAACTTTCAGCAGTTTCCCAATTCAATTTCTTCTATTTCTTTAGAGTTTCTTCTTTCCCTTTTCTTTTGGAAACCTTTCATCCTTTTGTAAATATCCCCCTTCAATTCTTCAAGATGAATCTCATCATATTTTCTTTTCTTTCCTTTTTCATTCACTGCATACCATTTTCTGTTTCTGCAGAATTTTCACCAAATCATTATCATCAATACTAATAGGACTATTCCCATTATTGGCATCAGTATTCGTCCAACAATGCTTCTTCCGACATTAGAAAATCAACTACCTCCATTGGAGAGACGATCTGTAAGTCTCTTCCATGCACTATCAACCTCTAGTGGTTTCAATTCTTCTTCCAAATTTTGTAATATTCCTGACATATCTCCCAATTTCAATACTTTTGTCAGGAATGTAAGTGCAACAATGTTGCACTTTCAACAATCTACAGACTCCGATAATATGTCAAGAGCAAGTCGATTTTGCATAACCATAGATCTTACCACAACTAATTCAGTATTGATCAATAAAAATCCTCCAGCAGTGCCAGTCGAAAAGCAATCAACTACTGTAAACAATTTACAGATTTTCTGTGTATTCAGAATTACTTCCACTGAAGGTATCAATGCACTAAATATATCTCCTACAATTTCAGAAAAACTAGCTCTTTTCTGTCGTGTTAGTCCATTATTTTCTTCATTGCTTCCAGTGATTTTTTTTTCATGATATACCTTTGGGAATACTATTCGAAATAGCAACTCCCATACCAATGATCAGGCAGCTTAAAGTAAGCTTTGTTCACACAAAAATAATAAACTCCAGGAAATACTGGATCAGTTCCCCCTTTTCAGTCCCCAACCCCTAATTATCAGAAAGTTGTGTTCAAATTCACTGGAACCAATGAATACATTGTTATACTCTGTTTTTAACCTATTGAGACAGATTTTCCCTTTCTTTTCAAGGTCCAGGGACATAACAGCTTGAGTCTTGCCAGTTGCAAATAAATCCTCCCTCTCAGCCCATTTGGGTATTTGAGGTTTTGGTTCAGTTCAGTTCGGTTCAGTTGGACAAGGAACGACCAGGTGCCGAGGAAGACCTTAGAGATTGTCTTGCAGCAACATTCAAATGGATGAACAACAACCATTTAAAGTGCAACGCCGGAAAAACGGAAATCTTACCCATGGGGACCAATAACCCTTTTTCCCCCATAGTATGCTGACCATTAGATGCTGAAGCTCCACCCAACACAATTGTATCCGCCCGTAATCTAGGCATAAAATTTGACAACTGCTTATCCTTCAAACCCCAGGCTGTAGCAGTGGCAGGCATGTGCTTCCAAATCATTAAAGCACTTAGGAAGTTCTTTGATCTTCTCCCTCTTTCGGCGAGGAAAACAGTCGCAGTGGCCTTAATAAATTCTAGGCTGGACTACTGCAATGGACTTTATGTTGGAGCAAACAAAATCGTGCTCCACAAACTGCAGATGGTCCAAAATGCGGCTGCCCGCCTCGTACTGCGTTTGCCCCGTAGATCATCAGCCTCTGCAGCCTTGAACACCTTACATTGGCTGCCAATAGGAAAGAGAATTTTGTTTAAACTTCTCTTGATCACCTTCAGGGCTTTCCATCAACGCGGCCCAATCTACCTACGAAAGGGGTTTAAAAGATACTATCCAGCGCGCTGCCTGAGATCCGCAAGCCAGAATTTACTTACTACTCCTCTCTTTAAACTGGCTACAAAGGGTGGCAAATCCATCTTTGTGCTAGGCACTAAGGCCTGGAACAAACTTCCCCTTTCCTTGCGGTCTTTCTCCCAAGAAGCCTCCTTTAGGAAGGCATTGAAAACCTGGATTTTCTCTCTGCCAGACGCTCTGTGTAGGACCCTAGTGTAGTGGATGTGTAGAAATTAGGACTTCTTTTCCGTCTCCAACTCTTCCATCTGGGTTGTGTAAGCGCCAAGATACTCCTTGGAGTGGTAGCAGCGCGGTATAAATGTCCATTACATTTACATTTACAGTTGTCCTTCTGTGGAAATCCTGTCTCCTTTTCTCTATTAAATTCAAAAATATAGTTTCTTCTTCATGTAACTTGCATATTAAATTGTCTTTATGTGCTTCAGCTATATGTATAGTTTTCATTGTTGGAAAATATTCACCCATGAATTGTGAGTCTCTACTGCTAAGGACAGGGTTCATGTTTCTACGCAGGGGTAATCCCGAAAAAATCACATCTAGGTTAGAATAATAATATTGTAACTTCCCAGTTCTATAAAACAAAACTAGCTGAAATGCTACATGAAATACCATATGTCAGTGGTAAATGATGATATGTCACTCCTTCTGCTACTGATGTCGGTAATTTCATACACACATAACAATCACTAATTTCCATTGTTTGTACAGAATGCACTAACAAATTAGCGAAAACATTTAAAACTGTTTCATTTCCACTCATTCTGTGGTGTAAATGTATCTCATCTGGTGCTTCTAAGTCTACTCTGCCTTGCTTAAGGTTTGCTACTCTTCCATGTGTACAAGTATTATTCTGTGTTCTTGCGGTCATTAGATAAGGTATGGCTATTGTCAGTCCTAACCATGCTATGAGCACTATCAATATACTACATATGCATATCCTACAACATGTCTTTATACATTTTCCTTTCAGATTTCTAGCAGCTCTTTTATCAGCCATTTCTGACTAAGAAGATTGAATCCCCTCTTTGAAACTTTTCACAAATATATATTGTGAATTTAAAAATTTTCAAGTTGGTCTCACTTCTTCGTCGATTTGATCAGCAATTAATTCTTCATCACTGTCTCCACTTATTTCAAGGTTTTCGAAATCTTCGAGAATCATTCGGGACCCTTGAATTTGTTATTCAGTCTTTTCAAACATAGACTTCTGCTTTTTGGCTTTTCTGTTGATGGTCCAGACTGGCTTGTTATTTCATCTACTCTGTTTGGTTCTTCATCTACTGTTTTAAGGCAATATTTAGGTCTTTTGATAAAACTAGGCTAAGTATCACCTTTTCTGAGTCTTTTAGCTGGCACTGTGCTTTTATTTTTTTCAGATTCTCTTTTATTCTCATTGATCTGTGGCACAATTTGATTTTCTCCGTCTTCAAATTCCCTCTCTATCTGACTTGGTCCAGGGCTTATTTCGGCCGTTTCTGCCTGGATGTGTTCTTCTTTACTAATCTGACCCTGTTCAGGATTTGGTTTGATTTTACTTTGACTTGATTTTCCTTCTTCTTCCTGAACTTGTTTTTCTTGTCATCACTGGTCCTGCTCAGGTCTTAAAATTTCTTGATCGTCTTCTGCCTGAGTGTTTTCTCTAGTGCCTAACTGTCCCTCCTCAGACTCGGGAGTGCTGTTTCTATTATCTTTTGTCTGAGTGCATTGCTCTTTCCTTATCTGGTCCTCCTCAGATTTGATGTTAGCTTTGATTTCTGTAATCTGAGTGCATTCTTCTATTCCTGTCTCATCCTCACTATCACGCTGTCTGCCTAAAAAGTTTGGCTTCTTGTTCTCACAGTTACTGCAGGTATGTCCACTATTGGAATATAATCGTCCTGACTTGTGCTCGGTTGTTCATCATCAGCTACTTCAGGATCCAATTCTTGCGATCCTTCAGCTGTACAACCTTCAGCCTCTAATCCGTCAGGTTTAGTCACTCTTTTGGTATGGCTGGCATGAATCCAATTAGGTATACCTGCACACTTTACAGCTGTGGTGATAACCAATATGACTTGATGTTGTTTTCCCCACCTTGGTGCTAGGCACGATTCTCGGGTGTGATCTTTTATCACTACCTAATCACCTGGATTCAAATCATGTGCTTGAGTCGACTGTCTGGTAAACAGCATCTTCCCCAACCTGATGAGAGATAGAACGCACTTGATCACCCAACTCTTTATACAATATTTCAATGCCAACTCATCAGATATATTCAACAGCTTGTGTCCTGGTACACATGCTTGCCTCATTACCCTTCCCATGAGTATCTCATGGGGACTCAAGCCTGTATTTTTGGCTGGTATGCTTCTGAGTCCCATCAGGACAAGAGGTAAAGCATGAGGCCACCCCAATGGGGTGGATTCACACACTTTTCCTAGTCTTGACTTGATTGTGCCATTTTTTTGGTCTATCACTTCAGAAGCCTCTTGGCGGTATTCACAGTGCAGCTTTTGCTCAATTTTGAATGTTTCACAAATTAATCAAATTATTTCAATATTAAAATGAGACCCTCGGTCTGATTCAATCGTCACTGGAAATCCGAACCTAGGAATGAGTTCTCTCAACAGTAGTTTTGCTACAGTTATACTATCATTTCTCCTGGTAGGGTACGCCTCCACCCACTTGGAAGATAAACAAAAAATGACAAGGACATATTTTAATCCTCGACAAGCGGGCAACTACATGAAATCAATCAGGATTGATCAGACCATTCACAAAGCCCAAATCATTCCCAAATAATATTTCGTTTAGGTGGTCCCCACACTTAGTGTGATCAAAATGACTGAACATAATATCTTTATCAAGATTTACTCCACATGTCCCTTTATCTCCTTTAGTACATAAGGAACAATTAAAATCTACAGCCCATATAACACAGGCTTCCTTGAATCTCCCATCCATCACAGTTTTAACATCGTTTCCTAGTATTCTAAAAACATTATCAACGTCTACTCCTTCAACGTTGTTATAAAAATTTATCAAGACTAAAACCTTCACTTTATCAACTGCAATCCGAATAATGTGATAATACATATTGTTAAAGACTACTTCTATTTTTGTGCATCCTAACATGTTGGAAACATAGGTGCACAAGCCTCCTTTGGCCCTACCGTGGCGTGAACCAATTGCTGGGGAAAAATAAGTTCTATAACCATTAATATGAACTGGTTCTACTGCCCATGTCTCCTGTAGACTAACAACATTGCAGGTATTCAGCAGTTTGACCCAATTTTCATTTTCCAGTTTGGATCTTAACCCTGCAATGTTCCAACTCATAAATGACCAAGTTCCCTCATTTATTTGGCTAGCCACTGTATCTATTTCGCTATTGTGCTCAAGGGTAATCCCTGGGGGAATTTCATTGTATTGTCCATTACCACACACAACTTCCCGCTCCTTGCTCATGGGTTCCACTATGTCTATCTCATTGTTTACAATAGTGATTCCCATCCCACTATCCTCATGCTCTAGCCAGTCGCGGGAGATAGAATTGGTAGTTCTAGAGTCAGTGAGCAGTCAGTCAATATCCTCTAGCCCTTGTAGAGTATGATACTGATTTGATAATGGTATATCAAAATTAAAGTTGTCTCTATGTCTAGTCCTAGGTAAACAACCTTTACAACGCAACTTTTACAACGCACTACCATTACAACGAAACTTTTACAACGCAACATCCATTATAACGCATGCATTTACAACGCAACCATTACAACGCATGACACTACAACGCACACCACTACAACGCATGTCATTACAACCCAGTCATTACAACGCATACCATTACAACGCATAACATTACCATCCAACATTTACCCTACTGTTGCACCCCCTGGAGTTAGAATAGTAATTTTTACCCCTACACTATCCAACACTTACCCTACTGTTGCCCCCCCTGGAGTTAGAATAGTAATTTTTACCCCTACACTATCCAACACTTACCCTACTGTTGCACCCCCTGGAGTTAGAATAGTAAATTTTACCCCTACACTATCCAATACTTACCAAACATGCAATGTAATGTAATGCGTTGTAATGGTATGCGTTGTAAAGGTAGTATGCGTTGTAATGGAATGCGTTGTAAATGTAGTTTTTAAAATTTCGTTGTAATGGCATGCGTTGTAATGGAATGCGTTGTAATGGATGTTGCGTTGTAAAAAATGCTTTGTAAAGGTGTGCGTTGTAAAAGTGTGCATTGTAATGTCATACATCCCTAGTCCTACACTCCCCTTGCTGCCATGAGTTAGGATTGATAATTCTAGACTTCATAGCTGGGTAAAAATGGGTCAAATACACAGTTTGAATCCCACCAACATCATAGTCGGAGTTCCAATTACATATAAATCTTACCACGTGTCTATCTCTAAAATTAATAACTATGCAGTCTCCAGGAAGGTCTTTATACCTGTGGCCAATCCAACTTACTCTACGGACATGCATAATCTCCGCTTGGATGTATCCTGGTAGGGTTCTATTGCTGTCTAACAAATGTATCACCTTGTTTTTTAGTTCTGCATGGGTTTCCCCTCTTTCATTTCTTAACTCTGGCACTCCCATCATGACAACGGTATAGGCAGTTGACTGTGGAGGTAGATCCACACGTGGATGTTTGGTCTTTTCTGTTCTGCTAATAGTATTCTCAGCTTTTTTTAACATTCTTGTCCTTATTGTCTTCCCTCCTTGTTGGTCCCTTGCCAGCCTCCCTCTCTGGCCCTTCTTGTCTAATATTCTTACGGGTTTGTGCTTGAGTACCTAAAGCTGGGGTGTGTTGGACACGGCGATTATCGCCCTTTGCTACCAATGGTGTTGACTTGCCAGCTGCCTTAACAGCGCCATTAGCAATGTTTGTAGATGTTGTGGGGTTAGATATGACCGCTGGCTTGGCATAGGTGTTCATTTGTTTCAATGTTTCTGAATTAGCCAAGCCCACCTTTTCCAAGTTCCCCACTTTATCTACTAATACCCTTAGTCTTTCCACTATTGGCAGAATAAGTGACTTCATTAACTGTTCAAATTGTTTCATAGGGTCCATCGGACTTGTGGGTAATATGTCTTGTTGGGCCCTACACCTCTCTTCCTTATTCTGCTGTTCAGCACTATTGGACTGTGTATTATGTTTACCCCCTTCTGTTTTGCTGGGATAGGTATCAATTTCTTCTGTCTCCCTCTCATTTTGTTCCCAGACAGCAGTTTTCTACTAGGCGCCAAATTGCTTTTATAGGCTTTCCCTCTTAACTTTGGTGAGGGTGTCACACTTGGTATCTTATCTGCTAAGTCAGTGTTATCAATGTTACAAATATCTATCCCTTCTGCGTCATCCGACACATTAATCGTAGTTGGTGGTTCCTCATTTGGCCTCATATTAGGTGTTAATGACAATCTACTTTGCCGACATGCAAAATCGCTAGGATAATAATAATAATAATAATAAAATAATCTTTATTCGGTTTTTTAGCATTTGCAAAACCATAAAAGATGACATTCAAACATTCATAGTAAAAATTTGCAGTTGAATATACATTTAAAAAAGAGAAAGTGCCTAGAGTTTACGTGTCATATAGAATTATCTTTTTAGTTTAAAGATTGTTTCTGTGTCTCATAATGCACTTTAAAAAGTTCAACACATGATACACAATGGTTTCAGAGTCCAGAGATTGAAGTGCTAGCATAGCTGGGCGACATTGTCTATAATCCCATTTTTTTAGTAAGGGGATAAGCCATATTTTTCGGTGGGTGTGGAAGAACTTGCAAAACAATATTGTATGCATGGTGGACTGTTGGGAAAGATCATCGCAAGAACACAGGTCCAGCTGGGTTTTCCAGTTATTTTTTTCCGGAAATGTCACAAGTCTGAAGAAGAGATTCATTCTGAACCTTGTTAAAAGCATTTTTTCGTATGCGGTGATCTCTAAAGTCAAATAGAGCTGGATTTTTGGAGACTGCTGTGTTAAAATCGCATGCATGGTAGTTTTTTTTTAGATCAATGAAGACAGTCTCAAAGATTCCAAATGGCTCAATGCAGTCTGTTTCAGTTCTTTTTTGGATACGTCTTTTAGGTCTTCTGGTTTATAATAATATTGTTGTAGACCCATGTCGGAAAAGAAGTGTCTTACATAGGAGAGCCAAGCAATTTTGTGGGCGTGGTCCAACTCCATAATGTCCTGTACGATGTTTTTGGTCAGAGAGTTCCTTTCCGACAACCAGACCCGCCTCCAAAGTAAGAGAGGTTGGATTTTAATTAAATCCTCAATATATGATATTCCCAGTTCTATGTGTGAGGCATAGATGGAGGTGCCTCGTGGTGTTGATAGAAGGAATCTTATAAAAGTGTTTTCCTCTTTTTGAATAGAGCCAGTAGGAATATGACCCCAGATCCCTGCGCCGTATAGTGCGATGGATTGGCATTTCGCAGCATAGATCTCTAGTAGTTCTACCTGGGGTTTTTTCCCAAGTTTGTTTGAGAATTTCATTAATGCCATAATTGCACGTTTAAATAAATGTCTCCTGGCCTCAACCGCCGCTTTCCAATTTAGGGCGTCATCAATCATAACCCCTAGATAGGGATATTGTGAGGTCTTTTCTATTTTTTGTTCTTTCAAGTAAATGGCTTTAGGAGCTTTTCTTGGTCCACCGACCACCATGACAAAAGTTTTTTTAATGTTGATGTGCAAGTCCAAAGCACCCATGAACTCTGCATATTTGGTTAGGGACTTCTGCAGTTCGATGGGGGTACGCGCTAATATAACAGCGTCGTCCGCATATAATAGGGCGGGGATCGGGCGGTCTTTTATTCTAGGGAGGTCCCTTCCTCCTCTCAACATGGCCTCTTCTAATCCATTGGTGTACAAGGAGAAGAGGAAGGGGGCCAAAACACAGCCTTGCCTCACTCCCCGCTCTATTTTGAATGGCCTCGTCAGTTCGCCTCTTGTCCCAAACCTCACTTTCGCCGTGGCTTCACTGTACAGCTCTCTTAAAAAGTCCAGGAGAGGGGGATCTACCCCCATTTTGCTCAGCAGTGACCAAAGCTTAGCATGAGAGACACAGTCAAATGCAGAGGACAAATCTACGTAAACCATGTAGATGGCACCTGGTTTAGCGTGGGTGTACTTTGATATTAACAAGCTTAGATTTAAGGCCTGTTCGATGGTTCCAAAACCCTCTCTGAACCCGAACTGCAGGTCCGTGAGGATCTTTTTATCTTCTGCCCAGTTTTGTAGTTTTTCAAGGAGGACTCGGCCCACAACTTTGCCCAAAGAGTCAAGAAGCGATATTGGTCGATAACATTTAGGATCTTGTCGGTCCCCCTTTTTAAAAATTGGTACCATAGTAGAGGAGGACCATGAATCTAACAGACCAAGTTTGGTTGTTGCCATGCAAACTCTTGTAATTATTGGTACCCAGAGGTCAGGAAGATGTTTGAATAGATCGACTGGGACCCCATCAGGGCCGGGGGCTTTCTTGCTCTTGCTTTGGGATAGCGCCAGTTCAAAGTCCTGCAAATCCACTTCCAGTGGTATAGGATAGGTTACTGCAGTGATGGTATACTGGGATTCTTCAATGCTAGATGTCAAATTGAAGATTTTCGAAAAATAGTTCACCCACGTGTCCTCATCAATAGCCACGTCGATTTTTGGGCCGTTGGAATCGGTTAGGAATGGGGTTTTAACTATTTTCCAGAATGCCTGGCTATCTTTCGTGAGTGCACTCCGATGCAAAGCATTCCACAAGGATTGTCTAAGCTCTTTTTTCCTTGTTTTTCTGACGGAGTTATACTCCCGTCGAAGTGATTGGATGTTTAATTTGTCTCTGTTTGGTTTTCCGAGAGCTTTCCTCAGATTGGTATGCGCTTTGGTACAGTCTCGGTTAAACCATCCTGTGGAACTATTTCGGTTAGATGTTTTAGTTAAAAAGTTTTTAATTTGTTCTATTATAATGTTGAAATTTTCCAATATTTGTTTTGGTTCCGCACAGGGATCGAGACAAATCATTATGTTATCATATGCAGATGTTACCAATTGCTTTGTCAAGATGTTAGGGTCCACTTTTTCCCATCTGATGGTAAATCCGTTCCTTTTGCCCAATTCAAGCCGGTTCTGGGTTAGTGCGGATGCCATGGTTGTCATCAATGTTATTGGTTGGTTTATTCCTAGGTTTAGGCTTATGGCGGAATGGTCGCTGAGGTTATTTTCCAACATTTTAAGATTATTAATTTGGGCTTTCAGAGCTTCTGTGCCTATTACATAGTCCACGGTAGTCTTGTGGCCCCTTCCTCTATACGTTGGTTCCAGTGTGTTATTTGGCTGATGGATAGGATTTAGAATTTGCAAATCCAAGTCGGACAATATTTTATTCATGGCTGTCCCTGCTCCTGAGTGGATAAAGTGGACTAAGGGGTTGTCATGCTCGTCCACCAGACCACAGGTATCGTTGTTAGGGCAAGGGTGTAGATTAAAATCTCCTCCCCATAATATGTGGGCATTTTCCGTTTTCTGTTTAGAGTGACAGTGTTCCATTATTTTTTCCTGAATTATAGAGAGAATACGCAAAACGTTTTCATCCTCCAAATTATTGTATATGTTGATTATAGAAATAGAGAGTTTTTTCCCCAGCATGACAGTGAGGATCTGGAAATTCGATAGTAAGTCTACCTTGAGAATCTTCATATCTGGAATTGTGTTTGCCAGGTAGATTACCAGGCCCCCTTTTGGTCTGCCTGAAATGCTGGGAAGGGCGGGAGATGTAAAGGTCCTGTACCCTAGAAGGTGAAGGGATGCCGTTGCCCAGGTTTCTTGTAGGCAAATAATTTGAGTGTCCTTTAGGAAGCCAGCGGCCGTACCATCCTCGATCTTGTTTCGGAGGCCGGCCACGTTCCAGAAGATCACAGAAAGCTGGGTGGACATATTTTCTGAAACTGTGTTTTCCATTTGTGGGGGGACTATGATAGAGACGGGGGAGGTCACAGTTGTTTGTGGGGGCTCCGGGGATATAATTGTTGGTCAATCGACCATTTCCAGGCCGCTAAACCTGTTCGAGGTTGGTATGCCCATCCAATTTTGTCCGTAGATGTTATCTCTATAACTGGGTCCATAAGGTTGGTGGGGTGGTCTCTCCCATTGTTCCCAGTTTCTGAATCTATTTTGCGGGCCGATGAACTGCCATGGGGCCTCTCTCTGCTGATGGTTCTGATTTACTGGCCACCAGGAGTTATTCGGGTCATTAAGTTGTGATGGTAGTTTGGGACCAGTAAGGTCTAGCTCCCATGGCTGTGGGATTGGTTTCCGCCAGATGTTATCATTATCACGTAGGTAGTTGTTATTATTAAACCTTTTCGGATAAAAATACGACAGAGATCTTGTTGCAATCCCTCCTGAGGAGTTATTGTATTCCCAGGAACAGATATAATCGGCTATGCTGGGGTCCTCAAACGTGATAACTATGCAATCCCCCCCGGATGGTTTTTTTCCTGTGACCTACCCATGAGTTACGGGATACTGACGCTATTTTGCTTTTCCAGGATGGCGGGACGGGGCGATTTGTTTTCAACCAATACTGGACTTTGTTCTTTAGCGACCAGTTTGGTTCTGTCCCCTCACCTGTAAGTTCGGGGACCCCCGTCATGACTACCACAAATGGGAATGCCTCAGGGGGCAAGTTTAAAATAGGTCTGTGATCAGTAATCCCCCCCTGTTGACCTTTTGTTTTTGGAGCATTTGCATTTGCTGTAGCGGGAGTTTTATGAACAGTTGTGTTTATTGTTGGGGTATTTACTGTTGGTGTCGGGTGGGAGTTGATTTGTGAGGAAATGGTCAAAGGCTTTGGGGTTGTTTTTTGTGCAGTGGGAGTGTTTGTTACTGTAGGAACTTTTGCTGCAATTTGTTTTTTGGTCTGTGGTGGAGGTAAAGTTGCAGGTTTCTTGTGTACGGGAAGTGTGATCGTGGGATTTAGGGCTGGTTTAGGCTGAGGTTGTGGAAGGTATCCGACACATTAATCGTAGTTGGTGGTTCCTCATTTGGCCTCATATTAGGTGTTAATGACAATCTACTTTGCCGACATGCAAAATCGCTAGGAGGGCTTTGGTTTGTGGAAATAACACAGTTTACATCTTTTTCAGGAAGATCTACATATGAGTCCATTAACATGGAGACGCCGTTGCAATCGCGATATTTACATGTGTGTTATTTTCTTGTGCAGATTGTGTAAGGAAACACATACTTGGGGGCAATGAGAGTCGCCTCTCGGTGCTCTCTATTGCATTAGCAACAACCACAATAGTTTTTTGTAGCATCTTATCTATTGCAGTTAAAGTTGGTAATGGAGTTGTTCCTAGTGCTTTTTTTCTCGATGTAGAGCGAGTTGACATTGGTGTATTTTTGCCCATAATTTTCCTTATTAAATATGACTATACAAGGCAATACTTGTTCATAGTATACTTGCCACCAAATGGTGGACCACAATGTACCTTGTGCAGATGCTTGAATTAAATCCAAGGGGAACGGCCCAGCCCAGCCTCGTTCGTCCACGGACGGCCACAGACTGCCCGCCCTTTGCCCGGGCTTAGCCCGGCGCGGTCCCGCACGCGACCCGCGACACGGAGGAAGTCCGGTGTTCTTATGCGCCTTCAGGCGCAGGCTGTAGGTGGTGTCCGGCGCAAAGGCTCCTGGGTGCTGTAGTCCCCCCTCTCAGCGGTCGTGACGCGGGATGGAGTAGCATCGCAGACGGCGGGGGGGGGACCTGGGCAGGAGCAGGAGCCCACACCAAGAAAGCAGGGGAGCCGATGAAATCCTGGGCGTATGGCAGGAGCCCGTGAAAGAGAGCGTCGCTAAGGCAGGCAGGTAGGTGTCTATATGAGCCGAAGTTACCCGCTCTGCCGAGGAAGTCCGGTGTTCTTATGTGCCTCCGGGCGCAGGCTGTAGGCGGTGTCCGGCGCAAAGGCTCCTGGATGCTGTAGTCCCCCCCTCTCAGCGGCCGCGACTCGGGATGGAGTAGTGACGCTGGCGGCGGGGGGGACCTGTACAGGAGCAGGAGCCCACACCAAGAAAGCAGAGGAGCCGATGAAATCCTGGGCGTATGGCAGGAGCCCGTGAAAGAGAGCGTCGCTAAGGCAGGCAGGTAAGTGTCTATCTGAGCGGAAGTTACCGGATTTGCAGGATTCAAAACAGTACATCTGACTATCGTCACATTTTCTGCACCTAGTATAAATCGCTCATACTTAGTCAGCCGACTAGGAGTAAGGGACTGTGTGCGAGTACGCATCAACAAAATCACTACTGCATGTGGGACATACACTGTTACAGGGTGTCCCATTAAAATGGATTCACTTTGTTCGAGACTCATGCACGTTGCAGCTACAGATTTTAGGCATCCTGGTAATGCAGATGCCACTGGACGTCGCATCATACCTTGCTTCTGCGTTAGGACCGAGAGAGCACAATTGTCTCTTGCATCACAGAATAATGCGAATTCTTTAGAATAATCTGGCATACCTAATACAGGTGCTTCACACAGGTAGTTGCGTAATTTCACAAAAGCTGTCATACTTTCATCATCCCTTTCGACTGGATCTTTTGCTCTTTTCTTTGTTAATTGTATCAGTGGTTTTGCTAGTACTGCAAATCCCACAATCCACTGTCTGCAATACCCTATCACTCCGAGGAACATCCTGATTACTGTCTGAGCATGAGGTAAATTCATATTTCTGATTATTTTTATTCTTTCTGAAGTCACTCTTCTGACCCCTCTCTCCATTTGGTGTCCCAATGATTTTACTGAAGTGCTACAGAATGCTAGTTTCTCAGGTGACACTATGGGGACACTATCGGGGTCATTAGGATGACGAGCGGACTTAGTCCGCCCGCCATTCTATCGGAATTTGGGAGCGCCTACCATAAGGGCGGGGGTCCCATGGGGGGTATTAGGATGCGCCCGCCCCAGTGGCGGGCGCATCCTGCATTTTTAACATTGCTAAAATGCACAATGCTAAAAATGAATGTATGCATTTGCATACACAAAGCGGCAGGCACCGCGCGGTGCCTACCGCATTGTGTATGCAAATGCTGAGGGGTACCACAGGTACCCCCCATGTGCACCCCCCACCTCGCCTTCACTTCGGGGGCCCACAGGGGGCCCCCGAAGTGAAGACTGCATGTTTTTTTTCTGTGGCGGCATCGCCGCCATGGAAAGGCATTGTTCTAAGCCTATCCTAATATGGCTGGCGGAGTCTGATAGACACCGCCAACATATAAACCCTGGCGGAAAAGCGGCGGGCGGTGTTTCTGTCCGCCGCGGTCCCCCCGCCATAGTAATATGGCGAAGGGGTAATGGGTGGCGGGCGGGCATGGATGTCGGGCAGATCGCCACCGCCACCATGGCAGTGGCGATCCGCTCGACATCGTAATGGGTCCCTTTATGTCCACCTTCAGCCATGTGATTCAATAATGCAATTGAATCAATGACAATGCAATTGAGTCAAAGACACAGTCATCTTGGGTCTTCGAGGCAACTAGTAAATCGTCAATATATTGCACCAAGACAGATTGTCTGGGCAACACCAAAGATTCAAGACATGTTTTCAAAATCTGATTAAAGATTGATGGACTCTCAGTGTACCCCTGAGGAACACGATTCCAAAAGTAAACATGCTCATCATATTTAAATGAAAATAAAAACTGACTTTCTGGATGCAATGGAATGGAGAAAAAAGGCATGGCACAAATCAATTACAGTGAACCATCCTGCACTCCATGGTATCTGATATAAAATTACTGCTGGATTTGGTACTATTGGACAATATGGTACAACTATTTTATTTATTTTCCTCAAATCTTAGACCATGCTTTAATTGCCGTTTGGTTTCTTTATGCCAATTATAGGTGAGTTACATTATTTCTTTTAAAATTCCTTGTCCAACTAGACGTTCAATTTCTGTTGCAACACCTGCTTTTAATTCTGGGCTCATTTTGTATTCTCGGGTATTTGGGTAAACTGCACCTTCTTTTACAGTTACTTTCACTGGGTCTACATTTACCAATAATCCTACCTCTTTTCCGGTAAAATCCCACATATCAGGATTTTTGGTATCTTGAACCTCTTCTGGTAAGTCCTTTGGGGTCATCTTTTTAACTGGGTCATTTACAGCAGTTCTTTGTCTAGCTAACATGATTTTGTATATTCCATCCTCATCAGGAGTCTTAATTACAACACCATCTAGTGTGCAAAATATTGGGCAGTTCATTTTACATAATAAATAAATCCTTTCCTAGCAAATATACAGGACTCGAGTCACAGACGACAAATGTATGCATTTCTCTAAAGTTGCCAATACATACCTCCATTGCTTCGGTAATAGGGGGTCCTAATCTGTTTATTAGAAACGCCCACTACTTGTATCTCTTCTCCCAAGAGGAGTAGGTTTGGCATGTCTGCTGTTCTCTCAGTAGAACGGGTAGCACCAGTATCTAGCAAGAAGGTGACATCATTTCCTTCAACCTTACCGTCAATGTAAGGCCCTGACTGATCTACCGGTAAGTATGTGCCATGTACGCATTCCTCTCCCCCCCCCCCCTCTCAGGCACGCGTCAGAAACTATCTTGTGTCCTGTAAAAGAAACTGTGAAGTTACCGAGTTTTTCTTACCACTTCCCTCCCGGTATCCGGTATCCACACCGTACTTGGCTTGACTCACAAAATCTGGCATTGGGGAACGTGGCAATTGATTCTGTATTACCTGTTGTGGCTGTCTCATTGACACCTCATTCTGAGTCTGTGGATTTAAAGTTTGTGTTTGGTCCTTATTATTCTGTAAAAGTTTACACTCATTTTTCCAATTCCCCAATTTTCTGCAGCTGTGACAGGGAAGATTTTTCTTAGCCTCTTCTTTGCTCATTCTCCCTCTGGGTTTGCCGCCACTGTTCTCACCTTGACCTTCCCCATTTCATTGATTATATGCCTGTTGACTTAACTGAAGTTCCTGTTGTTCTGCTAATTTCACCTGAGCCCACATGACTTTTTCTTCTAATTTCTTTAGCCTGTTATCAATTTCATCGCCACAGTATTTTGCATACTTGAGGATTTCGTCTATAGGTTTTGCTTGCCAGCATAACTTATGCTCTTTAATCATTTGAGATATATCTGATCTTTACCCAGACACAAATCGATATACAAAATATGTTATTTCCTTATTATCAATGTTTTCTCACCCTCTGTACTGTTTAAATACCTGTAAAAAGCGTTTGCATGTACAGATTCATCCTTTTTGGGTAGTTCTGTCTATTTTTATCCAATCTGTTTCCTTTGGGGCAATCTTTCCTTTTAAATAAGTAATAACTTGGTGATATTTTTTCATTAAATCATCTGATGGGGCTCCTGTTTTTGCATCTCTTAGGTATTCATCACTAGGCCAATCGACTGGAATTTTACATTCTGTCCATAAGTCAGCAGGAACAACTATGTCAAATAATCCATCTAAATCTTTTAGCAGCACTTTTGAAACATTCACAAACCTTTCGACTTGCCTGTACCATTCTACTGGTTTTTCTCTAAGTTTTGGGAAATCATTTGTAAATGATAAAATATCCTGCCGGGGTCATGGGACATGTACATAACCTCCTCCTGGCACTTCTCTCACTGGACACAACCTTTCAACTTTTTCTGTTTCTTTCATTACTGTTAGATCTTGGGGTCTCTAGTTGGCAGGGGAAGGGACCAATGTCCAAATAGGGACCCTTGCATCTAGTCAGGGTAGGGGGTATACACTCTTTGGATAACCCCTGCTCACCCCCTTGGTTGCTTGGCACGACTAGGCAGACTAATCAAAGGCAAGTGTAAAGTATTTGTACCAACCCTCACAGTAACACAGTGAAAACACAACAAACGGACTCCACATCAGTTTAGAAAAATAAAGTATCTTTATCTAAACTACACAAGACCAATATGACAAAAATCCAACATACACAATTCAAGAATATGATTTTTAAAGAGTTCTAGGGTTTGCGTCACAATAATAATCAGTTGCGTCACTTTTAGCCCAAAGTACCTGTAGATGCGACAAAAGTTCCTAGTGGCAACTGCAGCATTGAAAAACAAGCAATGCATCACTCTTGAGACCCTGGGGTGGCGATATGACAACCCCACTACAAACAGCAGGCGTGTTGCGACAAATCCGATCTGCATGGGGAGTGATGCGATACCTTGTGTGGATTCCGGGGTGCAGGTTCTCCGGTAGAAGCATCTTGCACAGGCACGATGCGACGATCTTCGGGACGGCGAAGATCTTCTGTGCAGCAGCGATGCGCGGCGCAGCATTGATTCTCTTCTGCCGCGGCCCGTCGATGCGTTGGCGCTGGTCTCTGCGATGATGTTGACAGCGACGGGATGCAGTCCGCCAGCAAACGATGCGATGGTCTTACAGCAACGACAGGCTCCGCAACTATATTCGCATCAATAGGAATCTTCCCACACCGGGGCGATGCGCTCCGCAAGAGAAAGAAGCGTCGGTTCTTGCAGCGGCAAAAGGCGCTTCGACGATCTTCGCGGCGACGGGAAATCGCTCACTGTGGATGAGGCACTCCGCAAGCAAGCGATGCGTGCAAATTGTAGTTCTTCTTCCTTTCTTCTTTTCCAGCTCCCCAAACAGCAGGAAGCAACCTCCAGAGGCCCATAAATGGATCAAGCACTCTAGGCAGGTCAGAAATTACACAGCAGACTTTAGGGCGGAAGCTGGGAGTGAAGTCCTTTTGTTCCTTGGACTTCTTAACAGGAGGCCATCTCTTCTCAGGCCCTAGGAGATCTCTTCAAGCAGGGAATACAGCAACAACAGAGTCTTTCCCCTCTCCTTGGCAGAATAGCAACTGCAGGTCAGCCTACAAAATACAGCAGCACAGTCCTTCCGCTTCAGTCTTCCAGCTTTTCTCCTTGGCAGAGGTTCCTTCTTGATTCCAGGATGATCTAAAGTTCAGGGGTCTGGATATCCCTTTTTATACCAATATTCTCTTTGTTCTCTGAAGGCAGAGAGGCCTTGGTCTAGTCCAAACCAGTTCTGGTCAGTCCTGGAGCACTCTGTTTACATGACTCCTTTCCTTTGAGAGAGAGGGGCTGGTCATCAGCCGCCTATCAGGAGGTGGAGCCAGCATTGCGGAAGGCAGGCACAGCCCTTTTCAGTCCCAGGTGCTATCCCCTCCCACCACTCAAGATGCAGATGAAGCTATTCAGCCTAGTGCTGACTCACCCAGCCTCCTGGAACCACTCCAGCTCCTGTCACTCACAAACCAGACAGTCAATTCACAAACAGGCCAAGGCACACAGAAAGGTCAGACAAGAAAACACCCACTTTCTAAAAGTGCTGTTTTCAAATACATGATTTAAAAAACATCCTTCCTAAAAGATGGGTTATTGAATTCTGAGTTCAGGGATACCAGACTTTAATTTTCTATCTTGCTCCTTTGGGAAGATATGCATGTAAACATTATACACAGTATTCCCCATTCTAGCCTATGGGCATGATAGCCTTTCAATAGTGAAAAACAAAATTGGCAGTATTTCACTATCAGAGCATGTTACCCACCCTAGTACATGCTCTACCTTTCACATACACTGCACCCTGCCCAGGGGGGTACCTTAGGCCTTCCATAGGGGTGTCCAATGTGTACAGAAAGGGAAGGGTTAGGCCTGGCCAGTGGAGACCCTGGTCAGGTCAGCATGGCAGTTAGCAAATGCACACAGGCACTGCGGTGGCAGGCCTGAGACACCATTTTAGGGCTACTCATGTGGGTGGCACAATCAGTGCTGTAGGCCCATTAGTAGCATTTGAATCACCAGCACTGGCACACTCAGTGCACTTTACTAGGGACCTACTGGTAAAACAAATATGCCAATCATGGATAACCATTTATAATAGCAATTTACCCAGGGAGCACTTGCACTTTGACACTGATCAGCAGTGGCAGAGTGCCCAAAGCATCTAAACCAGCAAAAATGAAATCCAGCACAGCGTCAAAAATACAGGAGGTAGAGGCAAAAAGTCAGGGAAAACCACACCAAAGATGCCAGGTCTAACAATTACATACTCAGATGTTTTTCGATTTGCCTGTGCTTCTTCCTTTTCCTTTGTCCATCTAGCTTTCCATCTATCTAAGTCTCCCCACTTCTGTAATAATGACAATAATTCCTTTATCTGTAGTTTTCTTTCTGACACAATCATGTTCTCTAAATCCTTATCAGAAAACTCTGCTCTATATGGTTTCTGCAATACTTTTGATTTACCTATGTCAATTCCCATTTCTGAGGCCAGATTCATCAGTTTCTCATGGAATATTTTTGTATTTCGGGTAATACTTCTGCATATGAACAATAATTCTTCTTCACTAAACTAATTCAATCTTTCTAGCTCTACATTTCCAGCTATCATTTTTTACAATTCTACCATTTTAATTAAAAAATGTCTAGTACCTTTGGCTGAGATTTTCGCTTTTCTATATCTCAAGTCCATATTTCTATTTCTTCTTGAGTTACTACAGTAGCACTTCTCGTTCCTATGGATGTTTCAATCTGTACATCTCTTGAGCACCCAGGGGTAACTTTTCTTAATAAATCGTTTATTGGCTCTCTTATTGGTAAATCCATCAGGGAAATTGCTGACTCACATTCACTTGTCTGGTCATCAACTATTATATTTTCTTTTCTAGGTTGGATGTTTGGAGTTGGTATGACAGGAGTTTTAGAACTGATTTGCTTATCTCCATACAAAGGAACAACAGGACCTATAGTTACTGGGATCGCAAGGGATTCAGGACTTGTATTTAATTAGGTTATTTTCTGAAGTAACTCACATCTGTCTTTATTTATTGCTTCTCTTTCTTTCTCTTGAAGTATCCTTTCTAATGTATTCTCATGTACAACCTGCGGAACCAAGGGAGTTTTTAGAAAAGGGGTACTGGGAGTAATTCTATTTGTTTCTTCCTGATGAGGTGGTGAATTTTTCATTAAAAAGTCTTCCAGATAATCGTCCTCAAAATCTTCAATACCAGTTTCTAAATGCTTTGTCTTTTCTGTACTTTTACTTCCAGTTAGTTCTTTAGTGGTAAATACAGGATATAATCCTTCCACTAACTTACACAGTCTCCATTTTTCATCTGTTTATCTATGGTTTCTGATGCGGGCGTTTTTGGAAGTTGAATAGTAATACCTTCTCTTATTTTAATAGGTTTATCCTTTTAATAGGTTTATCCTTTTTAAAATAATTCCTAATTTTCTGACAAAATGAAATTTTCCTCTTTTCTCCGCACATGCTGTTCTATCTTCCTGTAATATATTGTTTGTGGGCAAAACCTATGTTTCTTCTATCTGGACGAGTCACTATTAAAGTTCGGTCAGGGTTCCACAAATAATCAACGCTATCTATTTTTACAATTTTAATCAATTGTTTACTTCTCTGCAAAGGTCTCTCTAATAACAGTGCGTCTTATTTTTCATTGACCAATCAACATTTAATTTACAAAAACACTTTAACCAATGCTTACACGGCTTTTCGGTGACATGAGTTTTGCTCTCTGCACTCCCCCCTCCTTTACAAATTTACCTCGGTTACACGCCTGCTGTTTCTACCAATCCCAGCGTGGCTCTCAGTGACGTCAGTGCAGGACCTGCGACTGACCTCTCCTTTGCAAGGTAATTACGAAACTTAAATTTCTTTAAATTTTACTTACGCATTTCAATCATTAACAACATAAACCCATTCACTACTGTGCCTGATTAACTAAATTCAAAGAAAAGTAGATTTCTTTCACGGCGAGTAAAACCTTTCCGTTTACCCTTCACACACTACGAGTAAATCTCTTCCACTTACCCTTCACTCAAGCATCGTTGAACCTGTTACTCTTTTAGACTTACCCTTTCTAGGTGATATAAGATCAAAATTTCACCAGCGAACTCCTTTGCTATCAATCACTCTCACTTTTACACAAAGAAATAATCCCTAACTAGTGCTTCAAGTTTTACCTAACTTTCCACACCTACTTCATCAAGCCAGTAACCTCACTGCAGTGTGGCTGCCATTTACCACCCGCCATTCAATATCCCTGGGGATTTCTGGACAACGAATAACAATACAAATGGGTTTGGTTAATTACATAAATCAATAAAATATACAAATTATTTCTAACTACCTATCTTAACTAAAACCTAACCATAGCTCTGCTACCAAGAAATACTGAAGGCGCGAGATTACCAGCTCAGGATATTTCTAAAACAAACAATACTCTCCTGTGCCTATTAAACACACACACTCTAAACCGGTAATCTCTTTTCCTCCCTCTGCCGATCAGAAGTTTTTTTATAAAGTATACCTGAACACCATAACTTACCAATTCCTTGTCATTTATTTTCTAAATCCCTGAGGAACATAGATCTGGCAGTTAGAATAATAGGTAGTACGACAATTCACTTTTTCATAAATACCCACAGACTCTGGGCAGTTTAAAACACTTTATCTATGCAATATTTTGTGAGTCAAGTACCAGTATAGACAATGCAATGCAACAGTTTCTCCAGAATAGGAATAAGGATCAAAGCGAAAATCGTTGAAGACTTGACTAGAATTTTAGACAGTGGTACCTGGGAAGGGTGAAAAAGGGAAACAGCACAAGGACATACCACACAGAATTTATATTTACCTAGAATGGTGCGAGGACCAACCCCTGGCCAAGGGCTGGAAAAGCAAAGGGCTCCAGACTATTCAGAAGCCAACAGGACAGGACAGGTAAAGGACAAAACAGGTAACCTCCACTAATTGCAACGACAGTGTTACACCCCTCTCTACAGCTACTCTCGGACCCTGACTGGGTAGATCGATTCTTCTCCCTCAGCAAACTCCCGATTCTTCTGCCAAAGTGCTCGACCAGCATTCTGCTCTCGACTCTCCTTCAGCATACGTTGGGTCAGTGACAGGTCTGTGACAAGTCAGACAATCTAACTAACTGAGCTTACCTTAGTTATACCAATTTACAGGGTATGAACCACCCTCCAAAGTTGCAAATTTGTGTATTCCCTTTATTTGATTGGTCAGAAAGATGGGGAGAGGTGATCACATCATACCAGTATGATGTCATTTTCATTGACTTAATAGTTTTAAGTTCCCACTCATCATTTTATTTCCCATGCTTTTTATTCCACCCAGCATTATTTCATTTTATTTCATATACAATGTAAAACAATGTAATGTATTTCTTCAATGTTCTAGGTCGGAAGGTTAGATTCCCAGGCGCATCTCTACTAAGACGGGACTTGGCGAGGGTTCAATGTCAGTGATTTCAAGGCTTGTAAAGTTCCAGCGCGCATGCACCGCAGATCCAAGATGGAGATAGAGAATATAGTTATTCATCAGGCCCAAATACGAGATACCAATAAAGTCAAAGAGAGACACGTTAAAATACTAAAATAAATGAATGCACTGTATACCACTTATTTCTACTCTATTCCCAAATATTATTTTATCTATTGTATTAGTAGTCAAGCAAAACACACATATTTTAGTTCAAGCATAAGCTTATACATTAGCATGTGAGATTCAAAGCGGCCATTTCTGGCACTACTGCGCAGCTGCAAAGATTTCAAACCGAAAGCAAAGTACATCATACTATGAAGATGCAGTAGACGCATGCGCAGAAAAGATCCCGGGTTTTCGGCCGCCATTTTAGGACACTCAGATTACTGGTTAGTAAAGCACAGATATGAAATCTTCCCCAACATTAAAGAAATGTTGTGTAGTGCAATTATTAGTATCTACGAAACATGTTGGTTAATTTGTTACATGTTATTACATAAAGTTTCTTTATGTATGAAACTTTGCTCCATTACCAGTCTGTAGTTAACAATGATATTACTAGTACTGCCACAAATATTAGGGTGCCAATTAGATTGAAAATAGTTAACCCAGAATATCCTTTCTCCCAAATCAATTGTACAGTCTCTGTTTGCAAGTTTATCAACCAAGAAGATACTTGTGTTCCATCAAATCTTTATACAGATTGGGTTGTTCCTTTCTTCATTCCAGTAATTCTAATAATTTAGCAAATTTATATTCAAGACATTTTCAGTAGCTCCTTTGCAGGGATAAAATTAGTGCAACTAGTGAGACCATTTACAGATTTTACCAGGCAATCCCCTGAAAAATGTATTTGGTTCATCTAGAGACAAAGCTGCAACTCCTATTGTGCAAATCGTGAATGGAGGTTTCAAGATCCAAGTTGCTAAGGCAATTAAACTTGGGCTTTGCTGCTTATCAAGTGCAGTTGCAGGTACAATGCGGGTTCCTCCAAATCCCTGTCTTGTCATGTGCTGGTCACAGGTAAGACTACAACCTCACATGGCCTTCTCAGGGGGTTGGGGATAATTTGTCTTTTGCAGAAGTAGTGAAAGTAGTTTGATGTAGAGGTTGGCAGAATCTTACATTTCTCCCATGGCAATTTGATGTCTCTGTGTTACTCTTGTAACGCGGAGTTCCGACCAAATTCCATTAATCGCCACAGGGAGGAATTGTTTCCAGCGAGGTTCCAAAAATGTGAGCGGGAGTGAGATTTGCTTCCCCTAGTACCATTTTCTAATTCTAGTGGCCATGGTTAAAGGGCTACTTCTCAAGTAGATTTGCTGCTGCTGAAGATTTTCTACTGTTGCTGCAGCAAAATCAACTTGAATGGCTGTTCACACTACTAAAGCTAAATAACAGTGCGATCAGCACAACTTGCACATCTTTTGCCCGTTTGCAGAACTCTGCGGAATCTTGCTAAGTTTATATGTAGTTCCACGTAGTTCCGCTCAGCCCTAGTTTGATGCTCCAACAATAAACTTCTCTCTCTGATGATTTTTATTCAGTCGCTTTTTCATGTTTCAGTCTCAGTAATTCCATTCAAATATCACTCACCAACCTGCAACAAGAATCAGGAGTTGATCTACATAATCCTTTTAATACATTTGCTACTCAATAATATTATGTGGCATTGCTGTTCTCGTAACATTTACCTTCTTTCCGTTGTTTTTTTTTCACCTGTGGATTCACAGACTTGACTCACTCCTGTTTATGGCAAAAGACTTCTAACAACGTGTTCTCTTGTTGTGAACTAGGTCTTTAATAAACTAACCTAATTAGCAACTTTTTCCATGAATCTTCACTTTTTCTTGATATCACAAAGGCAACATCTTTTTTGTTTTTTTTATTTTTCCTTTGTTTTGAAAAGTTTCCTGCATAATGTGGTCAATCAGTTTTACATGAGTTCCAAAAATTGAGTGCTTTCTTTTAGAAGACTCTAGTCTTGTGATATGTATGCAATCACCAGCCTTTCTGCTTTACACTCTTTACAGGTAGAGTTCTTTTAAACTGGATCTAGGATACACAAAAGCTTCCTAAAATAAAGATGATGCAAAGGATTTTCCAAGCAGGATCTTTTCAACAGGCATGCTCTCTCCGGCAGCATTGAAGCCATGGGGGCTTAAAAAGGCGAAGCCTGATTGAACCCAAATTCAAAACTATGATTCTTCAGGATCCCACATTTCAGCAGATTTATGAAACTCCAGCGTATTCCATCAAAAACATGCTGTCGGTGCTCTGTCCGAGTTCTGGCCAGGCATTTCCTGGCACGGTGTTCAGTGTGGGAATAGGTTTGAGTCAGGCATGGCACTGATGTAGGTTGTGACAAGAGGATGACCTCTGTAACAGCACTAAAGTTTCAAAACTCCTACATGGCGGGAGCTCCCACAAGAAAGGTGATAAGGTCCCCCAGAGGAGAATAAGGAGATTAGCAAGGATAATAGAAATGTGGTCTCTAAATGGCCCTAACAAAACAATAAAGAAAGAAGGCCCAATCCACTTCTTGGCAAAATGGGTGTGGGCATAAGGTGAGAGGGAAGTCAATGAGCCATTCAGGAAAGGTTGGTGTATGGTGCCTAGAGACAGAGCACTAGAGAGTGTACTGATATAGCTATAAGAAGCTCTCCCATGACAGCGGGCAGTCCACAGAGATTGTTAGTGTAGGGTGTTGTGTGGAAGTTAACCCAGTTAGGACAGATAGGATGGACTGAGGTTATGCTAGTTTCCGTACGTGAGAGGGAATTGCCACCCAGTTGCACCCAAAGCTTTCATGACTAGTGTGGAGTCACCACCCCTTGGTAAGTACCAGTAAGCTTTGCCATGCCTGTGCACTATTTGGCAACGGCCCGGAGCACTACTACGGGAAGGAAGGAAGCTGAAGGTTCATGCTGTCATGTTGAGACAAGAGCCAGCGCAGCTCATCAAGGCAACCTGGAGCTTAAAACAGTTGTCCGGGTTGTCATGAGAAAAAGAAGGGGCAAGTGGTATAGGAAACCTGCCCCAGAAAGTCTCACAGTCTAGGAGGAGTAAAATCATGAGGGGGAGAACCCCAGACCTACAGGGAAAGAGGTGTCTTCCTGGGGTAGCTGGTTGGCAAGCTGCAGGTGCACACTCTTAGGCTGACATCTGAATGCATTCCCCATTCTTGAAGGTATGTGGCAGCAGGCACCAGGGATCTACTGGGAAGATGGGGCCAGCTATACTGAACCCAAGGTTTCCGGGCCCTGGTCATCCAGAGTGCTGATGGTCCTCTATTGCTACCAGGACTTCCTACTGGCATTACCTCATGAAATCCCTTTGACAGGTTGCCTGGGGTATGCCAAAACCAAAGACAGGTTGGTCAACCACTTCTGTTTTTCTAAATGAGACAGAAAGTAGACTCATTCTACTGCTCTGGCATGACTTATTACGCCAGTGGCAAATGAGGAGAAAATAGTAAAGCTTCTCTACAATTTTTTCCCATGATAGGGACATTTTATGAGAGGGTTGAGGAGGACATTTTCTTTTTTTTGCTATTCATTGATAATCATGACCATGCCGTGATTCATTAATACATAATAAGCACAACACTGACCATTATATATAGTTCATTAGTCATTTACCAAATTTTGATTGACATTTCAAAATTAATGTATCCATGAAAGAATAAGAAACAAATAAAAAAAATTTAAAGACAATTAAGGATACTCTTATACAATTTCACCTTCCTTTGTTGTCCCCTATCTAAAAGGAACCCAAATTCCCTTGGCTTTCTTAAGGACACCTACCATTTGAACATATACAGCTAGATTCATGAAGCGAAATTGTGATCGCAATAGTTGCGAAAATGCAATTGCGATCGCAATTTGATGAAAAGGAATTCAAGACAGTGTAAAACCAAGAATTGCGAATTCGCAAAAACAATTCGCAGAATCCTGGAAGAAGCCCATTAGCGATTCTGAATTTGCGAGAAAACATGGATTCTGCGAATAAAACTGCGAAATCGCAAATAAATCGCAATCGCAATTCATGTAAAATCGCAGATTGCGAAAAACCCGAAAATCGCAGTTTGCGAGGCGCAATTTAAGGAGAACCCAAACCAGGTGGTAACCAGTAAGGAAAAAAAAAGATTTTGAAAAAAACGTTTCCTAAATTGCAACAGGTGCAGGCCTGACCAAACACACTTAAGGAGATGCAGCTGCAGCATCAGAACTCTCACAATGCCAGGACTCTACATGGTGGTCACGCGGCGAAGGCTACAGCGAGCAGCACGGAACAGACGTAGGATCCAGGAGCGGATATTCCGCCAGCGGGTCACCCTTCTGGGCCAAACCAGGGAGCAAATATACGCTAAGTACCGCCTGAATGGGCCAATGATCATTAAGCTAATCCAGGACCTAGACCCCCTGATGCAGCACCCAACAAGGAGGACCAATGCCGTGCCCACACATGTCAGGTATTGTGCAGCCTGCACCTTCTGGCCTCAGGAAGCTTCCAGGGGATAGTCCTAGTTGCAGGGGGGATATCCCAGCCCACCATGTCCCGCTGCCTAAGAACTTTCCTGGATGCAATGCTGACCCGGCTACACCACTACATCATATTCCCCACCCGCCAACAGGACTTGGATGAGACCAAGCATCAATTTTACAATGTTGCACAATTTCCCCATGTGATAGGATGCATTGACTGTACCCACATCCACATCTGCCCACCAGCACAAACGGAATACATGTACCGCAACTGCAAGTCCTACCACTCCCTCAACATCCAGATGGTGTGCAATGCTAAGACATACATCACGGACATAGTGGCACAGTACCCGGGCAGCACACATGACTCCTTCATATTCCGGCACAGCGGCATCCACACACGACTGGCCAGGGGAGACTTTGGCGAAGGACACCTACTAGGTAAGTACACATGCCCCACAATGTTACACTGTGATGATGTAGCTGCGCAGCACAGGCACTCACCCTCTGCTCCTCTCATTCAGGTGACAGTGGCTACGCTCTCTGTGAGTACCTCCTCACCCCGTACCTCAACCCTGCAACACCACAGCAACGGCGTTACAATGCAGCACACATACGCACAAGAAATTGCATTGAGAGGACATTTGGGCTTCTGAAGAGCAGATTCTGCATACTTCACAAGACTGGTGGGGCCATCAAATACGAGCCTGAGGTCTGCTGCCGCATTGTGGCCGTGTGTGCAATACTACACAACATTGCTACCAAGCGCCGGACACCTGTAGAGATATCTGGCAGTGAGTAGGAAGGGGACCACCGCCCACCTGCACATGCGCGTCATGCACGTGGGGAAAATCCCGCCGAAGGACACAGACAGCACAACCAAATCACAATGAAGTGTTTCTAGTGCACCCACTCCCCTCACCCAACACTTCACTCATGCATGACAATGTAAATAATGACATGAGTCTGATGTACTATTATTGAATAAATATTATTGTTGGTTGCACAATAATATGGCATTATTTCAAACAGTAACATATGAGGAGTATTGCGTCATACTACTCAAGATTTTGTAGTGGGCATGCTTATGTCAGCAGCATGTCCCTGCCCTATGAGCATTAATGTCATTGGCGCCTCCGGCGCAAAGCTCCCAGTCGCCTCTCGAGCTCTTCCTCTGGCTGAGCACGTGATGTCGCAGTGGGCCTGCTGCTGCGGCGTGGAACACTAACCTGTGACGAAGACAGGCTGCTGTGACTAGATGTCCCCTCACTTGTGTCATCCCCTCCTGCATGGCCATGGCCAGTTGGCTGCAGAGCCTGAACAGCAGTGGTTACCTGCTCGAGTGCCCGTGCCACGTCCTGACAGCATTGGACCATCTGGAGTTGCATGGCCAATGATCTACGGGACAGCTGGGACGTTGCGTTGCCAATCACATAATTGGAGCGCGTGTACGCCGAGAGGCGTGTGAGGAGCTGGCGGTGGCGGTGGCGGGTGAGGTTTCGCTGGCTAACCATGGCGGCAGTGTTTGCCTCCATAGCTGTGGTCATTCTGTCCATCCGGTCGGACAGATGGGCTACATTCCTGCCTGTGTTGTGCAGCTGCAGGTGTATAGCTGCAAGGTGTCGTGCCTGTAATTGGTGTACGCGCTGCATGCCGCGCTCTATTGAGAGCCCTGGAACACGCACAGTCATCCCGCCCCTGCCGGTGCGTGGTGTACTTTGGCGCCGCTCCCTGACCTGCCTGCTGGGCTCGGTGGGCACAGTAGGTGTGCGTTGTGTCGGTGGTCTTGCAGCTGCTGGTGTTGACGATGCCACTGGCATGGGTCTCACAGCTGACGATGGTGGTGCACCTGTTGTAGCTGGCGTTGCAGGTGGTGGTACGCCTGCTGGCACTGGTGCTTGGCCAGATGGAGCTGGTTGTGTGGATGTATCTTCCTCACCCTCAGGATCCTCATGTGTTTCATCAATTTGCAGCCCCTCACTGTCGCTGCTGGTGTTATCAGCGCCACCTGTGATGGAAAGTGGACGTTGATTAATTACATGTATCTTTCACATGGAAGGTTGCTACATGCATGCTGGCTACCATTCCCTGACTGGCTGTTGCATTGACTAAGTTAGGACATGTCTGGCTTTATGGGACTTTTTGTATATTGTGGTCAGACTACATGTCCCACAATGCTATAGGGATATTCTGGTGTGCATGGGCTGCATGACTGGGGTTTCTTATGGGTAGCTATAGGGTCATGGCCATTGTTAGGGGACAGGGTCGCAGTCGCATGGCACTTACCTTGGCTGTCTTGGGTGGGTCGGGAGGGGTCCAGTCGGGTTACCTGCACGCATGCCTCATGTTGCAATGTGTCCTCTACACGATCCTCCAATGGGGTGTTGGGAGGGACTGTAGGTTCTCCCCCTCCTGTTGCTAGGCGCTCACCCAGCCTCTCGGCCACCCTCTCCTTGGCACGACCTCGGAGGTCGTACCACCTCTTTTTGAGATCGTCAATTGATCTCTGTGTGACTCCAACAGAGTTCACTTTTGCGCGGATGCGCAACCACAGTCGCCGTTTCTCGGCCTCTGGCACCCTCCTGGAGTCCTTACCAAACAGTCTATCATGGTCTTTACAGACTCCATCAATGAGATGTTCCAGCTCCTGTTCGGAGAAATTAATTTTGCGCTTTCTCCCTGTGTCACTGGGCCCTGCTGCTTCCTGTGACATTGCTGCAGTCTGCAGTATCCAAATACAATAACTGGAGGTGGTTGGAGTGGAGCTCTGAGCAGTGCTGCTTCCAATTCTGCCTCAGTATTCAGAATGAGGGAGGGAACTGCCTGCTTCCTGGTTGTGATGTCGCTATTCGAGATCGCAATTTCAACACGGGATTTGACCGATTTTGCGATTTTTCTGCGATTTCAGAATAATCACTATCGGCTTTTGCGGCCGAATGCGAATCGCTATATTTTCTCGCACATTTACATGAATCCCATTCTGCGAATTCTAAATTGTGATTCGGTATTAATCGCAATTTAAAATTCACAGAATATGCTTTTCATGAATCTGGCAGCATGTTCCTGGTATGTCCTAACCGAATTCATTTTTTATATCCAGATTTCATATGATGGTGGGGCCAAAGATTTCCAACTTTGCAGAATCAATGACTTGGCTACTAGTGACCCAATATAAAAAAGCTGTTGTCGTAATGTCACAAAGCAATTCGAGGGCAAGATCCCAAATAATACCCCTTGCAGATTTGGTTCAATTTGAACTTGCTAATTTTTGCTTTAAAAGCCATATCTTACTCCAAAATTTAAATAATTTAGGGCAGAGGACAATGACATGTGCCCTGCCCCCCAGGAGTACTCTCATCTAAAACAGCGAGCTGATGAGGATGGATACATCAGGTGCAAGGGGTGAGGGGTCTAACATAGAACCCATTTTGAGTAAAAATCCATGCACTTAAATTTGGCACCACGCATAGCTTTGTTGGCCATAAGATTGTATCTCTCCCAGGTTGAATTATCCATCCTTCCTTCAATATATTGTGAAATTGAAGAAAATGTGCCAAAGGAGTTAACTAATAGAGATATTGGTATGGAATATGGCACCAACCGCCTATCCCTATCAATTTGTCTGGAAAATGAGCTTTACTAATGTGTTCCTTGATTGCACTAGACGTCTGGACATATGTCCAAAGGTGTTCATGGATTTGAAGATTGGAAAATAAAAGATTAGACTTAATATTTCCCTAACTACTGCTACATGCTCCCAGGTTTTTAGTTATCCTACCAATAGAAATTTAAATAGAGTAAGATACCCAGCCTTCTCCCATTTCTTGATAGTGCTGGTCTGAAAAGGTAAGCCTATTAATCCACATTGTTCAAAGATATCGAAGGGTAGGTCGAGGGAAGTGGTATTCTTCCTGGAGGGGAGCTGCCTAAATCTCTGAGACCGGGAACGTTTAGACAACTTCGGAATCTTGAGAAAAACAGGTAGTTGAACTCCATATTGCCCCAGCCCACCGCTACATGATTGAGCAATCAAGAAAGGCAGCTTGATAGTAATTTCCCACACAAGGAAGTGCTAGCCCACCATCTGCTACAGACAGCTGAAGCGTCAGTAATTTAGTGCGGGTGCTTTTTTTCCCTTGCCATAAAAATTGTTGCAGAAATTGGTTGACCTCTACAAAAAGGCCTGGTTAACGAAAATTAGTGAATTAGAGAAGACAAAGACAAATAGAGAAAGAATTGACATTTTGATAATCGCTACTCATCCAATGAAGGACAGAGGTAGATTCTGCCACATATTTAGCAGTCCACGAACTTTGCTCAGAATAGCAGTGTAGTTTAATTTAAACAAATCTGAAAGTTCATGAGAAACAAAGATCCCTAAATATCTTATAGGAAGAGATATCGTTTTTTGCATTTCGATGGAAAGAATCATAGGGGAGCAGTGACATAAAAGCACCTCAGACTTTGCCTGGTTGATTTTATAACCCTCTATCTCGGAAAAATATTTAATTCTGCAAAAAGTGATTTTCGAAATTGCAGGCAGTTCCTACCAAATATAGAATAATATAATCTGCAAATAAAGTCAATTTCAATTCAAAAAAGTCTTTATTGCGATTGTTCATCCTAAAAGACAGGACAGTCAATTAATTACAAAAGGTTACAACCATAAATACACCTTAGCAAAAGTGCTGTCTTTACATGGTTTGACAAAAAAATCTAAAAAAATAAATACCTATAGTTACAGTTTAAAAACAGTTCTTAAGAAAGGATTAAATATAACCCACGCACAAGACTTTATACACATAATAAAATCCTTAAAATTTCAGTTCCACACGGTGGACACAGTAACCCAACAATTTAATCAAATAGCTATTGAGGCCCTCCATATTTCACCCGTAGTACCCATGCCCAACTCAGGGACTTAGCTAATCCAATAACTGCGATATCGTTAGAGCCAGATTTCAGTATCCTCTTAGCGACCATCGCAGTGCTAGTTCCTAGGTTCCGACATACTGATTTCAGCCACAAGCTTCTGGGTTGTTGGTAAACCGGGCAAACATATAAAAGATGATCAATATCTTCCGTATGATCTGTTAACCTACTAAGCGGCAGTGTCCCAACTCTAAACTGATGATAAAGCTTACGATCTAAGGGCTTCGTTATGAGATCCCAGTAACTTTCCAGGCAGGGTTCATCTTTTAGCTCAAGGAAATCCCTAGCCAGAGTAGAGCTAGTAAGGGAGGAGAATCTCCTGATTTTAATTAGCTACCAATATGCTGCTCTATAGGATTCTTTTGAGGGGAATTCCGCTGTCTCTGGGCTTTCCCAGAGATCCCTCATCCCCATATCAATAAGTAGAGCTTTAATACTGGATAACCATGAGATCCTGTTTGAACGATCCAATCCCCTTACTTCTAACAGCGCCCTGGCAAGAAGGTGGAGCTCTGGAGTGATCCAGAGACGCCTCCATAAAGCCAGCGGCCTGTAGCGAGCGATGTCCTCAATTGCATGGCAGCCTAGACCAAGGAGCAGTGGAATGCGGGGGGAGGATTGAGGCAGACCCACAACCGATCTCATAAATTTATTCTGTGCAATAGACAGTTGGGTCAAATTACTAAATCCCCAGATTTCAGTACCGTATAGGATAGCAGGAATGACTTGCTTGGGGAGCTCTCTTAGACTTACCTATCGGGACCACAGTCATCAGCCATCGCCTGCCTCCACAAGCCCCTGACACCGGTGTTGGTCTTCCCCCGCTGCCGCAGCCACCAGGAGACCACAGCGCGGCCGCCGGGAGGGGGAACTACATCCCCCACGATCCTTTGCGGCTGGACGCCGCTCCCAGCCATCACTGTGCGCCCTATGGTGCTTAAAAAGCAGTGAACCTCGGGGGAGCGGGAACTCTCTTAGACTTACCTATCGGGACCACAGTCATCAGCCATCGCCTGCCACCACAAGCCCCTGACACCGGTGTTGGTGTCCCCCCGCTGCCGCAGCCGCCAGGACATCGCAGCGCGGCCGCCGGGAGGGGGGACTACATCCCCCACGATCCTTTGCGGCTGGACGCCGCTCCCAGCCATCACTGTGCGCTTAAATAGACCGGTGAACCCCCGCGTCGCGGGACACGCGCTGGAGCGTGCTGGGAGAAGCCCTGGACAAGGGCTGGGCCACCTCTCTAACGAGTCATTAATCCAAGTGAGACATTTTGTTTATTGTTTGGGACTTGATTGTCGCACATTGAACTGACTACAGGTACCCCATGTTTTAATCAGCTGCTAGATAAACAGGGACTATGGCACAACGATTAAGGAAGGGGAGGAAGGTAGTGACTAACACCATTGGGGGTAGCATAACTGGGACACTAGATAATTTTATCACTAGAGCTGCAGTTGTCCTAGAGCGCAAAATAGCTCTCACAGAAAATCGCCTTTCACTGGAATCTCTTTGCTCGAAGCGGTCCTCATTGGGCAACATTATGAATGCAGTAACGCCAGAACAACTAGACAGTCAGCGACATTCTGGTGATAGTTTGCTAGAAGTGAGCATAGGATCGGTTGGGCGCAATACTGGCTCCCCTGTGAACACCACATTAGGTAGTTCACTATCTGTAGAAAGTGGGCCTGCTGAGACAAGCCCCCTCAAGGTTTTAGCTGATCCCATACCTAAAAATTTAGAAACAGGCCCAACACAAACTGGGAAAAGAAAGAGGGGTGGAGGACTACAAAAGGGCAGATGCCCAAAAGTAATAAAAACATCTAATAAAGGGGTGAATTTAATGACATCTGTAAAATCAACATCAAACATCGCTTCCCATGCTCTTCAGAGCCTGCCCACCAAAACCACATTTACTGCCACCTTACTGTCGTCCAAGCGGCCCTCACTAACGTCACAAATCCCAGAAGGCTTTGTGGTACAAGTGGAACAGATAATGAAGTCATTTATGCTTCCACTCATAGAAAGAATGAAAGTAATAAATGAGAAACTGGGGAAGTTACAACAGGCCACTACAGATAACACACACACACTGGAAAACCTGGCAGCCTGCATGGAAAGCCATGGTCTTGCTTCACAATCTAAAAAACCTATCAAGTCTAACAATGGTTTACCATCTATAACCCGTCCCACACTAACCACCATAGTTGAGGAACCACAAAAACCATTTAACAATGTGTACAGGAATGAGGTAGAAAGGATAAAGACAAACGGTAAAACAGGAATAGAACACATCGAGGGGGCAGTTGGGAAAAACAATCCTGTAGCAAACAAACACAGAAAAGAAAACTAGAAGTGTGGAAAACCTACCCGTAATTGACCTACCCCCACAATCTACCCCATTGGTGATCATTTTGGGTAATGTACCCCCTCTCCCCGACGGAGCTAAAGAGGATTATGGCCAACTTAAAAACAAGGTAACTTACTGGTTGTCACGTAACACCGTAGAAGGACACACTTCCGTGCATAATGTTATCATGGCCCGCCGTGTTTCTTGGTTGGGTAGTTCTAGGAAATCAAGAAGGGGGATTGCATCGTGGTAAACTTCAATAGCCCCTCGCCAGTAGAAAGGATATTCAGGGAAGTGGAGTCTGGATCAGCTTTTAGGGGACAAGGCATAGGATATTGCCACTGGGTTTCTTCTACAAGGGGGTGACCCAAGGGCAAAATAACAGGTACATGGGTCAATATGACAGGCCATTCAATCATAGAGATCAACCGAGGCCTGGCTTTTTATTTTCTAGACCAAATGAGGATAACACATGGGGTGAATATGACTATTCTTCATCTTCGATGGGCCCAAATAGATATGCAGCTCTCTCTGGCCTTAACGATTGTGACTGACTACGTGGAAACTACGTCAGACCAATCCCTATAGCCAGTAGCTGTATACCTACTGATAGTCTTGATTTAGATGAGGGCCCTGTTTCAGAAACTTGGCCTGTTATGCTAAATCTGGAAACATCTGATTCTGCCCCAAGATTGGGGCTATGTGAAAATAATCCCCCTGGAACAACAACGGCTGATCTCCCTAGGGAGCAAATCATTGAATCTTTGGATTCCTATGATAACATCAAGGGCTACAATGTACTCTCATGGAACATTGCAGGGCTGTCGAGAAAGGTCGCAGACCCCCTATGGGTGCAGTTTGTCAGCCACTTCTCGATTATATGTCTTCAAGAGACGTGGATGGTTAATTGCAACCTCTCGCTGGTGGGGTATAGAGCTTTTTTTGTCCACGCAACACGAGTAAATAGTGGCAGAGAGATGGGAGGTCTGGTCATCTTTACTTCCATGGCCTTGAGATGTAATATATAGGTTATCCCTTCTGATCATAGAGACATACAGGCGATCATTTTGGGGAAACGAAACAGCAGACTTTGTGTGATAAACTTCTATAATGCTGTACACAAAGAAGCAGGATGTAAGATAACCGAGCTGAATAACTTTATTGAACAACGCTGTGGCCCCCTTAGAAAGAACATCATGATTGCAGGTGACTTCAAAGTGCACCCGTGTGGTGATCCCAAACTCACTGACATGGGAATTATGGGGTGTCCGCTGATACCGGGACTCCATTTTGAGCACACCCTACAGGGCAATGTTCTTAATGATATACTCAATAAGTTTGACCTGTCCTCTTCTATGAGTTTTGCACCACCATCCAGCAAACAAAGGGAACTGACCTTTAAAGGCCGTGGCGGTGGATCTTTCATAGATCACATACTGCTCTCCAGAACTATTCTACCTTCCCTGCAGGGCTTATTAATCGTAGCAAGTGCACACAGCGATCACAACCCAATGTGTGTTAACCTGGGAGGGAGCTCCCTGAAGAAAAAGGATTTAGTATAGGTCCTGCCTCGTTACAGCTAACTGATGGCAGGCGGCGATTAAAATGGAATCAAGTAATCCCGTCCGTCTTTCATGAAAAACTCCAAGATGTCTGTGCGGCAGAATTCTCCTGTTGCCTTAACGCTGATTCAATGGCCACGGGTACCCTCAACGCCTTCGAAGTGATTGCTTCCAAAGTGGGGAGCTTGTTATCTGTCCCAGGGAAAACCAGGGCGTTTAGTGATTCTAAATGGTTCTGCCCCTTATGCTCTAAAGCCGCCAGAGATCTTAAGGCAGCCCTGAAAGAAATTCCAAGGGACAGAACCCAGATTTGCATACTTTGGAAATGCTATAAAAAAGTGCTGGCCACACTAAGAATGGAATTGAAGGAGACTCTTTCTAACAGCTCCCGATTCTGGGGCATTAGAAATAGACCTCTCTTTCCAGTGGAAGAGCTTTTGGCTCAAATGCTGGCTTAATAAACATCTTGATCTCACGCACAAACTTCTAAAAGAGATCTTGAGCCTGGATCACATGACCCACATTCCGTAGATAAAATATTTACAGAGGTGTTTTAGAGAGCTGGGACGCCCGGATTTGTTTTCAACACCTGATTGCATTACTAGGGAAGATGTGTCTCTTGTGAAACACTCCTTTACTTTATGTAAAAAAATGGAAAGAGAGGAGAAAGAATTGTTAAAGATCAGTGTTCGTAAACACATGATGCTTAAGACATCCTTAAACCTGGAGCCATATCTACTGTGGCCGTTACCCGCCCATGAGCGATTCTTGCTAATCAGGTTCAGAATGGATTATTTCCATCTTTTATTAGCTGTTCCTAGGGGGTGTCACAAAGGGAAAGTGCTAGCACCCCGTGGCTGCGACAATATGTCTCGACAGGATCTGCTGCACTTTATGTTTTTTTGTAAATTTTATGAAATGCCCAGGAGCTTTTATTTAAAAACCCTTTTAAAAAAGTTAAATTTTATGCAGGCAGCCCCCGCTCTCTACTACCTACAATTGTTAAAACCCGAATGTATCCCTTTCGTGGCTGGCTTTCTGAAATGTTCGCTGAAGTTAAGAAAATGTTTGGAACTCTAAATGAATTGAATACTATAATCATTGTCTAATAAGTCTGGGAATGTATATTTATTGTAAATGTATATTGTGTATTTTAAACTGTAACTGTAATGTAGTTTGTAATGTGTAACTTTTATGGTTTCCTACTGTGCTAACCAAATAAAGTTTATTGATTTGATTTGACTTGCGTTGAGTAGATTTTAACAACAGGAGCTATGGGCTTGGTTAGAGATAACCTGTGTTCCTTAATCAATGCTCCAGCTAATTGGGCGTGTTTCAGCTCAAGGATCTTAACTTGGGGTTTCCAGCTCAACTTGTCACCGAAAGTGACAGCCAGATAGGTGAAGACATCGGTCTGTTCCAGGAGCTTCCCACCCATAAAAACTCATGCTTTGACGGGCCTGGACCCATGGAGTAACATAAACTTAGTCTTCCCAACATTAACCACAAGCTCATGTTCGCGGCAAAACACCTCGAAGCGAGTCATTGCCAGCTGTAACCCCTGTCTCGTCTTCGATAGTATCAGGGTGTCATCCGCGAAAATGAGCAAGGGCACCTTGAGGCCAGCTAGCATTGGCTCATCCGTTGGGTGATTAACAAAATACTGCACCACCCCATTAATAAATAGCGAGAACAGGGTAGGTGCCAGCACACACCCTTGTCAGACGCCTTTCCCTACCTTAAATTTCTCAGTGACCTCACCCGGTTTGCCCCAACGTACCTGGGCATAAGTAGATTTATGGAGTCTTACCATAAAGGAGACTAACTCTTTAGGCATCCCTAGCCTTAATAAAACCTCTCACAATTTTGCTCTTGGGACGAGGTCAAAAGCGGATTTTGAATCCACGAAAGCTGCATAGAGCTTTTCCCCACCCAAAAAGACCACCTTCCAATATATTAACACAAATCTAAAGGCTTGGTCCAAGGTCCCCATATGGGACCGGAACCCTGCCTGTAGAGGTGATAGAATGTCATCTTCAGCCATCCAACACTGAATCCTACCCAGTATCACACATGCTGCTATCTTTTGCACTGCATCAATTAAGCTGATGGGTCTGTAGTTGGCCAGAGCAGAGCGATCACCCTTCTTATAAATTGGAATAATTTCCGCTCCGAACCAAGATACAGGAATTGGTGCACCACCAGCTAATGAATTTATCAGATTGGTAATATAGGGGACCCATAGATCATTATTCTGCTTAAATAAAGCAGCCGGAATGCAGTCAGGCCCCGGTGCCTTACCACTTGAGATAGACTTCAACACTGTCTCTACCTCTCTAACATTGAACAGCAAGGGATCATCGATTATAATGTGTGGAGCAACCTCTATCCTCTCAGTGCCTAATTGAAATTGGGCTTCAAAGAAGGCGACCCATTGCTGCAGTTCAACATTGTTGTTCGGGGTTGTCGACCGCTGCCCGTTCCCCCATTTAATAAGATCCCAAAATTGGGTCATATTCCCGCCTTTACAAGCTGATAATAGACATCGCCAACGATCCTCATTCCAATCTCTCTTGGCCTGTCTTAAGGCCGATTTGATCGCCACCACTAGAGCTTTATGCGCTAGCCTACACGTGTTATTGTACCACGAGTTAGGCTTATGCATACTAATCTTTTTAGCGGGTTTAGCGTTTATAAAGAACCTTTTCAGGCTGCTAAAAAGGTCATTGTGAATTCCCGGCAGTTTGGCATTTTGCATATCTTGGGAGCCGCATTCAGATAGTTCCCTTAGAGACCCTGATACTAACGCCCTAATCTTCTCCACTTTCCTTTCGTCTATTACTACCCGTGCCCACCGAACTCTTCCTAAATCGTTACAAATAGTTAACAAATTAGGGCAGGTACCATCTTCCGTCGGTACGGGTCCAGAGAAGCTCCTATCATTTAGTGTGAGAACCAAGGGATTGTGGTCACTTTCAGGGCGGAATTGCACTTCCATATCCACTACTGTAGACCATAGCTCCACATTCACAAGAATGTAATCAATACGGCTTTTGGATCTACCATTATCAAAGGTCACCTCTTCCTTGGCATCAGACTTAGTCCTGCTATTGGCTGCCCTTAAGCCTCGTTCCAGGCACAACCCTTTCACTTGTAGTGCAGCCTCGGTCCATTTCTTGATGGGCTAGAGGTCCAATTGCGGCACCCCCCAAAGCGAATCAACCTCTTCACTGAGCCTGCCGTCTTCTGGGTCTATTGGTTCAAAGCAGATGCTAAAATCACCCGCAATGATTAAATTACCATTGGGGGCCTCTTGTAACAAATGACTCTCTAAAAGCGTAATAACCTGAGAACTCCTTCCACCAGGTTGTCCCCTAGCGTATACATTGTACAAAGTTATGTCAAGGCCACTCACTGATCTGACCCTTATAACCAGGATATCTGGGCTATCGATAGTAACCTCGTCTACCCTTATCTCCTCAGTTTGCCTTACCCAGCAGGTCATTCCACCCACTGGTCTGCCCTTAAAACCACTAATTGCTGGTTTGAAGAAGTTTAGAAAACCAACATGGAATACCCCTTCTGTAGACCATGTTTCTTGGAATGCCCAGATATCTGCGCCTTCTATGTATGATGTCCAGTCAGCTGACAATACCAAATTCCAGGAGGAAATAATCATTGATGATGTCCTCATAACCAGAGGTGACCCATGTAGGGACGTCGTGGTTTTTTCTTCTATATATCTCCCCTGGTCCCAGACCCACAACCCAAAAAAAAAAGGGGGTCTCCTTTTTTCTTGTTTGACTCATAACCAGACCACCACACCCACTAAGTAACCCAGCCATATTTAAACTAGATTCTAATATTGTGGGGTGGGGTAACATGGAGGTTCCAAGGGGGAGAGAACCTTTGTTGTTACTACCTCCGTTGTAGCTTGAGTTGAACATCCCACCTCCATTAAAACTGGGGTTATGCACCCTACAGTCAGCAGGTCCTTGGCCCCTGCCTTCTTAGCCACTCCACCTGATCCCAGCTGTCCATTACCATCCATTCCCAGTCAGTCAATATCCTCAAGTGAGGATAAAACCTCATTATTGATTATTGATCTGAATGGGAAAATTGGACCAGTTGTTGAATTCCTGTGGTGCCGAAAAATCCCTGTTTCTAGGCATCATATGCTGTTTGTAGAAAAAACCAAGGGGGAGGAGTCTAATCCTATCCACAGTGTATGGTAAATGACTGGCCATCTCAAAAATATAGCGAACCAAAATGGGTGACCTGAAGCTCAGAACCACACAGTCACCTAGGATAGATTTGACAGAATGGCCCACCCATTTAATACGTCTAACCATTTTAAACTCGTGGAATAAGTCATCCCAAATGCCAGATTTCTTGCTCAAGAAATATAGAGCCTTGTTTTTAAGTGTGGCCCAGTGCTCGCGTGACCCCGGAGTGAGAGGGGGGACATTCGCTAAGATAACCGAATATGGAGTAGCTTCTGGTGGGAGGTGGAGGTAGGGTATATTATCTGACCCACCATTGTTACTACGTTCAACCAAATAATGTCACTTTTGTTGTGCCCAGAAGTGATGAATGAATTTCCAGATCTTGTCTAAGAGCCGCTGCTAAAGACTCAACGAAGAGAGCAAATAGTGCAGGTGACATGGGGTACCCTTGCCGCGTGCCACGGGAAATAGAGATAATTTCTGCCGAATGTGTATTGAGCAATATTTTTGCCTCCGTTTTGGCATATAGATTTCCCAACAGTGAAATACATTTAGAAAGAAATCCAAAGCGCCATAAATAATACTTCCCATTGCACACGGGTGAACACATTTTCAGCATCTAACATAATTAGCTGCTTCAACCTTATTGTTAGAGTACTAATCAATTGCTTGTACAAGGAAGTTAGTGTTTGCAGAAAAGATTGCGCCAGGCAAAAAGCCCTTTTGATCTCTGTGTGCTACTGTCGACTAGGCGGGGGCTAACCTTTGCGTATTAATCTTTGCGAAAAGTTTATAGTCAGAATTTAAGAGACTTATAGGGCGGTAAGATACTGGCTGTTCCTCGGGCTTCTCTTTTTTGAGAAAACTGACATTCACCGCGTCCATAAATGAAAATGATCAAATTTATTATATAACACCACCAAAAAGTCTAAAAGCTGCCCAGCAAAAATCCTGTACAATTCATATGGTATGCTATTGCTGCCATTTGCTTTGGCATTGGGAAGAGGCTTTATGGCTTCCAAAATTTCCACCCCGCAAGGAGAGGTTCGATCATCTCCCGCAAATCCATCTCTAGGCAAGGGAGTTTGATTGGGTGAAACAAAAGTCTTGGGGCCACATGCATCAAAGTAAGTAAATGCGATTCCTAAATCGAGATTGTTAAAAAATCACAATTTAGGAATCGCAATTACTAATGCATGTAGGAATCGCTAAAAAATTGTGCTTCCTACACATTCCTTAATTGCGACTCGCAAATTGCGAATCCCAATTAAGGAATAGCTTCCCATTCATTCCTAGGGGCCCATAGGAATGAATGGGAATTGCATGCTCAATTTGCAAGTACCAAATCGGAACTCGCAAATTGCACATGCAATTTCAAGGGTGCAAGGGTGCCAAAAGGACACCCTGATGCACCCCTGATATTGCCATGTGACCACATGTTGCACACACACGCCCAAGGGCATGTTTGTGTGTAACATGGAACTTTGTGAAATGCACTTTAGTGGATTTTTCAAAGTTTTTGCAAATTACCATAAAGTTTAAATTGATGGTAATTTGCGATCCTTAATTGCGAAATTGCAATTTAAAATTGCATCATGCATTGCATTTAGGGAATCGCAATTTGTGATTCCCTAAATGCATTCGCAATTTAAGTAATCGCAAATTTTGCGATTACTTAAATTTCAAATTTGTATTTGGGTTGATGCATCTCAAATGCAAAAATACCGGTCCCAAAGGGGCAGATTCTGCGAATCTGTCCCTTTGGGACCGGTATTTAGAATGATGCATGTGCCCCTTGATTGCAGCAGGCAAGGAGTTACAGTTATAGGTATATAGATGCACATAGAGCTCCAGAAATACCATGCCTATCTGATCTGGGTCTGATACTAAACAATTCTGCTTCATATCCAAAATTACTTTAATAATCCCTTGGTTACATTGCTTTTTTAATGACCTTGCCAGAAGGCGGCCTACATGCTAACTCTCCTCATAAAATTTTGAAAGCAAGTTTTCAGATTCACTATATCTCGAGTAAGAAAATACTTTCTGAGCCATTGACATGCCTCCGCCAGATTGTCATTAGAATCAATTTCCTCACATCTAGACCTATTCATTTGGTGGGTATATGAAATGGCCTCCACCTGTATCAACGATTTACATGCCCCCGACAAAGTGATTAGCTGCTGTGTCAGCATTGCGCTGCAAAAATTCCATTAATGTTCTGCGCAGAATCGTGACCCAGCCCTCTTGCGTTACTAGAAATCTGTCTGAGACCAACGTGGCCTTTCTTTACATATCTTATAAGTCAATTTACGGAACTGAATGATCCAAAAATGGATTTAAAAGAATGCCTGAACCTGACTTCCTCCAGTTACAAGATATTAAGAAAGTAATCAAAACGTGACACTGAGTTAAAGCATTTGGGAAAACAAGTATACTCCCTCCTCTGAGGATATTCGACTCTCCAGGCATCAATCAAGACAAAGTCACTTGCCTATTCTGGTGTTCTGATGCTTGTTTAAGTGAAAGCAATGAAAGCCATTAGTTTAATAAGATTGAAACCTCCTCCAATATGTAGGGAAGGACATTGTTGAGGCCCTGGACCCTGGGACAGCATCAGGAAACGGGTTTATCCTACTGCTGGTAAATTACATCACCAGTATCCTGATTCTAAACCTCCGAAGATGCTTGTGATAAGGTGGGCAGCATATTCATCACGGTTATGATGGGGTAATCCATCCCATCCTCCAAACTCTAAATCAGTCCCTAAGTCTCCATGATGTTGGAATTTGAGTTGATTAGACCCTCTAGCAGTCCCTGGTCCATTCTGGTAGTTCAAATACCAAAGGCCACCACATAGGGTTTTCAAGCAAGAACTCAGGTTCTGCATGAATTACTATGGGATCAATACAGTTACAGAGAGCTGATGAGCTTATAAGCTTATGAACAGTTTATGGACTGCCACATTTCTGGGGAACTCTGATTTGTTTCACAGCACAGGCAGATTGCCCTAACGGGGTGCAAAGGAGAGGTCAGCATTTTATACTTTGAAGGGACACTTTCACTTTAAGATGATGCCTTTTGTGTTGAAGAATGCTCCTGCCACCTTCCAAAGGTTGATCAACCAGATCCTGTCTTGGCTAGAAGGCTTAAGTTTTGGCCAACCTGGATCACATTGCTATCCACATTCCATCTGGGTCCCCTAGATCAAACGAGAGGGTGATTGTCGTCAACTGGTTTTTGGTGAGCCGCACCTACCCATCCTCTCATCTGACCGTAAGGGTTCACTTAAGCACCCTCTTGTTTGATCCCAGAAGACTGCCTCTAAGTTCCTGGATTGGATCAATACAAGGATCTAACAGGTGGCACTACTTTATTTTCGGGAGACCATCATAAGCATACCCCAACGTGCCTTTTTTTTCTTTTCTTGGTCCTGAAGAAGCACCGGGGATCTCCTCCTGAGACCACTAAGGGTGCGAAACATGTCGACCCAATATTAAACTTTATTCACACACATTTACACCCAGCCACGGCCGGCATTGGGAGTACCTGCAGGGCGGTGACGTGGGGAGGGGGAGGGGCAGGGTGGGGGGTAGTAATGTATGGATTACGGAGTTTTACAGGTAAGTAAAAATTTAAATAAATAAAACTAATTTTGTTGTGCGCACTGCATCACATTTGGGGATACAGTGCACTCAACGGAATTCGTTTTATTTATTTAAATGTTTACTTACCTGGGAAGCTCCGTAATCCATGCATTACTACCCCCCCCACCCTGCCCCTCCCCCTCCCCACGTCACCGCCCTGCAGGTACTCCCACTGCCGGCCGCGGCTGTTTACACCTAGTTGCTTAGGGCCATTACAACCCTTTAGCAGCCACAACATTTTGGTATTTTACTCATGACAGAGGAATCCATTTATTAAATTGACATAGCACTGATATCCTCTAGTGATTTTTAGACTCACTCAGCACTTTATGAGCACTATCTCACCCTCATCATATGGCGAATAATCAAAAGATCTCTGAAAAAGTAACCCTTCGGGGGACGCCTAGGGCATTTCAGCACCAGCCTGACTAGGAGCATTCGCCCTATGATGAAGCATGACATCCTTTGGGATGTGTGGGGGCAACATGTAGGAGTCACGCTGACTCCCCTTCCTACTCACTAGACCGACATCCCTTTCCTCTTTTTTAGGAACAGTGACCCCTTGTTTTTGTTTATATTAAAAGGAATCACCATCATGGAGGTTCCCTTTAAGGTACAAAAAGTTTAGCGGTCCCTTTCTCCCCCATATGTTTTGACAGCCATCCACCAAACTTTTAACAATTTTTTGTTTTTCAAAAACAAACTTCCAATTTGTGTGAAGAATAGTAAACCAAACCATCAGACCACCTACTTTAAATAGAGTGGCCAGTTTAATGGCTTTACTCAAATTGCCCCTACTCCATCAGGCCATCAAAGGTAGCTTTCCATCAACAGAACCAACAAATAGCCCAGTCTAACAGAAAGCTGATAGTCAACCCGTCCCTAAACGAGGTAATCAGACTGTCAGTTGGGCAGACAGAGTTTTCTGTGGTGTTTGCAAGGAAGTGTGTCAGCCAAATTCTAAATCAACCACTAAGTCTTAGGATAAAACTTGTAACCAGGAGGACCCGCCCTCCTCTACATTGCAGTTGTTCTGAAATGGTGCTTAGGTCCAAATCAACCATGAACTGTTGTATTTCAATGCCTTGTTACTTTTTCTAGGTACATTTTACCTTAAAACTTTACACATATATATCCCATCTGCTATTTATTCTCTTTCAGTGATGTTAGTGTCATTTTGTTTATTATTTTCTTCAATCAATCAATCAGAGTACTTGTAAAGCGCGCTACTCACCCGTGAGGGTCTCAAGGCGCTGAGGGGAGGGGGGTGCCGCTACTGCTCGAAGAGCGAGGTCTTGAGGAGTCTTCTGAAGGCGAGTAGGTCTTGGGTCTGCCGTAGGTGGGTAGGGAGGGTGTTCCAGGTCTTGGCGGCGAGGTAGGAGAAGGATCTACCGACAGAGGTCGTTCGTTGGATGCAGGGGACAACGGCGAGGGCAAGGCTGGCGGAGCGGAGCTGGCGGGTGGGGGTGTAGAAGCTGAGTCTGCTGTTCAGGTAGGCTGGTCCGGCATTGTGGAGTGCTTTGTGTGTGTGGGAGAGGAGCTTGAAGGTGATCCTTTTGTCAACGGGAGCCAGTGTAGGTCTCTCAGGTAGGTGATGTGGCTGTGGCGGGGGACATTGACGATCAGTCAGGCGGAGGCATTTTGGATGCGTTGTAGTCGTCGTAGGTGTTTGGCTGGGATTCCTGCATAGAGTGTGTTGCCGTAGTCCAGTCTGCTGCTGACGAGGGCCTGTGTCACCGTTCTTCTTGTTTCGGTCAGGATCCACTTGTAGATCGTGCGGATCGGTCGGAGGGTGTTGTAGCAGGAGGAGGAGACGGCGTTGACCTGCTTAGACATGGAGAGAGAAGAGTCGAGGATGAATCCTAGGTTGCGTGCATGGTCGGTGGGTGTAGGTGCTCTTCCCAGTGTGGTCGGCCACCAGGAGTCGTTCCAGGCTGAGGGGGTGGGTCAGAGGAGGAGGACCTCCGTCTTGTCCAAGTTCAGTTTCAGACGGCTGCTCCTCATCCAGTCGGCGACGGCCTTCATTCCCTCGTGTAGGTTTGTTTTGGTGGTGTGTGGGTCCTCGGTGAGGGAGAGGATGAGCTGGGTGTCGTCGGCGTAGGAGATGATGTTGAGGTCATGATGGCGGGCCACTTGTGCAAGGGGGGCCATGTAGACGTTGAACAGCGTTTGGCTAAGGGATGAGCCCTGGGGTACGCCGCAGATGATGTCGGTGGCTTCGGATAGGAAGGGTGGGAGGCGGACCCTCTGGATTCTGCCGGAGAAGAAGGACGTGGTCCAGTCAAGGGCCTTCTCTTGGATTCCAGCTTCTTGGAGGTGTGTCTTTAGAGTGCGATGGCAGGCCGTGTCTTTCTCTATTTTGTAAGCTGTTTTCGGAATGTTATTGTGTTGTGTTCTTTACTTTGCTTGAACTGAACATGCACTTCTCTGGAGAATGCCTGCTGCTTGTGCCATAGCTACCAGGGGTTGAGCAGAGGTTCCTTGAGAATTGTGCTTTGGCCTAACCAAATAGTGTTTATTGAGTTGATAGGGGCCACCCCTTCTCATCTTAATAACAATATTTCTGACTCAGTGTCACAGTGCACAAAGTAATAACACCAGCAAAGTATAGAACCATAAAAGACCAGAGGAGGATTCCACCAAGTAACACGGGTGGGCAGGGGTGGTGGTGGGATTAAAAAAATCTATTAAATTGTGGCTAACCTTGTTGCTGGACTGCCAGACTGCTGCCTCACATTGTCCTGTGAAGCAGGAAGCACCTGGTCACACAGGCTCCCCTGAGCCAATCATAACGCTGCAATGAAGCATGGGTCAGCGCTCAGACATGGACAGGGAGCCTGTGTATATCCTTCACTAGGCTGTGTAATGCAGCCTGGTGGGGTACATGCAAAGTATTCAGGACTGTTTGGCTGGCCCAAGAGTGCCGGCTAAACTGTCATGCTTACTTAAGTGACCAACATTCCTCTCCTTGCGAACTATGACGACAGCAAGGCCCCGCCCGTAAAGCTGCATGACAAAGGGAAAATAAGATGATAATAACGTAGAGTTCTTATCATTTTATTTTTCCTTTTTCCATGGCAAAAAATGCAGTGGGGAGGCGCTTCTCCGCCTTAGAGGAGGAGCCGCCCCTGAAAAAGACATTGGTTGCATTGATATGACAGACCATTACAGTCCAGAGCCTTCTGTATGAAAGATTCAAAGTGAACATTTATCAAACATTTAAAACTTATTCCATCATGGTGGAAATTATGAGGGGGGAGGTGCTCTCTGGCAAGGTCTCTTAGCCATCACTATCTTGCAAAATACTTCATCTTGAGGTGACGTACCTAGATAACATGGAGTCCAAAAACAATTCTGAATAGGATTAACATGAATCGTTACCTCCTGGATCCTGGTTCCTATTTAGATTCACCATTCTGAACTTTGGTTTCATACCCGGAATCACCCAAATCAAAAAAGCACCTCACAGGGTGATGAGCAACATAGGAACTAATGACTCCCTGTGGTCCTTACACAAGAAACCTCTGTGTGATTTAGCAAGGGTCTTAGCAAAGAATCTTTCATGCACTTCTTAAAATTAGCACTCTGCAGATTTAGGAACATTTCTAATTGCACCTAAGATGCCAAGTTGTATCAGAGCCCAGCAAATGATATACCGGTAAAGGATTAGCCCTCAACCATATGGAAATTAGTTCTCTGATAGAGAAAAGTGTAGTCATACAGGGGAATGGAAAAAAGTGTGTTCTACTGCTGGTAGTAAATAAAAAGTAACCACTGAAGGGAAAAAAGCACTCATTGGAATCAAAACTCAACTGAGTGAAAAACAGCAAAAAGATCCTGACTCCCCAAGGCTAATAATTGTGACTTCTCCACATATCCCAGGCTCTTCAGAAGAGATCTTTTGAGGCGGGATGTACAATAAAAGACATGCTTGCTGAATTGACAGAAACAAATTTGAGTTTTCAGTTGAGTAATAATGTCAATGTGCTCACCACAGGTGCAGACTCACTGCATTCTAGCGCTAGGGACAGAGAGAGTGGCTTAAAACCGGCACTAACTGTTCCAAAGATGAAGCAGGAGACCACTGAGGAACGCTTGACACCAAGAGCTGCAAGGGGGATGTTGAATTAACCTTGACTGAATGGTCTACATATATTAAAGAATTGATACACACTTTTTCAGTTGTCTTGACTTTATTATAGATTATACAAACAATAGTTGCCTTTGTTAAGTGTAACAGAAAAAGTCAGCTCTAACTTCCCCTACTTCAAACTGGACTAAGTACATTTCTTCTAGAGAGAATTCATCCAAGACCTGATCCCATACAGCATCTGCCAGTTCTAATGGAACCATGTGAAGGAAAAGACTCACTGGTCAGCTAGTTCTGCATTCATGAGATCACAAGAGGAGTGGGATTAGTCTCCTTTATCAAGCAGTCCTGCACGTGCCTGGGGTATGTAACAAATTCAGCCTTCTAATAGAACACTGGAATGTTGGAGGTTTCGTGAAGAGAGTGGTGTGAAGAATGGTAAATACTGCCTAGTATGGGCTTTGCCCTCCAACATTTCAATAATTTTATTTCTATTACATTTAATTTAGAAAATGTTCAATTAATCTTTGGATTGTGTGCATAACATTGTAGTCCTCCTCCCTTGGGCTATGCTTGTCATTATATACCCTCGCTCATGTTACAGGTGTTCATGTTATGTTATGTTATGTTATAATGAGTTTTATATAGCGCTCAGCTACTCCGAGGAGTGTCCCGGCGCTTGAAACCCATGCTATGTCACTCGGACATTTAACAATTAGTATAAACTTTCTTAGGACATCAGGAGCTCCATCAAAGTGGCAGCAGCTGCAAGCATTGCATTGCCCAACTGTCTTGAATATTCTTATGCTCTAATCAGCAGTCTGTGTTTTTCCTTTCAAGGGACTACAAGAGGATGTGATAGCCGAAAGGAGAGGAGGCATTCGCTCCCTCCTCACATGGCTCTTGCTGCCACTGTCGTTCAAAGACAAGTGGTTCAGTGGGAGGAGTGACGTGAAAGCCTCACCAGCTCTTGTCACTCGCTCAGTCTTGTCAAATTTCAGGAGCAACTCATTTGGAAAGGCTGAGTGGGAGCTGGGTTATGTGAGGTACATGTTTCCTCATCTGTAGCACCCACTCTCAGTGGATGTTGGTTGGTGTTGGGGCCAAATAGGTAAAAACGTGCACAGCTTTAGTTACAAGCAGCTCTAGAAGGAGTAAAGGGAATTCTACTATGCACTTCGGATTGGCTTGTACGACCTGTGCTTTTGGGGAGGGACACTTTAATAGGGCATTCTCTTGTCCTAGAATGGAATGTTCTAATTCTTTGGCATATCCCAACGCTGCTGGCAATTTAGTTGAGGGCTCACAGCTGCAAAGCCGTCATTCCAAATGGCTTGGTACTTCCTGGCGGTGTGCCATGACAGCACTGGCAAAGCAAGACCAGTTGACTTTGCCAATGCTGTCACAGCACAACTATTGCCTTTGCCAATGCCTGCAAATTGTGCCAGCATTTCCAAAGCCTTTAGAAAAGCCCGGCATATTGGAAATGCATTGTCTGCACTTCCAAGATGGCCATCATGCTGCTTGTAGACACAATGTGGCAACAGCTTTCGGCCATATTGGAACGTTACATTTATACTTCCAAGATGGCTACCAGGTTGAATCACACAACACTACACCACTCTACATGGTGTACAATTTTCTTATATAAATAATGCACTCGGAAGATGGCTTACTGCTACTAGCAGCATTGCTAATGCTAGCAAAATTTTAAAAATAATCATTGTTGGCAACCAAAGTCAACAACTTGTGGGTAGCAGTAGAGAGGAGGTGTAAGAGTGATGCAGGGGAGGTGAAAAAGAGTGAGTGCATCACTGAGACACAGCAGTATCCAAGGGAGGAGAAAAAAGATGGTTGTATGATGAGACAGAGCAGGAGAAAAGGGAAGGAGCACAAGGGCACATACCATTGACAAAGAGCGAGAGAGAGAGAGAGATACACAAACTGATAGACAGAAAAAGAATTGGAACATGCACTCCTATGAAGGGCTAAATCAGACACGATGATAAAAAGAATAAATAGTTCCCTGATACCAGCAGTGGAACTTTATACTTAATCAAAAACAAGGGTGTTACCTAAATGCTCCAGAGATAGGATAAACACAAAAATAGAGAGAAAAGCTGAATCAGGAGCAGAGATAGATTGGAATGGACAAGAACTATCTAATCATAAGCAAGGGGCTGACCTAAAGCTCACTGTATGTAGGGGCAGATTAACTATAATTTTGTTTCGGGTTGCATCACTATTGCGGCAAATTCTTCTGCAAAATCATTTTTGGGGTATTTATTAAGCCATACAAAGTACGCAACACAGCACAAAGTGCTGCGTTACGTTACCTGCTTACGGAAGGCGTTCCATGAGTGTAGAATTGGAGTTCCCATGCATCCACCCATGGATTGTGGTGCATTCCCAGATTCACTAAAGCTAGCACACCTAGGAATGTGTCGAAATGTTAGGCCTTTCCCAGTGAGGCGTAGTGAGAAGAAAAATGGTTATTTCTCCTTGTTACTTCCTATTTAGGTGTGCTGCATTCTACAGCACACATAGAAGGAGGAATATGCTGCTAAGAATTTTTTTGTGTGCAGGAAAGTATACCTTTCTGCACAAAAACAATCCTGCCCATAACACAGACACCCTTGCACCACTGTGCCAGGGTGTCTGCGACGGTACTAGGTAGCCTCAATTGTGCCACTGCAGGGAGAGAGGTGAGGAGTGCCATATCTTAGTAGATATGGCAATTTTCAGCTCTATCCCGTTCATGCAATGGAGCAATTTGCCTTGGTGCACTGCATTGTGTGAATTTAAAGTAAATCTGCTCCGTAGTAAGGTATGCATTTATTTTTTGCCTCAACCGAAGGATGAAGCTGTCTCCTACATTGCGCCAATAGCTGGAATGAGCTGACGATCAACATCAGGAAGACCCTCAAGACCTGTCTCTTCGACTGTTTGGAGCTGCACCCCCTCCCCCCCTCGCTGCCTTGAGACCCTCATGGGTGAGTACTGCACTCTAATATCCCTGACTGATTAATTGATCAATTGATCTGTGGTAATGTTTTTCTATAACAGACAGTTGAAACTGTCTGTAGTAATACAACAAACAAAACAGTGTAAATTTGCGGGTTTTCTTGGGAAATTGTTCTTCCTGGTTCCAAGTTCTGTGGATAAGAATGATGAATAACATTCAGCATCCGTTTAACCACTTGGTGTGTTTCCCCCTCGCCCAAGATTCAAAACTTGGAATAAGGACTTTCCCCCGGCCAAGCAAACTTTACCAAGTATTATCCAGCTAAACCTACTAGAAAAAAACTTTGGGTCCAGTGTAAGCAATAATTGCTCATGATTTGGAATGCCAAATCAGGTGAAAACACCAATTTGAAGCCAATTAGATATTTACTGCCCATGTCAATTGGTGGGGTAAGTGGTTGGTCAAAGCTTGGCCATGCCGGGGATAACACCACACAGACTGGATCCTGCTGAAACAAGTTAACTGGTGCCCACGAAAAATTGCCCATACGAGCTGCTGTTTTCAAGCCTACATGTGCTACTCTCACACATATGAAGCCCTCCGACTTAGACAAAATACAGGTAGCCTAAGTCTGAGGAATGGCAGATGCAGTGCTCTCCCTAGGCCCCCAGAGTAGTGCTGATCAGGGTACTAAATATCTGACTCACCTAAATATGTTTGAGAAGCAGTGATTATTTGCTCCCAAGCACTGGGTAATACCACTGCATCTTGTTTTCAGGATAAAACCAATAAGAATCACTCCAGTTTTTCTTTAATAGAATTACTATTTTATGACTAATGTTCTATCTTATCTTCAGGTTTCTCACCTGAACGTTTTGGCTGTCTACTACTACACGATGTTGACATTCTCAAGTGCACGTCATGTTGTCCAACCAACCCCTGGCGTGTACTCAACCTGGCCGTAGACTCAATTATATGGCCAAATTCTCAATACCTCCATCACTTCAGCAGTGGTTCCTGAAGTCTTGAAGCCCACTGAGGTCACACTCCTACTGAAAAACACCCTCAACCGTTCCTTTGGTGAGGTTGAATTTAGAACTATTTCTTTGCTTCCAGATGCTTCATAGACACTGGAAAAGTAAATTCTCAACTTTCAGACTCTTTTGAATCCAACTCCTTTCTAGATGCTTTCCCAATTTGGATATGGTCCCTTACATAGCATCGGATCAGTTCTGTTCTCTGTATCTGAACACATTAGAGCCACCCTAGATCAGGTTGACTCTGTGTCACCGGTACTATCAGAAGCTTTGGACAATGTCTTGCATTCCATACTGTTGCGGAAGCTCTTAAATCTTGGAATACGTGGTAGAATCCCAAACTGGCTTTGTTCCTTCCTTCCTCAGGTCATTATACTGAAAACGTCCACTGCCCTTCTCCTTTTCTCAGGAACAATTCAGAGTCCCTCGGAGGTCCTCTGTCACCCCAACTCTTTTTAATATATATATGGCCCCACTGGCTAGCCTGGATCAAGACGTTGGGTTTGTCTTCTCATAAGCAGATGACACCCAGACAATCCTGAAGCTAGCATCTAAGCAATATCTCTTAGCCATCACTAACTGGATAGTCAACACTGGCCTCAAACTAACCTTGGACAAAATAAAAAATCTTATTATGGGAAATACCACCTCCGTTTGGTTGTATTCTTGGTGACTACATGAGTCAGGTGCTCCTCCCCCCTAGCCAAAGTAGGCGGAAAGCAAGGCCTTATGTATGACTGTACCCTCTCTTTCAGCCCTCAAAATATTTTAATTGCAGCCTGCTGCTTTGCCCTGATCAACGCACTGAGGAAAATCCTCATAATTATTCCCTCTCCTACAAGCAAAGAGGTGGTGCATTCCCTCATCACTTCAAGACTCAACTGTTAATGCTCTATTTATGGGCCTTCCTAAACATGCATAAACTTCAAGTGGTCCAGAATGTGGTGAAGAGTCTGAATCTTACTTCACACAGCCCTATTTCCACACACCTTAAAGAACTTCATCCAACATTGGCTGACAGTGACCAACAGAATGACATTGAAAGGCTGTTGTACCTGTAAAAGCTCATCATCCCTTATTATCCTGTCAGTTCTCTGAGATCTTTAACACTCTTTGCATCCTACCATCAGTGGTGGCTCCTCCGCTATGGCGGACGAGCATCGCCCCACTGTTCTAAAGGAAAAATACAATGATAATAATGTACTGTTAATAGCATTGTATTTTCCTATTCAATTCAGTGGCTCTCTGGGCAGTGGGGCCTGGGCAGTGCAGGGAATGGGTGGTTTTCCCTCCTTAAGTGGGTATGATTGCTTGACCAGCCCTATTGGGCCAGCCAAATAGTCATGCACACTTTGCATCTTCCTCACCAGGCTGCATTACACAGACTGGCGAGGAACATGCAAACCCTTCCAATCCCCGCATGAGCACCGATCCACAGTGCTCAGACCAATCACAATGTTGAATTACAGCATTGTGATTGGCTGTGGGGTGGCTGGGTGTTGGGTCCTCCCTGCTGCCAGGACTGTAGGAAGAAGGAAGCTGAAGAAGATGGAAGAGAGGTGGCGGCAGCTAAAAGGTAAGTATTTTAATTTTTTTAATTCCCTCTCTTCCCAAACACCACTCCGCCTCACCACTCCCATCTGGTAGCAGCCGCTACTGCCTACCACCAAGAAACTGTTGAGTCCGTATAGCTGGTCATTGTTTTGCCATCCTTATAACTACATTTTGGACCGAATTGCCACTAACACTCATTTATTCAGGAAAACGTAAACCCTGGTGTTAGAAATAGGGGGTCTCTGGTTGGCAATAGTTAGCACCTTTGTCCAAATAGGGACCCTTCCGTCTAGTCAGGATAAGGGGGATACCCTTGTAAAATAACCCTTGCTCACCCCATTGATAGCTTGGCATGAGCAGTCAGGCTTATCTCAGAGGCAATGTGTAAAGCATTTGCACATAACACACAGTAATACAGTGAAAACACTACAAAAGGACACCAGTATTAGAAATATTTCCAATATTTATTTATGCCAAGAACACCAAAACGTTAAAAAGTCCAACATACAATAATCAAAATCTGTACTCTGCAAGAATAACCTTAAAAATGCAGTTCTTTGAAGTCTGTATCTCCTTCCAGTGCTACTGCGGTGCTGAAAACAACCTATTCCGACTGCGCCGGTGTAGATCAGCGTTGGTGTCAAAAGACCTGTAAACAGTACCTTTTCAGTGTGCCGGCTTGCAGTGGTGTGTTCCAGCGGCGGCGGTCATCGAGGATGCAGTGGGTGTGGTGCAGCATTTGGTGCCCTCAGGTATTGGTGCAGGAAGCAGCTTGGTGACGGATGTCCAGTGGCATTGGTGAGACCAGGGCTGCGATGCAAAGCGGGTAGGTGCTTGTTTCAGTGCTGACGGTCACGGCGCAAGCTTCGGTGGCAGTCGAGGATCGGCGGTCGATGGGGCTGACATCAGGCTGCAGATGTGGTGTGGGAAGAGGCGGTGCTGCATGTAGCTTATTAGCGGTGCGTGTATGCAAAAAAATCCTAGGCAATCTAAACTAGTAGATAAACAAGTAACTAGATCCAAATGCACAAAGGAACAATCAGAGAAATTATAAATAATTGTATAAAACAAACATGTTTTTAATACACATAAGAAAAATCATATAGAGAACTGAGACCGATCAAACTATATGACCAATCAATTAAAAAGATATACATACATTTAATACATTGTCATAACATATATGGTAATTTTAAAAAACAACAGACACCAAAGGTTACTAAAAAGGTGTCCAACACAGGGGTGACGAAACGGTACTCGACGCGCGTTTCGGCGAAAACGCCTTCTTCAGGAGCAACAAGTAACAATCTGAAATTATACATAAGGAATAAATAAGGTACAGTTCTTAAGTGGCGTACAATCACAGGTCAAATACATTAAAGTAATTAATAACATAAACAGTAACAGCAAGTTCTGATTATCTACGGTCTGGTCCTCAATATTTATATTCAGTTTCTCCTTGTTCTGTTAAGCAGTTCGGTCCTCTCTAGCCCAGCGTCCTGACAGAATGTGGAGACAGCATTGTTCCAGGCAGACCAGGGCTATTTAGGTGCAAGGAAATCTCCTCCCACTACTCTATATGCAGCCCAGGTCTTTTCAGCTCCGATACTTTGGAACTAATTATCGAGCATTGGAGACGCTTCTATTGCTGCGATGAAATGTTCTGAAAAGTGCGTTGATGAGTGCAGGGAGTGGCCATGGCTGACTACAAGAATGCCTCTGGTCTGTGAGAGGGCATCGGAGGCACCGCTAAACTGCTCTGGGTGGGTCTCAGGTTGCAGTCACTGTAAAATTTCTGATACCGAGGCATCATCTGGTCAATGCCCCGGTTACTTACCAGTAATCTTCATTACTCCGTGTATAGTCTTTCTCGCCAAATGACTAACAGAGTGAGCTTCAGCTCCACACCAGAACCCTCCAAAGCAAAAAAGTCAGCCTCCCATGCCTCCCATCCCCCCCAATATGGCCGAACCATTACACCATTGACCTCTATACGAGTATGGCCGGCCGAACCCATCAGCCTGAAACTACCAAGAATAAACATGAAGCCGTTAGCCAGACAGGGAGGGAGGGATGGGAACTTATGTGGCGAGGGAGACTATACTCAGAGTAATGAAGATTACCAGTAAGTAACCGGGGCATTACTTCCTTGTAAGTCTTCTTCGCCACATGACTAACAAAGTGAGCACATACCAAAGCAAAGCGGCTTCATGGAAACTCACAAGAAACAACGGACCAGAATGGGATGCCCATGAAAGAGGGCAAACTCAAAAGACCAGACGAGTGGAAGGACCACCCAAGAGAGGCAACCATGAACAGGAAGAACCAGCCCATGACAGAGAGTGCCGAAAACTCAGACCCCTGAGACACGTAGGGCCGCCAGAAAACCTGCCCAAACCAAAAACTGAAGAAGGACAGAGAAGGCACAGGACCAGACCGCATGGAGCTAAAAGCAACAGCAAACAGCCCCCAGAACAGAAAGCAGCAAGCCGGTCCTAGCACACCAAGACTGCCCAACGGACAGCCAAAAGCGAGAGGGGAGCAAAAGTTCAGACAGAGGAACTGAAGAAATAGAGGGCATCTCCACCACAACGACCCAACAAAAACCTACAGCAGAAAAGATACACAGCCCGACAGAAACACCGCACAGTTGACCACCCACCGCGAAAGAGCCAAAACCACCAGAGGAACGGGGCAGCGAAACCAGATGCAAACAGACTAGCAGGAGCCGCAACAACAGATAGGGGTGCAAAAGGAACCCAGCACACTAACCGAACAACCAAAAAAACGAAGGGCACCACAACCCCACCCACAATGACATAAACAGGTAGGACCCTGACCCCAGTCACACACAGGACCCCCTGGAAGGGAGGGTGACACCAAGTGGAGAACTCAGGAAGGCACAAGGCAAAACAGACCCAGAAAGGTGCAGGAAATGACTCCGAAGAGACCCGGCCACCAAGGGAACCCAACCGGCTAACAGCAAAAAGTGGAAAGCCCAGAAGGCCGCCCACGGAGCCCGAAGAGCAGAAGGGACCAGGCCCAAGGCCAAGCCACCAGAAAGGAAGCAAACGCCCACCAGAGGCCGCCATGCAGAAGAAAGCACTTTTGGTATGTTATGTTATATAATTTTGTAACGTGCACAGCTACTCCAAGGAGTGTCCCGGCACGAGCACGGAGGGATTGAGATGCTTGTCAGTACCAAACAAAGAGGTAAGTTTTTACCAATTTTTTAAAAGCCAAAGGATCTTTAATGTTGCGAAGTGCAAACGGAAGGGCGTTCCATTCCTGAGCCGCCATAACGACAAGGGGACAACCCCAAGCCTGTGCCAACAGAAGCGGGGAACCTTTCCCAGAAGAAGAGCGGAGGAGCATAGCAGTCTCCCTGGAACGTAAAAAGAGAAGCGTTTCTGCAAATAAGTTGGCCTAAGACCATGCAGAGCACGATGGGCAATGGTAATAGATTTGAATTTCACCTGGGTCGCCATGGGAAGCCAGTGAAGAAAGCAAAGATGACCTTGCACACTTCTTCTTAAAAGGGATCTCTAACAGGAACCAAGCTGTCGCATTTTGCACAACTTGGAGTTTATTAAGGGAGTATGCCGGAATTCCCACATAAAGAGCATTAGCATAATCCAGGTGGGAAAGAATGAGCGCACGGACAACTGTCTCTTTCGCTGCCCGTGGGAGAAGTGGAAGAAATCTTCTCAAGATTTTGAGGAGACCAAAGCAACACCCTGAAAGTCTCTTAACTTGGGTGGCGAAAGATAAATTATCCTCAAACCAAACTCCCAAATTCTTAGCAGTGCTACTGCTAGGGGACGGTGGCGGGAGCTCTGACGGTCAGATCAAATCTCTAAAGCCAGGGGGGAAATTGCCATACAAGAGGATCTACGACTTATCTTCATTACATTTCAATTGGGCGCCCGCAAGCCACTTAAATACTGAAGACAGGCAAAATTGAATAGAAGCCACGGATTCCTCATCCTTTTTCCAGGTGAAAAGTAACTGAGTGTCGTCAGTATAAGCGATCACCTTAGCCCCCAAAGCCTCAGCCAACATGATTAGAGGAGGAAGATAGATATTGAACAAGAGGGGGCTAAGGGACGACCACTGAGGGACCCCAGTAGTAAGCGGCAGAGGGACAGACGCTGCCGGTGGTAACCAGACTTGTTGCACCCGACCCTCCAGAAATAACCTAATCCAGCCCCAGGCCGACCCTGATACACCAGTCTCCGAAAGTCGATCAAGCAACAAAGAATGGGGAACCGTGTCAAATGCCACCAACAGGTCGAGCAGCACTAAGGCTGCTCTCCCGCCACATCAAGGCACTCTCGAATAGCCTCAGATACTTCCACCAAAGCCAATTCGGTACTATTCGAGGACCGAAAGCCCGACTGAGCTGGGTGCAGAATGTCAGCCCTCTCCACAAACTCAGTCACTGTCTATTCACCACCTTCTCACAGACTTTGGCGAGACTGGGCAGAAGAGAAATGGGCCTATAGTACCCAGGAATCAAAGGATTGAGGGCATGCTTTTTTATTAATGGAAGAATTTTAGCCTGCTTCCAGCCACAGGCAGAAACACCCGAAAGGAGAGAAGGACAGAGTGCTGGGCGAAAAAAAGAGCCTGAGCCATGTCAACACTCCCAGGGAGCAACCCGAGCCAGCAGGCTTCAGGACCCCAAAACCAGGGACAAAGAAGAAGAGGAATGGATACAAAATCCACACTGAAAGCGCAGGGCCCTGCCTGGGGGAGGAGAACCGGGAATACCGGCACCCCTGGACACCCAAAAGCACCACTGGAAACAAAAAACACCAATGCAAATCTAGAAAGCAGGGGCAGGACACAAAACCTGCGCCCACAGGGGCAGAACACGGACCACTGAGCAACAGCTCCCAAGTGCAGCAACCACAGCAGCAGACGCCAACGGAGAAGCACCCAGGCGAGCACCACCAACAGGACAAATGCCCTGGCCAGGCCTAATAGGCCCAGAACCCCAGGAAGAAAAGGGACCCTAGGAAAGCGCAAAGCTGGGAGCCCAAAAAGCCAATACCGGGGACACAAACCAGAATAAAAGTGACCCAGGCAAGGACAGCACCATCGTGCTAAAAAAACAACAGAGGCAAAGCACGCAAACCCCCTGGAACAAGAGGAAGAGGAGAAACCGCCTATGAGAGCAAAAAGAAGCCCCCCCCCAGGGCCGGGGCACATCTCAGACAAGCCAAGGAACGGTTGACAGAAGTCAGACCAACCGACCCAGCACCGACGGGGAACCCACGCACGCCCCATAGGATGGCAAAGGCCGCCCTCACCCGGGAAGGGGAACCCAGAACAGAAAGATCGAAAGGAAAGCGTCCAAAGCCGCAGAGCCACAACATACACAAGACATGAACCCCACAGGAGACCCAGCCAATAGTACCTGGTAGTCCCAGGCAGACTCCCATCAAGGTGCCAACCATATCAGACCCTGCCAAACGGCTTAGACCAGATGAGATCAGATGCATTCAGGGCCGTACAGCCCTAGGGCCCTGAAACACCAAGGATGGGAAGCAGGAGGATAAATCCAAATGCCAAGGCGCAGCAAACCAACCCTGTGGCAGCACGCCACACCTCCATGCACAAACATACCAGAGATGGTGCCACAGAGAGGAAGGAGGGGGACACCAAACCACCCCACCAAATCATCCGAATGCAATCCAGTCAGCAATAGGTGAACGACCCCCGATTCAACCAGAATCCCCCACATAACCAGAGGAAGAACGGAACCCGAGGGACAAGGAGACCACCGGAAGGCACCCACAAGGGAACAGTTGAAGTCCCTGGCAGGATACGAACTCTCGTCCCGTGTGTGCCACCAGAGGCACAAGACATATCATCGAGCAACAGCACCATGGAAACCCAGAGGAACAACAGGCAGAAATCACACCAGTCCCACCAACCACGTGAACCAGACTGGACCGGAAAATAAGCGAGGCTGGGGGCAAACCTAGGGGGAGCGCCCAGCGCCAGAAAGCACGCCCTCACTCCGAAACAGGCCAAGACCAAGAGCGGCATAGGGACAGACCCCACGGCGAACAAGGGAGGACAGAGCCACCAGAGTCAAAAGACTGCAACAGCTCCACAGCAAGCACAGACAACCCGCCACAGAAAAAGGTGAGTGCCGAGACCTCGACCAGACACAGCAGATGCCACCAAAAGCAGGAGCCCAACCCACGAGGAACCATCATGAAGCATAAGCAAGTAAGTCCTACAACTGACAACAGGAGGCAGGAGCGTGGCAAGGCAGGAGGTAGGAACCATGATCCAGAGACAGAAGGCACCCAGGACGCAAGGAGAGGAAGAAGACAGCCCCCAACAGAGACACCGTTCCCCATGAGGGCCTTCTCTCTAGACTCTATGAGATTGGCCTAAGGGGGACGGTGCTCAGCTGGTTTTCATCATTTCTAGCTGACCGCCGACAAACGGTCTGGGCCTCCCCGGACTCTGCTGTGATGCCGCCATTGGGTGTCGGGGTCCCGCAGGGCTCTATTTTGAGCCCGACCCTCTTTAACATCTTTATGGCCCCTTTGGCGGCATTGGCGGAGTCTTTCGGGGCCCGGATCGTGTCCTATGCTGACGACACACAGCTCCTCTTCTCTTGTAAGAGGGGAGGAGAATTTAATGGAGAGAGCATCCGGGATTGCCTTGAGGCTGTCTTTAGATGGTTTCATCTGAGTGGCCTCAAATGCAATTCTGAGAAGTCTGAAGTTCTCTTCTTCGGGTGTGCGTCGGATCCTGACTGGCAAGCTTGGTGGCCTACTAACATGTTTCCACCATCCCGTCCATCTTTAGTTGCTAAGAACTTGGGGGTTAAGATGGACAAGGGCCTGACGATGAGAGCCCAGATCTTGGGGGTGACGGGCACCTGCTTTGGCCTCCTCAAGGTGCTGAGGAAGTTTCTACCCCTTCTATCGGAAGAACATCGGAAACTGACCGTGCAGGCTTTGATCGGGTCCAGGTTGGATTATGCTAATGTCCTTTACCTGGGCCTGCCAGAGTATCTGCTGCAGCGTCTCCAGGTTGCGCAGAATGCTGCGGCGAGAGCCATCTATGGCTTAAATAGGCGAGCCAGTGTTGCGGGTCTCTTGCAGACCTTACATTGGCTGCCTATCCGCAAGCGGATCATCTTTAAAATGCTGACTCTGGCCTATAAAGCCCTCCATGCCGGGGGCGCGAAGTACCTCCAAAGGAGACTGGCCTTTTATCATCCGGCCCGCGCTCTCAGATCGGAGTCACAGTTCTTGGCGGTGGTGCCACGTGTGAAAAGAGCTCGCATTGGAGGTCGCTCCTTTGGACTGTTGGCACCACAGCTGTGGAACTCTCTGCCGCTGACACTTTGGGGCGCCACCAGTCTACTTGCTTTTAGGAAGGGTCTAAAGACGTGGTTGTTTACTTTATAGGCTTTGTTCCCTTTTTTATTGAGCTCCCCTTTTTTTTTGTTTTACAGCTGTGTTATGTTATCTCGTCGTAGGTCTTGCTGCTAAAGCGCCGAGATACTCTTTTTGAGTCGCCGCGCGCTATATAAAAAAATAAATAACATAACATAACATAACATAACATAACAGAGCCCCAAAGGCCAGGAGAAGCACGCCAGCCGAGCCAAGGATCAGGCCAGGCGGCACACGGCCAAGAGTGAGCCCCCTTAACCGGAGGGAGGGAACGCAGTAGCGAAGACCCGGACAGCGCAGTGCATGGCTAGCCACCGAGGAAAAGCATGCAGAGCGACTACCGGCGGCACTCCAATCACCTTCATGCCAATAGAACCGAGTCAGGCGGGAGACACTCGATCTTTCCATCAAAAAGGCAAAACAATAGGTGTCTCCCACATGAAAAAGCATGTAGACAACGGGTCCAAAATCACCCACAACCCTGTCCCAAGATGTAGGCATGTAAGGAACTAACACCAACTGGAATGAAGAAGCAGAGAGAGGGACCCAGGGATCTAGTCAGGGACTGACAGAAAAAACCTCCGAAAGTAAACCAACCGAGGGAGGAAACAACCAGACATTCCACAGTGCAGTATGGCAGCAGTGCACACAGCATCTGCACCTGTTAAAAAAACGACTCCCGAGGAAAACGCAAGGCCGGAAACACCGAGCACCAGGAAACACCACCGGCATGACCCTGCGCCATAAACACAAGGATTGTAACAAAATGAAGGCCAGAGGGGGGCAGACGAGGATGCGTGGGGGGAACAGACCAGCCTCCCCCAGGTGCAAAGCCAAGGCCTTCGTCACCCGCAGCTAGCAACACAGCCCGAGAGGACCGGAAAGAAAAGGGCCCCAGCGGGGATCTGAGAACCCGCACAAGCCACACCCGGTGCGAGACTCCAAAAGGGCGAAAAATGCCGTAGACAACCCCCCAGGGACCAGCAAATGCCTCACAGCCCAGGAAGAGCACCAGCAGAATGAAAGACATGAAGTAAGAAACAGCTGCAGCTGAGGAAAACCATCCACGCGGGAAGCCGGACGAGCCCCGCCCCACCCCACCCGTTGTAGGACGGACACCAGCAACGCGGACGAAAACTGCACCCCACCCCATAGGAGGACCTGAGAACCGGAGATGCTGCTAAGTAGCCCACATGGAGACGGAATGCAAAAGTGCATCAAAGAACACCGGTAGATGCTACGAAACTTGCCTGAACCACAGGATGGTGCGATGGCAAGACACGAACCGGAATACCAGCTCTAGAGTCAGCAGATCTATCCGCTGTGTCACATACACTTACCATAAGGCCCCCGGAGGATGGGGCAGAGAAACATACACCAGCCATCTCAGAGAGGGAGCAACGTGCTAACCATATAAGGGAACAGCTATTTACCCTCCTCTCCGGCTCTGGCCTGCATTTTAGGTCTTACCGCTGGATTTTGAGTAAACTATGGCACCTCTTTACACGATTCTCTGAAATCGTGGATTCCACTCAGCGGAGGGCCTGAATCCCAGCGGTTTTCCGTGCAGCCAGGGTGTTTCCCTGCCCCTGGGCTGTCCTGGTCCTCCTTGTAAATGTTACACACTATACAAATATCCCAAAGTCACACCACAAGCGCCGGGATGCTCCCCCCCAGTAAAAGCCCCCAAGGGGCAGGCTGGAGACTCGGGGAGAAGCTGTCCCAGACAGCATGGAGTTGAGACTGCCGGGGAATAAGGAGGCTGAAAATGAGCCCCGTGCCACCCCAGCTGCCCCCCCTGTTGACCCTTTGCTCGCTAGGGCAGAGCCTAACCGGCCCCACAATACCAGGGGAATGAAGGGGGAAGAGGCCCCAGATCCTTGGACCCGCTAGAGGAGGACCGCCAATCCCAGACCCACGTACGTGCTACAGCAGGAACCACATACCTGATGGCGCAACAGAAGAGTAATTGTGCACAGAACTAAAAAAACAGGCTGATGGGTTGGGTCGGCCAGCCTCTTATAGAGGTGAAGGATGTAATGGGTCTGCCATATTGGGGGTAGGGGATGGGCGGCATGGGAGGCTGACTTTTTAGCTTTGGAGGGTTGTGGTGCGGAACTGAAGCTCACTTTGTTAGTCATGTGGTGAGCAAGACGAGGAGGTACATAATGTCTTGGAGCCACCCCGCTTCCTTGGCATGGCTTTCAGTTCCCTGCCGCTCCTGGGAATATAAACATCTCCGTAGCTCATCGGCGTGTGACAGCAAAATACTAGCTTCAAGAAAACTGTCTGATGGCAGCCTGCCCAGCGCAGAGAGTAAGTGTCCTTGTTTAAACCTACTCTTATCATTTCTAAGGGTCAACACCTCTGCAGAGACACTAAAAGGCAGACAGTCTTTGGCACAGACACATTACCACATTTTACACTTTCCAGGCACCGACGGCGTAACAATCAAAGGCATAGCAACCAAGGGAAACATAAATGCAAAGGAACATATGGAGGAACCAACGGATGAAATTTTAAAGTTAAGTGAATCACCAGAGTGGGTAGCCTTAGAGGAGGAACCGTGGTCAAATGCATTCTCCTTATCCAATGACCCCAATTTTGGAAACAATAACACAGAAAAAAGAACCCCAAGGGAATGCCTTGCTATCAAAATTTTTTATCGAAGCTCAACAGAGCAGACAGGGAATGGAGATATCAACCCCACGAAGTCTGCCGCCCAGCAATGATCAGCAACAGATTGTATTAGATGATAGCATAAGTTTTTTTAACAAAAGTAAACCAATTGAATCTGTCAGCACCAATAACAATTTAATCCGTCAGCATGATAGACCACTAGTCAGGGGATTCGGGGAAGTGCCGTGAACAACAGCTAAGCACACAATGGAGTCAGTCCTTGCTAGGCACACTGGACTAAGCAATAGGGGCACTGAATTATCAATCCGATAAAATGGAAGTACAAATAGACCTCATAAATCTAATTGCTTGTCACATCTCAGGCATAAACGCCAAGATGGACTAAATAACGTCCCTACTAACACACAGGAAAAACTCGGAGCAACAAACAAATAAAGGAAAACAACTGCCTAATTGCGGCTACGGGACCATAATTGAGAAATTGGCAACTCTCCCTGATATTTTAAAGGACATTTTAGGGGCCGTAGAACTAACCTGTAATAACAAGCAGAATATGGAAACTCAGCATATGACGGATACGAAGGTAACTTAAAAATGCAACTAATCAACAACAAAGTTAAGTAGCAAAGCCAATAGTGAACTAAAGCAGGTGGAATTTGATGAACAACCGGACATTACAGATAATCAAATGGAAACAACACAGAACTCCCTTAAGTCCTCGTCTTCTGTAAAACCGACAAAAAGGCAAAGAAAATGTGCAAGGAAGGCCAGGCTTAAATATAAAAAGCAACAAAGTATAGATTCAGAGAAAAACTTTTCAATATTTAAAATCAAAACATCCCGAGGGGTCAAAAGCAAATCATTGAACGTGTCCACGTGTGGGGCAGCATTAACTGATGTGGTTCACTTGAAACATACTATGGAACCCATGCCAATGGAAGAAAACACACTTGTTGCTGTTTACACCGTCCCCAAGCTTAAAAAAAATAAGAAGAATCAATATCTCCTTGCAGATGTAGGATGCCTGCCAACAAAAGAAATAGACCATAAGGATAAACAGGAAACACGGGTACCTGAAAGACCTCAATCAATTAAAGGTGCAGGGCAGGTAGCAACATCTCAAATCGTAGATAAAATCGCTTCTTGGCACACAACATGCCCAAATACAGATATAGGAGTCAAATCTTCACAATGGAATGAGGAAAGCAAAATACGGAGCAAACACAGAAGACGGGAAGATTCAACAAGCAAGAGGTGGCTGGAGAAAACAAAAAACAAATCTCAACCCCAGCATAATTCGATAAAAGTCACAATAATTGAAAAGGACCGAAGATGCATGCTTCCTTCCATGGAATCAGAACCTGAGCCAACAGAGATAAGGATAACAAAAAATCTGGAGAAGACAAAGGAGAAGGTGAATGAAGAACTAGTGGAACAAGAAGCCCACGCTGTGCGTGACTTAGCAACAATCACCTATCATGCAGCTGCCAAAGATAAAATCTTACAAACTCCTGATAGCTTCCAAAACCAGTCAGACACTTTCGAATTAATGGTGACATTCGTGCCTGAGTATCCAACCAAAGGAAGGCAGGATATCCTGAACCGAGGGAACTTGTTAAAGTTGTTTAAAGAAATCCCAGAATTAAATGGAATAGCCTCACAAGACTTAATAGCTGTGGAATTTAAACAAAAAAGATCAAATCCAGGCACTGAAGATCTGTGACAACTTGGTCCTCAAAGGAACTAGTAGACAAGATATATTTATTTATTTATTTATTTTATATTCTTGTATAGCGCCTGAATAGACCCCCAAAGGGGTATCTCCGCGCTTTGCCAGTAAGAATATAGCTCCAGATGGTCTTATTCAAAAGGGATATTACATCTTAAAAGGGAAGAAATTAGTTGCTGGTAAATAAGTGTGTTTTTAGGGTCTTCCGGAAAGTCAAGTGACTAGTGAGTGATCTCAGCTCAAGAGGTAGAGAGTTCCAGAGCACTGGTCCCACATGAGCCAGCGCTCGGAATCACGTTGATGCTACATAAACGTCCAAGATATCCAGACCCCCTCCTAAAAAGTCCAAGAAACTAAAAAAAGAAGACAGATTCAGGAAAAGCCAGAATTTATGCGTACATGGTGCTCAATCCACCACGCCTGTTACGCCATCCATCGGAAATGGGGCTAATACATCAGCAAGCCCACTAAATGCGGGAAGCCAAATACTGAAAAGGCTGGATTGGTCATGGGTGCCAAAGGCGTTAAGTAAAAAGTATACCTAACGAGGAGTTAAAACCATTAACGGAAGAAGTGACGCAGGACCAGAACTCGGAGGAAAAAGGCCGGATAGCATTACGATCTGTTTGTGGAATGTCCACAGTTTTAAAGAAATTTACCAGGACCACGAAACCCTAGCTTTTTTTCAGCAACAAGACATAATCCTGCTCCAGGAAACTTGGAATAAGACTCCAGCTTCAATTCCAGGATTTAAAGAACACCACATTCTTGCAGAAAGATTTTCAACTTTTGGGCACTCGCGAGGCGGTTTATCGATATATGCCGCCCAAAAGTATGACTGGTTAACTGAAGAACTGGATGTGGGGGTTAATTGGGTACAAGTGATTAAAATTAGTGGTAAGCCCCCACTAAATAAATTAAAGTGGCAACTTCTACTGATTAATGTTTACATTCATCCAGAGCGAAAGACCCAGAAAGAAAAATATTCTACTTTAATGACCTTGATAAAAGCAATGCAAAGATCACAAGAATATTGCCCTATGGTCATCTCAGGAGACTTCAATTGTAACCTCATAACCAAAAATCAGATAGAAGGAAAGAGGCCAGTGAACTGGGGAGGACAAATAATAACGAACAAACTAGAGGACCTTGGATTGACAATTCTGAATGGTAGCACAAAGGGAGACATACCAGTGGCAATAACACACTTGAGTGGTAATGTTCGCTCAACATTAGATTTCACAATTATTAGTAATAAGTTATTCCCTTGTACTGAAACATTTCATATCGCCCAGCGCAAGAAAGTGATCATTTCCTCCAAATTACGAGAATTAATATCTCTCTCACACAGGCCCAAAAAATTAACTCCCTTATACGACACGCCGAAAAGATTAACCTAAGAAAACTTAAATGGCGTGGTGGGGACCTGAAAATTATTCAGGAGACAGCAAGGGAGTATGTGAGCAAATTGGGGCCAAAGACAGATGAAGCACGTGTAAATAACTGAGACCAGCTGGCCCAGGTCCTCACACGAAAATGTCTAGCCTTGCCGGGTAGCCAAAGAACAATAAACACCAGGAGGGAACCATGGTTCAGTATTGACCTACGAGACCAAAAGAGAAGGATCGCAAGAGAGGTACGATTACAAACACGGGCAATAAGAATGGGAAGAAAACCAAACTCAAGTAAATTGAAGGAAATAAGGAACATCTACAGGAAGTTGTTGAGGACTGCTAAAACAGCATATAAGGAAACCATCTGGACCAAAATATTGTTTGCAAGTAAACTGCCAAACAGCAAGGACTTCTGGAGTATTATTAATAATTTGAATAAAGGAGCAAGACTTCAACAAGAAGCAGGAATTGGAGAGGAAATGTGGGTGCAACATGTGTGAAATATCTACAGTAGTATCGAATTAGGGACCATGGAACGTTCCAGATGACCATCATTGGTAGTGGAAAAAATAAAAACAAAATCCAGTCAGGACAATGCAAAATGTGAAGGCCCAGAACAAGAGAAAGGCGGTAATGAACAAAATCCATTTTTAACAAACTGAATATCCGCACCTGCAGGCAAGCTGTAATAAACTGGTTGGAAGGTTCTTCCATAATTCTGGCCTGCCAGGGAGTAAAATACCTGGCAGAGGTAAGAAAACTTTTACGGCAAGCCGACCTGGAGGAAAACAAAGAAGTATGACCGACCAGGCATGGGCCCAGCAGAGCCATCTGTGTAATATATGGACTGAAAGTAAAAGAAATCAAGAGTTTATTTAGTCAGCAGGATCACAGAAATTGGATGTAATTTTAATTATTGTATTTATAACATTTTATGCGCTGGTAAAGCACACGCTCTGTAGCTAAACATCCAATGGGATATTATCAATGTTGTCTGGTTTTAATTGCAAATGTAAAGATATTTTATTTTTCGGGGATATTTGTAAAGATTTGAATTAATCATGCAATAAATTTTGACTTGACATACTCACCTGGACCCATAAACATTCACACTTTGAACCGGTAATCCTGCTTCAACTTCTTGCCTATCATAATTTATTCACTTTAGGACTTATACCTGTACACCCTGACTTACCAAATCTTTGTCACCTGTGCTCTAAGTCCTAAGGATCAAGGAAGTTAGAATAATAGGTAGCAATTTACACATTTACCTTTATGAAAATAACCACAGACTCAGGAGAAGTTTTAAACACTTTATCTAAGCAATATTCTATGAGTCAGAGGCCACATTAGAGTGTTCAGAAACTGTGCAAGTAAGAAAATAACTATTAAAACAGAAATCTTGCAGGACTTTACAAAGATGCCTTTACACATTAGAACCTGGGAAGGGTGAGAAAGGGAAACGGCACAAGGACATACCACATGGATTATATTTACCTAGAATGGTGTGAAGACCAACCCTGGCCATGGGCTGAGACAAAGATGTGGGCTCCCGACTAATCAGGTGACAACGGGACAGGACAGGTGCAGAACAAGACAGGTAACCTCCGCTAAGTGCAACGCCAGTGTCACACCCCTCTCTACGGCTATTCTCGGACCCTGACTCTTCCTCAGCAAACTCTCGATTCTTCTGTTAGAGTGCCCGACCAGTACTCTGCTCTCGATTCTCCTTCAGCATACATTGGGTCAGTGACAGGTCTGTGACAAGTCGGACAAAAACTGACTAAGCCTACCTTAGTTATACCATTTCAGTGTGTGTATCACCCCCTTAATGTTGCAAATTCTATGTGTTCCCTTCATTTTATTGGTCAGAAAGACGAGGAGAGGTCATCACGACATACTAAGATGAGATCATTTCAATTCAATATAGTTGATCAATGTTCCTGCCCATAATGTACTTTCCCATGAATAATTCATTCCACTCAGCAATATTAGTTTCAATTTCAGATACATTGTATTCAAAATTATTCAACTTCTCCCTCTCCTGGGGTCATACGGCCAGTTACCATGAATATTGTGAGAAAGTCAGGGGTTTGGCAGCTTGTCAATGTCAGCGGCTTCAAGGTTCATGGTGTGTTAGTGCGCATGTACAGCAGATTCAAAGAGGGAGTTTTCAGACACCCTTCAGGCCCAAGTACGAGCTAATAACAAAGTCAAAGAGAGACACATTGGATTACAAAATAAATGAATGCACTGTATACCACTTAATGTCTACCATAACCCCATTACTTTATTTTAACCATAGCATTAATAGTTAAGCAGAACACACAAGTTTTAGCTCGAGCAGGAGCATGTGCATTAGTATGTGAAGCATGAAGCGGCCATCTTGGCACTGGTGCGCAGCTGCAAGACATTCCCACCAAAAGCGAAAGATATGTCACACCAAGTAGATGTACAAAAGAGGGTGGTGATGGACGGAGCATCTGAATCAATCAAACACTCACACCCAGTCAAAAGATCTGGGTTTAAACCACCCCCTTCTGTAACACCAAGTAGATGTAGCAGACGCATGCGCAGAAAGGTTCCCGCGTTTTCAGCTGCCATTTTAAGACACTCGGGTTACTGTTAGTAAAAGCACATATGCAAGCTTCCCCTACTTACTAGAAATGTCGTGAAATGCAAGTTTTAGTATTTACAATACATGTTGATTAATAAGTGTTACATTCTTTGTTTATTCATTCAACTCTTTTATGTCTATCTTTGTTGCTGATGACTGTAGCCTGGAATGTATTGATGCGTGCCTGCATCTTACAGTTCAGGTTCCAGATTCTATGAGTTACAGTTTGCTGGATCTTTACTTTGACAGACGTGCTGTGCTCGCTCTTAACAACTTTAAAATAAATATACTTATTTTTATAATACCCCTGCATCCTCAATTAATATTGGCGACGAGGGACCTGTTTAACATTTCTGCCACGTTTTTGAAGAGCACAGAAGCAGAAGATTTTCAAACCCACGAAGGAAAATCTTGGAAGGATACTATTTACATGAGATTTTTTTCCCGGCTGTTTTTCTTTCCATGTCCGTTTGGATCCGGCGATTTGGGGCCGTTTTGATCAAAAGTTACGGATTTTTGGAGGTTTTCATGATTTCAACAGTGATGTACTCGAGCTAGTTTCGGAAGCGTCATCATCCACGTCATTACGTGAGGCTTTAAGTGTGACGCGTCATTTCACGCATTGGCATCATCACGTTGTACGTCTAGCCGCCATGTTTGTTTCCATAGTAACACTTTGAAGCAAAGTTACCGGAGGAGGAAACAAAGTGCAGCTGTCTATTGGCATGAGGAAAAAGTACTACTAAAGGTACAATTTCATTTGTTTTGCAATAAGCTCGGTACAGACTGGGAATTTAACTACAAGACTAACAAAACAAGAATTTTTACGCGAGTTAAAAAAAAAAAATATAAAACGAGGCCTGTAATAATTCAGTATTTGGACAGTAAGGAATATAACGATCTATTATTTAGACAATGAGGAGTACAACGATTTACTGGATTATTTAAATAAATTCTTCAACGATCTTTTGTTCACACATTTAAAGTTTTTTTTTGGGAACTTTGCTGTTTCACAGTTACATCGCTGCCATCTAGTGGATTTGGAGGAACATTGCAGGGAAAACTTTTACATTTTGGGATTATTTAGTGCATTATATCTACACACAAACTATATTTTGAATATTTGGAGGTTATTTATTGTTTTTTTTTTTTTAAATCCTATTATTTTCTTATTTTTCTTTCGCTATCTACAATTTTAATTGACTTTTATTGCAATTTACAAGTTAATTAGTTTATAGCAACATGCAATTTGATCCTCCATCAAAATTTTTACAGTCAAAAGGTGATCCACCAATTCCTTGGACAAGATGGAAAGAGGAATTTTTTACGTACCTCAAAGCATTGAATGGAGAAAGGATGTCGGCAGAAAGAAAAAAGGATATTTTCTTACATTGTCTGGGCTCGGAAGGGCAAATCGTTTTTAGAACATTGCCACCTGTAAGGTCTGGGGGTGTCACCAATGTATATGATGAAGCTGTTTTAAGAATTGAGGGTAGGTTCAAACCTGTTACAAGTGTGGCTCAAAATAGATTTAAATTCTATACTATAACTCAAGATGATAATGAGTGTTTTGATGACTTTCTTACTGCTCTACGTGCACTATCACTACATTGTAACTTCGGTCTCATGACTGATGAGATGATTAGAGACCAAAAAGTTGTGCATGTGAAAAGTAAGAAAGTTCAAGAGCAGTTGTGGATTTTAGGTGACCTTAATTTAGAGACAGCAATTAGTACTGCGGAAGCACTTGAGCAGTTAGATAAATGGATTAAATCTTTGGATAAGGTATTTACTCCCAGTTCTTCCAATACTCCCAGTTCTTCCAATTCGACTAGCAGCGAGGTTTGTACAGTAAAACATCAAGAAACAAAGAATTTTTATGTTAATAGAAATGATGGTAAGAACAAACAATATTATTGTTTTAGATGTGGCAATCCTGATCATATTGCTTCATTCCCGCAGTGTCCTGCCATAAACAAACAGTGCAACAAATGCGGGCGCACAGGGCATTTTTCTAAGATGTGCAAGATTCCTGCCAAACCTTTCCAGGATACTAAAAAAATCATCATTTTCTTCTCCTAAACGTTTTAGTGGAAATGTTTCATATGTTTCTGAAGAAGGGAGGAATGACCCAGAGATTAGGGAATCTGGTATTGTGGTATCCATAATAGATGCATTTTATATTTCACAAGCTGATAGTTTATCCTCTCCTAAAAGTCGTGTAAATATTTTGGGGAAGGTTTTAGAACTTATGGTGGACTCTTGTTCCCCGTGGACTATCATTACTCGTGAATATTGCATAGAATCATTTGGAGAGTTAGTAGATATTAACACCTTGTGTAAACCTGATATTTTTGCCTATAACTTTGATGGTTCTAAAAGTGTTTTTATTGGTTTTAAGGAGGCTCTCATTACTGTAAAAAATAGTTCTGCTGTTATCAAACTTTATGTAGCTCTGAAAGGTGTGAATGTGTTGGGATGGAGGGATCAAGCTAAGTTAGGAATTACATTGTATCCCAAACTAAAGGATCCTGTTTCAGTCCTTGCTGTATCTAATGAGGAGTTAAGTATGTTACCAAGGTCCACTGAATGTTCATAGTTGATCCAAAGATATTCTCTGACAAACTGGGAAAATTGAAAGGTTTCTGTCACAGAATCAAGGTTAAACCTAATACCATTCCCATTAAACAAAAGCTAAGAGGGGTTCCCATCAGTATTAGAAATGAACTTAGGGATATGTTAGATACCATGGTGAAGGATAATATTATTGAGGAGGTGGAGTCTTCAGAGTGGGTGTCGCCCATTGTTTTGGCCATTAAACCAGATAAAAGTATTAGGCTATGTGTGGACTTAGGCTTTATCAGTGATCAGTGAAATTCGTGACCTAGAACAACAACTTAAAGACAAGAACACCAATACTGAAGCCAAGAAACTCCTCGATAAAATAACCAAAACTATTGAGGAATTCCACAAACTTGAATTTAACAAGAAAACCACGAAAGTCAAAAAAGACATTAAAAATTTCTCACAGGAAAGAACATATCCTTACTTAAATAAGGAATATTATATTAACCGTTCCTACAGTGGCCCTCAAAACCAAAGACCCTGGGGAAGGTTCAACAGAAGACAACATTTTGTAGGTTTTTCTGACAGCTCGGGGGACTCATCTGAACAATCAGATCCAAGTGATAGCCCAGGTCCCTCCCATAGGAATTTTTTAGGGCGAGGCAGAGGCCAATCAGAACCCCCAGGGGCAGGGAGAGCCAAACAGCCACAGAGATGGCCCAATCGCCAGAATCCGCCAGGCGAACGGTTCACCCGTCGACAACACTACCAATGGTAGATGGAAGCCATATTCCTGTTCCCCAAAATGATGAAACAGAACCAGAGGCTGCCTTGTTACCGATTTTTAATCTTACCTCACATGAGCTTTCGGGAAACGAACTGTCATTACTCACAAAAGGTCTTTCATTTGTCCCAACTATTCGCCCCAACTTCATTGATGCTCAAACCGAGCTCTTAGGGTTTTTCAGAAAGGTCAGACTTCACAGCTTTTTTCTGTTGAACCCTACTCCCATGAAGCATGCGAACACTCCTTTCAAACCACCATCCAAATTTTCACCTACCGGCAGCATGGTCCCCCCGGAAATACCAACCTTTGAGAAACTTGTTCTCAACGACCTTGCTGCTCTAGAAAAACAAAAATCATTTATTCCTTACAATATCACAATTGAAGAAAAGAAAGCTCTGTCCACCTTGAAAAATAACCCCTCCATTGTAATAAAACCAGCTGACAAGGGAGGGGGGATTGTGATTCAGGAGATGGATAATTATAAAAATGAGATCCATCGCCAACTCGCTAATACCGAACACTACTGCAAACTACCACGTAATCCCACAGAAGAAATACAGAAATTGATTTCCGAGGTTACCACTGATGCCCTAGAACAGGGATACCTTTCCAAAAAGGAACATGAGTTCCTTAATACTAAGGCTCCTCGGGTACCAGTCATTTACTGCTTACCTAAGATTCACAAGAATTGTGAATCCCCACCTGGTCGCCCAATAGTCTCGGGGTGCGGTTCTGTCCTGGAGCCCCTCGGGCACTACATTGACTATTTTATCAAACCATTTGTCCCTGAGACCCTATGCTACATCAGAGACAGTATGTCAATGATTAATATGATTGAGGAATACCCCTTTGATCCCACATCCAGCACCATGTGTACGCTGGATGTGGAATCTCTATACACCAACATTCCACAATATGAGTCACTACGCGTGGTTGAAAAAGTTCTCAACACACGCCCGCGCCCACACAATGTTCCGTCCCTTTTTATCCTCCAACTATTGGAGATTTGCCTTACCCAAAATTTCTTTCTTTTCGAAGGACAGTTCTATGGCCAGGTACGGGGTACATCTATGGGGGCTATTTTTGCCCCTAACCTAGCAATTCTGTACATGGATAATCTGGAGACATCCTGTATACTGACCGAATCAAATCCTTTCCACAGTGGCATTGCCCTGTGGAAACGATATATCGATGATATCTTTATGATATGGAGCGACTCATTCGAATCAATAACACACCTATTACACTGGTTAAACAACAACAGTAACGGCTTGAAATACACACTGTCCACGAGCAAAGATTCGATTCCCTTCCTGGACCTAGAAATTAAACACACAGAGGGCCGCCTCACCACAAGCCTCCATAGAAAACCCACTGAACGAAACACCTTGCTGAATTATAGCAGTCACCATCCCCGTGCCCTCAGAGACTCGCTCCCATTCTCGCAATTCCTCCGTATTCGGAGAAACTGCTATTTTAAACAAGAATATTTCTCTGAAGCCAGAACCCTCAGCAACAAGCTTAGAAATAGGGGATACCTGCGAAAACTAGTATGGCGTTCTCTCAGAAGGGCTTGGTACTGCCCCAGAGAAACCTTGCTAGAACACAAACAAAAGAAAAATCAGGACAGACTTGTGTGTGTGACCACCTTTACCCCAGCTTCCAATGCCATAAGGAAAAGTGTCCTTAAACACTGGCCTGTATTAAATGCAGGTACATTGAATCTGGAGCACCCAATTTTTGCCTTTAAGAGAGCAAAAAAGTAAAAGATCATTTGGTAAGGGCATCCCTACCACAACCTAACCTAAAAACTACGATCAATGATGCATGGGGGTTACCCTCACTAACAGGCCATGTTAAATGCGGTAGCTGTGTAGTATGTGACTTCACCATTGAGGGGAAAACATTTACCTTTGGCACAATCACTTTTGACAGAAAGCACTTCACTAATTGTAATTCTTCCAATGTAGTGTATGCTATATTTTGCCCATGTATGTTGATATATGTCGGCCAAACTAGCCAAAAGGTAAAGCTACGCATCGGACAACACCAAAGCAGAATCTGATGCAATACTCCAAATGCTCCCCTCGTTGAACATTTTAAGGACAACGGCCATACTGAAAATGACTTGACATGGACAATCATTACCGTGGTAAAATCACCACCTCGGGGAGCAGATGTATCACAATTATTGAACAAAGAGGAGCTTCATTGGATACTGCGTACCAACAGTATCCATACAGGACTTAATCGCCTTGAAGATTGAGCACCCCTCCTTTGACCAATTATATCGTAATTCTTACTTCCTCCAAGTCTCTGTATTGTTTCATGATTTTAATATGTGTATCTTTGTAAATACGTAACCTTATAAATATGCAGCACAATTTGAGTGTCACTTCTGCTCACCACTTACCCACACCAAAATGTCCCCCCCACCACACTGTCTTAACCCACTCCAATATGGCCGCCGTGCTGGCCACGCCGAGTCCCTTGTCGCTTTCCAAACACCACTTTATCCTCCCTTCATCCACGAGCACTCCAGCGATCCCCGCCCATCTGAACCCTGAATTGCCATCGAGCAACCCAACCAGGAAGTAAGTACTCGCTGAACCTTGGCCCTCTCGCCCCTTCCACAAACCTTAAAATCCTTCAGTAATTGTAATTGTAATATAAATTATTTTCAACTATTTTTCCCAGTGAGACACGATCGGTCCGGTCTCCTATGAAGAGGCTTTCTTGCCCTGGCTTGGTAAATATATCGCGTGGACTTATTATTTGACTCGCTTTTCACTTAGACCCCGTATTTACCCTTCTCTACCCGTTTTTTGGCAGGAAAATAATCAAGCAATATGCTCGGATAATTGAATACCCCTCTCTACGTCCCTTGATACTGGGCACCGTCCCTGGAATTATACAATGTTTGGACCCAAATCTGGTAAATCGCATCAAAAGCATGCCATGTACTTTCCTTTCACCACCGCGTAGCATGTTAGTCTCACACAAGAACTCACCACGAAATGGTGTGTTAAATCTGCGCTTACTGTTCACTGTGCTAAAAGACAACAATGGCCTTAACAAATACATCGTAAGCTAAATCTGGAACAACCTGCACGTCCCCTTTCATTCTACTGTAGTCATACGGCACCGTATTCGCACACTACAGACTCGCCAGGCACTTACGGCATGAAACGCCACGATAGCCCCGATTTCCTTACCATTCAAATTATGGTATTTGACTTCACGTGCCTCCCTTGTCACTACGTAGGCACAGCAACTGGAATGCAACTCGTTCACTTCCGAATTACATGTTCTTTCGTATTTCATGCGCCGTCCCCATCAGTCCCCCCACTGCGCCACAAATCGCATGTGATTTCACTTGATTTTATTTGGCATCTGTTGCTAAAAGAGTAACATATGGAAAACGCACTTTTGTTATGGATGGTCAGATGTGGTACATGCTTAGCTCCTGGCACTTACTTTTATTCAAATTTTTTCTTCCCTTGTCATTTTTTATTCCCTTGTGTATTTTTCCTAATATAATTGTATGTATAATATATGTGTAGGCCATAAATTGCCAAAAGATTTTCAAGACAAGCATACTAATTCTCTGTCCTGAAGATGATGCCAATTATTTTAGAATAGGCATCGAAACGTCGACATATTAGCGTCATATGTATAATGAAAAAGTATAAATTGTATACAATGATGCTTTCAAATGTATTTTCGTCTGTCCACTGAACTACTAGTATACAGACCGCCTTGTTCGCTTTAACCCTACCCCCTTGTTTTGTCTTGTCCCCCGTGGGTTACTGGCTGTACCCACTGTGTAAAAAATCCTCTTTATCCTTGAAAATCACTTTAATTAAAAATCCTGTCCGGCTGGACAAAGGTCATACCTACCATTGAGCGCATGTCTATCATTTTTTGCTAAGATCCCTGAACTACTAGGGGCCCCTGTTTTTTTAAATATGTGTGGACTTAAGAGCACTTAACAAAAATGTAGCTACTGATTGCCACCCACTTCCAAACATTAATGAAATGCTGTGTATGTCGGATGGTGCATGTGTGTTTTCAACGTTAGATCTTAGGTCTGCATATCACCAGATCGAGCTTACTGAAGACTCAAAACAATTTACAGCCTTTATCACCCCTCATGGTTTATTTCAATTCAGAAGAATGCCATTTGGTTTGGCTTCGGCTGTTTCAGTCTTTCAAAGGGCTATGTACCATATTTTTAAAGATCGGGGATTATTTGTCAAGTGTTTTCAAGATGACATTCTTAATTTCTCAAAGAATGATAATGATCATCGCAATCATCTTAAAGAGGTGTGTTCCAGGTTAGAACAATCTGGGTTAAAGCTCAAGGCTAGTAAGTGTAAATTTTTTTGCAAATCAGGGGAGTATTTGGGGCATACTCTTTCTGGGGAAGGTATAGTACCAAAAAAAAACCTTGTGGATGCCATTGTAAAAGCACCTGCACCTGATAATAAGGAAAAGATACTGTCATTTGCAGGGTTATGCGAATATTACAGTAAATGTATCCATAATTTTGCCACAAAAATGGAACCTCTTAGAGAGTTGACCAGAAATTCTACTAAATTTATCTGGACTGACAAACAAGATTTGGCTTTTAAACAAATGAAGGATGAGATTATTAATGCTCCCACTCTAAAATCATTCTGCATTAATAAACAATGCGTTATTACTGTGGATGCTAGTCTGTATGGGGTTGGTGGAGTTCTGAGTCAGTATTCTGGTAAGGAGGAGTGGTACGTTGCGTTTGCGTCCAGAACCTTGTCCTCCACAGAAAGAAGGTATTCAGTGATTGAAAAAGAGCTGTTAGCGTGTATTTGGGCTGTGGAACACTTCAGGAACTATGTGTGGGGAAATAGATTCATCCTGAGGACGGATCATAAACCGCTGGTAGGGATTTTAACTCCTGGAGGTGGATGGAACTCCACTGCGCGGATAGCTCGGTTGTCTTCCCGGCTTCAAGAATATGACTTTGAGATTGTTTATGTACCCGGAAAAAGTAATGTCACAGCTGATTTTCTGTCGAGGTTACCCTGTAGTGATGATAATATTTCAGTTGTTGAGCAAGATGATGATGTGGTTGCTTCTATTGGTGATTGTGTTTCTCAGGAGTTTTTAACTCTAAGTGAAGATGAGTGGTTTGAAGAATTGAGTAAAGATGTGTTGTGCCAGCAGATTTTTGGTTATGTAAGGGAAGGATGGCCGAATAATAGATGTATTTCTGCTGAATTAGCTCCTTTTTGGCAAGTTTCTTCTGAGATTGAAGAATTGGGTGGTTTACTGTTCAAAGCTGGCAAAATTGTTCCTCCTTGTTCATTGCAGAAGAAAATATTGTCACCAAGGTCACATAGGAATGTCTTCTATGAAACGTTTGATTAGGGAAAACTTTTGGTGGCCTGGCATTGATAAAATGGTGGACAGAATGGAAAGAGAATGTCCACAATGTATAAGTAGTGATAAGATGCTTTGTGTGTCTTCTGCTCCCCTGAAGCCAGTGAGTTGGCCTAAATTTCCTTGGCAGAAAGTGGCATTTGATATCTCAGGACCATTCAAACATTTGCCAATAAATGCTCGTTATGCTTTAGTTATGGTGGATTGCCACTTGAAATGGCTTGAAGTGAAGTTTGTTGGAAATGCGTCATCGCAAATGATCATTGTATATTTAAAAGAGATTTTTGCAAGGGAGGATTATCCAGAAACATTTGTTACAGACAATGGTACGCAGCTTGTGTCTTCTCACATTGAAGAATTTCTCAAAGCTTGTAATATTAAACATCATACTACGTCTTTATATGAACCTAGGGAAAATGGCCAGGTTGAACGTTTCAACCGAGTACTTAAGGATTGTATTAGTAGTGTGATTTCTGCTGGTGGTGATTGGTTGGAAGTGGTGAGGAAGAGGTTGTGGACATATCGTATCACGCCTCACTCAGTCACTGGCGTGAGCCCATTCTTGCTTCTTAGAGGGAAGGAACCTTCTTCTGACATTTGTCCATGGTGGATAAAAAAATTAAATAGGAACAATTCTGTAGTTGATCTTAAACATCTTGCCAAACGTGTTGAAAATAAACAACAAAAAATGAAAATGTCTTTTGATTCTAAAATGAATGTCAAAGTTCCTGAGTTTGTGGTGGGAGAGTGGGTGAGGATAAAAAAACCTGGTTTTCTTGTCAAAGGATTTTCTAAATTCTTCCCTCCCATCAAGGTTGTTAAGATTTTTAAAAATAGTGTGGTAACTCAGGATGGTGGGGTTTGGAATATTCGTAGAGTGGCTAAGTGTTGTGATCCCTACAATTTGTACAATTCTCAGATGTCTCATTCGGAAAACAAACATGGTTTCTTAGCACATAATCTGAAGAATTATCCTCAAAATGTTGTACAAAATAATCTGAAGGATGAACCTCCAAATGTTGTACAAAGAGATTTGTCTATTGCCTCTAGAGTTAAAGATAATGTGAGACCTAAAAGATTACCTAGCAGGTATTTGAGATAATATCTTAATTATTTAGGGATAAGATGTGTTACATTCTTTGTTTATTCATTCAACTCTTTTATGTCTATCTTTGTGGCTGATGACTGTAGCCTGGAATGTATTGATGTGTGCCTACATCTTACAGTTCAGGTTCCAGATTCTATGAGTTACTGTTTGCTGCATCTTTACTTTGACAGACGTGCTGTGCTCGCTCTTAACAACTTTAAAATAAATATACTTATTTTTATAATATCTCTGCATCCTCAATTTAATAATAAGTTATACGTTATTTCGAGAGGATGAAATACAAGCAAGTTTCTGTACTTATGAAACCTTGCTCCATCACTAGTGTCACTACCATTACCTCTAGTCGCATTAACATGTCTGCCTTAGTCTCCACTAGTACCTCTATCACCTGTCACCATAATCACAATGGTCCCCAGACACCTCACAACTGGTGTCACTATCAGTACTCCTGCTCACCATCACTATCAGGGACACCAGTAACATCAGTGATAGTTCTCCAACACCATCACCAGTAACCCCGGTCACTGTCAGTGCCCCGTCACTATCATCAGTGTCTCTAGTTACCTCACTGCCACTGTCCCTAATCATTCACAGCAACAATGCCTACAGTCACTCTCAGTCCCCCTCCTCCCAGTCACCATCGTGGGCAGTGCATCTAATCACATTCTATACCACTTCCCCCATAATCCTCATAAGTGCTCCCAGTTACAACACCACTATTTTATAGTCTCTATCACTACTAGGTCCACACCCAACATCAGTACCGCTTTCCCATCATTTCCATTGCCTCCAGTAACCATCATTTCCGGTGCCCCCAGTCACCTTCACTCTCTGTGCCTCCAAGTCAGTCACTGTCAGCAGCACTGCCTCCAGACACCATCAGTTCCAGTGACCCCATTCACCATCATCTGCACTGCCTCCAGTCACCATCAGTCCCAGTGACCCCATTCACCATCATCTGCACTGCCTCCACTCACCATCAATTCCAGTGACCCATTCACCATCATCTGCACTGCCTCCAGTCCCCATCGGATGATTTGGTGCCCCAGTAACCATCACTCTGTGCCTCCCAGTCACCATCAGCTGTCCTGCCTCAAGTCACCATCACTCTGCGCCTTCCATTCACCATCAGTTCTAGTGCTTTCAGTCACCATTACTACAAGCATCCTCAGTCATCATCATTGCCAGTGCCCCAACAGTCACCATTAATAGCCCTACATCCAGTCACCATTTGCACCAGATCCCCAGTCACTTTAAGTACCCAGAGCAATCACGCTCACCATCGGTAGTAGAGCTCCCCATAACTACCAATAGCAGTATCGCCAGCCCAAATTAGTGCCAGTGCGGATATTTTAATGATACATGCTTTCAAGTTGCTACTAATTTCAAAATATACTTTGAGATCTATTCCCTTGTAAGAGGCCAAAATGCATGGGAGATATTCAAAGGTTGAATCAAAATATACACACTCTGCAAGTGGCACTGCAGTAAAACGATTTACAAAAAGATATCCCTTCAAACCAACACTGGTAGCCAGAGGAAAAGCATAGTGTTTTTTAAAGCCAACATTTTTGCAAGCTATTATCTCTACTGTCATTTTACAGTCTAATGAACATTTTTCAAGATTAAACTATCACCCAAATATACGATAGGCTAACGAAAACAATCAGTTTTGCGAAATCACACGCACTAATTTCCTCAATTTTTAGGAAAACTTGTGACTAACCTGACTAACATGCAGCCCTACTGAATTCAATGGGAAGTGCGCAGATGGACAGCGTAAAATGCAGCAAAGAAAAGGGAAATGTGGGAATACTTGCAGAATAAGAGCCTCTCTACACATAGCTGCCCATAAGGGCAGAGACAAACTCGCAAAAAGACAAACATAAACTCGGGAAACAAAGACCTGAACCTTGCCCCTCATCCCTCATCCCTCTCTTCCTCCTGCCAGCAACAAAAAAACATTCGCAATGCACTAGGTCTCGCATTTCTGTAAATTTGAGCTATTGGCCTTGCAAATAAAAATGCAATGCCAATAGCTCAAATTTTCAGGAATGCAAGACCTATTGCATTACAAATGCTTGTTTTATCAGCACATGGAGTTTTGACAGCATCAACGCAGAGTTTGATGAGCTGAACACATATTTAAAGTGCAGACCAAGCAGCGGAAAGTCACACACGTGTATAATTAATTACATTACCTTGATATGTCAACAGGACATTTCATTAGTTGATCTAAGCATATCTTTGAAGTGCAGGCACCTCACTCGATCTTGACTAAACACGATTTGTATGTATTTGCTTTAACTTAATTAGAATATTAACATTGATTCATGTTGAGCAATGTAAAGTAAATTACTATACATGCGCAGACTGTAGTAGTAATTCGTCTTGATTTTTATTTAACTTTTGCATGAAAAAAGCATCACAAAATGGCCACCACATTTTAGTGTTTGAGGGTGGGCTGTATGACCTGTCGAAGTCATCGAAGTTGCACCTGCCGGGGTTGTAATGTTTTAAAGCTCTTGTTCCCTTGTATCATACTGAAAAGGAGGTAAACTAAACGTTCAAAACATGTTTTTTTTTAAATCTTTAAACAGCACACTGGTTTACCAGCCGTAACACTGAAGGGCTCTAATTTTATGGCAAATGTGCACATGGATCGCAAGCAAAAATGCCGTAACTCACGAAAATTCAAAACACTGGCTCAAAGGGGGCTGACCCAATGCCCCAAACTATAAATTGTGGTGGGCACAAGAAAAATGTGAATGGCATTTTAACTGACCAATGGATGAACGACGCAAATGTAATGCCATTTATGTATGCATATTGTAAATATATATTTTTTAAAACAATAGTCTAGCGTGACAGCTAAAACCTTTTCAATTGCAAAACCTAAAAAGCGGTAATTTCTGTAAATTACCTCATTTTAAATATGTGTTGTATTTGTCATAAAGTGTCACAGAAAAAGCACTGAAATGTCACAATTGAAGAGGAACGAAAAGGTATTAGCTTTATACCCGGATTCTGGGTTTGTCAAAGTGGTTGGTTGTCAGACTCTCCTTTCAGTAACATTATTTGTTCATAACGGTGTTAATCCCAGACGTTACGCAGTCTGCGGTATACCCACAAGATGGCACCCTTGATCAATACTTCAAATATAAATTGTGCCGGGTTCCAGATGATGGGAGGATGGCGTTCAACTTGTTCCCAAACACGGAACAGGAGAGTGGCGCTCCAACTCTACGCCAACAGAGATATTATAACCAAGAAAATGTAGCAAATTCTATCGTAGAAATTGGAAAATGTTTTTGATACTTTCAAACGCGCTCGTTTAAAAAAAAAGAATACATTGTTAACATAATCAAACACGTTTCACGGGCCACCCAATTCCATCCACATGAATACAAACAATAGAAGTCTGTGTGAGATATAACATGCACACCCCCGATGAAAGAACACCCCCTTCTTACTCGTTGGTTCCTGTTTAATAGAACCAAAAAGTACACAATATGTTAGCGCATTTTATTTTATTTTTTTGCTTGGAGAAAATCATGGTCCTAGAATCTGCATACAACGGCACTTTTACATTTTACTCATTTGCAAGTGCGCTTTGCATTGCAAAGTAGGTGCTATTTTTTTGCAAACTGCTGACTCTTCACTTGATTAACTTTCTGATGTTTATTAAAGTAAATCAGCTGGAAGGCTTTTCCTTAAAAATAATAAAAAATGAAAGGAAACAACAATAAAAAAGTTTAGTTAGATGAGACATCAGACAATACATTACATAAATAGAATAGAAACAGAAACACCTAAAATACACCAAATAAAAGCCTTCCCATGCGGTTTCGCGGGGGGGGGGCGGGGGGGGGCGATTACTGGCGTAGTAAAGTAGAGCGGAATTAGACAGATGGAGGTGGGGGAATGAGCAGACAGAGGCCAACGGCAAGCACGAGGCGCCAAGTGAAATGTGGGTCAGCGTCCGCTGGCCAAGATTCGGGGGACATTCAGCATTCACCCGAACAAGTGCAGATAGTTGAATTCGACGATAGTAAATTGAGGGGCTGCTAGAGATTCTTTTGTTCAGTTCCACGTCAATTTATTATTGTAATTCGACAGTTTACTCTTTTATTTATTTGTGCGCGTTAGAATTGTAAGGAGAGCACGTAATAAAAAAAGAATAAGACACCCAACACAATTAAAGAGCTACAAGCCATTCATTTTTTGGTGCGTGCATTTAGCTAGGTCACTTTCTCACACTTGAATAGTTCAGTTTGTATAAAGCATTTTTATTTTATTTGAAGGGTTAGTGTTGGAAAGTGGGGTTCTGCTGCGTTGACACCCCCAATACACCCCAACACACACGCTCACACTCTTTTTGCCTATCAGAACCCTCAAATATCCAAACCAATGAGGACATTAATCCTAACCCAATAGAAACACCAGATACAACCACCAATCAGTGTACACATGTGCCAACCACTAGCACACCATATAAGGTCCCAGCAACCTCAGACAAGGTTTGCTGGCTAGGGAGTTGGAAGCTGCTTGCTCCTGTTCAGAATCTCCTAGGAGACGGACAGCTCAATCCACAACTTTGGACTTCAGCAGGTAAAGGCTTCACTAACTCGAAATCTAACAATACTGTTAAGTCACCCTTCTAGCTGGCCTTACAAGTCCTAAAGCAGGGTACCCTATATCTCGGGAGTGGGCATATCTGCATGAGCAGATATACCCCTACAATATTAAAGTCTATTCTTCATATTTAAGTGCCAGGGAAGTCATAGGGAGTACATGGGCTGAAAACTCAACAACTTGAGTTCCCTAGCACCGTGATGGCTTCACTGAATACAGGAATGTTTGGTGCCAATCAACTCCTCCTAATAAACCCACTCTGATGCCACTGTTTGATTTATTAAAACATGTACTCAGAGGGCACCTCAGAGGTGCCCCTGAAAACCCACCAACCCTAGTGTGGTCTTTGACTGGCTTTAGGCAGCCTGCCAACAACACATTTTCTACAGGATCGAGAACCCCTGCTTTTTGTTGAGTATTATATTATGTACCGGAGTGTGGCATCGAGCGAGGCATGGAATGCATGGTTGCATTCCATCACGGGGTTCCAGTCCAGGATATTGAGTCTTTAGCGGTGTCTTGGAGTGGAAGCCGACCTGTCTGGCTCTCGCCTGTTCTTTTTATGACCAGCTCAATAAAGCTTGTTTTGATATATTACGGAGCGCTCGTATCTTTAACAATTGGCGACGATAACTGGATGAACTACGCGATGATGCAGGAAGCCGAAAATGACTAAAGGAACTATGTTTTCCTTTTTCATTTATTCGGAGGAGACGGAAAATTTTACTGAGAACCTGCGGAGAAGAATTCATGTTTTATGACCTTATTGGGAATCTTCGGAGAAGAATTCATGTTTTATGACCACATCTCACGGCCATGCTCACTACTGGAATCGCGCTGAGGAGACTGAAGGAAAAACAAAATGAAAGGTTTACTTCGACCGTGGTGAACAGGGAAGACATTGGAGAAACTTCCAGTCGGCCGCATGTTTCGAGCGGCGGTAGTATTCTGGAACTCAAGCGTGAGATACGTCTTTCCAGTAAGTTGTGACATGGGCAAAAGAAACCAAGAGAGTGTGGAGCTTATCACATCATTACGCGAGGTCACGCAGCATGACCTTGCATGACGGCCATCTTAGATTTGCAAATTGTTTCAGCATCGGGGGCACAGCATCTCTGACGTCGGGGGACAACCGGAGCCCTTTTCAGTTTGGATTTTACATTGACAGAAACTCATATGAACCATTTAAAGAACTAGTACTGGTCATACTAAGAAGATTTGAAGAGGTGAGATAGTTGGGGGTGTTTTTTTAAATTGTTATTTATTTAATATCCATACTCATTAGGGCTGCCACAGTTCGCCTTCGGTATAGACTGAATGCAAATACCTTGAGAAATTGCAATATCCTACACTTCATTTTGTTTTTCTGCACAGGAGAACATTAAGGCAGGAAAAATCCCTGGTATTGGAGTAATTGCATGGAAGAAGGTGATCACGAGGTTGAGGAGGTCACTATTGGCCCTCCACATGCATTTTGGACAACTGGTCCACATCCATCAATGAAATGGCTGGAGTGGAAAGATTATTTTGTGAATTACATCAAGGCTGTGGATGAGGCTGGCAAAATGAAAGCAGATCAAATGAAGAGACTTTTGTTACATTCTCTGGGGCCAGTGGGGCTAAAAACATACACTCGTATGCAAAAAATGATCGCAAGTGAAGATGCATATGTTTTTGAGGCAGCTATGAAAGATCTAGATAAATATTTTGCACCAAAAGTTTGCATTGATGTTGTTCGTTATAAATTCTTTCAAAGGAAACAGAACAAAGGGGAGCTTGTGGATGAGTACATTGATGATCTTAAGAAACTGGCTATTGATTGCAAATTTGGAGGTCTACATGATGACTTTTTACGTGATCAGTTAGTCATGCATATTAATAATTCGGCGATTCAAGAGCGCTTGTGGGTCAATGGGGATGCACCGTTGGAAGATGTGTTAACTATAGTAAGGAAGGCAGAAATGTCTGACAGAAGTGCTATGGAACTTAAAGAGTCTGACAAGGGTACTGGGGGTATTTTCAAGGTACTGAGCATGGGCTTAGGTCAAAATCAACAGAACGTGGGCAGAGATCAAAGTCAACTGCAAAGAAGCACCTGGAAGGAAAGAAAACCAGAAGCAACAAGTTGTTTTCGTTGCAACAGCAAAGCGCACTTGGCATTCAGAAAATAATGTCCTGCAGCTAAAAAGAAATGTAGTATTTGTAGATTAATAGGACATTTTAGTAAAGTTTGTAGGAGAAGGAAAGGCAACGTTAAGTGTGTAAGGGAGGAGGATAGTTAGACGGATACCGAGGTAAAAAATGAAAATTTGAGATGGGAATGCGTGAAGAGCTTGCAGGGAAATTTTGTATTAAATGTCTCAGATGGCTCTGGGAAAGGGAAATCTGTGTGTGACATATCCATAGGGGGTGTATCTGTCAAGATATTTGAAGACTCAGGATCACCTTATACTATAATAAGTGAAGAAATTTGGAAAGAAAAATTCATTAAGAAAATTGGACAACAATTGGTTGCTACTGATGTTAACCCTGTGAGTTTCACTGGTGAAAAAATCAGTATGTTGTTGTTCAGGTGGTTGACATTCTTATTTAAAGGGAGGTCAGCGAGAGGGAAGCTTTACATAGCTAAACTAGGGCCATCAATTTTAGGTTGGATGGATCAGAAGAATTTGCACATTACATTGGATCCAAACAGCGAGGAGAAGGTACTTATTGTGGATGATACTAGTAGACTGGAAGATAGTGTAACTAAAAAATTTCCAAGGTTTTTGGAAAGGAATTAGGAGCTCTAAGGGGTTTGAACATACTATTCTGCTCAAAAAGGATGCAGAACCTAAAATGCATAAAGTTAGACCTATCCCTATGTTAATAAGAGATAAAGTGGCAAAAGAATTGGATGGTGTTGGACCTGGCCCTTTTGGCAGGTTCACCCCGAAACTTTTTATTATTTATTTATTTATTTTATTTTTTAAACTTATTAGGCGTGACAGCTACTCAAAAAAGGGTTTCCCGGCGCCGAGACAAAGAATAAAGAAGGCAGGGAATTACTGGTTGATCAAGATTTTATTCGAATAACCAGGTCTTGACGTGCTTTTATAAAAGCAATCTATTAACTGACTATTTCAGAAATTTCAAGTCTTTTCTTTTGACTGGTTATCTTTTTTGTTCAGAAACTTTGCTGCCAACGTTTCTTGGCATCAATGGCTTCTAGGATAGGCTGTCGTTTAGTCTGGTACCGCTGCCTGATGGCTTCAATTTCCTGTTCCATCATGGGGTCAAGAGCAGAGAGTCTTCTTTGAAGTTCTTCCACACTCCAACCTTTCAGAAATTCGTAGTCTCCCTCCTGGGGTACCTTCCACCCGGATGATGTCTGACTCTGGCTCGATGCATTGTTTTCTGGACTGCTCATTTGATTCTCTTTCTCTTTTTGCTCAAAATATTCAAGGAAGGATGGTTTCTCGGATTGCGATGTATCGTCGTTCATTTTCATGGTGCCCGCCTTATCTTCTTCATTGTTTATTACCATCGTTCCCAGCTGCTGTTCCAATGTTCCTTCATGCACTGTCATGGTACTATCCCCACTGCTTGACGCACTTGATGGCCGCATTGTCATCATGTCACCCTTAGCATGCACCATGGTGCCAGAATCAGTCTCATCCTCTTCAGAATTTTCTTCGTCTTGATCTACTTCATGCTTTTCTTTTCGTAATTTGGCTCTAACTTGACTTCCATTGCTTCATTAATCAAGCCTTTCAAAATTGCTACTCCTTTTGCATTTTTAACAAAAGGATGCTGTAAAAGTTGAGTTGCTGTTGCTCTTTGTTCGGGGTTTTTCACAAGACATTGTCACAAAATCTTTGAAATCAGGTGACCAAAGCTCTGGTTTCCGAAATGTTGGTGGGGGATTTGTAGGTATCAAAAAAATTGCCCTCATTGGATGAATCTCAGAATACGGTGGCTTTCCTTCTGCCATTTCTATAGCTGTAATTCCCAAGGACCAGCCTGTTTCTGCGACCTGGTGTTGGTGATTTTAGGCCTCTGCGCACTTTTTCACTGTGGTACAGTGTAAAGTGCGTGAGCTCTCTGTGTATGTGTGGCGAGTGACCTGCCCTCCCATAGGAATGAATGGGGAATATGTATGCCCATGGTAGTTCCTGATGTGTGGGGAGTGCAGGGTCGAGTTTGATATGTGCGAACTCGTGAGATTGAATGCTGCGTAATGGTGTATGCGGCATGGTTGTGTCTAGTTTAGAAGTGCCACTTTTAAGAAGTTGGCATATTTGTGTAGTTTGTGGCTGGCGTGTGATTGGCTGGTGAGCCTGGCCCAGGAGTGCCTGGGCCTGCTTGTGGATTGTCTGTCTGGTTTGAGGGTGACAGGGGCTGCAGAGCCCCAGGAGGTTGTCTGAGTCAGCCCGTGGATGAAAGGCAGCATCTGCTGCCAAGGAAGTGGGTGGAGATAGCATCTGAGAGTGAATGAGGCTGTGCCTGCCTGCCACAATGCTGGCTCCACCTCCCCGCTGGGCGACTGTCACCTCTGTCCCTGATACTGAAAGGACTTCCCTATAACCAGTTCTAGCTGGTTCTCACACTGCCTGCACAAAGACTTCAAAGACTTATCTCAGTATAAGAAGGGGCTGTGTCCCCTTCCAAAAGGTTCTTGTTTCTGACTTGAATCTGCAAGGGGCGTGCTGCTGCTTGGGCCCAGGGGAATCCCTTGGCCCTTCCCAGCCCCTGGATGCCTGAGGACTTCTGGGGGACCCCTCTGCCTTGCCTGGGATGATGGGGGGACTTTGATTTGCCCTGGATACCTGATGGACTGCTGATGTCCTGGACTGCTTGCAGACGTCTGGGACCTTTTTCTTGCCTTTACCCAGGCTTTGAAGCCTAAGCGCCCTGGGAGCGCTTTTTAAGGAGAAGGCTCGTGACTCTGCCCTAGCGCTTAGAGAGCGCTTCCATTTTATGCCTTTGCAGCTCTGGGCTGCTGTTCAGGGATTCCCCCGTGACGACAGCCCGGCGGGTGCCACCCCGCATTTTTAATTATTTTTTTATTGATGGGTGCCACCCCATTTATTTAATTAAATAACAGGTGCTCACCCCATTTCTACTTTTATTTCTACAACCGAGGGTGCTCACCCCTCGGTTTGCCCCGTTGTTTCACTGCCGCGGCCCTCGCTCGAGAAACCGCCTGGCGGCGGGCGGGACTTCCGGTTTTGCGAGAGGAGTCTTGCGCCCGCCGCCGGCATCAGAGGAGTGAGGGGAGAGGTGTTGCGGGGCTCCCATGAGCTGAGGGAGCCCCGTGGTGTATGGAGGAGCCCCGGGTCCCAGGAGGGGGCCCGGGTGAAGCACCGCTTGCTGCAGCCATGGAGTGGAGTTGCCGCCCGGAGGAGCCCCAGCCAGCAAACAGCCCGGTGAGTGAGGGGCTGCGGGGGGAAGCTCCGGGCGGGTGTTAAGGCCAGCGCGAGGCCCTGGATGGCAGTGGGTCGCCGCACCATAGCGGGCAGTGTTGTATGTGGCAGCCCCTAGGATCCCAGGGGCATGGTTGTGTCCTGAGCCCCCGGAGGCTCCGACAAGGGGCATATTTTACTTAAGAGCCACGAGAGGCTCCACAGCTGCGGGGGCATGTTTGTTTTAAGGAGCTAAGTTGGCTCCAAGGCCCGTGTGCAGTCCACCGTTTAGGAGGGGCATAGTTGGTGCTTAGGGCGGTCCCGGATGACAGTGGGCCGCCCCAACGTTATTAGTGAGTTGAGAGCCCCTGAGGTTCCAGCATGATTTAGGGGGCCATTGTCCTTTTCTAGAGGGCCCTGGGGACATGGTGATTGGTTAAGGAGCCAGTGTGCTCCCCGGAGGTAATGTTATTTGTAGAGCCTGTGGGCTCCAACGTTTGGGGCATGTGATATGCCCAGAGCCTGTGTGGCTCCAGCAGTGGGCGCAGTTGGTGCCAAGGGCCAGTGAGGGCCCTGACGCAGTTTGTCTCCAGCTGCCCATCAATTAGTGGGCAGCTGCACCGTTTAGGCGCAAGATGGAGAGTGAGTCCCTGAGAGGGACAGAGATGGCACAGAGGTGCCCGGCCAGTCACAGCTGCGCAGCACTTAGTGCCAGCTGCAGCGTTTAGGCCCTTGTGAGTGTTCCCAGGTGCCCAGCAAGTAGTGGGCACCTGCACCGTTTAGGCCCCTGACATTGAGACACAGGGCGTCCTAGCCCCAACAAGGCCAGTTGGCCTAGGGACTGCCACAGGTGGTGGCTTATGTAGATTTTGCGCAATTGTGTGATTATTCCTGCACCTCTGAATGTTTTTAGGCATCATGTGATTTTTGCGCTATTGTATTGTTCTGGCACCTCTGAATGTTTTTAGGCATCATGTGTCTTCCTTTTCCCTGCGCTGCACCTCTGAATGTTTTAGGCATCACGTGTCTTCTTGCGCTGCACCTCTGAATGTGTTTTATTGCATCATGTGCTTTGTTCTGAACACCGCTGAATGTGTAGGATTATGCATCATGTGTTTCCCTTGTCTTACACCTCTGAATGTTTTTAGGCATCATGTGTTTTCCTTTTACTACTCCTCTGAATGTGTTTCATGCATCATGGGTAATGTGTTCTTGTTTATACCCCTAAATGTATTTTATTCTTAGGTGGTTGTTCTTTCTAATACAGGTGGTCCTAGTGAGGTCCTGGTCCCCTGTGTGACATTCTCCTAAGGTGGTTAGGGTTGCGTAGGTGATACTTACCTATTCCCAGTAGTTACTGGATGTGATTCATAACTGTTATTTTGTTTTATATCTTATTTTCTATGATCTACAAAGTACTATTTCTAAATGTGTTGATTCTGACAGTGACCCATGTGGCCCTGTCTTGTAAATAATCCCTTGTGAATATTGCCCGTGCCAGTTGGCACAATGTACATGTGTGATTTCTATCTGATGTGATTTTGACAATACAAAAGTTATTTTCATATAACCTTGTGTGGAGTTCCTTTTGTGGTGTGCCTAGTATGTTGTTGCTGTTGTGTGCTGGTGCAAATGCTTTACACATTGCCTCCGAGTTTAGCCTTACTGCTCGTGCCAAGCTACCAAGGGGGTGAGCAGGGTTTATCTTGGCGTGTGACTCCCTTGCCCTGACTAGAATGGTGGTTTCTGCCTGGCTTTGGCGTCAGCCTTAGCCTACCAGAAATAGCCAGTTCTAACATTGTTGGTCAGCGGTGCGGATTTGGACTTGTGTTTGCGCAGTGCCACAGCGACAACTGGCTACATTACAAAACTCTGCATTTTTTTTAGATAGTCACATGTTTGGGATTATTGTTATTGATTTTGTTTTTTCCTCAAGAGTGTCATTTTCAGATGGTGTTCCTTCACTTTATGTTTAGTGGCAGATGAGAGAAAGTGACAGGGCGGGACGCCAGTAGAGGGGGAGGTTCCCATAGATTAGGAATCCCTTGCTGGGTCCAGTGTCCAATCCCTGTTCCTGTTCCTGTGTGGGTAGATGGAAGAGAGGGAGTGTGGAGGAGAAATGACTTCGCTTGGGAGGGTGGTTATCCCCTGAGTGTAGTGTGTGTGTGTCTGGATTCCCCAGTATGGTAGGATCCAGTGGTGGCAGCTAAAATATGTCCAGTGCGTGAAGTCCCATTCCCAGTTCCCAGAGTATGGTGCCTGGTGCTCAGTAAGAGGGGTACAGGTTGAGAGTCAGGGGCAGTGAGGAACTGTCTCACCAGTCTGGAGGGGGAGTGTGTGGATGAGTGGTTGTCTTGAACTGGAGGAGTTGGTGTGAGGTTTTTTTAAGGAGCTTGCACATGAGGTGTACCTCTGGTGTGCAGGAGGGCCTGCAGAGGCACTGGATAAGAAGGTGGATGTCTGGCAGTGTGCTAGATATCTTGCAGAGGCATTAGGGAGTGATTCTAAAAGAAGTGGCTTGTGTATCTGATGATCCTGTGTAGGTGAAGAGGTTCATGTGTAGCCCAGCTAGGTCCCATTAGGATGGTAGGGGTGTAGGGGCTCACGCCCTGTCTCAGTGGAGGCGGAGTGAGTGTGGGACGGTGTGTCCCACGTTGGCCCGAAACCCTGTCTCTGGGCCTGGAGGGTTCCCCCGGGAGCGCCAGGTCAAGGGCCTAGGCTGTACTTACAGGTCATTTGAGGAGGATCTTCCTGTGTCTAGAGGACGGGGAGTGTCTGTAATCAGAACTCCGGCGGTCCTGGTGTTGGGCTGTACCGCTCCTAAGTGGAGGGTGAAGAAGTCCTGGTTCGCTGGGCATTTGACCGTCCAGAGTGCTTGACCATTTTTTGGGGCCTCTGGAGGTCGTTCCCCGAGGAGGGGGGAGGCCAGGTTCAGGTTCAGACTGACCTGGAGGGAAGGGCATCTGTAATCAGAGTCCTGACCTGGTGTTTGGCTTCTAGGGGTACCGCTCCAAGGTGGGAGGCTGCAGAACTCTGGAAGGGGGTGCAGAGGGACGGTGTCCTTACTTCTGACCCCGGTGCAACCTGAGGGTTTAGATCCTAGGTTGGGAGATTAGGAAGCTTCCAGGTCAAGAGGAATCTCTGCCAAAGTAGATCAGCTGAAGAGATTGAGGGGGCTGCCCTTGCTGTGTGTTCTGGGGCCCACCTGCAGTTTGTTGTTTCCACTAAGGTAGAGAAAAGGGGGCTTTGCTGTGTGCTGTGTCCCCCCACCTGCTTGAAGAGGAACTGTGCTATGTGCTTTGTACCTCAGAAGTGAAATAGTTTCCAGGTGATAGACCAGTGATGGAGTGAGGTCCTGATCTGGTAGGAGAATTGTGTTCTGGTGAGTGCTTCCCTGTGAGGGTGCGGAAACCTAGAAGTAGAGGTAGGGTGGGGCATTCTTGCCCGTGACCTCTGGTCAGCATGAGGGTGTGGTCCCTAGGTTGAAGGATCAGTGGTAGTTGTAGCTACACTGAGAGGGAGAGTGGAGAATGGCTATTGTGTGCCAGGGGTTACTGCCCCCCACTCTGTGTATTGATTAGGACCTGTGATATTTGGATGGCCTAGGGCCTGGTCCTGGCTGTGGATCACTAGTGTGTACCAGTGGGGTACCCTAGTTGGGTCAGAGAGTTCTGGTTTGGAGGTAACCAGGTGGGTTCAGAGCGGCGTAGAACCGGAAGGTGTCCCTGCCGTGTGGGCCCGTGCCCGTGTTTTGTCGCCCAAAGCAAGGAAGCCCATCAGTGGAGTGATTGGTCTACCCTGCGTTTTGGCTGGAAGGGGGTTGTGTTGGACCTGGCCCAGGTTCACCCCGAAACCTTTTGCTTTTTCCTAGCCTGTTTCTGTGACCTGGTGTTGGTGATTTAAGGCCTCTGCGCACTTTTTCACTGTGGTACAGTGTAAAGTGCGTGAGCTCTCTGTGTATGTGTGGTGAGTGACCTGCCCTCCCATAGGAATGAATGAGGAATATGTATGCCCATGGTAGTTCCTGATGTGTGGGAAGTGCAGGGTCGAGTTTGATATGTGCGAACTCGTGAGATTGAATGCTGCGTAATGGTGTATGCGGCATGGTTGTGTCTAGTCTAGAAGTGACACTTTTAAGAAGTTATTTCAACAAGCAGGGGTTTGGCCCATAGGGGAGGAGGATAGGTAGGGCCTACTATACTAGAACAATTGTGAATTTACCTAATCCTCCGATTGATGGGTTGAATCAATCATGCAAACAAATAAACAAAATTTAATACGTTTACCTGGGCATTCAATTTTGCCTTTTTAATTGAATTTTTACTCGTTTGAATTTCAAACAAAGAAGAACACATGATCTCCTAAACAGACAATCTCTTTTTTACAAAAACATCAAACATAATACATCAAAGACTCCACATAAATGTGTCACAAGTGCAACCATAAAAATGCAAAGGGAAGTGCAACAATAGAAAGACAATTAATCTGTCAAAAAGCAGTTAATATATACAAAAAGAAACACTTTTGGTTGTAAAAAACTTTACACAAATCAAGGGTCTCCTAAATTTAGAGAACAGATGAATTTTGGTACTATAAATGTCCCAGAGTTTTTTTTTAAACTGCCACTTATATCAAAAGCCTGTATCAAAGCAGACGAGTTTCGAGTCCTGTTTTTTTGAATTGCCGGACTCTCATCAGGGCAGGATAAATCCTTTCTAAATGATCAACTGTTTGTGACAAAAACATAAAACAAGGGATTTTTTTTTTTTTTAGGGTGCTTCCCACTATTTCTTAAAAGCTCTTTTAGCTCTATTAAGCTAAGGGCCACTACATCTTCTAAAAAGGTGAGCCGTTTGCTGAATACACTTTAAAGTGCGTGACATACGAGGTTCCTCGGTGTTCGCATTTAAGCAAAATTCCGCCCGCGCAATAAGTAAAACTTCGTTCCCGGTTCTTTACAGATTGAAAATAGAACAGACCGGCAATGGCGCTTCGGATGACCGGCAGCTGAATCGTGATTGACTCACGAGTAAGTAGTCTGAGCATGAGGTGGACGTATAATAAGTCAGTTTGTAATATATAGACACATGGTTAAAAATCGCCGAACTCATTGCGTTTTTCAGATTGTAAAGACCCTAGCGCCTTGACCAGACAAGTAGCAAGCACCAGTGGACTGCGCCACGTAAGAACAGAAATAAAGGTATCCCCCCTTTTTTCCATGCAATATCTACATGCCATGGGAGAATTATATCTCATATAATTTGAACTTGATATTCTGTTGCAGAGTGGAATCTTCTGACTGAGCACAAAAGATTTTGAAGCAAAGCCTACAAACCAAGTTTGGCACAATGCAGGTATGTGGGCAGACCCTTAGTTTAATAGAGCTAAAAGAGCTTTTAAGAAATAGTGGGAAGCACCCTAAAAAAAAAAAAAATTCTCTTGTTTTATGTTTTTGTCACAAACAGTTGATCATTTGGAAAGGATTTATCCTGCCCTGATGAGAGTCCGGCAATTCAAAAAACCAGGACTCGAAACTCGTCGGCTTTGATACAGGCTTTTGATATAAGTGGCAGTTTAAAAAAAAAAACTCTGGGACATTTATAGTACCAAAATTCATCTGTTCTCTAAATTTAGGAGACCCTTGATTTGTGTAAAGTTTTTTACAACCAAAAGTGTTTCTTTTTGTATATATTAACTGCTTTTTGACAGATTAATTGTCTTTCTATTGTTGCACTTCCCTTTGCATTTTTATGGTTGCACTTGTGACACATTTATGTGGAGTCTTTGATGTATTATGTTTGATGTTTTTGTAAAAAAGAGATTGTCTGTTTTGGAGATGATGTGTTCTTCTTTGTATGAAATTCAAACGAGTAAAAATTTAATTAAAAAGGCAAAATTGAATGCCCAGGTAAACGTATTAAATTTCGTTTATTTGTTTGCATGATTGATTCAACCCATCAATCGGAGGATTAGGTAAATTCACAATTGTACTTTTAAGAAGTTGGCATATTTGTGTAGTTTGTGGCTGGCGTGTGATTGGCTGGTGAGCCTGGCCCAGGAGTGCTTGGGCCTGCTTGTGGATTGTCTGTCTGGTTTGAGGGTGACAGGGGCTGCAGAGCCCCAGGAGGTTGTCTGAGTCAGCCCGTGGATGAAAGGCAGCATGTGCTGCCAAGGAAGTGGGTGGAGATAGCACCTGAGAGAAAATGAGGCTGTGCCTGCTTGCCACAATGCTGGCTCCACCTCCCCGCTGGGCGACTGTCACCTCTGTCCCTGATACTGAAAGGACTTCCCTATAACCAGTTCTAGCTGGTTCTCACACTGCCTGCACAAAGACTTCAAAGACTTATCTCAGTATAAGAAGGGGCTGTGTCCCCTTCCAAAAGGTTCTTGTTTCTGACTTGAATCTGCCAGGGGCGTGCTGCTGCTTGGGCCCAGGGGAATCCCTGGGCCCTGCCCAGCCCCCGGATGCCTGGAGGACTTCTGGGGGACCCCTCTGCCTTGCCTGGGCTGATGGGGGGTCTTTGATTTGCCCTGGATACCTGGTGGACTGCTGATGTCCTGGACTGCTTGCAGACTTCTGGGACCTTTTTCTTGCCTTTACCCAGGCTTGTTGAAGCCTAAGCGCCCTGGGAGCGCTTTTTAAGGAGAAGGCTCGTGACTCTGCCCTAGGGCTTAGAGAGCGCTTCCATTTTATGCCTTTGCAGCTCTGGGCTGCTGTTCAGGGATTACCCCGTGATGACAGCCTGGCGGGTGCCACCCCGCATATTTAATTATTTTTTTATTGATGGGTGCCACCCCATTTATTTAATTAAATAATGGGTGCTCACCCCGTTTCTACTTTTACCCCTCGGTTTGCCCCGTTGTTTCACCGCCGCGGCCATCGCTCGAGAAACCGGAAGTCAGGCGATGCTTTGCCTGGCGGCGGGCGGGACTTCCGGTTTTGCGAGAGGAGTCTCGCGCCCACCGCCGGCATCAGAGGAGTGAGGGGAGAGGTGTTGCGGGGCTCCCATGAGCTGAGGGAGCCCCGTGGTGTATGGAGGAGCCCCGGGTCCCAGGAGGGGGCCCGGGTGAAGCACCGCTTGCTGCAGCCATGGAGTGGAGTTGCCACCCGGAGGAGCCCCAGCCAGCAAACAGCCCGGTGAGTGAGGGGCTGCGGGGGGAAGCTCCGGGCGGGTGTTAAGGCCAGCGTGAGGCCCCGGATGGCAGTGGGTCGCCCCACCATAGCAGGCAGTGTTGTATGTGGCAGCCCCTAGAATCCATGGGGCATGGTTGTGTCCTGAGCCCCCGGAGGCTCTGACGAGGGGCATATTTTACTTAAGAGCCACGAGAGGCTCCACAGCTGCGGGGGCATGTTTGTTTTAAGGAGCTGAGTTGGCTCCAAGGCCCGTGTGCAGTCCACCGTTTAGGGGGGGGCATAGTTGGTGCTTAGGGCGGTCCCGGATGACAGTGGGCCGCCCCAACGTTATTAGTGAGTTGAGAGCCCCTGAGGTTCCAGCATGATTTAGGGGGCCATTGTCCTTTTCTAGAGGGCCCTGGGGACATGGTGATTGGTTAAGGAGCCAGTGTGCTCCCCGGAAGTAATGTTATTTGTAGAGCCTGTGGGCTCCAACGTTTGGGGCATGTGATATGCCCAGAGCCTGTGTGGCTCCAGCAGTGGGCGCAGTTGATGCCAAGGGCCAGTGAGGGCCCTGACGCAGTTTGTCTCCAGCTGCCCAGCAATTAGTGGGCAGCTGCACCGTTTAGGCGCAAGATGGAGAGTGAGTCCCTGAGAGGGACAGAGATGGCACAGAGGTGCCCGGCCAGTCACAGCTGCGCAGCACTTAGTGCCAGCTGCAGCGTTTAGGCCCTTGTGAGTGTTCCCAGGTGCCCAGCAAGTAGTGGGCACCTGCACCGTTTAGGCCCCTGACATTGAGACACAGGGCGTCCTAGCCCCAACAAGGCCAGTTGGCCTAGGGACTGCCACAGGTGGAGGCTTAGGTAGGTTTTGCGCAATTGTGTGATTATTCCTGCATCTCTGAATGTTTTTAGGCATCATGTGATTTTTGCGCTATTGTATTGTTCTGGCACCTCTGAATGTTTTTAGGCATCATGTGTCTTCCTTTTCCCTGCGCTGCACCTCTGAATGTTTTAGGCATCATGTGTCTTTTTGCGCTGCACCTCTGAATGTGTTTTATTGCATCATGTGCTTTGTTCTGAATACCGCTGAATGTGCAGGACTATGCATCATGTGTTTCCCTTGTCTTACACCTCTGAATGTTTTTAGGCATCATGTGTTTTCCTTTTACTACTCCTCTGAATGTGTTTCATGCATCATGGGTAATGTGTTCTTGTTTATACCCCTAAATGTATTTTATTCTTAGGTGGTTGTTCTTTCTAATACAGGTGGTCCTAGTGTGGTCCTGGTCCCCTGTGTGACATTCTCCTAAGGTGGTTAGGGTTGCGTAGGTGGTACTTACCTGTTCCCAGTAGTTACTGGATGTGATTCATAACTGTTATTTTGTTTTATATCTTATTTTCTATGATCTACAAAGTACTATTTCTAAAAGTGTTGATTCTGACAGTGACCCATGTGGCCCTGTCTTGTAAATAATCCCTTGTGAATATTGCCCGTGCCAGTTGGCACAATGTACATGTGTGATTTCTATCTGATTTGATTTTGACAATACAAAAGTTATTTTCATATAACCTTGTGTGGAGTTCCTTTTGTGGTGTGCCTAGTATGTTGTTGCTGTTGTGTGCTGGCGCAAATGCTTTACACATTGCCTCCGAGTTTAGCCTTACTGCTCGTGCCAAGCTACCAAGGGGGTGAGCAGGGTTTATCTTGGCATGTGACTCCCTTGCCCTGACTAGAATGGTGGTTTCTGCCTGGCTTTGGCGTCAGCCTTAGCCTACCAGAAATAGCCAGTTCTAACAGATGGTTTGATTGAAAAGGATATGATTGAAGAGGTGAAAAGTTCTGAATGGATTTCTCCGGTAGTTGTCGCACACAAGAGTAACGGAAGAATTTGTCTATGCATTGACTTGTGCCATTTGAATAATAATATTGTCATCAAAAGGTTTCCATTGCCCAAGATCAATGAGATGGTCTTATCTCTCAAGGGAGCAACTTGGTTGTCCACCATTGATCTTTCTGCGGCATACCATCACGTGATACTTACGCCGGAGTCTAGGAAACGCACTGCTTTTATTATGCCGTATGGTTGCTACCAATTTAAATGTATGCCTTTCGGCCTCGCCGGCTGCTGTGTTTCAGAGTTTTCTGCATAGACTGTTTGGAAAAATGAGTGGAGTTAGGTTCTTCCAGGACGACATTTTTTTGGTCTCTGAAAGATGCAAGGAAGCACATGATTGCAAGTTGAAGGAAGTTTTGGGTGTGTTGCAAGAGGTTGGTTTGACTGTGGAACTAAGTAAGTGCAAGTTTGCTCAGAGGAGTGTGTCTTATCTGGGACATATAATATGTGAGGAAGGTGTGAAACCCAAACCTTCACTGGTTAATTGCATTGTTGGTTTTCCTGCTCCGAAAAGTAAATAAGAAGTGAGATTGTTTTTGGGTATGGCTGAGTACTGTGCTAAGTTCATCCCAAATGTTGCCAGTAAGGTATATAACATAATTTCGCTGTTAAAGAAGAATACTAAATTTGAATGGACCGTTGGATGTGAGGCAGAGTTTAATCAAGTCAAATGGATTTGGAAAATGTGAATGCTTTAAGTAGTTTTGACCCTAATTTGGAATGCTATTTGATGACTGATGCTAGTGACAAGGATTTGAGTGCGGTTCTATTGCAGAAATGTGTTCATGGTTGTGAAAAAATTATTTTGTTTGCATCAAGATCATTATCGCCTCCGGAAACTAAATATCCGATTATTGAAAGGGCAGCGTTAGCTTGCGCTTGGGGGCTTGGTAGTTTGGTTTGCCCTGCTCCCATCATGCACTGGGACAGGAACAGACTAATTTGCATATAGCCAGGTTCTGAGCTGGGATGGTGCAATGAGCTAAAAAACAGGTGATGGATTAAAACCATGATCTCTTGACTTGGTAAGAGTATTCTGCATCATTCAGAAACTCTGTCCATCACCACCCCCTTTTTCCAAAATCGATTTTATCCACACTTTGTGTGGGAGGGTATACTCAGACGTGAGTCCCTTGCTCATTGCACCATCAGGATTCAAGCAAACCGGGCCGACGAAGGCTGTGATGCCAGAAACCGGTCCCCGGGAGCTTGTTTCCTTCCCAGTATAAGAATTGGCTTGGTAGTTTGGTTTGCCCTGCTCCCATCATGCACTGGGACAGGAACAGACTAATTTGCATATAGCCAGGTTCTGAGCTGGGATGGTGCAATGAGATAAAAAACAGGTGATGGATTAAAACCATGATCTCTTGACTTGGTAAGAGTATTCTGAATCATTCATAAACTCTGTCCATCACCACCCCCTTTTTCCCAAATCGATTTTATCCACACTTTGTGTGGGAGGGTATACTCAGACGTGAGTCCCTTGCTCATTGCACCATCAGGATTCAAGCAAACCGGGCTGACGAAGGCTGTGATGCCAGAAACCGGTCCCCGGGAGCTTGTTTCCTTCCCAGTATAAGAATTGGCTTGGTAGTTTGGTTTGCCCTGCTCCCATCATGCACTGGGACAGGAACAGACTAATTTGCATATAGCCAGGTTCTGAGCTGGGATGGTGCAATGAGCTAAAAAACAGGTGATGGATTAAAACCATGATCTCTTGACTTGGTAAGAGTATTCTGCATCATTCAGAAACTCTGTCCATCACCACCCCCTTTTTCCAAAATCGCCAGTAAGGTATATAACATAATTTCGCTGTTAAAGAAGAATACTAAATCTGAATGGACCGTTGGATGTGAGGCAGAGTTTAATCAAGTCAAATGGATTTGAAAAATGTGAATGCTTTAAGTAGTTTTGACCCTAATTTGGAATGCTATTTGATGACTGATGCTAGTGACAAGGATTTGAGTGTGGTTCCATTGCAGAAATGTGTTCATGGTTGTGAAAAAATTATTTTGTTTTCATCAAGATCATTATCGCCTCTGGAAACTAAATATCCGATTATTGAAAGGGCAGCGTTAGCTTGCGCTTGGGGTCTGGAGCATTTCCGTGCTTATGTCTGGGGCTCCTTCACCCGTGAGCAGACTTGAGGACTGTGTAGCTCCTTGTACCATAGGATTTTTAACCATGGTGATGTTAAGATGAGGTTGGAAAATCGCACTTAACCCCTTAAGCAACACAGGAGGCAACTTGGAACCCCCAACTGCATTCTTTTGGATTCTTCCTGGGTAGCCACTCTGGCAACAGGATTAGGTTGCCCCCCTTCTTTGTCCTGAAGAAGACTCGCCGCTGAGGTTGCAAACTACTCTCTTAGCACAAGTCGAGTTGAAACTTCGACGCCTCTCAACCCTGTAGACCTGTACCGCCTTCCCCAGACTGATCCATGAAAATGCATTGTATGCAGGATATATGAATTTACAGATTACATGTAAATTTAAAAAGCGTGTATTGGACAGGCCTTGTCTGACTTGAATGTAGTACCAGTTTGTTAAAATATCCGATTGTTATTTTGTATTTTTCCTTGACTTATACCTTTCCGATTCACCACAACTTTCCCACCTTCTCACTTTTCCTTGCAACCGTTTTACATGCCCTTAAATCGTGTAAATAAACTATGCATAAGCAATGACTTAATTGCCTTTGCGCTTTTCTATTGTGGTCATTTTGAATACATGTACTCCTTAAATTGTGAATTGAGTACATATGCTCTCAACACCTGTTTTGGATATAAATTAAAAGTATTGTAGTTTACTCACAATACCGACTCTTTCTTTTTGTGATTAATTTATTTCTTAAAATATTGGTTACGGACCACTATTGTATTCCCCTATGTCTGGGGCAAGCCTGTCACCATTCGTACGGATCACCGACCTTTGGTGAAAATTCTAACTACGGAAGGGAGTGTACCAGCGTCAGCCAGGCTGGTGAGCATTTCCATGAGGATGACAGAATATGTGTACAAATTAATTTATGTGCCTGGCAGAGAGAATGTTGTGGCTGATTGGCTGATGCAAAAACAACAATTGTTGGACAGAATGCAGAGCAATGTCATACATTCACCCCAGTACAGAGATCTGGGCCTAAATCCATCGTTTTTTTGTACTCCACACCACTGATTGCCTGTCCAGGTTGCCGGTTCCGATGGAAGAGTGCATGGATGATCCATGGGGGAATTTCAACATTGCGTTTGTTCAAGACTCTGAGGTGCCAGCTATCAAGAAAGCTGAGTGGATGGAAGAACAACTTACAGATAGTTGTTTACAAGTAGTTTTGGAGTATTTGTGCAAAGGTTAACCTAGGAAGGATTGTATAACCAATGATTTGAGACCTTTTTGGGGAGGTCAGAATGGAGCTATCTGTAGACAAGGATTTGGTTATGAGAGGGGACAGAGTCATACCACCTGAGCGTTTAAGAAACAAAGTTTTACTTTTGTGCCATGAAGGGCATTTTGGGGTGGGTAGGACTAAAACTATTTTTAAAGGTGTTTTTGGTGGCCAGGAGTGGACAAGGCTATGGAGCGGTTTATGAGGGAATGTGATGTATGTTCTCCAGCGGACAAATGCTTGAAGACCTGAAGACCTTCAATGAGCGAGGGGTTAATCCCAAGTTTACCATGGGAAGATGTAGCTGTGGATATTTTCGGCCCAGTAGGTGAATTTAAAGAGTATTGTTTAGTTGCCATTGATTTATTTTCTAAACGGCCGGTTGTGGAAATTGTGGAGCAGGTGGATAGCAATACGGTCCTAGAATTTCTTGACAAATTGTTTGTGATGGAAGGTTTACCAGTCAGTCTTTTGAGCGATAATGGGGTGCCCAATGCTGTGTTGGCACTCTGAACAAGGCTGCCCCTGTGCTGCTGAGGGTGTAAGTTTGGTGCTGCCTTGTGGTCCCCGTACTTACCTTAACTCCAGGAGATTGACCCTAGACTGCGCTTTACTTACCTACGAGCATCACAACTTCGATAACCTCCAGTCTCTATTGGCTAACGTTGGATGACATACCCTGAATTTAACCTCTGCACCCGGCTGCCCTGTGTTGCTGGTGGTGCACTCCTGGTACTAATTTGAACCTTGATATCTACGATAAGGTTAGGCCGTTGGCACTCCTTTTATTCTAGGTTTGCTTTGTACTCAAATCTTTATCTTAATAGTCCTCCTAATTTGAACCTTGCCTGGTGTTGACCTGAACCCTGAAGACTAGATCTGTAAGTCATGTACTTACCTTCAAAACTGTATTCTTGTTTTCCTCCCATAGGTTAATGTCGCTATACTGAAAAAATTGCCCTGTGTCCACTTTCTAAAGTAAAAAGTATTTTTATTGAAAAACGTACTTACCTTTTAACGTACATCTTGGTCTTAAAGTAAGTCTTTAGAGAAGCTTATTTTTATAAAATTGGTGTGGATCTCCTTTTTGAGTCGTGTGCCATTTATTAGTCATAGTGTGTATGACAAATGTCTTATGCGCCTCTGTGTTTTGCCTAAGGCTGCTCGACCAAACTACCACAAATAGAGCTCTTTGTGTTTGCATTACGTCCCGTACACATCTGGGGGATCACTGGACTCCTTACACTATATAACTAGCTATTGGTATATGACATAAAGAGCCAGCTCCTACAGTTACGAACGGCCAGTACCCCTTTCAAAGGGTCACGAGACAAGCAGAAGCTACTGGGCAGAACCGTGGGGGTTGATGCCTTTTAATCCTGATGTCTGGGGCCCGACATATTAGGGATTCTTAGCAAATGGGCAAAGTAGCCCTTTGCACTTGGCTCTCAGTAGTGGCATGGGTAGAGCAGTCCAAGGCTTCTCAGGGGATAGAGATGCAAGGGGGGAACATAGGCCTGCATCTCAAATATATTCAATAGTAGCAATAAATGATTGTCCAGTCTACTTGCTTTTATGAAAAATAGTAGTATTCATATACAGCCACAAAGTAAAATACGACATTTATAAACAATACACACAGTCCTCTGAGGTCAGGGCACCAGGTTTCCGCAGACAGGTTCCTGAGCCCCATTTCCCTCTCACTAACGGTAGTGGTTATTCCCCTATCACTATAGGAGATAGTCAGATTAAACAATCGCTATTTTCTTAGGCTATGTCAAAGCAGTAAGGAGATTATGCATTAATTCTTCATGTACTATTTGTGTTCCATGAGATATAAGGAAGCCTCTTTCCTTCCAGAATAGCCCCAAATCATGGGCCACTCCCAAGGTATATCGGCTATCGGTGTTGATGTTAACAGACAAGTCAGTGCTAAGTTCACACACCCTTGTTAATGCTATCAATTCAGCTGCCTCAGCTGATTTCTGTGGGATGCGAGCTGTCTCAAATACCGTCTGAAGTGTTGTAATTGCATATGCTGCTGATGTTGTTCCATCTGGTAGTTTCAAACAAGACCCATCAACCCACAATTCCCCATCAACACTTGAAAGGGGCGTATCTTGCAGGTCAACACAACTCTTTGTCTGTTCCTCAGTTAGGAATATACAGTCATGAGACTCCTGTGACTGGGACTGAGTAGCTAGGAATGGCAATAGAGTAGCCGGATTAAGAGTTGAACATCTTTTCAAGGTGATATGAGGGGCCAAAAGTGTTAATTTATATCCTGTCAAGCGAGCACTAGTAAAATGCTGCATTTTGGTTTGGTTCAAAAGGGCATCAAGTGCATGGGGCACTAACACAAGCAGTGTATGTGACAAAACTATTCCCTCACTGTGACGTATGGACACAGCTGCCCCTGCCACAGAACGAAATCACTGCCTCGCAACGCACAAGCGACTGGATCAAAGACAGTTGAAAAATATGCACAAGGATGCTCTTTATCACTGTGTGTCTGGGTTAAGACCGAGAGAGCACAACCGTCCCTCTCGTGTACACATAGGGCCCGATGTAGGTCGCCAAATATCGGTCGGTATTGCCGTATGAGGTGGTATTTGGAAGTCCAATGAAAATTTGGGAGATTCCTAAGCCACGCCCTATACATGATGTACCTTGTGTCTTGATGAGTGACTACCTGTCCCAGTTGACTGACAGCTTACTTTCTATTCATCAACAGGTTCGAGAACCTCTTCCTGACAGGTCGAAGGGTGAGGGCCATGATCTACGGCCTGGAGATCAGGTTATGGTGAAATTCTTCCAGAGGTCGAATAGCCTGGAACCGAGGTGGCACGGCACTGAGCAGGTGCTCCTGGCGACCAGAACTGCAGTCCGAGTGACCAATCGGAAGAACTGGATCCACTTCACGCACTTCAAGAAAGTGCCGTCTGCCCTGGTGGAGCCCACTGCACTCACAGACCTTCGAGACATCCTGGACACAGAGAGAGGCCAAGCCATATCACCTGAAGTACCTGAGGAAGTCTTCCCGGACCACACGATCCCTGGTGCATCTCAATCTCAGTGAAGAGACCAATGGCTGCCCAGGACTTTAGACCTCCATCTGCATTTTTTGTTCAACGTTGAGATAAAAATGCCTATAGATAAGATATCGACTGCTGCGAGGATCTGCGACAAGAAAACTATGTTCATTGCTGGGTTTACTTTCATCGTGATTATTATGGCAGTAATAACTTGGTTATAGAGGAAGTGGCTCCTGTCCAACGAGCGCTGAATGCCACTACTCCAGCCCCCATTGAGCACCATTATTTCTCCCTTCCCTGTCATGAGCAGTAGCATGGAATGTCCTACCTCAATAATACGTTCATTCAGATGTTGCATCACACCCATAATGCTACGAACATCACCAACTGTTGGGTGTGTGGAATGATGCCAGCTCATCACAAAAAGGGAGGAACGCCTTTTATTCCTCTGCCGTTCTCACACAATGGTTCTTGTCAGGCTTGGTTTGCCTTGCTATGGGCATCTGAAGTTGCTAACATTACTGGTGCTCATGTAGGGAGACTAAATGTTCAGCTAAATAAGGTGTGCTATCCTGATGAGGAAGGAGATCCACTTGCTAAAGGAACTATGTGGGAAATGGAGGAGTATCGCCGAGGAAACACTTCAGTGCGCTTTGTTTATCCAAATCGCCGATCGGCCTAAGGAAATGGACCTCCTGTTATAGCTGTTACTAGAGTTCAAGCAGACTTATGTGTGAACAGTGTTGGAAATATTCCCTTGGGGAAGAGCGACTGTACCCTGGTACTGAACATTACTGGGGTGAATAACAGTCGTTTTATGTCATCTCACAATACTTTCTTCACCTGTGGGAATAAAGGATATTACCATCTACCCATTGGATGGTCAGGAACTTGCTTTGTGTCCTTTTTGTTGCCACCTGTGTTTCTGGCTCCTGCATCCTATCATAGGGACTATAGACTGTTTAATGACATTTCCAAGAATCGATATAAGAGGACAATAAATCATGATGAGGTGGAACAGACTCATAATGCACTACAGCAATATGTTGATTTTAATTTGGGGTTGTTCTTTGTTGGTACCGCTTTGAACAGCAGGAAAATTAGACGTTGACACGTGTTGTAGAAGCTGTAACCAACCAGACCGCTATGGCACTTGGAAACATCACAGAAGAACTGCAAATTGCGAGGATTGTAGTGCTCCAAAACCAAATGGTCCTCGACGTTGTATTGGCTGATCGTGGTGGTGCATGTCGCATCATCAGGAGCAGTTGTTGTGTTTATATCCCTGATCACGCCCCTTCAGTTTTTGATGCAATCACTAAACCGCGTAAAATTGCTGCTGAGATTCACCCTGATGCCGGAACATGGACTTTAACTGGTTGGCTATGGACACTATTTGTTACCTTGGGCTGGAAACTGTTAATGATTCTATATATCTTCTTTGCGATCCTACTATTATATTGCTTATGTCTACAGTATGGTCCAATGCTCTCTTTTCTTTGTGTCACTGCTTGCATGCCTACCAAACGCAACATTAAGAATGTAAATGCCCAATATTTATTAGACCAAGAAGTTAATGAGATGATGCAAGTAGACGTGCAAGATGTTTTCTTTGTTCCTTCTAAATCATAGATGTCTTCAGCTAATGCTAAAAGGGTTGTCTGCGGAAACTTGGCAGAGATCACTGTTAGCATGAGCTGAAGGCATTTTGTTTTTGGCATTCATTTTAGTTGGCCATGTGTTTGCCATGTGCTTCCCCGTCTTCGCTATTGCCTGCTTCTCTATTACGCCTGAGTCATCATCTATATTTAGCTCCTGCAGCACTGAGCCTGAGCACTGCACATGCTCAGAGTGGCCTTAGTTGCTGGAATGCACCTGTTACAGATGTAACTGTCAGGCTATTTTTACTGATGTCAGCAGTTCTGTAACTCTTCCCATTCTGTTGACTAAGCAATTCTGATGTATCCTTGTATGTATTTATTTATTTATAAGTTTTATATAGCGCGAACTTGACCCATGAGGGTATCAGAGCGCTTTACATTTAGAATCGTTGCATTACAAGTTCTATCAGATACAAGAGCATAGTAGGATACAGTACACATAAACAATTTTACAGTAATGCGAGGAGGGAGGGGAGGAAGGAGTAATAGCGGGGAGGTGAGGAGGAACAATGCCCAATGTCCGGCTGGGTAGATGACGGTCAAATGGGAAACCAGGGCCAATCTCCTCATTAGCTGTCAAGCAGCTCCACCGGTCATCAGCCATGTTGCTCAGGTCTCCGCGATCAGGAAAAAACAGTTTTAAGTTTATTTGAGTGCAAAGGTTATATAGCGATATCTAGACCCGGAGGTATCAGAGCGCAAAACCAGGGGAACGTTCCATTAGAAGGTACAATAAGAGGATTATAAAGCGCTGGCTTTACCCGTCGGTATCAGAGCACTATAACAGAGGTACATTGCGTTAAAATTACATCAGTTAACTGACTATTTGTGTGTATACTTGTACTGCCCCTTTTTAACCTCCATGCTTACACTGCACTTGCTACAGTATATCGGGCCCAAGGTTTCTGTACTCCATGTGCTGCCTCATACATTGCCTGAGGTTCTGTATCGATGTAGTTCCACTCAGGAGGCCTAATAAACTATTTTCTTGATATTACAGCTTCCGTGCCAATCTCTACTTTGTCAGTCTAAAGGACCAGTGCGCAAAAGAGCAAACCCCTGCACCAGGTGGGCTCCTGAAAAGGCTCACCCCCACAATCTGACTCTTCCAATGTCAAAAGTGTTCCAACGCAGAACATGTTCCCCCAGGGCCTCCATCCTAGCAATCAGTCTCATCTGCTTCTGCAGGGGTAGCATTTCATTCTTGGATTACACAAAGGGATGCAGCGGCTGTTGACGGTGAGTAGCACTCATAGCTTCTGCAGAGGAAGTGGCTGGGTGTCCATGGCGTTTCCTCAGGTGAGACGGCATATTATGTTATTTTATTTGTATAGCGCATGGCTACCCCAGCAACGGGGCGTCCACAGCGCTTATGGACATAACAGGAGATGCAGCAGCGCGGCCAGTGAGAGTAGCTAGATAGAGGAGAACAACCAGGTTTGATCTGCTTTCTGAAGAGCATGTGGTTAGTGGTGGCCTGAACCTTTAGGGGGATCGAATTCCATAGCTTCAGGGCCAGGTACCTGAAGGAGCGGCCACCAGCTCTACTTCTCCGAATCTTAATTGTGCCAGCAAGGGATAGATCCGCTGAGCGGAGGGTACGCGTGGGGACATAAAGGGTACAGAGTCCCTGCAGAATACGTGGACCGGAACCATACAGAATACTATGGGTTATGCATAGAGTTTTGAATTGGATGCGTTGTTTGATTGGCAACCAATGCAGGCGTCTAAGAATCGGGGAGGTGTGACAAGTTTTTGGTAGGGCAAACAAAGTACGGGCAGCCACATTCTGAGCTCTTTGTAACCTATTAATCACTGTCAGGTTAGAGCCCAGCATGAGAGCATTACAGTAGTCTAGGTGGGATAAGACTACAGCCTGGACTACAACCTGGCGAGTGGGAGGCTCAAAGAAGCCAAGAATGGGCTTGAGGGCACGTAAGCGACCATAGCAGGTGTCTGCCACTTTTTTGGCATGTGACTCTAGAGATAGTGAGTTGTCCAACAACACACCTAGATTTTTTACTACCTCCTTGGGAATAGGAGGAGGTCCTAATGTGGAGGGCCACCAATGATTATTCCATCTCTGGGTTTCATTGCCTATGACAAGTACCTCCGTTTTGGAGGAGTTTAACTGAAGACAGTTCTGGACAGCCAGTTAGAGATGGCCAAGATGTCTTCCTGGAATTTACTTTGGTCCAACTCAAGGTTTTTGGAGAGAGTGAAAATAAGCTGAGTATCGTCAGCGTACGATACTAGCCTAATCTCACGATCTCGTGCCAACATAGCCAGGGGGCGGACATACACATTAAACAATGTGGGGCTAAGCGCAGAGCCCTGCGGGACCCCACACTCCACAGAGTGCTAGCTGAACGAGTACGGCAGGGCATGCACCTGGAAGGAACGGTCAGATAGAAAAGACTCGAACCAATCCAGGGCACTCCCTCTGACTCCGATCTCCAAACAGTCGCTCTAACAAGATCCTGTGGGAGACCGTGTCAAAGGCCGCGCTCAGGTCCAGCAGAATCACAAACGAGGTCTCGCCCTGGTCCTGCCTCTCCCTTAGATGTTCCGTAACCGCCAGTAGGGCAGATTCCGTGCATTTTGGGACTCGTCCAGAATTCCATTGGATTCCAGGTGAGTGGTCAGAATGAAATTCACATGGGCTTCCGCTATCTTGGCGAGGTATGGGAGTAGGGAAATAGGTCGGTAGCTATCCGGCCTAGCGGGGTCTAGCGTTGGCTTTTTTAGGAGAGGAACTACCTTAGCATGTTTCCAGGATTTAGGGACGGCTGCTAACTGAAGAGAGTTGTTGATCAGCATTAGCCCCTCCCGCAAGATGGACTCCTGGAAGGCTCTAAACAAGTCAGGTTTTACAGGGTCTTCCAGGGAGCCAGACTTGACCCTAGAGGCCAGAGATTCCATCTCTGTCCGCTCAATAGGTGCCTCTTATCAGTCTCACAGGTGGGAAGAGATAGCTCAGGTTCCAATCCTCAGGCAGGGCTTGGGTCTGCACAGGCCATCGTGGTATCCTCTCCTTTCAATGACGGTGGAATCAAACAGCTCTCCTTGTTTTTCCTGGTTGCCCCGTCTGGCATATTGGGTGAACGACCTTGCTTCGCACATAGGCGATGGCCCAATTGACACAGCAGTAATTTCACGTCAAGGCAGCACCTTCTGGCATGCAGCATTGCTGACTTCAATCAGCAAGCGGGTTATGGCCCAAATGACAAGGTAGTCATGCAAACTTCATTGAGGCCCCCATCTGGCAAACATGGTCACCGACTTTAGTCTGGATTCAGGCAGCGGCCTATGTTGCAACTAGGGCTAACTTCACGGCATCCCCTTTGGCATACGGGTGACAACCCTTTCGCTGCAGCAGCCGGCTACTCACACTTCGCTACAGGGATCCACTCACCAGGTTCCCCACAGGACTGTGGACCGCCAAGTACTCTTCCTTGCAGGGAAAACTGGATTTGACAAGCAGGCACTGGTGCTCCAGGTGGTCTTGTAATTCCCTGGGAGATGTCCGCTCACTCTGCTGGGAGACTGACAGGCCTTAGCCCCCAGTCACAGTCACAGGCAGAAGTCTTGCAGAGCTTGTCTTCTTCAGCATACACCCCTCCTAGCTGCTTGATGGTTGACAATTTTGGGGGCCTTGAGTCCCCTTTGTTAGAGTCCATTACCAGACACCAAATGTGATAAAGGACCTGAGTCTGAAATTTTTGTTGAGGATCGGCTTCCTTTTTAAGTGCCCACTCCTCTATCCTGCCTTTCCTCGAGAAATCAGTCTGTCACATTAGGAGCATCTCCAATTCTGATAGCACCACAAAACAGCCCATGGGAGTGACTAGAGGTTCACATCTCGATGTCGGGACAGAGTTATTTGTATATCAAAATGTAACCCCCAGAGACCCAACCCTACTCTTTATGATTCTCTTATCAACCCCATCTCCTTTTCTGAGATGTACCAAGACCTCTTTCATCTCACGTTTTACATACAACCACTTCAGTTACATTAGCAGTGTTGTATCCAACCCGAATAGCATTAGCAGCTTCCAAGCGCTTAACTAGAGACCCTAAATAAATAGTGCAAATTATAATTCAATGTAGTTTGCATTTTTTGTGCCAGCAAGTGCCGTTTACTAACCCAGAATCCAAAGTGACATTTATACTGTCCTATTTAACAGGGATGTCATGCCTCGGGCATTACCTTTATTTTACCTAAACAGCCCTTTTTCTATATGTTATAGAACTTTTGAAGACAGGGCGTCTGTACATTTTTCATACATAGTAAGTAGTGCAGTTCATAGATTTAAAATCAATGAAATAGGATAAAAAAGATTTGCTAAGTTATTTAGCACAGTTAGAAAACTTGAAACCAGGATGGCCAAAGGAACCAAGAGGTACTCTTTTTTTTACAAAGGACTTCATAAAGCTCTTAAGGATATGCTAACTGAGGTATCAAATAGACATAATGAATGTAGTGAATTATTAGCATTAGCATTGTGATGGATCACATATTGGAGAACATAAAGCTGTAGAATTTGGGACAAGAGCAAAGTAGAAGTTTATCCCCAATGCCCATGCAGGTTGTAACAATACGCTAACCATCATCAAGAGATGAAAAAGATATGGTAGGCCTAACAATCTGTCACAGGGGTTGAAATCCTCAGGAACAGTACCCCCAATATGCCCACCTTCCGGCAGCCCCGTTTCTGCAATTGTCAGCAGAAGGTCAAAGTGGCCGGACGAGGAGAAGGGTTTAGGGAGGGTACTACAGAGAGGGAGACCTGTAACAAGACAGACTCTTATTAGATGACTGATATCACTCTGTGCTGAAGACCACCATCAAACATATCTAAGTTGTGTACAAGATCATGAATTACTCTTTACCTTACCCGTGGATATGCATTGACTATTCAGAGTTCTTATGATGTTCTTCATTCATTGAGGTTAGTTCCAGATATCTTTAAAATGCTAAAGTCTTTACACTATTATTTCTAAGGGATCACTTAAGTGCAAGTTTCACAAACACATATACTTCTTTTGTATCATTTACTTTTCTTGTACTTTGCCTAGTTACTACAGCAAGGGGATTTGCAACACAAACCACTTACAACAAATCACTGTTCTATAGTCACAAAGCGCCAAGTAGCAAAGTTCAGTGGTTCTACAGTTACATAAAGTATATGAAAATTAAGTACCTTGTGTTCATCTTTCGAGGTACACGAGTGATATCAACAGGAGTTGACTGTGAACAGGATTCATATCCTATATCCTATCAAATAAGGAAACCACTCCTACCTGTCTCTGTACGCTTGCTCGTACAGCACCGATGAGACCCTATGAAATCCGGAATCCTGAAACCGCAACATGCCAGCTGGCAGGAGCAAGAATCGAAAATGAAGTGACAGGGTGCGACTGTCTTTTATAATAGTTGCCAAACCCAAGATGGCGGATGTGTTTCTCCAACTTTCTTTAGACGTCTCACAAGATCTTGTTCTGGTCTTGTTGCTGATCTGAAAGGGACAGCTGATTTACTAGAGAGAAACAAGACAGTGCAAGATGAGCTTTTATATTAACCAGAACGATGCCCTTGTGATAATACTTATGATTCCCAGCTACACAGAATGACTGTGGTGAATCACTGGGCAGTGGGGTAACAACAATACACTTCCAGTGTTTAGTGGAAGAGCAGCACTGAACAACAGGTACCCCAGTTACATTTAAGTTGTTACAGATTTAGTAATTATCACAGTTAACTCTAAATAGTATCTGCACTCAACAGCAGTCTGCTTACACTGGACACCAGTCTGATTACTTCAGTACGTTCAATGCAGAATGAAGACCGTGACACAATCTGTGTGGTAATAGGGGTCTGATACATAATTTGTATAAGGAGCTGTCCCAAGAAAATCAAGGATCTAGGGTCTTTCTTCACCTTATATTTGATGTAAAATTGTAGGATCATCAAAAGATGCATACTCGTGTATCTGCTCATGATGACTGAGGAGCTACAGGAAATTTCATTGATTGAAAGTGAATATATCTCTTTACAACGAATGCGCTTCAATGCATTCCATTACAACGCGGTCGTTTAACGAGTGCCCTAAACTTAGGAAAAGTATTATTTACTATTCCTACTCCAGTTTGTGCAACAGCAGGTAACATGCTGGATTATAAATCCAACACCTTCTGCCCCCTAGAGCACGTCGTTGTAATGACTTGCGATGTAAGGGTTCGCTTTTTAACAATGTGGTCATAGTAACGACGGCGTTGTAATAAAATGCATTGTAGCGCATTCGTTGTAAATGATATCTCCCATTGAAAGTATGTTAAGATGTAAAGGACGGCTATACATCAGAAAATAAAACCTGAAGGAGGTAGAGCAGTTGATGGAACTAGGATTACATCATGGCCTATCACACATTGCACAGCAGAATTAATCATAACCTGTTTCCAATCTCACAAGGAAAAAATAAGTTTTGATTTGATGGACGCCGCACACTCTCAACATATTTTGGCTCAACAAGCATAACCCAATTATTGATTGGGAACAAGGTACCGTACAATCGTACACCCTGCAATGTCAATCTGAATGCAGTGCAATATTGCAAAAGAATGATGAAGAGAGGTGCATAGTTCTAGCCTCAAAGTTATTTGTGTAAAAACATGTTTCTCTTTCGCTAGTTATTTTGGTATCACTAAAACTGAGGAATTACTTAAAATACATTTCTAGTGGGAAGGGTTAAGAAAGAAAGTACAACAGAATAAATCTACATGTGATATCTAAATAAAACAAAAAATTATAGAAAGAAGTCAATGGGTTATTTACATCCACTTCCTTCTCCATCACCGCCATGGTTTACTGTTTATACTGTATATTTTGTAGTCAAACTCCCCAGTGACAATGTATTTACTACTATTTTGGTGGTGGGCTTATCCAAAAAATGGCACCTTTTATACCAAAGACAATCCAACAGCAGCAGAAAGTAGTGAATTATTTCTTCAAAATATTGTGCACCTCCATTAACCTTCGTTGAAACATGATCTCATGTAGAAAACTGGGTTTTTGATTGAGAGGGGTAAAACTCCTTCTCAAGCAATAACCACAATCCTTGGCATGCTGAACCACAAAAGTCACTAAATTAACCAGCGCTTTAACCTCTGGAAGTTTAGCACAAAAGCAGTCAGGTTTAAATTAGAGGCACTGTGTAAAGTAGGTATGCAGGACATAATCAGTACTAAAGTGAAAACACAACACAAAAGCTTTCCGACACTAACTTAGCAAAAAAGAGTAAAATGTAATATGTAAAATGAGACCAGAACAACAAACATATAATCAGTAGAACCTGAGATATGCCATTTTAAAGGTTTAAAAATAGCACCAAGAAGTAGAAAGTGCTAACTGTGGGAATCTGGTCGCTCTAGATAGGGACAAAGTCACAAGCCCAGGCCGACCATGATTGAGTGTGGGCCGGATACAGAGACCAGGTTAGTCCCCCTGAAAAGTTACATTCTCAAACTCCAGCGTGCAGAGTAGTGCGGGGTTGAATTTTGATTCCATGAGCGGAATGGGAGAATTTTGGTGACTCCGTGTTACTGTTGTAACATGGAGTGTCCTTCAAAATCGGCCAATCGAGTGTGGTGCAATTTTTTTCCTGTTCTAGCAACGTAATGATAAGAGAACAATGCAAGGCTTCCGAATGTGAGCTGGTGAGAGCACGCCTTATTTGGCACCCCCTACCATGCTTTCCGTTTACTGAGAGGACTTCCAGCTAGATTTTAATAATGTAGGTATTCATGGTCAGAGGGTTGCTTCCCAAGTAGACTTACCAGTTGAGCGGCAGCAAAATCAACTCAAAAATAGTTTTGCAAGTAGGCATTGTGATCAAACAGATGGTTTAGGTAGTTGTTTTAGCTTGAAACACATTTCTTTATTTAACTTTATTTTTTTAACAGGGCAGATGTGCCATAGAGACTCCAAAGTCCTCTTTGTGTCCAGATGGCACCTCCCACTGCGTTTCCCATCTCTTGGTCTCTTTTAATTTAGATTTGAAGGGAAAGGAACACTCTCCTTGTTTGCATCTGTTGTAGCATTCACTGGGCCCTCAATGAATTTACTTACTCTTACGCTTCACATACATTCAGTTTGGTACTCTGATGGATCTTGCTCTGTGCTGAAAGGGAAAGGACACACAATTGATGGACGGAATGCAGAACAAATCAAAACATTGACCCCCAGTCAAGCGATCTGGGTTAAATCCATCATTCTTTTGCTCACCATGCCACCCCAGTTTAGACCTAGCCATATGCAAATCAGTCTTGACCCTGTGCCTTATTGGAACAGTCCAGCCCGAACTGCCAAGCCAGGTCCTCCCTGTACAGGAAACAAGCATCCTAGAACAAGTTTTGGGGCAGTTCTGGCTGGACTGTTCCCATGAGGCACAGGGTCAAGACTGATTTGCATATGGCTGGGTTCAAACTGTAATGGCATGGTGAGCAAAAAAACGATGGATTTAGGCCCATATCTTTGTACTGGGGTGAATGTATGACAATGTTCTGCATTCTGTCCATCAACTGTTTTTGCATTTGTCACTCCGAGTGGGACAGGTATGCCCAGACGTGGGTCCCATGCTCTCCATGCCACTGGAATCAAGCTATCCTGCATGAAGAGGGGTGAAAACCCGACACTGTTCCTAGGATGCTTGTTTCCAGTCCAGGGAGGACCTGGCTTGGCAGTTCGGGCTGGACTGTTTCAATGAGGCACAGGGTCAAGACTGATTTGCATATGGCTGGGTTCAAACTGTAATGGCACGGTGACCAAAGAAAAGATGGATTTAGGCCAAGATCTCTGTACTGGGGTGAATGTATGATATTGTTCTGCATTCTGTCCATCAACTGTTTTATGCATTTATCATCCCGAATGGGACGAGAATGCCCAGACATGGGTCCCGTGCTCTCCATGCCACTGGAATCAAGCTATCCTGGCTGAAGAGCGGTGAAACCCCGAAACCGGGCCTAGGATGCTTGTTTCCAGTCCAGAGAGGACCTGGTTTGGCAGTTTGAGCTGGACTGTTCCCATGAGGCACAGGGACCAGACTGATTTGCATATGGCTGGGTGCAAACTGTAATGGCATGGTGAGCAAAAAAACAAATGGATTTAGGCCCAGATCTCTGTACTGGGGTGAATGTATGACATTGTTCTGCATTCTGCCATCAACTGTTTTTGCATTTGTCACCCCCTGTGCTGAAAGGGGTCGTATATTCTGTGAATGGACAATTATCAAATGAGGACCAGGAATAGGATAACTATATCTACAGCTCAAATTCAATATCATGTAGAATAATCCCATACATTTATCACTAAATATGACCAACCAATAATTAATACTCACTCACAAGGAATGATGAGTCAGTACAGTAGTGTCGGATTAAATATTAAAGTTTAGTTAATTCAATTTGAAGTTAAAAAACATTTCAATAAATGTAGCATACAGTTCCAGAATTACATTAGTCAAGGATTTGTTGAAATATGCCAAAGCTTCTGGATTCATGGTGATTAAGGTGAATGAGTGGGGTAATCTTCCTCAGCCGGGGCAGATTCCGATCACATATAGGGTATGCATCAATAATTTTAGGTAGCAAGGTGAGCCTTCTGTAAATACTCTCAGGAAGGTTCAGCAAAGTTCCAAGTAGCCAGTCCAGTTCATCAAGAGAGTAATCTGTCTCAGCCCGCCGCTGTAACAACAAAAGTCACAGCAACATGACAGGAAACGTTTGTCCGAAAAAGCTTTAATCTACATCAGGACACCATCAGCAGTATCGAATCCAAGTACCTCAGCAGTAGAATCGGAATATGAGTCAAGAACAGAAGCCAACAAGGTCTTTAAAAATAAGCAGTTATACTTGAACAGTTTCTGGGGCGACACCCCTTGGCATCACCTCAATTTATCAGGCCACTCTGTCCATTGGATAATCTACATAGGATGAGCATGATGTGGCAGTGAAGAAGACACAAATCCATAAAATAAATGGATCGATTATGCAATTGAAATGAAATGAAATACCAGTATTTGTAAAGCGCACAGCCTCCGAAGTGGTGTCCCGGCACTGCGAGCCGTCAGGAAGATTAAGCAAGCTATTGCCCAGAGTCACATGGTGCTAGGCTAATCTGCCACTGGCACCGGGGATCGAACCCTGAACCCCGTAGTCCGGAGTCAGGCACCCTGGTTGCTGTGCCACACCTCTTCCACCAAGTTCCTTAAGTCATGTAAGAATGTGACACACTGAACAATAGAACATTGAAAAAGAAGGCATAACAGTTCCAGAAGGGCACTTTCCCAGGCACCTTTCCAGTCAGCTGTTCTGAAGGGGAAACAACGTTTACCATGCAACCAACACAACGCAGTACTTTATAACACAGTCATTACAATGACCGAGTTGTTACCATGCATGGCATTACAACGCAAGTCATTTCAACGACCTGCTCTAGGTGGCGTGCAATACCAGGAAATGTGTTGGATTTTAGATCCAACACCTTCCCTGCTGTTGCGCAAACTGGAGTAGGAATAGTAATTAATACTATTCCTAAATCCAGCGCACCCCTAGAGCAAGTCGTTGAAGCGACTTGAAATGAAATGTACAAGCGTGGTAACGTTGTAAACTACCGTGTTGTAAAAGCACGCTTTGTAACGTGCTATATTAATTCTAGAGAGTAACAACATTTGTAGCAAGTGAACTGCTCAGTAGAGGAGATATCAAAGGAAACAATAATTATTTTAAATACATCTGGCAATACAGTGAAAAGTTCTCATACACTTTAGAAATATTAGTCAATCACTTCACTGAAAGAAATTAGGCCTACCTGAAATTTTAGGGTAATATATGACAAGATCATGTTAATTTGTGAATCACACAGTAATAGGCGAATTTAGCATATGAATTCAAATATAATTAATACATTAATAAACATTTTAATATGTTTGTGATTAATACGTGTAAATATAGGGTACTGTCGAAGGTTAAAATCTGACTTACTGTAATGGGAGCAAAACACATGCAATGATCACAGATTATCGTAAACCTCAATAATAATGTAACACGACCACAAACAATGCCACCCAGCAAGTGAGCACTTGTGTATCACACTGTACACAAATGCTTACCCATTCAATCACCCTAAGCTCATCTGAGGATGGGTCAGAGGATGCAGCACCTTTGCGTATCATAAATTGCTGGTGCTACAGAAGGAAACAAGTAGTTGCGTCAATGATTTGTCCACACTCTCTTTTTCTTTTTCCAAAATTTATATTGACCACAATTCCAAAAGTTTTTTATATTGGCCAAAGACTTTAAAAGTTAATATCAGGCAGAAGTATAGTGAAACGTATTACACACTTTCTTTTTGCAAGAGTCTCTATTGATCACAATGACTAAAAGCTGTTGTTTTGTCCACACACTCTTTAAGAATTTCCCTTGGCCACAAACATGAATTATTAGTTAATGTAGAATTGGGTGGACAAACACAATTTAATACAGTCAAACCGACCAAAACAATGGTGGTGATAAGGTGTCTAAAGCTGTAAAGGCTGGACTGGATAACATACCTTGGTACTAAATGCCTTTTTCAGTCTGCTACTGGCTGTGGCATCATCCTCGATTCGGTACCAGAGGAGGGTCTGTAACCGCCTTATGAGGTGTGATGGCTTTTATGGGCTGTGGTGCCATACCCATATAAGTGCCACAGCTACATGAGTTACATCACCAAAGGCACTTAATTAGTTAAGCATCATCGTTGAGAAGCCCAGTTAGTTTAAACATTGTATAAGACAGGCAGAGGAAAGCCACCTATGTTGGGGACATGGTATCTAGGGCAATATCGGAAACACGGAATAGCAATGCAATCATACAAGAATAACAACAACTATGTGTTTATTGGTATTTTTCGGTGGATGACTAGTTGAATGACAAGATTCTGCCAAGGGATAACAGTAAATATAAGTGTATGTACAATGGAAGGTATCCCTAGATGACATGGTTGGGTGACACAAATCTGCGGGGGGATTACAACAGTATTGCATTGAATCTTTGTCAGTGTGGCAGAAATACAGATCATCGACTGACATTACGATGAATCGCTTTACCAAAATGCCTTTACCACTAAAGTCTTTTACAATGACTTTTTTTTCAACTGATATACTGATATTCTTTTACCATGGATGCCATTACCATGAAAATGTAAGTATTTTACAGGTAAGTATAAACCCTTGATCTCTCTCTCTCTCTCTCTCTCTCTCTCTCTCTCTCTCTCTCTCTCTCTCAATATATATATATATATATATATATATATATATATATATATATATATATATATATATATATATCCTACTGGCGGTCGTCAGTAGGTAGTTATAGTTAGGACCTAGTTACCATAGGAAAATCGCTGCATTCTATTCCCAATAACTTTGGCGCCGATTGACGAATCTTCGCGAAATTTTCCAAACTTTTGGCCCGCTCCGGTCCGCTCCTATCTTGAAAGGTTCGGGGTGATTCAGCAAGCAGGGGGCGAGAAAAAAGGGGGGTCCCAGAACATGTTTTCCCCATGCAATTTTCTATAGGAGACTTTAGCCGTGGCTACAGCCCAAACTGCTGAACTGAAGTACACCAAATTTGGCAAAAAGGTAGCTCTTAGTTCAGAAAAAACTTTTTTTGTTAAATGATGTAAATACGTTCAGTAGTTGCTGAGAAATTTAAAAAAGAAAAAATATTGATATCTGACAACTTTATACCAGTTGAATTCAGGTTTGCATCAACACTACAGACAGCATTGAATCCAGCCTTGCTTAATTTAAGGCAGAGACAATTGTACTGTGTCCTCAGATTCTGTTAACTGTGACAAAATAGCATTCATCGATCTTTGTGTCGACTACTGCCTTCAATCTACACTGCGTAAAACAGGGTTCACAACTTGAATTCAGCTTTGCATCAACACTACGGACAGCATTGAATCCAGCCGTGCTTTATTTAAGGCAGAGACAATTGTACTGTGTCCTCAGATTCTGTGACAAAATAGCATTCTTCGATCTTTGTGTCGACTACTGCTTTAAATCTCTACTGCGTACAACAGGGTTCACAACTTGAATTCAGCTTTCCATCAAGACTACGGAGAGCATTCAAGATATCCTTGATTTATGTAAGGCAAAGATTATTTTGTTAAAGGATGCCACAAAAAACATTTCTCAATGACTGTAGTGAGTTTTTTTTTCAAATGTACACTGCTATCTAAAGAGTTTACCGCTTGGTACCAGTGGCACATAAGCACTACAGACAACATAAAATTCAGTCTCGATTTCTTTAAGGCAGAAAAATAGCCCTCTGTCATCAGATTTTGTTAAAGTATGTAACAAAAAAAAGCATTCCTCAATGTCTGTGTAAACTACAGCCTTCAATGTACTCTGCAGACAGCAGGGTTCACAACTTGAAGTCACCTTTGCATGTATACTACAGACAATAAGGAATTCAACCTTGATTAATTTAATGCAGAGACAATTGTTTTGTATGTGTTCAGATTTTTTTAGACAGAATGACGATTGTAAATCACGCATTCCAGTAGACAAGAGACACTATACCACTGAGACCCCCCCGAACCACAAATCATCACAGGGTACACACACGCTGACTTCTTTCGGTACCACTAAATCACTGAACCACAAGTCATTTCCCCGTACCCTCATTAAAGCAGAATTCACTAGGCAAAAAACATTGCTCCCAGTACAGCCCCCCTGCATTACGCATTATCGCAGGGTACGTACAAGCTCAGCGCCAAAGATATTACTAACTCAGTGCACCATAAATCATCAGAAAGAAGAGTGAACAGTTTTATGTCAGTAATGATGCATACTATAACTTTTAAGTGGAATGCATGCAGAATCCAATCGACAAAAGACATTACTCCAATTACTGTGCCCCTCTCCCCCGCAGACCACGCATCATCGCAGAATATGTACACGCTAAGCACCAAAGATACTAGTAACTCAGTGCTCCAAAAATGATTATCACGAGCCTTACTAGGCACCATTCACAACACAAAAAAAATTACTATCAGTACAGCCTGCCCGGACCACGCATCATTGCAGGCACCACAGAACCTTCTTGTTTTCGATACCACTAACTCAGTAGAAACCAAACTAAGTATAACACCTATCAAACCCTACACAATATCCCTTTATTACGCTCTTTGAAAAACTTATTTTATATCACTTATACATTTAGTCCAATAATAAAATGCACGCTGCATACATGTTCGATCTTCCACTTCCACTATGATTGCTGATGATACACTCCACCCTAAGATCTACACTGCAGACAGCAGGATATACAACTTGAATTCACCTTTGCATCTACACTAGAGACAGTAGAAAATTCAACCTTGATTTATTTAATGTACAAACAATTATACTGTATGTATTCAAATTTTGTTAAAATAAGAAGTGAAAAAACATTGTTCTATAACTGTACTGACTACTAGATTCTATGTACACTGTGCACAGTAGGGTTCCCAACTTGAATTTACCTTTTCATCTACACTACAGACAGCATTAAATTCAGCCTTGATTTATTTAAAGCAGAGAAAAAAATATTGCCGTCGCACTGCTAGTATGTGCAAGCACCTTCAATAGCTGCATCATGTGAACTATGACAACAAACAATGTACAAGATTTCACCAAAATGTACCTCCACCACCAGCAATACCAAGTACCTCTGGGTTATCACCTTCAACACCGCCACCAGACATACTTCCCCAATTTATGAAAGTTGCAATGCACTGCGTGAAGAGGAATCATGTAATTTGTTATGAGGAGCAATCAGTACACCTAGTTTTCACAGCAATTGATAACCATCAATGCTAGTTTTTCCCCCCTCAAAGTTCATATACTCCAGTATGCAACAGTGAATGATTTCAGTGCAGCCCGTTCAGACCACGCATCATCGCAGGGTGAGCACACGAGAAACATCAGACGTACCACTAACTCAGTACAACGTAAATAATCGCCATGTGCCCTTGTTAAGGCAAAATTCAATAGTCAAAACACATTTTTACCATTGCGGTCTGCCAGGACCACGCATCATCACAGGCTCCACACAAACCGCCCCTACCTCAGTCCACCACAACTCATGAACTCTTTATGATAGAATCTTCTGTGTTATTTGACATACAATGCTCCTACCTTTGTACAGCAGAAGTCATAAACCGTTTATGATTAAATATTTGTATATGATATCATGATTACTATTCTACTTCTTACCAATAACAACATAATAAAATGGAGTCGAGCACACGTGCCCGTACCCACTTCAACTATCTATCTGTGTCTGTGTATTTATTGTGTTAGTAAAATGCTGCTCCTCCGCCCTACCACATTACCATTTTACCTGTGACAGTAAGTGTGGGCTATTCCTCCATTTTTTTTTTTTTAGCATATTTATATTGCGCAAAATCAACCCAAAACTAATACATTTTCAGGCATGCGTACATTATGTCATTACTCTACAATAACAGGATGTGGACGCCACTCCCAGGCTCGAACACTGATTTCCAACACCAAGTTCTACAGTGTACCTGAATAACCACATACGTATATATATATATACTAGCTGCCCTTCATGTGCCAAAAACTGCAACTTAAACCTTTCACAGCCCTGTACTACTACAGCTACAACACTCCACTGAATGTACAACAAAGATTCATAATCGCAGAAATGCATCATGTCCACCATCTTTCATGTATGCAACTATGAACGAATATAGAGTCAGTGATACCCCGTACCTTCCATGTTGGCCAAGTTGTGGGACTTTACAGATATAATGACAAATTTCTTTTTAAGAAACTGGTGACGTCAGCACTACAAAATGGACACTCGAATCACTTGATTTCTCATATAGTTCACGACGGGACCACGCCCATAGCTCCGGAATCATGGTTCAGAGCCTTGCACAGCACTGGCACTCCACTTATGCTTCCAGGAAAACAGAACAATGAAACATTGCCCAGATTTAATTGTAGTGATTTCTTAGTTCCAGGTCTAGTTGTCAGAACGGTATACACACACTACGTCATGGCTGGTATACATCCACACCACACCCATCCAGCACCTTCGTCACAACACACGTGACCCTACCAATAAAAAAGACGGGGCACACGTGCTCTACGCCATTTTAGAGTTGCTCCCATCCCAAGCGCTGTGATGGCCCGTCCTAGTGATTCAAATGTCTCATGTAGACACAAACCACCGAGTAGGGGGGGCCCACCACTACGAGTGTTGCCTCTTTGGAGAAGTGTGGCTCACTGGTTAGAAGCGGCAGACCCTGAAGCAGAGGTCGGCCCGGGACCAGGGTTCAATTCCCGACGCGGCAGGGTCTTGGGTCAATGTCCGCGGACTCGATAATTCTCGCTTAGGTGCCTAAGCTAACCATGGGTCCCACTCTGCAACTCTGGGCAATAGCTTGCTTAATCTCCACAACGGCCCCAGGAACGCCGGGGATGCCTGGCTTCACCTTGGGGTGCCCTCTCACAGGGAAAGCCAGGACGGGTTCCCCAGCGGTATACAGCGCCAGGACACCACGTAACGAGGTAACAGTGCGCTTTACAAGTATACATACATTACATTACATTTTTGGTCACTGAGTTAGTGGAATCAGAAGCACTGAGCGGGTGAGGAACCTGCAATGATGATGGGAGCAGGAGTATGTCGTTAGCCAAACGCAGTCCTATATAGTGTATCTAATTACATGTACATTTTTTTTCCAATAGCAGGAACGTTTTTATAATCGCTCAAATGTCCAGAATATAAATTATACAAATAGTTCTTTTAAATGTGAGAGGGAACGTGTGTGAAGGCCGATGTTATTCAAATCCACATTAAGATAGTAACAATTACCAAACATAACATCTTTATTTTACTATCTTTTAGATGTAGAGCATCAGAGTGCATTATGTCCCAGCACGTGGTGAAAAACACACTGGTGACAGAAAGTTGAGCTGCGAATATTCTTTGAAGTCACTCTGTCACGTACTTTGATAAAAAAATTACACACAATGTTAACTTCCTTTTTATCTTACAGGTTGTGTTCCACATATTGGCGTCCCCCCCCCAACACCTCTAAAACTCAACGTTCGAGGATTCTGCGATGATGCATAGCCATCGTAACAACGTTTTAAAAGGCTGCTACAACACATGGTGCACCCTCTTAAAATCACGCCAATGGCACAAGGTGAGCAAAAAAGCTTCTTTCCGGAACAACGACAAGTCATCTGTGAAAGGACAGAGTGGGTAGTGTGCAGCAGCATTACTGCGTAGGAATGTACAATTACCTCCGAGCAGTGACAATAGATACATTACAACAGTCTGAGAGGCAAATCTACAAGCCCCTTATGCCACTTCTGTATGTACTATACTATGACTAACTCTATATACTATATTTCAGATCACTAAACTGGAGGGTGCACTATGAACCAGCACATACTTGGACACACAAGCAGGGCAAAAGGCTACAAGTATTTTCTCCACTATTAACTGCTCCATCTATAACTTTCACTCTCTCATAGTTTTAATGTCGTTTTCTCTCTCTTTCTCTCTCTCCTCTCCCTCTCACATAATTTTTCTTTCTCTTTTAAAATTATGGACGCTGTTGTCCACTCTGCCGTGACCGACCAAAGCTGAGTTCAAGTTGTGAACTCTGTTGGCCACAGTGTTTACACAAGGTAAGTAGAGCGACCTATATATACAATGCCTCCGATTAAATGCATTAGAAATGAAAGACCTTATTTACAAGCCACTTGCGCCACTTTTGCGTCCCTTTCAACATGGGAAAAGTAAGGTAAAAGTGGTGCAAGAGTCTTGTAAATAAGCCCTAAAGAATATTGTCCTGCATAATGACTTGATCTCTCACCTAATTCTGTCTCATCTCTGAACCATTTTAAAGACCTGTTGATCTGTATTGTAAATCTGACGCAGTAGGCTCTTCCATACATACACCGCTTGAACGCAAGCCCATAAGACAAGTGAAATGTATCAGGCACAATGCACACGTTAAAAGAAGGAAATATCTTCAACTGTTAATTTGACTTGTAATGTTTGACCTCATTTAGTCACATCGATCTAATTTTAAACACAAATTTTCTTTTTTGTTCTACAGATTACCTACCGTACTTCTATTGGACTCCATATCACATTTTGTTTATTATATTGTTTTGTTAAACTTATATTTCTAGTTCTTTATTGTATTGTTAGTAATAAGTATATACGTCTTTTTTTTGTGGGGTTCCCAATAGAAATGATATTTATAATTTGAAGTATAATTCTGAGGCTAACTCTTTACCAGATCTTTAGCAGAGTCTATACCTACGACTAACGGTTCTTATGGAAAAGTTTAAAAATTCCAGCACAGTAACTTTTTTCCATTACTAACATAGTGTGGTGAATTTCTAACCTCTGTGCTCATTTAGGTGCTCCATGAACTGTTACTATGGTAACAGGCAGAAAGCCGTTTGGGGGTAGACTTGAAAGGTACTGGCTCTACAAAAACCGTTATATTAACCCTGGATCCTCTACAAGACCAAAAAGGTAAGCAAAACAAAACAAAACACTCTGTACCAGATTTACAACCCTCTTACACCACTTTCGCGTTCAAGGCCCCCCCTACAAAATTAGAAGTGTGTGGACCTCAACTACCCCCCTCAAGCCCTGGGAACCACCACCCCCAGAAATTTGTGTATTGTGAGACACAGACTGCGTGACCCTATGCCTACAGCCCTCGAGAGCCCTGGAGACCGCAACACCTGACGGCCGGCTCATGCAGCGTCCTGGGGTGCCTACCCCCGGGACACTGCTGTTTGCTTTGAGAGGGCGGGAGTCTCACGGCTTCCACCCTCCCATAGCAGACTTAGTTTGCATTTTGAAAGACAGAGCAGAGAAATCTGTTCTTACTTTCAAAATGAAAAGCAGATTGCATTTCCACATACAAGTTAGGTATCTCCCCTTGTGGAAAAGCAATGCCGACTCCCGAAGAATGCGGGAAGCTGGCGGGACCGTGGGGGCATTGTAGCTCCCCTCACGGTCCCCAACATTTTTTATAAGACCTGGGGAATAGGGTCCCCGGAGATATTAGAAATTACTGATAGGGGCTATTTTTTTATGGTAAAATTACAAGTCGCGTACCCAGCGCAGCGCTCAGTGCGGCCCCCTGGTGTGCATGCACTGGATGCATGACTCATAATCTGTACGGTGCACGACTCCAGTGCCTTTGATGCACAACTTCTACGTGTGTGGGGACTTGGCATTACTTTTCCACATCACAAGCTACTAACATACAACTCCCTATATGGAAAAGCAATCTGATTTTGATTTTGAAAGAGAAAACAGATTTCTTGCTATGGGAGGGTGGGATGGACACCCCGGAACATTGCACAAACTGGACCTCCCACAATACATAAAGCCCCCGGGAGTGGTAGTCCCCGGGGTTTTGGAGACCTTACAGCCCCCCTCCCCAGCCATCCTTTTTTTTGTAGCCCCGGTGGTTAACGGGGCCCTCGAGAGCTCCAGGAGGGGAGCCACATAGTCCCCCTCCAACAATAAATAAACCCCCGACAGGTGATGGTCCCCGCGGCTTTCAGGACCTTTGACCACTCCCCCCAAAATGTATTTTCTTTTTAGCCCTGGGAACTGATGATCCCCGAGGCTGGGGGTCCCCTCTAGGCCCCACATAAAATTTAATAATTTTTCCCCCGGAATTTATCCCCCCCCGGAGACAAATTATTTTTGAAAAAAACTCCTTTTCATTTTATTTATTTTACGGCACAGTCCATGCACCCTACACACATCCCAGTTTTTAAAAAAAAAGTGTGGGCCCTTGGGGTCCTTCTAGGACCGCCTAAGCAGGTCTACAAGGTAAAATGATTTCTACCCTGCCCCCTTTCTCCGTTTTGAACACATATTCCACTGACTTCCTCAGCCTCACTTCTACCGAGGCACCAAATGCCTGCCAACAGTTCCTGGTTTCAAATGTTTATAACCGCTTGACAGCCAATTAGCATTGATCGGGTGATCAAGACAGTTCGCTTATGCTACAATGCCAATCCTCACACAATCCGTGGATCCACTGCACCCATAGATATATAAATGACTTTAACTGTAATTTTCTCAGGAACTACTGAACATATTGACACCATATAAGCCAAAGGCACAAGTCAGAACTGAGGACTACCTCTCTGCTAAATTTGGTGTAATTCTGTTCAGCCGTTCGGGCTGTAGCCGTGGCTAAAGGTCCTATGGGAAATTGCATGGGGAAAACACGTTTTGGACCCCCCTTTTTTCTCGGCCCCGCGTGACCAATCACCCCCAAACTTTCAGGGAAGGAAAGGAACTGAGCTAGCCAAAAGTTTGAAAAATTTCAAGAAGATTCACCAATCGACGCCAAAGTTATTTTCAATAGAAGGTTGCGATTCTCCTAATGATAATAGGTCCTAACTATAACTACGCCAGTAGATAATATAATTATATATATATGAAATATATATATATATATATATATATATATATATATATATATATATATATATATATATATATATATATATATATATATATATATATATATATATATATATATATATATATATGTATATATCTTCACCACCGCGTCGAGACCACAGGAATCCTCCTAGTCCCACGAATAACGGACACGGTAGTGCCAATGAATTTATTCTAAGTATGCTGCCATAATGTTTCGGCTCATCCGAGCCTTGCTCACATGACAAAGTACCATTGTTGAGATCGCAATTTAAAGTGACAGTGCATAATTAAGACAATCACGTGGGAAGTTTGAAAGACATTGAAGAAATACTATCCTTCATTACAGTAAAAGTCTCGAACTTCTGATGATTTACGACTCCGGTGCACGACTACCGGTGCCGCCTCTGTGTTTATTATTGATTGCTGCACGATTTGGGAGTATCACTCTGGGAACGGCCCCCAACTTATTTGTTGTTGGAACCTCGCCTGATTTGAAGCAAGGTATTTGTTCTGCGAAGAAAATATATCTCCTTATTCCTTTCCTGGGTGCGCCGTTTTTTTAGATATTAAGGTCCTTATTTCGACTTTCCCAATCGCCCTTCGTCGCAACAGATCAGCGAGCAATTTTGGCGCTTATCTGTCCTTATTCCGACTTTCCCAATCACCTTTCCGTCGTAAGAGATCAGTGAGCAAAAGTTGGCACTTATCTGCTCTGCAATATTGGGACGCTTACTATCAGAATAGAGTATTCTCCTATAAACGTGACGTCTGGCTTCACATTAAATATACTATTTTGCCCTGACGAAGTTCCCGTGGCACAAGGGGAACGAAACGCGTTGACTGTGCCTTTGACGATTGAAAACTTTGATGTTGAATAAAGAAGAGACTTTTAAAATACCTTTCGCTATATTGACTTCATTGGAGGGCACCTTCCCTTTTGTTTTTGTATTACAGTAAAAGTGCACACATGACTTCGTATAATTTCTGCATAACAATCCATGAGATATAACAATTAATGAATCAAAAAAAATTACAATTCATCAATAAAATTCTTTTTATATCAAGCAGCAGTGATACAGAAGTATGTGCCAATTAAAGCGTAAGTGCTAAGCTTATGTGCAAAGCAATGTCTGTTTGACCTCAATCATTGCCTTAATACATTATGGTCAAAATCCTGTCTGTACATACAGGGCAGTCTGGAAAAGCTATTTGGCCTTAGATATTGTATGCCTAATGCGAATCCCCTGATGTCATGCTATTGAGGGTTAAATCCCTGGTACCAGGAGAGGATAGTATGTGCTATCTTTGCAAAAAATGTTAATGTTAGGACTCCTAACTTTACTACTACTAAACTGAGAAAAATCCTAACTTTAGGACTTTCGGTATTCACAGAAGGCATTTAGGAGTTCTAAAGTTAGGAGTCCTAACTTTACTACTCCTAAACTGAGAAAAATTCTAACTTTAAGACTTTCGGTATTCACAGAACGCATTTAGGAGTCCTAAAGTTATGAGCCCTAACTTCTGTGAATACCGAAATGAGTAAGTGCCTTCTGTGAATACCAAAATGAGTAAGTGCCTTCTGTGAATACCACAAGGGTAGTAAGTTTAGGATTTGTCTTTAGTTAGTTCTGTGAATCGGGGCCATAATATTTAAGTCCACTGTTGTTACTGATGTGGACCTCCCTGAAATGCCTCGCAACCGGGTAAGTGTTATCCTGATATCAAAAGGCACGGAGGTGTTGCAATATGCGTTTATACGCGGCCTGTTTTCTACTGCCTACATATCTGAGTCCACAGGGACAACTAAGCACGTAAACTGCATATTCAGTCTTACAAGTTAAAAGCTTGTTGATCTTACGCTCTCTGTGGCTAAAGGGTCTGTGTATGTTTTGGTGTTTATCCCATGTAGGCAGGCCTTACACGTTTTGCATTTATAAAATCCACTGTTGGTCTGTAACCAAGTAGTTTTATCAATCATTTTTAGATTCATGTTGACCAGAGAGTTCCTCATGGATGGTGCCCTGCTACGTGTAATAGACACCCTGTTTGGAAGTGTCGGTTCAATGATGGTGTCGCTGAGTACAGTGGGCCAGTTCTTGTTTATAATTCTGTGGAGGCTGGAATGTTGCCTACTGAAGCCCATGATAATCCTAAAGGGGTTAGATGTATCACTCCCTCCCCTTCCATCCATTGAACTGTCCTGACATTCCTCATGCTCAATTGCCTTGTTGTCAACAAGTAGCTCATTTCTGCTGTGCCTCATAGATTTCATAATAGCGCTTTCAATGGTATGTTCAGAATATCGCCTCTCCCGGAATCTCTGTTTGCTTAGCTGCTGCGCCTGTCTCAGGTCAGTGTCATTGCTACAGATCCTTCTTCCCCAGAGGGGATACTGTTAAAGAGGTGCAGCGGGTGTGCACTGCTTGTATGTAAGGTTGCATTGACTGAGGTTATCTTTCTATACAGTCTTGTCTCAATATTGTTGTTGTGTATGTATACCTCAGTATCTGGGAATGTGAAGGATGATTGACTCATGGTAACAGTAAAATGGAGGTACAGGTCATTTACATTGATCTCTGTAATACAATTCTCAGCCTGTTCCTTAGTACCATTCCATAATACAGATTAGATGTCAATATAACGTAGCCAAACAATCACATGCTCCTGAAAGGTTTCACCAAACTCGTTTCTGAGGACCAGTTCCTCCCAACTACCCATGTGTAAACCGGCGTAGCTTGAAGAGAAACTTGCCCCCATGGCTGCATCCCTCAGTTGTCGATATAGGAGATTGTTGTACATGAAATTGTTATTCCTAAGGCAATGTTCCAACATCTCCAGAAGCATTTCATTGTGATCCTTGTACTGTGAGGGCCTTTTTTATAGGTAATACTGGGTTGATCGTATACCGTCCTTATGTCTAATGCTGGTATAGAGGGATGTTACATCCAAAGCCAACATCCAGTATCCCTCTCTCCATGTCACAGCCTTGATCTTGCGCAAGAAATCCCCCGTATTCAGAACATAAGATTCCAGTAATTTGATAAAGTCCTGTAAGAAATTGTCTATGTAAATTGATGTTTTTTCTAGGATCCCGTCCCTGGCTGAAATAATTGGTCTGACAGGATGTTTGTCAATGCTTTTATGGATTTTGGGGATAAAATATATTGCCGGTGTAACCGGATTATCTTTTTTAAGGTATTTGTACTCAGCTTCCGTGATAAGATGTTTGTTCTTCTACCTGGTCAATTTGTTGTATTATTCATTGTGGGATATTTTCATTGCCGCAGTTGTGTTGCGTGCATAGCATTCTCTGTCGTTCAATTGGGAATATGCTTCTTTGTCATAGTCCTCACGAGTTAATAGGACAATATTTCTACCTTTGTCGCTTCCTCTTACAAGGATGTTTTTCCATTTTTAGTTTACGCATAAGAGCCTCATATTGCTGGGTTTGTTTGTTATGTTTGAGTTGTTTATTTTGTGTCTCAATGTGCAATTTCTTGATTTGAGCTGTTACATTCTCATGAAAGATATCAAGAGAGTCCCGGGGCATGATGGGGTTAAAAGTAGATGGTAATTTGTATGGATTGACGGGAGCAATTTGTTTAGGGTCTGTGGTACTTTTACAGTTGTTGCCATTGTCATAGTTTCCGCTCGGAGTATTATACCCTGCTCTCGCGGTTTCCCACAGTTCTGTCAATGTCCCTATTAGCCCCCAGCTGTTCAATTCCGTACGCTTTTTGTTCAAAGTGTGGAACTTCCTTAATTTCAATTTCCTGACTGCTTTATACATGTCAAGTCTGGTAGCGGCATAAACAAAGTCTATTTGAGGTGCATAGGATAGACCCAATTTCAAGATTCTTTCCTCATCATCCAATAATACGATTTGTGTCAAGTTAACAATGGTTTTATTTTCCACTGATTCAGGACTTATTTTTTCATCCATTGTCCCCTTCCCCTATTCTTGCTTGGATTTTGAGCTCCTCTTCCTCGCCCTGCTCCTCTGCCTGCGCTTGTAATTGGCAAGCTTTCGTCATGATTTCTTGGTGGTCTTGAGCAAAGAGTTTGTCTCCTCTCGTAGCATAAAAAATTGATTTCCTCGCCGGGGGATAGCTTGGGTTTTGGCCTGTTGCCACAGTGCTGCACAGATTCAGAATAGCTGCTTCCCATTGAACTCAAATCAGATTGCGATGTTTCTGCCACATTTATATTTCTAATGGAGACTTTAGGATTGATAGCGGTTCTGGATGTCGGAGCTCGTAAAGCGTCATATTTCCTGGCTCTTGTCATTGTGAACTCTCTGGAATTTAAAAGCTTTCATCTCCATGATTTTCGTTTCTTCCTTTTTCAATCTTATTGTCATGTCATTCATGAGTTTCGTTCTTCCTTAGTTTGCTCAATTTGATCTAATTCATCATTAATCTCTGCAATTTCCTTGAGCAATTGGGCCCTATCAATGTCAGCATATTTAATGTGTATTAAAACTAAACTCCGCATTGCCTCCAAATTACTCTCGGCCCACTCACGCATGAGATCTGGATTTAGATTCTCATAGCTGGGGGCCGTCAGAGTTCTTAATCCTCTTGGAATCCTGTTTACATCGATGTATCTTTGGAGGGATCTTGATCCTTCGTGGATACCTTTGCGAACAAAGAACGAAAGAACCGAGCCCAAACTCCGTTTTTGCATGTGAAATGGATTTATTCAGTCATAAATCGTCAGTCCTGCCCGATGCGTTTCGGAGTCCGGCTCCTTGGTCACGGGTCATTAATTTGTTCTTTCAATAAAGTATATATGAAAAAAACCTAAGTGTGGACATCACACAAAATATCAACATAAACATAAGACTACTGCACCACATCAGAAGGTAAGGAAACGTGGGCGCCATTTTGTAGTATTACATTTCCTTATCCAAAGCATAGTTTGTATCAGTCTCATATTGGTTAAATATGATTACAGTTCATTATATAGAATTAGTTTAGGCAAATAATATGACCAAATGTAAATTAATATACTTTACATTAGGAATTCAATTTTTTGAGAAATTATCCTATTTCCAATCGATCAATTGGTCAAAAGTATTGTTATTATATAAATTTGTCAATTCTGCCCCAGTGGGCTAATTAAATAACCAAGTATACTTAGCAACAGAATAAGAAACATTTGGTACAATTCTGCCCCAGTGGGCTGTTGTATATGGCAATACTGGCTTCCTCAATAGTGTCCATTTTACAGATGCTGGTGTCTCCGTCTCCTATGATAAAATATACATATACATAAAGTGAGTTCATGGTTTTCTTAAAAATTTTCTTAGTAAACAAATAAAATTAATACAGGCTACTTCGGTTTCATACAGCAGTTGACACGTTATCCTAGATGGACCGCAAGCTCTTCGTCCTTATTCAATCCTACTGGAAACTTGTTTCATATTTGATGATCATTTTAGATTCCCTGCGTCTAAGTTCTTTCAGGCGATTCCCCCCTCTTTCATCCTTTGCAATTCGGTCCAATGCACAAAATTTAAGGAGATCAACATTTTTATTGTGCCGAGCTATCGGGTATTGTTTATCCTCATTAACGATAGCTCGTCTGTGCTCAAGGACCCTCTTCTTGACTTTGTGTATCGTACTGCCTATATAAATCTTAGGGCAGGGGCAGATGAAGGCATATATACAGTAATCCGATTTGCATGATAGATGTTTGTCTATCACAAATGGTTTTTGGTGTGTTGACAGCTCAATTTGTTTCATGCTGTTGCTATACTTGCAGACTTTACAAGCTCTTCAGGTATAGAACCCTTTAATTGGTGGTTTGTCCTGCTTATCTTGTACCTCACTGCTACACAACAGATCGCCTAGAGCTTTACATTTGCGATAGGTGATTTCGGGATTATCGCCTATCCATTTCTTTAGGGTATTATCAGTTAGTAACACACTCCAGAACTTTTTCAAACAGCGCCGCACCTCCCAAGCTTGGCTGCTAAACGTTGTAATGAAACGTAATGGAGCGTTGACGTCTACTTCCTCTCCTCTATCTACTAGCAATTCTTTTCTGTCTACCAGTAGAATTTTGTTACATGCCTCTTTCACGACGTTATGGGAAAAGGCATAGATCTTACTTGCCACATGCTCCTCCCACCAGCCCAGGAATAATCCAGCGTAACTGGCGGGCGAAGCATGTTCCCATTGCCGTCCCCTGGGTCTGACAATAGATGGAGTGATTAAATAGGAAGAAATTGTTATTTAAACATGCCTTCATCATGTCTACTAACATGTCCGTATGTTTGAGGTATGACACCTGTCTCTTTTTTAAATAGTGTTTACTGGCTTCTATACCCAGGGAGTGGGGTATGCAGGTATATAGGCTATTTACATCTAGTGTTACTAGCCACATCCCCTCATCCCACTCAATGGTATCAATTAATCTTAGGAAATGTCCTGTGTCTCGTATGTACGATGGAAGTGATTGTACATAGGGTCTCAAAAAATGATCAATATACTTGGACGTCATCTCATATAGACTCCCTATAGAAGAAACTACAGGTCGTCCCGGTGGTACCTTATTGTTTTTGTGGAGCTTTGGCAGTAAATACAAGGTGGGTAGCCTCGGATGGTCACAATACAGAAATTTAAATTCGTCATCAGAAATCAACATTTCATTTTTCCATCTTTTTAAGCAATTCATATACTGTTCATTGCTTTGTTCATAACATTTTCTTGTTGTCTTACAGTAATTGTCTTTGTCATTCAACTGTTTAAGACCCTCTTCTAGATACATTTTTAAGGGCCAGACAACAATATTCCCCCCTTTGTCATATTTTTGTATGACTATTGAGGTGTTATTCTTCAATTCTACAATAGCTTTGTTCTGTTCTACTGTGAGATTGTGGAAAATTTTACTTTTGCTTTGATTAAGTTTTTTAAATTCCTCCTTGACACCTTTCTCAAAAATGTCTATGGCATCACAATGAATTTGAGGTAAGAATACAGAACGGGGTTTAAAGCTACTGCCACTTTGTTTGTCAATGATAAGCTGTTCTTCAACTGCAGTGCTACCATAGCTGGGTCAATTTCATTAGTCTCCTCATGTCTTAGCTCATGTAGCAGTTGTACAGTGGAGAAATCCCCAATTGTTAATTCACTAGGATCTCCCACATTATTCACCCCCTGTAATGATTTTTTGTGCTCAAACCACTTTTTTAGTTTTATTTTACGTATAAAGTGGAAGAGATCTATTCTCCCACCAGTGTAGTCAAATTTGTTCGTCGGGCAGAAAGTTAACCCTAAAGAGAGTACTGAGAGTATTGTTGTCCATGTTATTATATATAGTCTCATGTGCTGAAATTCTTGGAGTTTCGATCAAACATGACTCTGGCCACTGCCTTACGGGCTTAATCTGCTACAGGACACCGGGCATATCAATGTTACACAACAGCAGGAACTGATTACTGTCATTAACAATATATCAATTTCTCATAGCAGGCTGTTGGTTTTGGGAGATTTTAACCTTTGGGACAATGACCAACTACACACGGCTTTTCTTAACATTACTCAATCTTGTAATAATTTGGGGCTGAAACAATGGATAACTACCCCTGCACACAAGCAAGGAAATATACTGGACTTAATATTTGCCGCGGAGGATCTAATTACTATGGGCACATCTCTTCCAGTAGACTGGTCAGACCACCACCTTCTTCTATTTAACATCCATACCCTGGTCAATATAGTATCCACAAACGTGCAGACCAGGTCTTTTATCGGCCGTAACTGGAAAAGCCTGCAAAAAAGGAAAAAGGAAGGAAAGTTTGACTTCAGTCAAGTCGGGATCTCGTTCAACCCAGAGAGCGATGTCACTACAAATTATCTGTCATTGTGTAAAGAGATAACTAAGAAGCTTGATGATACTATACCCCTGAAAATTATCAGGAAAAGAGGAAAACGCTCCGCACCCTGGTATACGGACAAACTGAAAGAATTGAAAAACGCCTGTAAAAAGGCAGAGAAGCTCTGGAGGAAAAATTATTCGGAACAGGAGAAATTGACATGGAGACTTAGAATTGTACAATACAAGAAAGAAATCTCCTTAGCCAAAGCAAGTCACTTTGCAGATCTAATACTAAATAGCTCCAATCAATCCCGTGACACCTTCAGGATAGTTAGAGAGCTATCCCATCCTGCTTGTGCGAATAGCCAAATCAAGCCCTCACAAGAATTGTGTGACGGTATAGCATTATTCTTCCAGGAGAAAATCACTAAAATTGTAAAGGGAATGAAAGATGGTTCTATTCCTCCGGTGCTGGACAACAGTAACAGAACTTTGGAGAGCAGGAAGGAAAATTAGGAAAATGTAAGGTGTCCATTACCAAAGGCCTTCTTGAAAAATGTTGAGATCCCCACAGAGCAAGAATTCTTAAGAATAGCCCTTAACACGACATCGGGATCCCCTCTGGACCCTCTACCCCACAAAATAGTAAAGGAGTTCGGGGATGAAATCCTCCCAGTATTGCATCAGCTGTGCAACCAGTCTCTCGACACAGGCACCGTACCAAAAGACTGGAAATTGGCGATTGTTACTCCACTATTAAAGAAACCAAATCTAGACCCAAATTGCCAAAAAAATTACCGACCTATATCGCTCTTGCCATACCCCATAAAGATCATAGAGCGGTGGGTCAGCAGATCACTAGCCCTCTTCCTGGAAACTAACCACATCCTGGAAGAGGAGCAATTTGGATTCAGACCAGCTCACGGAACTGAGTCAGCTCTGCTGACAGTTCTGGACGACCTACGAATGCGGACGGACAGGGGAAATTCAGCAACCTTAATTTTGCTGGACCTGTCCGCCGCATTCGATACGGTGAGTCACGACATCCTGTTGACAAGATTGAGGAACATTGGAGTCGGGGGAGCTGCGCTGGACTGGTTCCGCTCCTACCTGATGGACAGATGGCAGGCAGTAGCCATCCCTCCATATCAGTCAGAGTTTGTCAAAGTCCCATATGGGGTCCCACAGGGGTCTGCTATTAGTCCTATACTTTTCAGCATATATATGCAACGCCTGATAAGCATCATCAAGACTCACGGCATTAGCATGATTAACTACGCAGACGACACGCAGCTGATGATTTCTCTTGATGGTGCTCACGCTGACTCCCTAGAGACCTTTCACACCTGTATGTTGGATATGACACTCTGGCTAAATCAGAATTCACTACATTTCAACAGTGACAAGACGGAAATAATGCATTGCACGGTAGGAAGAATCCCCAAAAGTCTACCCACAGATTTCTGGCCTCCGGGGCTAGGGAACTCTCCAACCCCAGTGAGCTCAGTAAGGAACCTCGGAGTCAGTTTTAATAACAGTCTGAGCCTAGAGACTAATGTCAACAAGCAGGTTAGTAGCTGCCTTGCTCTAATGCGGGGACTGCGCAAGCTGCTACCCCTTTTACCTTCACAGGTTAGAACAACTATAGTCAGGAGCACCATTCTCAGCCGCCTGGATTACTGTGATGCCCTTTTACTGGAATCCCCTATCTACCTAATTTCCAGGCTTCAGAGTATCCAGGCGGCTGCAGCAAAACTGGCACTTTCTCGAGAACGAAGATCCTCTACCACTCTCGCCCTGGCTGACCTACACTGGCTGCCCATACACCAGAGGATCCGCTTCAAATCCCTATGCATTGTCTTCAGGGCAGTGCATGGGCTAGGCCCCCGACCACTTCAAAATAAATTTAACTGGTATGAACCTACCCGGTCTCTTCGATCCTCTTTTTCAAACTTCATTAATGTACCTAGGATCAAGAAAACCACCCTTGGCGGCAGAGCCTTTAGTAAAGCGGCAGCTCAACTGTGGAACAGTCTACCTATTGACATCAGAAAAACTAGTGAACTGATGCCCTTTCGAAAAAAGGTGAAAACATGGCTCTTCCCGAAAACTTAACTTACTAGAACCTAAGGCTATTATCCCTCCTTGTTGCACAGCATTTTTCAGCCATATGTACGCAGCGCCAGGATGCCCGTAGGGTTGCAGAGCGCTTTACAAATAGCAAAAATAATATATATATATTACCTACTGGCGGTCGCCAGTAGGTATATATAGTTAGGATTTTTTCTCTATGGGATTTTTGAAAATTCTATGTCTAATAACTTTGGCGTTTGTGGACGGAATTGGCTGAAATTTTCAGGAAAATGGCACATTTTGTTTCTGAGCAGCCCTTGAAAATTTGGGGGGGTTCGTCCAGGGGGGGCCGAGAAAAAAGGGGGGTCCCAAAACGTGTTTTTAACATTGAGTTTTCCATAGGGCGGTTGGCCTCACTTTTAGCCCGAACGGCTGAATGGATTTGCACGAAACTTGGCAAAATTGTAGGGACTGGTAGCCCGATGTGCCTTTTGTAGGTCTCAATATATGTGCTCCAGTGGATTTTGAGAAATTAACGTTTAAAAAAAGATATATATCTGTAACAGCGGACCGGGCAGCGCTCCGGTTCGCGTACTTTTCGCGCAACGGAGCTTTGTGAAGCGAAGCTGATTGGTTCTCCGGCGTCTGTAAACATTCCAAACAGTCCGTAGCGGCCGCCATCTTGTCTCTCGGTAGGATCGAGAGACAAGAGGAGGCCAAAGCGAAGGGGCAAATGACCATAAGGGGGCATAGTAGATTCTCGCTGACCCCCTAGGTTTGATGTGGAGGTTTTAAAAGGGCCCCGCGGGGCAAAAAAAAAAAAAAAAATAATAATCGAACGGCTGAATGGATTTGCACGAAACTTGGCAAAATTGTAGGGACTGGTAGCCCGATGTGCCTTTGCTAGGTCTCAATATATGTGCTCCAGTGGATTTTGAGAAATTAACGTTCAAAAAAAGATATATATCTGTAACAGCGCTCCGCTTCGTGTACTTTTCGCGTTACGGAGCTTTGCGAAGCTGATTGGTTCTTCGGTGTCTGTAAACATTCCAAACAGTCCGTAGCGGCCGCCATCTTGTCTCTCGGTAGGATCGAGAGACAAGAGGAGGCCAAAGCGAAGGGGCAAATGACCATAAGGGGGCATAGTAGATCCTCCCTGACCCCCTAGGTTTGATGTGGAGGCTTTAAAAGGGTCTCGTAGGGCAAAAAAAAAATATATCGTTTTTTTAGTTTTTTTGCGTGGAGTGCGCCCGGTTCGCGAACCGGGAAGCGCCCCAGGGAGCGTACTTTCTTGAAAATTAGTGAAAAAAGTTAGAGTAAAATAATAATTGTGAGTGATCAGATGTAGGTAGCTCTGAGAAAAGCTTTTGGGTTTATGGTACATTTAGGTACTTATAAGTAGGTACCAATGCACATTCTTAAATTCAGAATGAAAATTCTGTTGCCCTCATCTGAGAAGTGAACTCCATCTCCTCTGTAGATATCTTGCATGTAGTAACGCAAGTTATTGTTGTACAGGGAGCCCATTCCATGGTCTCTCATGTAAGCTGAAACAGATTTGTTTACATGCTTCCTCGATTTCTCAATTTGTGGACAAAATTGGTTCGACCACCTCCATTTTTGTCTTTGGCATATATTTGAATATACCAAGGCAGTCTGAGGAAAAAGTGCCATCAATTGCTCAAAGGTGTCCTTTAAAAGCATTTCCAGACCTACCCCAGTCAAAGTGCCCAAATCATTACCTCCACAGTGCACAATTAACAGGTCAGGTTTTGGTAAATGCATAAAGGTTTTCACCAATGGTATCAATTGGTGACATTTTAATCCTCTGTGGCCAAACCACTTAATTTCCACATCTTGTAAATTGAGGTTAGGTAAATTCCTGTTTTCAGCGTACCTCTGAGCCCAATAGATGTAACTATGTCCAACAATCCAGACAGAAAACATGGCGAGAGAAGGTTCTCCTGCAGTCAGATGAAGTGTGGCAATGAAATGGCAGTTGAAAAAATGAGAGTGTAAAATGAAAAAAACTGAGGAGTTTCTGTGTTAATGAAGCAGTAAGAGTGATTGGTGGATTTTGATTGCTGAAAACAGAAAGTTAGGGTGCATGGATGAGTTCGTTGAAAGGTGTATTTTGAGTGGCGAAGAAAAAATCATTAAATGAAAGATTGGACTGGATATGCAGGTGCACTGAGAGTTCAGAGTTCAATTGCAACATTGTTGTGTGAACTTGGAAACACCAGAGGTCTTGCAAGAGGTGGTTGCTATGCAGAAAAAGCAGAGAGGGGGCAGAGGGGGGAAGGGTTTTGATTTGAAAAAAAGTGAGGGAAGAGTTTTGATTGGGTGACATGAGAGATATGTGTGAAGAATTACAGCATTTTTGTGATTTTGATAGCTGCAGACTCTGGAGTGCATACCTTTTGCTCTGCTGAAGACAAATTGGTGTGTTTCTGAGACTGTTTTGAAACTCAAAGTATTTGCTAAGGTGAGAAAAGATTTCTTTAATTTAGATAGAAAATAGTGTGCTTTAAGGAGAAAATTATGAAGAAAGTTGTGTTTTTCAAATGTTGCTTTGTCTCAAGTGTTTTACAAATAGATTTTGTTTCTTTGAGAAATTGTAATTGGAGAAAATGTGAAGTATTAGTACTGACAGGGTTTTTATGTGCATAGGAGCTGTGGAGTGTTTTCAAATTATGACTTGTAAATCGTTTTTGAGAAAAAGCAATGGTTTTAATATTGATGACAAGGACATAATGGTGTCTGCTTCTTTATAAGGTAATTGAGAGTCTCTGATGTTATTTTTCCCATTTCAATGTAAGAAGTTTGTCTGTGGAGCAAATTGCTTGTAAATATGCTCCCACCTGTGCATGGCAAATTTAGATTTTGAATGTTTGCGTTACATAGGCATGTTAAAGGTGACTGAAACATGCTGCCAAGGCAATCAAAAAACGCTTTTATGTGTCTTAAGGACATTTTAAGTCATTTCCCCATGTGCAGTGTTTTCAAATTATGAGTTGAAAATCGTTTTTGAGGTAAAGGAATGTTTTCAAAATTTATGTGCGCCATATGCCCCCAAATTTCTTTTTCAGGGGTGCAGCAGGGTGTTCTTGAGACACCCCTGCACCCTCGGAAAAATTCGTAATTTGCGATGAGGTAATTGCTAATCGCAAATTGCACCTTCATTCCTATGGGCCTCCTGCTGCATGGAAATGAATGGGTAATTTGTAATTAGCAAATAGCTAATCGCAAACTAGGAATGGTAAGGAATCGCTATTTATTCCTTAAAGTTCGCTATTTAGGAAATGCAAAAAACTTTGATGATACATATGGCGGTTCATCTCTAACAAGATAAGAAGCATAGGGATAGATTTATGATGACTGGCGCATCACCAGGGATGTGTTAGTCATTCTGTGCCGCTGTTCCGTCACCTATGGTGTGCTGCATTTACAATGCGGCCCATCATGGGGCAAAAACAGCACAGATGCATGACGTATCTGTGCCGTAAAGGTGGCGCATTGCTGGAGTTGTATCGCAAGTGTGATGAAGCTCCAGCAAGGCTCAGGGGTGCCCCTGTCGCAGGGTTTCTGTTCTCACACAGAACTGTGGACAGAGGATTGGAACCTCGGCGAATTAGGGTGCCCCAAAACTCACCTTAGTAATCAAAAACCCCTTAGCAAGCTAGGTACAGTGTCACATTGGATATAACAAACTCTCAATGTTTAGACAATCCAGAATATGAACTTATAGTACCTCAGGATACGTGGAACTCATGAAAAGTCGGTCGTTATATATTTCTTAGAAACCAGAACATGGAGTTAAGAAGAACACATGTGTATTTGAAATGTTTATTTACTAATGCCGTCTTCTCAGGCGTAGTATCTTAGATAATACAAGTACACATATTATCAGTAGCAAAATTACCAGCATAGTTACTAGTACATAAGAAGCGAATGGTGACAGTATGTTAACATGCTGTAAATGAATAAGAGTTAGCAACACTTATAAGCAGCCGCGGGCCGTGGAGGGAGTTACGGTGGGGCAGGGAGGCGGGGAGGGGGAGGGGCAGGGTGGAGAGGGCTCCACCCTGCCCCTCCCCCTCCCCGCCTCCCTGCCCCACCGTAACTCCCTCCACGGCCCGCGGCTGCTCATATCTCACCCTCCCTAATACACATATTATATTATTTGCTAAGAAGGTCTCTTTGTGTTGGTTTAGGGCGTGCCCATATTTTAGTGTCTTAGATTTGAAGGAATCACATCAGCATACACCAGCTCTCTCTTTATGTGAACCGCATCAAGTGTTGTGTATGTGTGTTCGGCAAAGCAATATAAAACCCGCCTCATGCCCAGAATTGGCAGAAGCTGCACTTATGTTATGAGTATGAAGTCGTGGAGATCAGACCTCATAACAATTCTGTATCGTGTTGTTCTTGAAACTTCAGCACTCGCTGTACAGATATAGTTTAACAAGTAAAGCAGATAGTAGAGCAATAACATATTATTCTCATGTAAATCACGATGAACTATTAGGTTGAAAGCTAAAGCAACAACTAAGTGTCGTGTGCAGAAGTTGCAAAAAAGGAAAAATGGCATTTAAACCGGTAATGAGCCCATGCTAACTTAAGACGGTGTAAAGATATCCAGGATCTACATGACACCTCCCCATGATACGGAAACGAACTGAATAAGATAATAGAAGTGCCATCTCATGAGAGCAGATTGCAACTTTATATGTGCACGGTCCGCAAGGTAAAACATTAAAAACTAGCAAAATTTAATGCTAAAGAAAAATAAAACAGCCAACTACTTTATCGAGGCTTAAGCCAATTGGCAAGCTAAATAATAAAAACTTGACAAATAAGTCAATGAATTGTCAATGAAATGCTAGTACTCAGCATATCAAACATGAAAAAGGTCTATGACATAACTGTGTATGCAAAATAAGCTGCAACAGCCTCTAATAGGAAGTCACCGTCTTCATCCGAAAAGAGTTCAGCCATCCAATTTAAAAGCGGAAAAGAACATACGTGCTCTCCCAGCACCGGATCCTCTATCACCATCAGAGGACAGCTCGGTGGGTTTTCAAGAAAGCTCTGTTCCAAGAAAGACTGTGTTGCCGCCAGTAAATTCCAGGGACCAATTAGTCCATGCATCAATGCCACAGCCATAATCCTTTCGCCAGGACAAACCAACTCGTGAGTAATGATAGGACTCATCAGCTGATTAAAGTCGACGTCAGGAGAAACCGGTCCGCAGAGACACAAATCAATGGCCCAATCGAAATCACAGGTCAGGCAGTGAAATACAGGCTGGACACAGGTGAAGTAGGAGAATCGAAAAGATAATCCATATGCCGTGCTTAATATCGCCAACGGCATTGTGCCATAATATTCAAGCATGCGATTGCGGAACAGCGTCAGCAGCTGCAGGGCGGGAGCTTGCACAGGAGGGACATCCATATTTAAAAATGTAAAAAAGCACAAGAGCGTCCGTTGGTAATGCAAGTAAAAATGGGAATCCACCAAGCACAGTGGAAAAAATAGAATGAAAGAAAGCAGGGATGACTCCAAAGATTTTCTCAAATGAAGTCACGAGACCACTGGTAACAACTTTAAAAAAGTGCGCCAGGCCCTTTGTGGAGGACGCGTTAAAGATAGTCCGAACCATGTCGCTGAAATGCAAAGGCGAATCAGTATTTAAAAGGGTCTGCACCTCTGTACGGGTGTTCGCTATGTGAAGCACGAAAGTTTCACGGGCCGAACTCAAGGCCACCTCTCTCTGAGACAAAAGAGCTCTTATTCTTGCCATGCCGTTGAAATGTGCTCCCAAGGTTGGTATTTGTGGCCAGATTGAAAACTCCCTATGTTCATGTGTGGGAGGAAATAGAACATTTCTGCAGCAAATAACCCGTTCACTTACTGTTACGATAAAAGGAATACTTTTAATTAACCCAGAACAATCTTCATTATTGAGCATCAAATAACTACCATTTTCCAACAACTTGAACGTGGGGATGATAGCAGGAACTGGCGTGCCTTGCAACACGCAAGCCATATTTGGTCGGTGTTTGTTGCATGAACCGTGTAACTGTATGTGCCTACACATTAGTGAATGATCTGGCGTCTCAGTGCATTCCTCTCCATTCAGATAAACTTCTTGATCATCTTTGAAAATCTGTATGTGTATGGAAGCGACCAGACCTCATGAAGAAAACCACTACCTAAAGGTTCATAACGACCTATTGGTATATATTTCATACAATTTGAAAACGTATATAAAGCAAAAGGCAGCGTTATTAAACCGTGGATAAGGCACGTTGCCAAAGCAGCCAACCTTTTGGATTTATACTGGAAATGTTAAAGGAAGAATTACGGAGTAGGGACTGTAAATCTTTAATGGACAACGGAGTAAAATTACTCCAACCATCATATTCCTCTAACTCCGGGATAGTAGGGGTGTTTAATTTTTTAGAAGTAGCCAATCCAAAGCATTTGGTCTGGGAAATTGTTTCATTCACAAACAACATATGATTTGGGATGAGACATGCACGGTGCAAAGCCTCAGTGCCTTGTACCTGCCAGGTTCGTGAACCCCAAACTGATGTAGATCCTGGATATCTTTACACTGTGTTAAGTTAGCATGGGCTCATTACTGGTTTAAACGCCATTTTTCCTTTTTTGCAACTTCTGCACACGACACTTAGTTGTTGCTTTAGCTTTCAGCCTACCTGCGTCAAGATCTATGCCTGCTTCAAGCAGGCGCAGGGTTTTGATGCAGCTTTGTCCTATCTGATTGTAAATGCGGCACACCGTGGGTGGCAGAGCAGCGGTGCACGTTAACTGGTGCATCCGTGGGGATGTGCTAGTTAATATAAATCTGCCCCTTTACATTTAATTATGTGCAGGGGACACAGAGTCGGTGAGGTTTATCCAAGGTTAAGAAGAGATGAGTCCTGTTCAGTGAAAAATTGGAGATAGGCTTCACATCCTCTGCTCCTCAGCATCGTTGGACATGGTTAAATAATAGCTGCAAAATGTTACTCTTGTTAAACAATTTTACTATTATAATCTCTGAGATTTGTCTCTTACTGTGCAACATCTCATTGTTGTTATCTTTCTTTAAAGATAAAGACAACATCAACATGAGCGACAATCAGCAATCAGTTGATTTCGACCTCATCATTGAACTCGTAATTGAAACATCAGTGGATGTTGATCCCTTGGATGATTTCAATCCTGAGGATGAAGAAGAACGTGATGAGGATGCAGATTTGTCAGAATTGTATGACATAGGATGGGAAGCTGACGTGCTTGAGCCTATGGAACTATAAACATTTATTTTATAAATTTATATTAAATAAAAAGTAAATATGTAAACCGTTTAATTTAAAAATAAAGACACCTTCAAAAACAGGTTATGTGTAGTGTCTTCAATAAAATATTAAAATATGGTCATAAAATTAGATCAGATTCATATATAAAACAGCACAGGTAAAATGAATATAAATTCCATTTCTTTTCTGCTATTTCTGTATTCTAAATTTGCCATGTACAAAAAATTCTTCTATGTAAAAATGTTAAGTAGTGTGTTAAGTTTTTGATGACTGTTATTAATTTACTGTTGGGTAATAGTGGTTAATAACATTTTTTATTATATTTTACCACAGATTCAACTGCAGATTATTTCAAGATTTTAGGATGCCAAGCAAAGAAAGAGTGAGAAAGGCTGCAAAACGTCAAAGACAGCAGGTGAATGAAAAAAAGCAGCAGTCCTCTAACAAAAAGATTTGTCAAGTCACCAAGAAAGCACCGGGTAAGAGTACAAAAACATTCATAAGAAATATCTCTAGTAAAAAAAATATTACTACAGAAAATGTTTCAGTCCAGAAAAGGAGAAGCAATTCAAACGGTAAGGAAAGGCCAATGAGAAATGTTACTGCTAGAGTAAGAGATAACTCTATGCATGAAAGTAGAAGGAAACAACAGTTTAGGGACATTCGTAAACGAATGTTCCGCAACAGGATAATTGGCAATTTGTTAAAAAATATTAAGAAAGGTCAACAGAAAGTGGTTTTTTATAAGAGAAAAAAAATAGTTGAGAAAGTTATTGATCAGGCATTTGAAATTAAACGTAAGTTATTTATTTTGACAATCAATAGAATTAGGAAGCTAAACAAGGCAATTTATGATTTCAAAAGAAATAGTAGATGGAAGAGAATAGTTAATCGTAGTAATTTTTGTGAAGTTTTTTCTGGAGAATGGATGCATAGTTCAAGCTCTGAGGCATTTTTTAATGAGGAGAGTTATTTCCAGGATAATGATTTGGTGCATGCAGTTGACACCAGTGGTCGAGCTTATGAAGTGAAAGATGGTTGTCCAGTTGAAAAAGAAAAACTGGTGACAACAGAGATAGAAGAGGTGTTAGGTAATGAGGTTTTAGGGAGACGTCCTAAGGGTCCTGTGTACACCTGGAAGTGTAGTAGTATTTGCAGTGTACGACAGGATTCCATCAATTATCTTTGTGATTTTATGCGGTCATTTAATAAGAAAAGTTTGAAGCAGAAAATGAAGTTGTTGCAAGAATTAGATCCTTGCAGAGTGAGAGAAGTGATAGGTTTGCATGGTCATTCACTGGCTTGTCTTTCCAGGAGAGTATGCCAGAGTGTTTTTCATCATTTCAGGATGCTAGCAGTGCATCATAATAAAGTGAGGAAATTAGTTAGAATGTTTTATTATGCTAAGAGTCCAGCAATTATGCTTAAACAATTATGCGCTGCTCTTTTGCATGGTTCTGAAATAGATGTGAAGAATATATGTGAAGAAATTGAGTTTTGTTACTTTGGAAGTAAAGAGGAGAATGTTGAAATTGACCAAGAAGAAGAGAGTAATGTGGAAGATAGTGTACAGGTTTCCAGTACAGATAATTTCCAGAGGGAAATTGCGACGTTTGAGGTGAAATCAAGTGAGCGGCCAAATTTCACTTGTGTGTGTTGTCGACGCACTTATTATAAGAATCAGACTAAGTTAGTGGATTTATATGGAAAAAGTGAAAGGGAAAATAATAGTGAATGGAAGGATTTTACAACATACTTGATGGTAGAAAATTGTTTTGATTTGGGATTGGATCAACGTGTGTGTACTTATTGTTGTAACAAATTAAATCAAAACCAGATGCCTGCTAGAGCAGTTCATAATAATCTGGAATTGGTTGAGATTCCTTCTGAATTGAAGGATTTAAATACTTATGAATCTATTTTGATTCAAAGTATCCATCCTTTTCAGGCTATTGTAAGAATGGAGCCAAAGACAGGGAAATTGCCTCCATCAGATTTACAGAGAGGATTAAAGGGAAGAGTTGTTTATTTGCCTCTAGATTTGAAGAAAAACATTAACACAATTGGAGTAGAAAAAGTGGAAGAGGAACCTCTTGTTATCTTAGTTAATGGGGTTCCGACAAAGAATAAGAAAATATGGCAAGATTTAGTAGATGTTAGGAAAGTCAAAAGGGCAACATTGTATTTGAAAAAATATAATAAATACTATAAAAATGTATATGTTGCAGAAGAGGAAGTAAGTGAGGAAGAGGATAGCGATTTGTGTGCTGGTCAAATTGAGAAAGTAGAACCCTGTACTAGTGAAGAAATATATGAACATTATAGTGTTCATCCTTTGCATTCCAAGGAAGTCATGGGGAATGCTATTGAGTTGTTTCAAATGAAACAAGCGAAAGGGAGTCCCATTAGTGTTTGGGAGGAAAGTTTGGAAGCTCGGTGTTTCCCACAGCTTTTTCCAACAGGTCAGGGAGGAAGATATGATGAGCGACCTCATCAAATTCCTGCTTCTGAATACCGGACTTTGCGATTGTATGCAGGAGATCCTAGGTTTCGACAATGCATTCCTTATTTGTTTCATCTCCTGTTTGAAAGCGATCTGTCTGGACTGTCATATGCAGTGAACCACATCTTGAAAAGTGGTATACACATGCAAAACATCTCGGCAAGTGACTTTATGGATAAAGTCAATGTCCAAGACAGTATTTTGGATTCTCACCTGATTAATCTCATGGCGTGTCAGCGTGGTACTAATGAGTACTGGTACCGTCGTCATGGTGATTTAAAATGTATGCTGAGGAACTTAGGAACTCCCACATGGTTCCTCACTTTGAGCTGTGCTGAGTATGGCTGGGAAGACTTACTTGAATTTCTACGAGAGGCAAATGCTAACGTAGAAAACATCGAATTCAAGACACCCGGAGAACTGTGCTCTTTGGATCCAGTCAATGTATGTAGGTACTTCAATCATAGATTTGAAGGTATGATGTCTTTCATCATGAATAAGAAGAATCCACCTCTTGGAGAGGTGTTGGATTTCTTCTGGAGGAAGGAGTACCAAGCAAGAGGTGCTCCTCATATACATATGTTGCTGTGGATCAAGGATGCACCTAAATTTGGAATGGATGCAGAAGACTCAGTGATGAGTTTCATAGAACAGTATTCTACGTGTGCTGTTCCAAACGCAAAGGAGAAAAAAAGCCTAAGAGAAAAAGTTCTACGTTTCCAAAGCCATCGATGTGGAAAGTGCTGTCGTCGTAAATTCCGGAACAAAGACAAGTTCTACACCAAATGTCATTTCGGCTTTCCACGACCGGTGATTTCTAAAGGAAGAGTGAACAGTTTGATGTCTTCGCTGCGACATAATGTGATGAAGAAATCACCTAAAAACACATACAATTTGAAGAGGAACGAAGAGTCTAAGTACATCAACGACTACAACCCGGTGATTTTGTCCATGTGGAATGCTAACATGGATATACAGTTTGTGGCTGATAACTGTATGGCTGTGGCTCGGTATGTGACATCTTACATCACCAAAAAAGAGAAGACAGAATTGAAGGATATGTGGGAGGACATTTCCCATGAAAAGAGCCTCAGCAAGAAGTTGTACAGTTTCAGTCTGAAGATGTTGTCGCATCGAGAAATCGGAGCTTACGAATGTTCTGACCGGTTGTCTTCAGCAAGTCTCTATGCCAAGTCCAGGAGTATCGTTTGGGCGAGTGTTGGTCTTGCTGCAACGCGTAATCGAGTTCTGAAACCTGTGCGGGTAATTGAGTATTTGGCGGAAAAGGAGCCAAACAGTACCGACATTTTGAAGAGCAACATGTTGGATACATATTATCCAAATCGAAGCAGTCACCTCGAGAATGTTTGTCTGTATGAGGTTCTGCAAAATTACATATTCAAGAGGAACATCAAAGAAGATACTGAGAAAGGAGTGTATGCTGTAATAGGAAGTGAGGGATGTCTGGTCAAGCAAAGAAAATGCCACTTGATAAACCATTGAAAATTGAGTGGCGAATCTCCTGAAAAAAAGGAGTTTTTCTATTTAGCACTTTTGCAACTTTTTAAGCCTTGGCGTGCAGAAGAGGAACTGCTTGGAGATTTCCTTTGTTACGAAGACTCATTCAATGCTGCCAAGGAGACCATAGAATGTCCTGCTTTTCCCAAATATGTAGAAATGTTGAATGTGGAAATTGAGCAGGAAGCAACGATTGCAGCCGAGATTGCCAGAGACAGTTCTCAGGACAGTCAGAGTTCTGCTTCATTGAGTCAGGATCCACTAGGAGGACCTCTTATCGAAAATGAAGCTGCCACTGCTATGAATGAAGTGGAAAGAGCCATGGCACATGCTCAGGAGGATGCGGTCAACTTAGAAGAGTTGGAAAGACAACTCAACGTTGAGCAGAGGAAAATATATGACGAACTTACCATGCAAATTAATCATGGATTAAGTCATGACAAGAAAGAGTGCTCATGTACGTCGTTGAAGCCTGTCCGACTGTATGTGAGTGGAGAAGCGGGAACTGGAAAAAGTTTCCTTATTAAAGCAATTTCATGTTATTTGCAGGAAAGGACAGAGTCATCGCTGTCTTGTGTTGTCACCGCTCCAACTGGACTGGCAGCACATAACATTAAAGGGATTACTTTACATCGTTTACTGATGCTGCCAGTGGAGCATGACAACAAATTAGAATATCACAAGCTATCTGGAGATGCTTGTTTTGAAGTTTCAAGAGTCTTGAGGAAAATGAAACTTCTTATCATTGACGAAGTAAGCATGGTTTCCAATGTCATGCTTGCCTTTGTGCATTTGAGAATGCAAGAAGTTCTCAAAACAGAGTATGATGTGTTATTTGGTGGCAAACACATCATTGTTTTCGGAGATCTTCTGCAGCTGACACCAGTGAAAGGGCAACCTGTGTTCAAAATGCTCACGCATGAAGATACCAGGAAGTGCTTAGGGAGCATTGGCAACGTCAATATATGGTTAAACTTCAATTATGCTGAACTGAATGAAAATATGCGTCAGGCAAAGGATGAAGTTTACAAGACTATTCTACAAGATGTTAGAATTGGAAAAGTGACCGAGCATGGGAAAGAAGCTTTACATGCACGATTACTGACAAATTTATATCCAGACGAAGATGTTGTGCCTGAGAATATTTTTCAGAAAGTTACTGAGAAAAAATCTGGAATATGTTTGATGCCAACTTTTGCAGAATGTGCCAAATTCAACAACAAAATGTTGCATTTAGAAAAGCAAGAGATTGTGAAACTGGAAGCTATTGACAGAGTAGAGCATATGGGATCAACAATTATTTTGTCTGAGAATCTGAAAACAAAATTGGATTCATTAGAGAAGAGTATATCTAAAACTGCGGGTTTTGAAAAAACTCTGAATGTGTGCTTGAACTGCCGTATAATTTTAAGAAGGAATTTACATGTTGAAAGAGGTCTGGTAAATGGATCAATGGGTAATGTTGTTGATTTTGTGAAATACAGAAATAGAGATGGAATTGAATTTTTAAAAATTAAATTTGATGGCATTGAGGAAGTACAGCTAATTGCTCGTTGTTCTGCTAGATTTTTGCTTGTAAAAGACTTATATGTTCGTCGTAAGCAGTTTCCTGTTTGCTTGGCATATGCGGTGACAATCCATAAATCGCAAGGTTTAAGTGTAGACTGTGCATTGGTGAATATTGGCAGTTCTGTGTTCAAGGAGGGTATGGCATATGTGGCATTGTCACGAGTTAGAACTTTATCGGGATTGTACTTGATTGAGTGTGATGTCACAAACATTTGTGCGGATCTAGATTGTGTTAAGGAATACAATAGGTTAAGAAGAGAGTATGCGCCACATTTGCCTCAGTATCCTTTGTTTGAGAAACGTGTGGTAGGCCGGAAACGAAGAAATGTGACCAATACTGGGGAGGTTGTAGCAAAAAGACGAAAAGTTGATGAACCTGAAATTATAAGCAGAAACAAAAAGGATTCTGTTGAAGATGTTGTTGGTTTTCAATTTGAAAACAGTTCTGGTGTCAACTGCTATGCTAATGTAGTGGTTAATGTTTTGTTTTCTCTAGAAAATGTAAAAGAAGAGATTGTGGTCAATTCTGATCAAAGATTTTGCAGTTTGTTAAATTCTGTGTTAGAGAAATGTAGCACTGATAGAACAAACATAGAAAGTGTGTCTGAAATTCGAAATCTGTTAGACAGATGTTCAGGCCAAACACAATTCTCTCAAAATAGTCAGCAAGATTGTCAGGAGTTTTTAATGTATATGCTTGATGTATTGCATGATGAAGGTGTAGATGTAGATCACCTGTTTGGGCTTTCTTATCAATGGCAGCATGACTGCGAGAACTGTAGGGTATCAAGTACTACTAGTGTAGACTCAGAAAGATTTATATATTTAACTTTGCCAGACAGTAAATCAGTCTCTTTTAATAAGCTAGTAAAAGCAGCTGATCACAACATGGAGTGTAGCCAATGTAAATCTGAAATGATGTCCACATTATTTATACGAACATATGGCCAGTATGTAATTTTAATGTTCCAACGATGTAGGCCTGATGGAACAAAATTGACAACTTTAATTAAAAATGTTGTGGCTTCACAGTTGTCAATATCAGGAAGGACTTTTGTAACTGTAGCAATTATATATCATGATGGTCCTTCAATAACATCAGGACATTATACAGCTTATTTAAAGTGTAGAAATGGCTGGTCATTCTGCAATGATTCTGTTTTAATTTTCAAAAAAAAAATTGCCGTATGACCTTAAAAACTCTTACCTGGTGTTTTTAAAACCAAAATTTTAGGGAAAGAATCTCGGGATGTGCTCTGAGGAATTTCAAGAAGTTCTAATGGCTCCTACACGATTTGGCCTTGAGGATAAGTGTAGTACAGAGACATAACTTCTTACCATAACACTGGACGTCATGGAGAAATACGTGCACTTTGAATGAGTTCAGAAAAACTGTTTCTTTTTATAAGCTAATTGAAGCAGCCAATCAAAACATGGAGTAGAGGGAATGTAAGTCTGCAATGGTGTCTACTGTTTTACATTGCTTTGTCATTAAAAGTGATGTAGAGAATTAAATAATTGTACTAGTCATAAAGGTAGTGTAAGTCTGCTTCATAGTAAGCAGTATCAGTGTGATAGGAAATGTAGAACATGATTGAGCAAGAAGGGGAAGATATTACTAGTCCAGGATTGTGAAAATGATCTTCAACATTTTAATTGTGAAAGTTGCGGAAATACAACATGACGGGATTGGCTTAAAAGAATTCTAAGAGTTATAAATGGCTCAGACACGATTTGGCCTTGTGGAAACGTGTGGTAGAGAGCGAGAAGTCATTTATTGTATGTAACATGTTTTTGAAAACGATGGAGGTTTTCTTTCAGAAAGTGGCGGGTTGAAAGTAATATCAGCACAACAGAGTGTAAGCTGTTCATAGGACATCCTTGGCCGTCATGGAAAGTAAGTTAACTTTAAGGAGTTCTGAATTCTGATTTGTTATGTTGTATGGGTTTTTTAAACACAATCATTTTGATTGTGTTTTTGTTTCCCCGCTGTTATATGATGAATACCTTCAAGTCACTGTTTTAGTGAAATTTGATACATTCTGAGAACAGCAAAAATAAACCATTTAACATGTATAATTAATTCTGTTCTGTTTGCATTTATGATGTACATGTAGAACTGTGTAGGAGGCATGGAGAAGGTGAGGCTTCTCTAAGTGTCAAAGTTGTTGCATACAGTGCTCATATTCTACGTAGTCTTTTATATTTCATTACTTTCACTGTTTCTGACTGATCTAAAAAAATTTTTTTTAAAAGAACAGTAAGTATAAGGGAAGGAAACAGACAGTTATGTTAAAAGAAACACAGCTATAGGGAATAAACTAGGGATACTGTTACCCGCAATCCTCTGCTGATGATGTCACTGAGCATGTCATGAATGATGTAATATGTGACATCATCAGCAGTGGATTACGGGTAATAGTATCTCTAGTTTACTCCCCTATAGCTGTCTTTCTTTTAACATAACTGTCTGTTTCCTTCCCTTATACTTACTGTTCTTTTTAAAAAAAAAAAAATTTTGGTTCGCTTCCGGTTCGCGTCCCGGGGAGCGAACTGGGAAGGGAACTAAGAGAAATAGAGGTTGGCACAGTTCCAAATATTGTACCAATTTTTTAATAACGGGGAGGTAGTTCTGAAAAGAACTTTTTTTTTATTGTTTTTGTTGTTTTATATTTTTTTTATTATTTTTCTGAACATTTTTTTTACTTTTTTTGAATTTTTCTGAACAGTTATATATATTTTTTGGGTTTTTTTCGGAGGGGGCAACGAAAACGATTCATTGTAAAGGGCTCAACAGGAGCAACAAAACAAAAAAAATAATTTATTGTTTGGGGCGTTTCGGACAAACATGAGCATGATTGTCAATAGCTCTGTTGATCAGAGTGATGCTACTTTCTCCGTAGCAAATGAATCCACTGCAATGTACGCAGACTTGTTTTACTTCACGAAATCTCGTTTGTATATTTGGCACCATCTCCCTGCCCTCTGGTCCCGTTACTTCCGGTACAACAGATCTTCTGGCCATAATAGGGAGATTATCTAGGTCGTTACGAAACTGTGCAGCACTGTAGTTGTTAGGATGCCACCTAGTCATATGGCGATGCATTGTGTAGTTTCCGAAACTGTATTTTTTGTCGGTCCCTCTGGACAGTCTATCTTGACATATAAGGCAAGTTACGTATCTTGCATTTACTTTTTTCTGACCTTTGGGAATTTTAAAAAATTGCCAAATGAAGTTTTCTTTCCGGTGAGACGTCCTGGGCTCCTCAGGCAAAAAGTGCCTCTCTTCGTGCTCGTCGTCCTGTTCCTCTTCTTCCTCTTCTTGCTGAATTATAACTTTAGCAGGTGGTCCACTCTTCCTTGGATGTGGTGGAGGTGGTGGGGAAGCACCAGCTGAAGCTACTAAAGAAGCCATTGCTCACTGGTAACAAAGGGTCTTTCTCTCACAATGATGAAAGTCAGAGTGAGGAAAGAAGGAGGGATTTTCATCATTTGGGAAAAACAATAGTTCTCAACCAATGAAAAGTGTTCATTTTAGATTATATGACCTAGTCTTACATCATTAGGAAACCAAAAGTGAAATGAACCAATGAAAAGTGTTATTACCAAATCACATGACCTGCTGTGTTTACGTTACGCGCTTTGCAGGGCCTCCCGGTTTGCTTCCAGAAACCTGCGCTTTGCAACTCGGTAAGCGTACCAGTTCGCTAACGTAGCACGTCATATGACGTATCACGCGACAACGCGAAACGTCATGCGGACGGGAGGCGTCACGATGTTGTTTTCTAACGCGGCAGTTGCGGTAAAGAAACGTTTACCGGCTCGCGGTCTATTTCGCGGCATCAAGGTCAGCTAACGGAAAGCTTCCCGATTCGCGAAGCGGGAACGAAGAAAAAAAAAGATTTAAAAAAAAAGTTATTAATAAACATATAAAATATATTTTTGGATTTAAAGAAGAATACATTTTACAGCTACAGATATTAGCTGTTAAAAAACCAATGAAATTCACTGAAAAAACCATATGTTATAGACCATATATAGTTAGGAATTAGCATTTACAAAACCTTGAAAATTCACTGAAAAAACCATAGGTTATAGACCATATATAGTTAGGAATTAGCATTTAAAAAACCTTATTTTACTCACACAAAACCATTGAAATTCCATATATAGTTAGTTGCACTAACTATATATCGCGCACCCGCAATCCACTGCTGATGATGTCACATATTACATCATTCATGACATGGTCAGTGACATCACTGATGACATCACTGATGACATCTCAAATGACATCACTGATGACATCTCACTTGACATCAATGATCACATCACTGATGATATCATTCATGTGATAATACAATGCATCTCCTCACACTCTAATATAACCTCCGTTACACCCAGTGTTAAATAGAGAGTATCATTTTTTAAACCATTGACACACCAATACTAGTTACTACATACGCACTCACTGATTCCTATGTCTACACACACATTCACTCATACAATCATTCATACATACAATCACTCATCTTTACAACACTATCATATGCACTCATACACCTATACAGACACTCACACTCTGCCACTCATCCATGGAGTTACTCACACACCTAGTCAGTCCTGAAAAGAATCAATCACACTTCCATTTTCTCATCTATACAGTTAAACACAGAACACCTTACATTTTTGAAACATATACTAACACATAGTTACTCTCTTATAGAATCACTGATACAAGTACACATTGATCTGCACAGAGTCACACACCTCCCAGCCAGCCATACACACACTCAGTCTCCCATACAAATACTTGTGCAACCAATCAATAACCCATATAGCTACTTATATAGCTACTGATCAACACATGCAGCAGCTTGCACAACAACAGACATACTGATGCACACTTTCAGACAGTTTAGTCACTAACCCGTGCATTCAGTAAGACGCATTTAATCACTCACTCATACAGTCAATCACGCACCTACTAAAACCTTCATTCAGACACTTATACATCCACTCATTCTTCAATATGTAAAACATATTTAAACTTTACAGAAACACATAATCACTGGATGTTGTCATCAGTGATGTCATCAGTTATGTCACTGACCATGTCATGAATGATGTAATATGTGACATCATCAGCAGTGGATTGCGGGTGCGCGATATATAGTTAGTGCAACTAACTATATATGGAATTTCAATGGTTTTGTGTGAGTAAAATAAGGTTTTTTAAATGCTAATTCCTAACTATATATGGTCTATAACCTATGGTTTTTTCAGTGAATTTTCAAGGTTTTGTAAATGCTAATTCCTAACTATATATGGTCTATAACCTATGGTTTTTTCAGTGAATATATATATATATATATATATATATATATATATATATATATATATATATATATGTGTGTGTGTGTGTGTACCGAAGAGCTTCGAAGGTACGAGCAGAACCCCTCCTGTGGTTTTGGGCAGCGCGGCAGGAAGCTTCACCTTTTCTGTTTACCCGGAAGAGGAAATACTTACTCCAGCGAGAAGCAAGCCACAAGAGCCCCCGAACGCCGCTGATTGATCTACCCGGTTTCCGAAGTTGGCGTGCTCCGTGGCGGCTGACCGGACAAAGCGCAGGCAGTCGGATTGTGGTGGATTATATATATATATATATGTATATATATATATATATATTACCTACTGGCGGTCGCCAGTAGGTATATATAGTTAGGATTTTTTCTCTATGGGATTTTTGAAAATTCTATGTCTAATAACTTTGGCGTTTGTGGACGGAATTGGCTGAAATTTTCAGGAAAATGGCACATTTTGTTTCTGAGCAGCCCTTGAAAATTTGGGGGGGGTTCGTCAAGGGGGGGCCGAGAAAAAAGGGGGATCCCAAAACGTGTTTTTAACATTGAGTTTTCCATAGGGCGGTTGGCCTCACTTTTAGCCCGAACGGCTGAATGGATTTGCATGAAACTTGGCAAAATTGTAGGGACTGGTAGCCCGATGTGCCTTTTGTAGGTCTCAATATATGTGCTACAGTGGATTTTGAGAAATTAACGTTTAAAAAAAGATATATATCTGTAACAGCGGACCGGGCAGCGCTCCAGGACGCGTACTTTTCGCGCAACGGAGCTTTGTGAAGCGAAGCTGATTGGTTCTCCGGCGTCTGTCAACATTCCAAACAGTCCGTAGCGGCCGCCATCTTGTCTCTCGGTAGGATCGAGAGACAAGAGGAGGCCAAAGCGAAGGGGCAAATGACCATAAGGGGGAATAGTAGATCCTCGCTGACCCCCTAGGTTTGATGTGGAGGTTTTAAAAGGGCCCCGCGGGGCAAAAAAAAAAAAAATAATAATAATCGAACGGCTGAATGGATTTGCACGAAACTTGGTAAAATATTAGGGACTGGTAGCCCGATGTGCCTTTGCTAGGTCTCAATATATGTGCTCCAGTGGATTTTGAGAAATTAACGTTCAAAAAAAGATATATATCTGTAACAGCGCTCCGCTTCGCGTAACGGAGGTTTGCGACGCTGATTGGTCATTCTGTCACTGGGCTATAGTTGGGCTACATCTGGCTGATATTTGGGCTACATTTGTTTTTTTTCGTCTCTGGCGGCCATCTTTGGGCTACATTGGGCTACATTGGGCTTCATTGGGCTTCATTGGGCTACATTGGGCTACATTTGGGTTCCAACATATATATAGGCCAATGTAGCCCAATATATATTTTTCAAAGTTAATTTTCGTAAAAACCACTGGAGCATATATCTTGAGACATAGCAAAGGCACATCGGGCTACCAGTCCCTACAATTTTGCCAAGTTTAGTGCAAATCCATTCAGCCGTTCGAGCTAAAAGTGAGTCCAACCGTCCAATGGAAATGAAGGAAATGAATGGGTAATTTGTAATTAGCAAATAGCTCATCGCAAACTAGGAATGGTAAAGAATCGCTATTTATTCCTTAAAGTTCGCTATTTAGGAAATGCAAAAAACTTTGATGATACATATGGCGGTTCATCTCTAACAAGATAAGAAGCATAGGGATAGATTTATGATGACTGGCGCATCACCAGGGATGTGTTAGTCATTTTGTGCCGCTGTTCCGTCACCTGTGGTGTGCTGCATTTACAATGCGGCGCATCATGGGGCAAAAACAGCACAGATACGTGATGTATCTTTGCCGTAAAGGTGGCGCATTGCTGGAGTTGTATCGCAAGTGTGATGAAGCTCCAGCAAGGGTCGGGGGTGCCCCTGTCGCAGGGTTTCTGTTCTCACACAGAACTGTGGACAGAGGATTGGAACCTCGGCGAATTAGGGTGTCCCAAAACTCACCTTAGTAATCAAAAACCCCTTAGCAAGCTAGGTACAGTGTCACATTGGATATAACAAACTCTCAATGTTTAGACAATCCAGAATATGAACTTATAGTACCTCAGGATACGTGGAACTCATGAACAGTCGGTCGTTATATATTTCTTAGAAACCAGAACATGGAGTTAAGAAGAACACATGTGTATTTGAAATGTTTATTTACTAATGCCGTCTTCTCAGGCGTAGTATCTTAGATAATACAAGTACACATATTATCAGTAGCAAAATTACCAGCATAGTTACTAGTACATAAAAAGCGAATGGTGACAGTATGTTAACATGCTGTAAATGAATAAGAGTTAGCAACACTTATAAGCAGCCGCGGGCCGTGGAGGGAGTTACGGTGGGGCAGGGAGGCGGGGAGGGGGAGGGGCAGGGTGGAGAGGGCTCCACCCTGCTTCTCCCCCTCCCCGCCTCCCTGCCTCACCGTAACTCCCTCCACGGCCCGCGGCTGCTTATATCTCACCCTCCCTAATACACATATTATATTATTTGCTAAGAAGGTCTCTTTGTGTTGGTTTAGGGCGTGCCCATACTTTAGTGTCTTAGATTTGAAGGAATCACATCAGCATACACCAGCTCTCTCTTCATGTGAACCGCATCAAGTGTTGTGTATGTGTGTTCGGCAAAGCAATATAAAACCCGCCTCATGCCCAGAATTGGCAGAAGTTGCACTTATGTTATGAGTATGAAGTCGTGGAGATCAGACCTCATAACAATTCTGTATCGTGTTGTTCTTGAAACTTTAGCACTCGCTGTACAGATATAGTTTAACAAGCAAAGCAGATAGTAGAGCAATAACATATTATTCTCATGTAAACCACGATGAACTACTAGGTTGAAAGCTAAAGCAACAACTAAGTGTCATGTGCAGAAGTTGCAAAAAAGGAAAAATGGCGTTTAAACCGGTAATGAGCCCATGCTAACTTAACACGGTGTAAAGATATCCAGGACGTAGATGACACCTCCCCATGATCCGGAAACGAACTGAATAAGATAATAGAAGTGCCATCTCATGAGAGCAGATTGCAAGTTTATATGTGGACGGTCCGCAAGGTAAAGCATTAAAAACTAGGAAAATGTAATGCTAAAGAAAAATAAAACAGCCAAGTACTTTATCGAGTCTTAAGCCAATAGGCAAGGTAAATAATAAAAACTTGACAAATAAGTCAATGAATTGTCAATGAAATGCTAGTACTCAGCATATCAAACATGAAAAAGGTCTATGACATAACTGTGTATGCAAAATAAGCTGCAACAGCCTCCAATAGGAAGTCACCGTCTTCATCCGAAAACAGTTCAGCCATCCAATTTAAAAGCGGAAAAGAACATACGTGCTCTCCCAGCACCGGATCCTCTATCACCATCAGAGGACAGCTCGGTGGGTTTTCAAGAAAGCTCTGTTCCAAGAAAGACTGTGTTGCCGCCAGTAAATTCCAGGGACCAATTAGTCCATGCATCAATGCCACAGCCATAATCCTTTCGCCAGGACAAACCAACTCGTGAGTAATGATAGGAGTCATCAGCTGATTAAAGTCGACGTCAGGAGAAACCGGTCCGCAGAGACACAAATCAATGGCCCAATCGAAATCACAGGTCAGGCAGTGAAATACAGGCTGGACACAGGTGAAGTAGGAGAATCGAAAAGATAATCCATATGCCGTGCTTAATATCGCCAACGGCATTGTGCCAGAATATTCTAGCATGCGATTGCGGAACAGTGTCAGCAGCTGCAGGGCGGGAGGTTGCATAGGAGGGACATCCATATTTAAAAATGTAAAAAAGCACAAGAGCGTCCGCTGGTAATGCAAGTAAAAATGGCAATCCACGAAGCAGAGTGGAAAAAATACAATGAAAGAAAGTAGGGATGACTCGAAAGATTTTCTCAAATGAAGTCACGAGACCACTGGTAACAACTTTAAAAAAGTGCGCCAGGGCCTTTGTGGAGGATGCGTTAGAGATAGTCCGAACCATCTTGCTGAAATGGAAAGGCAAATCTGAATTGAAAAGGGTCTGCACCTCTGTACGGGTGTTCGCTATGTGAAGCACGAAAGTTTCACGGGCCGAACTCAAGGCCACCTCTCTCTGAGACAAAAGAGCTCTTATTCTTGCCATGCCGTTGAAATCTGCTCCCAAGGTTGGTATTTGTGGCGAGATTGAAAACTCCCTATGTTCATGTGTGGGAGGAAATAGAACATTTCTGCAGCAAATAACCCGTTCACTTACTGTTACGATAAAAGGAATACTTTTAATTAACCCAGATCAATCTTCATTATTGAGCATCAAATAACTACCATTTTCCAACAACTTGAACGTGGGGATGATAGCAGGAACTGGCGTGCCTTGCAACACGCAAGCCATATTTGGTCGGTGTTTGTTGCATGAACCGTGTAACTGTATGTGCCTACACATTAGTGAATGATCTGGCGTCTCAGTGCATTCCTCTCCATTCAGATAAACTTCTTGATCATCTTTGAAACATCTGTATGTGTATGGAAGCGACCAGACCTCATGAAGAAAAGCACTACCTAAAGGTTCATAACGACCTATTGGTATATATTTCATACAATTTGAAAACTTATATAAAGCAAAAGGCAGCGTTATTAAACCGTGGATAAGGCACGTTGCCAAAAAACCCGCAATCCTCTGCTGATGATGTCACTGAGCATGTCATGAATGATGTAATATGTGACATCATCAGCAGTGGATTACGGGTAATAGTATCTCTAGTTTACTCCCCTATAGCTGTCTTTCTTTTAACATAAGTGTCTGTTTCCTTCCCTTATACTTACTGTTTTTGGTTCGCTTCCGGTTCGCGTACCGGCGAGCGAACTGGGAAGCGAACTAAGAGAAATAGAGGTTGGCACAGTTCCAAATATTGTACCAATTTTTTAATAACGGGGAGGTAGTTCTGAAAAGAACTTTTTTTTTAATTGTTTTTGTTGTTTTACATTTTTTTTATTATTTTTCGGAACTTTTTTTACTTTTTTTGAATTTTTCTGAACAGTTTTATATTTTTTTGGGTTTTTCTTGGAGGGGGCAATGAAAACGATTCATTGTAAAGGGCTCAACAGGAGCAACAAAACAAAAAAAAAGTATTTATTATTTTGGGCGTTTCGTACAAACTTGCATATGATAGTCAATAGCTCTGTTGATCAGAGTGATGCTTCTTTCTCCGTAGCAAATGAATCCATCGCAAAATACGCAGGTGTGTTTTACTTCACCAAATCTCATTTGTATATTTGGCACCATCTCCCTGCCCTCTGGTCCCGTTACTTCCGGTACAACAGATCTTCTGGCCATAATAGGGAGATTATCTAGGTCGTTCCGAAACTGTGCAGCACTGTAGTTGTTAGGATGCCACCTAGTCATATGGCGATGCATTGTGTAGTTTCCGAAACTGTATTTTTTCTCGGTTCCTCTGGACAGTCTATCTTGACATATAAGGCAAGTTACGTATCTTGCATTTACTTTTTTCTCACCTTTGGGAATTTTAAAAAATTGCCAAATGAAGTTTTCTTTCCGGTGAGACGTCCTGGGCTCCTCAGGCAAAAACTGCCTCTCTTCGTGCTCGTCGTCCTGTTCCTCTTCTTCCTCTTCTTGTTGAATTATAACTTGAGCAGGTGGTCCACTCTTCCTTGGATGTGGTGGAGGTGGTGGGGAAGCACCAGCTGAAGCTACTAAAGAAGCCATTGCTCAGTGATCACAAAGGGTCTTTCTCTCACAATGATGAAAGTCAGAGTGAGGAAAGAAGGAGGGATTTTCATCATTTGGGAAAAACAAGAGTTCTCAACCAATGAAAAGTGTTCATTTTAGATTATATGACCTAGTCTTACATCATTAGGAAACCAAAAGTGAAATGAACCAATGAAAAGTGTTATTACCAAGTCACATGACCTGCTGTGTTTACGTTAAGCGCTTTGCAGGGCCTCCCGGTTTGCTTCCAGAAACCTGCGCTTTGCGACTCGGTTCGCGTACCAGTTCGCTAACGTAGCACGTCATATGACGTATCACGCGACAACGTGAAACGTCATGCGGACGGGAGGCGTCACGATGTTGTTTTGTAACGCGGCAGTTGCGGTAAAGAAACGTTTACCGGCTCGCGGTCTATTTCGCGGCATCAAGGTCAGCTAACGGGAAGCTTCCCGATTCGCGAAGCGGGAACGAAGAAAAAAAAATATTTAAAAAAAAAATTATTCATAAACATATAAAATATATTTTTGGATTTAAAGAAGAATACATTTTACAGCTACAGATATTAGCTGTTAAAAAACCAATGAAATTCACTGAAAAAACCATAGGTTATAGACCATATATAGTTAGGAATTAGCATTTACAAAACCTTGAAAATTCACTGAAAAAACCATAGGTTATAGACCATATATAGTTAGGAATTAGCATTTACAAAACCTTATTTTACTCACACAAAACCATTGAAATTCCATATATAGTTAGTTGCACTAACTATATATCGCGCACCCGCAATCCACTGCTGATGATGTCACATATTACATCATTCATGACATGGTCAGTGACATCACTGATGACATCACTGATGACAACATCCAGTGATTATGTGTTTCTGTAAAGTTTAAATATGTTTTACATATTGAAGAATGAGTGGATGTATAAGTGTCTGAAAGAAGGTTTTAGTAGGTGCGTGATTGACTGTATGAATGAGTGATTAAATGCGTCTTACTGAATGCACGGGTTAGTGACTAAACTGTCTGAAAGTGTGCATCAGTATGTCTGTTGTTGTGCAAGCTGCTGCATGTGTTGATCAGTAGCTATATAAGTAGCTATATGGGTTATTGATTGGTTGCACAAGTATTTGTATGGGAGACTGAGTGTGTGTATGGCTGGCTGGGAGGTGTGTGACTCTGTGCAGATCAATGTGTACTTGTATCAGTGATTCTATAAGAGAGTAAGTATGTGTTAGTATATGTTTCAAAAATGTAAGGTGTTCTGTGTTTAACTGTATAGATGAGAAAATGGAAGTGTGATTGATTCTTTTCAGGACTGACTAGGTGTGTGAGTAACTCCATGGATGAGTGGCAGAGTGTGAGTGTCTGTATAGGTGTATGAGTGCATATGATAGTGTTGTAAAGATGAGTGATTGTATGTATGAATGATTGTATGAGTGAATGTGTGTGTAGACATAGGAATCAGTGAGTGCGTATGTAGTAACTAGTATTGGTGTGTCAATGGTTTCAAAAATTATACTCTCTATTTAACACTGGGTGTAATAGAGGTTATATTAGAGTGTGAGGAGATGCATTGTATTATCACATGAATGATATCATCAGTGATGTGATCATTGATGTCAAGTGAGATGTCATCAGTGATGTCATTTGAGATGTCATCAGTGATGTCATCAGTGATGTCACTGACCATGTCATGAATGATGTAATATTTGACATCATCAGCAGTGGATTGCGGGTGCGCGATATATAGTTAGTGCAACTAACTATATATGGAATTTCAATGGTTTTGTGTGAGTAAAATAAGGTTTTGTAAATGCTAATTCCTAACTATATATGGTCTATAACCTATGGTTTTTTCAGTGAATTTTCAAGGTTTTGTAAATGCTAATTCCTAACTATATATGGTCTATAACCTATGGTTTTTTCAGTGAATATATATATATTCAGGAGAGAGAGAGGACAGTGGTCTCAAACTATAATCAACATTTTGCACACAATTACCTCCTGGGAATAAAGTTGATCTTTTCCAGGAAACATTAATTAAGTAATTGAGGACTTGAACCGATTAAACAAGACAAATATGATCAAAAGGAGACAAAATATTACTACTGGAGAGAGAGCTGCCATTAAAGAACTCAGAGGAGACATGCAATATAATAATACAACCATATGATAAAGGAGGTAATGTTGTGATCCAGGATCGAGGAAAGTAGAAAAACAACTAAAAATTAGACAACATTATGGACAGTTGAAAGGATATCCAACAAATATGATTATGGCACAATTTCATTAAAACTGTGAAATTGGCACACCCCGGAGCTCATTGATGACAAAGAGTATGAATATCTCAAAACTGACCACCGAGGAACACCTTCAATCTATTTCCTCCCAAAGGTCCATAATAGTCTACAGAACCCACTGGGTCATCTAATTGTACTTGGAAATACATGCAGATTTATAGACATCTTTTTGGCACCGTATATCATGGTTTTACCATCATATTGAAGTGATTTGATGGACTTTTTTAACCAAATCCAGGCTATTCTTTGGAAAGAGTCTTATTTGGCCACGGTAACGTCACTCTGTACGTCAATTAGACACAAGGATGAAATCAAAGCAGTGAAGTAGTTATCTTGAAAACTCAAACATGCTCAATGAAATGTTGGACTTCTGCCTCGCCCATAATGTGTTCATGTTTAATGGAGGATACTATTTACAAAAGCAGGGCACAGCCATGGGGACTTCATTTGCTCCAACGTATGCAAATCTCCTTATGGGTTACTGGGAATCATAATATGTGTAGACAGAAGAAAACCAAGAGAAATTGGAAAATTTAAATTTGTGCACCAGGTTTATCGATGGGTAGGGGAAAGTAAAGGCCTGGAAAATGTTATCTTACCCTAAATCAGAATGATCTCAATTTAGCCTTTACCCACACCATAAGTCCCATAAAAAAGGTGACCTCTCCCCATCAAACTGTAGGCTTGTTGCTCTTCTCGTTCTAGAAGCACAGGCCTATGCCCGATTACTCTTGAGGGACCTGGAGTCACGGGTAAAAGAAAAAGATATCATCCTGTTTTTTCAATCAGGTTCCAGGTTGCACTCTTCAATCAAGGACAACGTTTTAGCACTGGCACACAAGGGGTCAAGAAGAAGTACCCCCATTGTTCTGCTGCTTATTTGACTGCAGCACCGCTTTTGATAGGGTGGACTGCAGCAGACTATGGGGGAAAGTGACCACCTGGCGGATTCCACCCATACTCCTAAAGTCAATAACATCGCTTTACAAAGGGACATGGGTTCGGGTCAAATCAAGCCCTAACACAGTAACCTCTAAAATACCCACACACAACGGGCTCAAACAGGGCTGTGTTTTGGGCCATCTCCTTTTCAACCTCTACATGGCAGACTTGGGCGCCACCCTGCAAGTTGCCAGCTTAGAAGCTCCAAGGCTGGGCAGGGTGATACTCCATATCTTGCAAGATGCAGATGATACAGCAATAATGGGCCCCACTAGGGTGGGTCTCCAGAGAGCCCTCATTGCGCTTGAACGCTATAACCAGGAGAACCACCTACTGGTCAGTCAGAGCAAAACCAAGGTAGTAGTGTTCAGGAAAAGGCAAGCTCACTGGCAACTGGGAGATCTGCAAATTGGGACAGCAACAGCCTACAAGTACCTTGGATTCTGATTTTTAGAAAAGGCCAATTTGAACATCCACCAAAAGCACCTTAGCACTTGGGCCAACTAGATGTTCCTTTTGAACTGTAGATTGTTTTCTAAACATTCTACCGAACTTGCCATACTGTTGGAAGAATTAAAACCCGATGTTCTCTTTCTAACAGAGACTTGGTTCTATGCTGAGGCTGACCCTGTCCTTATTCAAACCGTCCCTGCTGACTATTTAACATTAAGGGCTGATCGAAAGATTTGTAGAGGTGGGTCATAGCCATCGTTTTTAAGGACACTTTTAATTGTTGCATTACAAAAGACCCTCTTCTGGACTGTGAAAGCATGGCCTTCTCTATAGATTTCTCTCCGAACAAGACCTTTTCCGGTCTGCTAATTAACCGCTTCCCCCCCACGGCCATCTGGACAATTCCTTACTGCCCTCCCTACTTCTATCTCTAACTTAGCTTGCATACCATCTAATTACATGACCCTATCTGACTACATGGCTAATGAGCTGATATCTAATCTCTTGACACTTCAGCTCACTCATACAGTACATAAACCCACGCATATCATAGGTCATCTAATCGATCCTGTTTTTAGCAACCTGTAAGAGCCCACTGTAGGTACCCCCATGCCTCTTCCATGATCCCATGCCACTTCCATGGTCAGAAAATTTCTTAATCCCCTTCACCTGGGAAACTCATGGACCCACGTTTTCCCCTAACATAATCTCGGCTCTTGAAAGGAATTGGTCCAAGCTTCCTACTGCGCACTGGATCTCAGTTCTTGAAGCCACTATACCAGCTAGTGTCACGAACTCCATTGTGGCCAACACAAAGTTTAATCATTGGATCCAAAGCTCCCTTGATGTAGTTCTCCCTAAGAGACCCACCCACAAAAAAGGCAGACTGAAGACTGCTCCCTGGTCCTCTCCAAGGCTAAGAGAACTAAAACAATTTTGTAGAAGACTTGAACGATCTTGGAGACAAAATTATTCAGAATCCATGAAACTTAAATATAGAGAGGCAATCAGATCATATTAAGCTGAAATTAAACTGCCCAAGCCGCCTTTCATAAGGAGAAAATCATTTCAGCTGGAAACTCCCTCCCCAAAAATATTTTGAATCGCCAAAACCCTCTCTAATCTGCCTCAGAAGCAACCAACATCAGAAGGGACCCTCATAAGATGTAATCATTTGGCTGAGTTTTTCCAAAAGAAAATTCGTAACCTCTATATGTCCCTCCCGGCCTTCCAGAATCAACAACCTGTGACCCCAACCCCGGAACCACTTGCTGGAATACAAATCTCATTAGAGCAATTCCCCCCTTTGGATCCTGTCTCATTGGGCTTGATCATGGCAAAAATAATACCGGGCTCCCCAAATGACCCCGCCCATCCTCTGCCCCTTACTTTAGCTCGCTCTGTAATCCTTGATCTTGTCAACTTCTCCATCTCATCCGGTACGGTTCGCCCAGCATGGAAATGCGCACTGGTAAAGGCCCTTTTAAAGAAACCTAACCTTGACCAGTCAAATCTAGCCAATTATTGTCCCATCTCACTCCTTTCTTTGATGAGTAAGATTCTAGAAAAACATATAAATGCTTCACTAGTAGATTTTCTAGAATCTAACGATCTTCTCCATCAGTACCAAACTGGCTTTTGCCCTCAGCTAGGGACCGAGACTGCCCTTCTTGCAGTAACTGAAGAGGCGAGGAAGATACTGGATCAAGGAGGCACTGCTGCGATCATCCTCCTTGACATAAGTGTCCACACTGTCAACCATAACACTTTTATCCTTCAGCTAAAGAGTGTGGGAGTGACCGGCACTGCCATAACATGGCTACAGTCTTTCTCAGCGACTGGTTCTTTCAGGTTTTTGAGGGAGATGCTGTTTCCAACTGTCTTCCTCTCAGCTGTGGGGTGCCTCAGGGATCCTCCCTGAGCCCCACGCTGTTTAAATGAGACCCCTGGCAGAGATTGTCCAACTCTTTGCCATTAAATCATCACCTATGCAGATGACACGTAGCTCGAACCACCCAGAGAGGTCATCTAGCACCCTAGGCCCCTGCCTACAGGAAGTTGCCAAATGGATGGAACTCTCTTGCCTTAAACTCAACGGGGATAAGACCGAGCTTATGCTCCTCGGCAACTCCCCCTCCTTCAATCCTGCTTTGCTCTGGCCTAATTGTCTCGGTACGGCACCAGATCCGAAGATCCTGATTAAGAGTATTGGCATGTGGCTTGATTCCTCGCTCAGCTTCAATCAAAAGGCTGCTAAAATCTCAGCCACTTGATACGGCCTTCTGAGGATGTTTACAAGATCCTTCCCCTTCTCCCTTTCCAAGTGAGAAGGATCATGGTCCAATCTCTTATCCTCTCTCACTTAGACTATGGGAAATGCCTCTATCTGGGAAGCCCCCAATCCACCATCCATAAGCTCCAGATCATTCAGTACTGTGCTGCCCGCATGCTCCTTCAGATCCCCCGACGGCAATCTGCAAAACAAGCACTAAGGAGCCTACATTGGCGGCCAATCAAGGCGAGGAAGAAGGGCCCAGCGACAATCCAATCCATGTTTACCCCTACCAACCTCCTAGAGATCTCCGCCTCAATGTCTTCCTACTTAGTCACCACACAGAGAATAAGGAAAGTCAGATAGGGTGGGCGCTCCTTCTCTCATAACACTGCCATCTCCTGGATTGCCCTCCCATTTTATCTGCAGATGGAGCCTAACCTGCTGTTATTTCTAAAGTTCCTAAAAACCGTTACTTTCAATGACTGTACTTAATCCTCTCCTTGCCTGTCTCTCTGTGTTCGTCCACAGCGCTGGGCTGTGGATGTGGATGCTTGTTTCCTGTCCAGGGAGGGCCCGGCCTGACAGTTCGGTCTGGACTGTTCCCATGGGGCACAGGGTCAAGACTAATTTGCATATGGCTGGGTCCAAACTGGGGTGGCATAGTGGGCAAAAGAACGATGGATTTAACCCTGATCTTTTGACTGGGGGAGAATGTTTGCATTGTCAGTATTCCATCTATCATGTGTTTGCAGTAACACTTTTCACCCTAAGTGGGATGGGTATGCCCAGACGTGGGTCCCTTGCTCACTGTGTCACTGGATTCAAGTTAGCCTGGCTGAAGAAGGGTGACATACCCTGAAACCGGTCCAAGGATACTTGTTTCCAGTCCAGGGAGGGCCTGGCCTGGCAGTTCGGTCTGGACTGTTCCCATGGGGCACAGGGTCAAGACTGATTTGCATATGGCTGGGTCCAAACTGGGGTGGCGTAGTGGGCAAATGAACGATGGATTTAACCTAGATCTTTTGACTGGGCGAGAATGTTTGCATTGTCAGCATTCCATCCATCATTTGTTTGCTGTAACACTTTTCACCCTAAGTGGGATGGGTATGCCCAGATGTGGGTCCCTTGCTCACTGTGCCACTGGATTCAAGCTAGCCTGGCTGAAGAAGGGTGGCATACCCTGAAACAGGTCCCAATATGCTTGTTTCCAGTCCAGGGAGGGCCGGGCCTGGCAGTTTGGTCTGGACTGTTCCCATGGGGCACAGGGTCAAGACTGATTTGCATATGGCTGGGTCCAACTGGGATGGTGTGGTGGGCAAAAGAACAATGGATTTAACCGAGAACCTTTGACTGGGGGAGATTGTTTGCACTGTCAGCATTCTGTCCATCATTTGTTTGCTGTAGCTCCAAGGACTATAGGCATTGGATGGTAAGGGGGACTGGGGAACAGCATTGCACATTTTCTACTGTAAAGAATGTGAATGTCAATAAAATGGTGATGATAATGTACAAAAATACATAGGAAAACAACATTGTGCAATAGCGTTCTCCATGGAAATAGTGGACATCCGCAGAACCTCAAGTGAATCATCCCCTTTGGGTACATGCTAAGAGCTAGAAAAATTTGCTCTAAGAACTCTAATTTTGAACAGGAAATGAATGAGATGAAAATTAGTTTTTTATCTAGGAGCTATACACTAGTAGTTGTTCAGACTGCAATGGACAGATCAATAAAGAAATTAAGAGATGAGCTATTTACACCAAGGAAAAGAGACCCACAAGAAACTATAACATGTCTCATCATTGACTATAATATACAACACATAAAGATCAGGAAAATAATTCAAACAATTAGACATTTTTTAAATTAGATGAAGACCTTAGTAAAAGAAGACATAACGTAATACAGTTTGTAATATATGTTCTAGAATGCCCGTGTGGCAAACACTATCAGGCACATGCATCGAAGCTATTTGCGATCGCAAACGGTGCGAATTGCAAAAATCGTCCGTTTGTGATCGCAAAATTAGCTTTTGCGATGCATGAAATGACTTGCCACTCGCACTTTAAAAATTCGCAATTATTTGCGAGTTTTCAAATTGCGATTGCATTTAAGGAATCGCAATTTGCGATTCCTTAAATGCAATGCCAGAACCACTTGAGAATAGCGATTTCGTTAATTGGGGGTGCAAATTACCATAAAGTTGAACTTCATGGTAATTTGCAAAAACTTTGATAAATGCACTTTTGTGCATTTTTCAAAGTTTCATGTTGCGCACACACATGCCCTTGGGGCATGTGTGTGCGCAACATATGTGCACAGATCAATTTCAGGGGTGCAACATGGTGTCCCTTTGACACCCTTGTACCCTGAAATTGCATGCATGATGGGTTATAATGACATCACTTACAGTAAGGTAGCATCATTAGGAGATCTCTTAACAAATAGTCATTTTACACATGAAAATGTACAGAAGGTGAGCTGGCGCAACCAACCAGGGTTTTAGACGTGTAAAAAGTGTAAATCCTGCAACATGGAACAGATAAAAACTAGTTACAAACTGTATAATGGTAGACATGAAAAAATCAAGGAAGACTTAACATAATACAGAGTTTGTAATATATGTTCTAGAATGCCCGTGTGGCAAACACTATCAGGCACATGCATCAAAGCTATTTGCGATCGCAAACGGTGCGAATTGCAAAAATCGTCCGTTTGTGATCGCAAAATTAGCTTTTGCGAAGCATCAAATGACTTGCCACTCGCACTTTAAAAATTCGTAATTATTTGCGAGTTTTCAAATTGCGATTGCATTTAAGGAATCGCAATTTGCGATTCCTTAAATGCAATGCCAGAACTACTTGAGAATAGCGATTTCGCTAATTGGGGGTGCAAATTACACTTTTGTGCATTTTTCAAAGTTTCATGTTGCGCACACACATGCCCTTAGATCATGCCTTAAAATCAATTGTACAATTAGAATGTAGAATGTGTTAGAACGATAGAGCAAGTTCTCATATATGACTGTGATTTTCTGTGGAATTCACAGTAAAAAAATTGCTTTAAAAAAAAGGAGAAAATAAAACTATTGTACAAGATGAATCATGGGAAATATGAATATGAGCATGTTTAGCATACTTGAATTTTATTTGGAAAAGCATATGCACTTTAGGTTGCAAATTGCACTTTAATTTGCACATATTGCATTTGCACTTTACCAAGAAAACCTTGACCTATAGAGAGGATCAGGGATGTTTAATCAACAAATTGAATAACACATGTACTTTAACTATGAGGCAATGTTAAATCTAAGGTCAAGGGACAATCGATATTTGCCCGGCGGTATCGCCTCTTTAACCCACGAATTATTAATCAATGAAGAGGCAGGCGCTGGAGACGGGAAGGCAGGAAACAAGGTTTATTCTCTCCGGAGGAGAACACATCAGTTCAAACAGCAGGTATCGTTCTGAGGTGCTCTAACCGCATCTCTGAGGCCTGGCCTCTTATACACAGCTTTATTGCTTTATTACATGCAACACATTCTTGGCAATGCTTTGATGTACGGAAGGATATCCTCCGAATCTCCCCCTCAGGCCCGTTCCCACACACATTTACAGTTGAAGTCCTCACCCCGGTCACAACAGGTGATGACTACCGCGCAGCTGGATATTCCGCCGATTCATGGAATGTGGGGGTTTGGTCGGATCTCATAGGGTGAGGGCTTTGATCAACTCGGGGGTCCTTTGATGAGGGAAGCTTTCTACTGTACGGGGAGGGGTAAGGAACAGTATCGGCAGAGCTAGGTGTCGGCCTGGGAACGAGGAAGACAAACGGGCACACAGGAAAAGGGGATTTGTATCAAAGAGGGCCTGGGACCATGAAAGGAAGGAAGGGAGGTGTCACGCTGGGGACAGGATGGGGTTCTGAGGCAGAGCTGCGCTGAAGAGGGGTTTATGACCCAAGGCATGTGCGAGCGGGGGTTGTCAGAGTGCGGGCTTTGTGAGGGAGGAGGGCTATGCTGGGGGCCAGTGGCATGCAAAAGGGTTGTTCTGATCGAGGCACCTAAAATGGCGGGTGCGCACGACAAAAAGTGTGGCATCAGGGGAAAAAGGCAAGATGGCGCAGATAATGTTTACCAGACCGTACTAATTTTCCACAGTCCTCCCTTTAACATATCCAAGACATCTTGCTGGCCTATTTCCAATTCATGTCGACTGTGGTGGTCATAGGAAAAGAAGTAGGTACCCAGGTGAAGGAGTTATAAACATTACATTTTAAAATCTTTCATCTTAGGAGGCGGGTCTATCGATAAAAACTCGTTTGCAGGAAAGTCATAGTAATGTAATAACAGACAAAAAATGATTCTGTAGTGAGAGCATTGAGTACATTTCATAGCTGCTTATAGTCGTTCGGAATGTAAATTGATAGGTCATTACATATGTGAGTTCTGTTCATGTTTGGTTGGAGCATAATTAATACAATGGTGGCTGGGAGAGAAATGAGACGTAGTAGAAACGATAATTGAGGGCGTCAATGTTCGAGGTTAATGAGTTCTCAGCATTCTTTGTCGTCTTTTGTTGGCGCTGTGGAGCACCGGCGGTGGAGCTACGGGTCCAGCTCTATTCTAGGTCCCGCGTTGCAGGGCACGACCTTTTCCTCGCGTTTCTGGTCAAAAAGGTCCTTTTCGCCCTGTGTCCTTTGAGTCGATTGTCAAAAAAGGTTCAGATGGAAGAAGAGTGTGTAGTTCATAGAGCAGGTCGGAGAAAAAAGGGGGGGGATGGAGCTGGGCCAGATCGGGAACAGATCGGGGGCGGAAATTTCAGGTAGGCGGGCTCATGACCGAATTCAGAGAGCGGGGACTTTTTGGCACACGTTGAACATGGAGCAGGGGCATCAGGTCAGCCCTTTCCTCTCACTTTGACGGAAACAGTGCCTCGTCCTGCAACTCCTTTCTGTCGCGGTCTCGCCTTGGCCAATGTCGCAGATGTTCCACGATCTGTAGTCAGGCCACGTGCTCCCACATCCGGTCCTTCTTTCCTCCGACAGTCGTACCCTTAAATGAGTTTGAAAAGACAGTCTTTAGAGAATTGGCAGAGGAAGGTAATCACATAAGTCTATTTCTCTCCCAGCTCCATGCAAAAAATGGAAACGTCCGTTATATTAGGGTTCACAACTAACATATAAATGATTGATGATGGGCCTGCTGGATTTACTATAACTTTCCTTCACAACTATTTCTTTGGTGTTTGTTGGTCGTGGGACGAGATCTGGTACCTTTTATCGCATTACAGTTACGTCAGTTCTTTTGACGGAGACCCACCTTCTTAATACGTGCCTTACGAAGCTATAACGTTCTCCAGGGCTTTATATTTAAAAAGGGTGCTGTGTGCTATCACCATGGTCTGACAGGTATCTTGCTGAGGGATGAACATAGGCTAAACATTTTTCATTCTATCAATGCATCCTGCCTAAACATTTTCGCTTTCAACAGGGTTCATTGCAATGATTTCTTCGCTTCGGTCTAATTTTTAACTTTGTAAAACATCATTCTGGTTCCTACGTAGCCTCTTACGGCCTGACTACTTAATTAGAAAAGACAGGGGTCTTATGGGGGTAAGGGCTTAAGTAGACCCATCTCTTATGACCGGGGGTGAGGGACAGTTTTATAACCCTCGTCTGGGGCAGCTGATACGAAACAGGGGGCGTTCCGGGAACATGAGGATGTTTCGATCTCCTTTACTGTTTGGGCATTGCGACAATTCGGGACGGGGAAGGTCGCGTTATCTGTGGCATCTTTTTATAACACAGGAGCCGCTGACATGTAGTTCCCTTATTTCGGGTCAGATTAGGGAACCTCAGTCGTCTTACCTGTCCTTTCCCTAATGGCCAAATCTCGGTTTCATCAATTTTTAGCAGAAAGGAGAGGTAGTGACACGGTGTCAGGGTGATTTTTATTTAGGATAAATTTTGAGCAAATACTTGTGGTATTTGGTGCCAATTGGGTGGTGCACTAGGGGTGGCGGTTTACCAATTTAGGTGCTAGTCGCTCGGGAGAGCGAGAGAGAGAGAGAGAGAGAGAGAGAGAGAGAGAGAGAGAGAGAGAGAGAGAGAGAGAGAGAGATGTGCAACAACAGGCTAAATAGTACACGTGCGACATGGGGAGCGACCGTGCATTAAGATAGGCTATTCAGCGCGTTATATAACATAAGACATTACGGGTCTGTGTTAGAATTTTGAAAGCATGCAGTTTGGGATGGACGAGCATTAGGCCAGGTACAGGGGACATGCATCGAGTAAAAAGGGCACCATTGTGTCGCATTTCTTGCATTCTCGGTCCTTTAACCAGTTAAGTCAACGCGTCAGTCATACACAAACATCATCTCATAGTTTCAGACATACGTGACAGGTGTCCATTCACGCAACACGGATTAAGGGTGATCGCTTTCATCATGTCATACAATTTATTGGCTCTTTTGGTACAAGAGCAGTTTGTGGGTGTGTTTAGGTGCCACCAGGCAGTGTTAGTCCGCTTCGTGTATCAGACATGGCGAGGCTTCAGATCTTCACCATACCTTGGTCGTGATTCCGATGTGGCCTGCAGGGGGGGGAAAAAGAGGGGCGGGGAGGGGGACAACATTCGAGCATATCAAAAGCACGGGTACGAAGGTCTTTTACTTACCTCATACTCGTCTTATCTCCTCGGAATAGAATCCCTGGGGTTGTGGTTTCTGGAGCCAAGGGGGGGGGGGGCAGTGTGTCCTTATAGGCTGTGAGCAGAAAAACGTTAGAGAATCAGAAGCACTTAGCGCGAGGTTTCTAGTTGGTAGGTGTATTTAGCTATCGGGGTCCTTAAATCTCTTCCAACGCTGTGATGTTCTAAGGTTTATCAGCTCTTCGGTCAACTCTGTTCCCTAGTACCTTTGAGTGTCGTATCTTTATAATATTCTATCATTTACATCGTTTCACTTTACCCATCCTTTATATTCCATCTTTTACACCGTTTCGCCTTACCCACCCCAGAAATCGAGGTCTTTCTCCATGCGCGAGTCCCTGAGTCAGTCGCATATTTGACGGCAGAGTGTCGTGTCTTAGATTCGATCCTCCATCCGGGGCTGGGCAACCATCTTCTATTAACCTTAAAGAGAGAGCAGAGTAGGGTGCACAGAAAAAACTCTCCCGCCGATCCCATATTTTAAATAAAGCATGCAATACCCGTTCATAGTTTCGAAAACCTTTATTTGCACAATCGTTCAGCATGTTGATAGGACAGTGTGATCGGGGTTGGCCGGATACGGCAATGGCTAAAGTGCGTACAGTAGAGGGGGGGGCTATCTTGTAGGATTAAAAACATGTTTAAAAAGGTTCATTCATTCATTTGCAGGGAACTAAAAACGTCTATCGAATAGTTGAGGGACCAAGGGGCATTCATTTCATAATTGGAAACACAGTTGGACTAGTTGTAATCAAATTCCTATAGGTATACCATGGGAGTGTGTCATAAGCGAGGTTACATGTCAGATATGATAATATCATAATGAATCGTACATTGAAAAACATTTTTCACGAGGTCCTTTTACATGTTCGTCGAGTGAATCCTTCCTCTTTTCCGTCAAGTGTACAAAGGATCATAACATATCTCGGAACATCGAGTCTTTTTTTAGCGAAAGAAAACACCACGAGGCGTTCGTAAGTTCCTATTGTTACCGGCGCCATTTTGGGCGGGGCCGGGTTAGTCCGGAAGTAGTATCAAGGAAAAAAAAGGTTTCCTACAACCGGCAGTTGGACCAGAGTCCTTTTCGGCAGTTCGAGAATTCATGCTAACAGAAGGAGTGGCTATGTCATGCTTATTTCGTTAGCGATCAAGGCAGTTGTTCCTCACCGGAAGCCTGCAGGGGCCGAGGGCTCCTGGGACTTTTGTAGAATGTTCAAGGCTGTGGGGGTGCTGTTGGAGGTGGGGGCTCGTGCTCCGGTGGGCAAGCGCCCGAGTTACGTTGCTGTTCAAAGTTACTCTAGCGGCCGAGACCCGTCTTCCAGGGGGCCCAGACGCCATTTTGAGGCCTGCAGCAGCCGCCCTTCGTCGAGTCTGCAAGAGTGGAGGAGACCTTTTGGAGTGAACCCATGTCCAGTGCTGCGGAAGTATCGGGGCCGTTGCATGTTCGGTGCTGCGCAAGTATCGGCACCGTTGCATGTTCGGTGCTGCGCAAGTACTGGGACGCCACCATGGTATGTTCGGTGCTACGCAGGTATTGGCACCACCGCCTGGCTGGAGGAGTTCGGCGCTGGGCCGGGGGCTGGGAAACCTCCTATCCGTGGAGGTGGGAGAGGCTCGTCCGCGTCGCCTCTCCCTCCCAGCCCGACCTGGACTAATTTTCGCGGAGGTATGTACAAGACATCCCTCCCCCCAGAGTTGTCGCAGCCATTATTCAAGTGGCGCCGGGCGTGTTGTCGCGGCCATTACGGAGGAGAAAAGGAAAAATGTCCCGTCCGTCTCTGGGCCGGGCTTCCGGAGGATGTCGGCCGGACGCCCCTTGCTCTGGCCCCATGAACGGGTTCCTTGGCTCATCGGCTGCAGCCGGATCCAGTTGGCCCCAGTCCCCGGCCATTGGTGGCCGGACCGGGGGAGACATGTGGCGGGACTATCTGCAACTCTCACGTGCCACCGTGGCCGGACTGGGGGAGAGAGAGAGGGGGGTCGAGGACATAGACATTCCCCCCCCTACGACTCTCCGGTGTGGTCAAGGTGATCCCCTGGCTGGGTCCCGCTGGCCCTTGTCTCTCCTCCGGCTCCATCCTATGTTACGATTTCCTGGCCGACTGTTGGCAGCAGGACCCGCCTTATATGGGTTGCTGCCGGCTGGGCGTAGCCGTAACCCTGCCCTACTTTGGAAGGTTCCAGAATGGGGGGGGGGGGCGAATGTTCTGCTGACTTTCATTTTCTAGTTTACTGTTATTATTACGTACTGTTATTTGTTTCTTGTTCGTCATGTTAAATAAAAGTTCAAGTTCATCAGTGGCCTAAGGATTTCGTTTTCTCATTCCTTTCTTTCCAGGTTGTTTCATGCTAAAGCTTCTGTTAACAGAAGTTTAAGTAACACGGTAACACAGGCAGAGGGATGACGCAGATTCATGCATCACGTACACACAAACTCAGACGGGGAGACAGTACAAATATTATATAAAAAAGACCCAAGACAAACATAAAACAGTTATTGGCCACAATTATCTTATTTCTATATGCTGCGCATACTTTTTGTTAGAGCAATGGGGCAGGCTTTAGTTATATGCCTATAAGGATGCGGAAGAAAGGAGGTAGTAGGTTTTCAGACATTGGCAATATCCCTAGTCCTCTCGGCGAAGGATACTTGTGTAACCCTTACCTCGAAATACCCTAGACTGTTCCCTACTTGGCTAAACGTAAGGTTGCTTGATCATGTGTGTACATTATTCTTTCGGGTTTCTTCGGGGTTTGTCGTCTGTCAATTTAGAGCTAGACTGGGTTTTCCCGTCTTATCGTTGTTTGATCTATGAGGACTCGAACATGTCGCTGAAATCGGCCTGGCGAAATCTGTGCCATCGGGCATAATCGAACGTGGTGGTTCTATCTGGCCTGTCCATGTCAGTCTGATTCATCTTTGTCTCGCGCCTTTTCCCTTTCTTCCGGCCTGTTATTCCTGTCGGTCCTCTGCTCCTACTCACGTTCAGTAGAGTCGGGCATTGGGCTTTCCAGTGCCCGGCATATCTACAAAAAGCACATTGGTTTTGCCCTAAGTCTGGCCGTCCTGTGCGTAGTGTCGGGGGATTATTTTCGGGACGTTGTGTCCTGGGGTCGTCCTGTCGATATGTTCCTTTACCTGCTCTGTCCTCGTCTCTTTTCTTTCGTTGCATTGCTTCTTTGCGCCACATACCGAGGCAGTCGAGCATAATAGGCGTTGTCTTATTATCACGAAGGGCTATTTCTAACGTTTCTATTTTATCAAGATCGAAAGATCCTATCAGTGGCCACTGTTTCTCTTGATTTTCTTTGGTATACCTGTGCCACAGTTTACTATAGGCTATGGTAACTAATCCATAGTTTATGAACATGTCTTTATTAGGGGTGCCTTCCAGCGGAGCTAGATGATCCACCTCTAATAAACGGTCCGGGCTGAACCAGCTATCGACCAGTGGGGAGAAGACAGACATGACAGCTCAACAACGAGGGACAAAAAGTCAGCACTGCCTATCTTATCACTGTGCGCAAAGACTAGACAGAATATTTCTATTCTACGTTGTTTGCAGGCAGTGAATACCTCATGAACCAATATCAAAACAAAATAAACGACCAGTGGGGAGAATAAGTAGATCCGCAAAGGTCTGCGTCCTCTACCCTTTCACTATCTGCAAAGGGGAACCTGTTCTTTCCTGTTTGTAGACAGAGAATCTCCAGAAAACAATCCGCGAACAGTAGTTCGAGGTCAAAAAAAACGTTAATCAGTGTGGGAGGGGGAAATCTCCCGAAAACAATTCGTGAACAAATGAACGATCAGTGGGGGAGAAAGATAGGCACGCTGGCTGCGTTACTTATCCTTCACTGTTTGCAAAGAGAAAGAGCCTACTGTTTCTTCGTGTGCAGACAGTGAATCTCCAAATAGGTCAACAAAGAGCAATACTAGTATTTTCTGAACAATTAAACAATTATTTCGTGATTCGTCGTGTCTACACGACCTTACCCGGACCGTATGGACAGTTTCTTGTCTTCCGAATCCAGCGCCCGATCGTCCTCTTTTCTTTGTATTCCTCGCAGCACTCCTGATGGTTCCCAGTCAGGACCGTAGATCACTCGGGAGAGGTCTGTTCGGAACCAGTGAAGTTCGGATGATCGGCTGCCAGACGAGGGTCTATTGGGCAAGAGCTCTCCCGATCGTTGCAGTCGTTCACTCTGTCGTCAGGACCTCTCCCACTGGATCCACGAGTCGCTGATGGGCCCCACGCTTGGGACGCCAATTGTTAAATCTAAGGTCAAGGGACAATCGATATTTGCCCGGCGGTATCGCCTCTTTAACCCACGAATTATTAATCAATGAAGAGGCAGGCGCTGGAGACGGGAAGGCAGGAAACAAGGTTTATTCTCTCCGGAGGAGAACACATCAGTTCAAACAGCAGGTATCGTTCTGAGGTGCTCTAACTGCATCTCTGAGGCCTGGCCTCTTATACACAGCTTTATTGCTTTATTACATACAACACATTCTTGGCAATGCTTTGATGTACGGAAGGATATCCTCCGAATCTCCCCCTCAGGCCCGTTCCCACACACATTTACAGTTGAAGTCCTCACCCCGGTCACAACAGGTGATGACTACCGCGCAGCTGGATATTCCGCCGATTCATGGAATGTGGGGGTTTGGTCGGATCTCATAGGGTGAGGGCTTTGATCAACTCGGGGGTCCTTTGATGAGGGAAGCTTTCTACTGTACGGGGAGGGGCAAGGAACAGTATCGGCAGAGCTAGGTGTCGGCCTGGGAACGAGGAAGACAAACGGGCACACAGGAAAAGGGGATTTGTATCAAAGAGGGCCTGGGACCATGAAAGGAAGGAAGGGAGGTGTCGCGCTGGGGACAGGATGGGGTTCTGAGGCAGAGCTGCGCTGAAGAGGGGTTTATGACCCAAGGCATGTGCGAGCGGGGGTTGTCAGAGTGCGGGCTTTGTGAGGGAGGAGGGCTATGCTGGGGGCCAGTGGCATGCAAAAGGGTTGTTCTGATCGAGGCACCTAAAATGGCGGGTGCGCACGACAAAAAGTGTGGCATCAGGGGAAAAAGGCAAGATGGCGCAGATAATGTTTACCAGACCGTACTAATTTTCCACAGCAACAGTGAAGTGGTCACATAAACAATAAGTCTCTGCTATTATTCCTTCCCCTTTTTCCTGTGATTTTTGCTCTCTTCCTTCTGCTTATAATGTGCACATTACGGGACATATTCTAAAGGAGCTATCGCCGCGTTAACGGCACTTTATCAAAGCCAAAGTTGCGATAAATTTATCGCCCCATTCACAAGCTGGTGCTATCAGCCCATAGCACCAGTTTTCCTGCGATAACAGCCGCAAAAAACATAGCCTCAGATGACACCCGCAACTATCTATGAGATGCAGAGTAGGCGTTACCATACAAAATTCCACAACAACACCACTCCGCAACATTCACAATGACCAGCCAGGTCGGCGATAACAACACAAAACATGTGATAATGCTTGTTAGCAGCAGGAAACTAACACCTGCTCTGACCTGGTGTAAAGTCGGACCACAGCCCCACCACAAAAGGGACGCCAGTCCAGAACCACACCTGAAGAATAAAAGTGGCTATGGAGCCAATGAACATGCGGCCCAGACACCCAAGAGGTCCACAACACCCACCGCCACCACTCCCAGGACCACCCCCACCCCTCCAGACCACCCCCCACCCCCTCCCCAGACCACCACCAAGCAGCGCAGACAAAGACAGCGACCCTCCGAAAATGCACTAATCTCACAGACCCAATACCAGAGAATGTCATTGCCCACCACAGGCACAAAAGGACAACCATCATCTGCATCCTGACCACAGTTGTAAACAGGCTGACGGTACCAACACAGCGGACAACCAACATCCCACCTCAGACCATGCTGCAGGCCGTGATGCACCTGTTCGCCACTGGTACCCTTCAACCAACATCCGCACGCAGAGGAGTCACATAGCGAGCCCAATCCAAGTCCCTCACAGCGGTCATGGCTCACACCATCAGCTTAGTGCCCCACTATCTATACTTCCCACACACTCTGCAGGAATAGCCGGAGACCAAGCAAGGCGTCTATGCCACAGCTGGCTTCCCGCCCCACATGTGTTAGGGAGCAATTGACTGCACACATGCCTTACTTGTGCCCCCTGGCAACACTGCACACAATAAGCAAAACAGAAAGCGCACGTATCCCACCAATATCCAGGCAATATTGGACCACCGAGGAATCCCCGCTAACGTCGCCGCCAACCCCCCAGGCAGTGTGCACGAGCCATACACCTTCAGACAGTCCATCATCAACTAGCGCTACCAGGATGGCACCCACGGAAAAGCACTGCTCGTTGGCCAATACCAAATGAACACATCACACACCTCAACTCCACAGTCATGCAACTCACAACACAGGAAATGCATATGTCACAAGCTCACGTACAACATGCACACCCACCAGACACGACAGAACAACTTACTGTGGGAACCTGGGCTAGCCATGTACACAAGCCATAAAGGGCATGGCACCTCAGCCACACAATAGCAGGATGTGGGAAGCGGTGGGAACCAGGCATGTAGGAAAGAGGCAAGTGACCCATGAATGATAATGTACACAATGCCAAGTGTGGCGTGGATGTGCTGGACAGACAGCGGTATGTAGACCACACACATATCCATGCCGACACACTTTGTAGGTGTTTGGAGTGCAGTGGACGCAACCATGTCACCCCAGCCAGGGAGCAATGCGGAAATGTAGTTTCTTACGTCCCCCTGTATGCGTGAGTGGAGTTGGCTGGCCCGGCGTATGCCAGACCAGAGTAGGGGTGTGAATAAAAGGCATGTAACTCTGGTTCTCTTTCAGAATGCTCAACGTCTCTGCCAGGGTAGTGCCTCTCACCCCACCACGAGGCCGACGCCATCACCGTGAGCATGGTGCCAGCGATCCTGTGCGGCTGCTGCACCCCAGGATGCTGGTCCCCGAACCAGTCTTACCCACCCCTGTGCACTCAGGCCTCAATGCCCACCTGCCAACACCGATGTGTGTCGAAGAGAGCCTACCATGTGCCGGTGCAAGCTCCAGGCCTGAGGCCCGCGACCCTGGCAACCTGCTATGACCATCACGTCCTCCGTGAGCAAGGCCCGCTGTACTCCTTTCTCATTTACGTACTCTACCAGCATACACAGCGTACTAGTAGGTCACACATTTGGAACTGAGTCTTGATCATACAATGGCCGGGTATACATGGCAATGCAGACTTTAAATCCCTATACACCCTTCGATGTGGTGACACCAAGTCCATGCATAGCATCACAACACACACGTTTCTGTGGCCCCTTGCTGGAAACGCCTACCGCCTACACTGCAGTCGAGTTGGTCGCACAATTGGAACTGAGTCTTTTTTCTTCAATGTCAGAGTACATATTGCACACAAGGAGAGGTGTAAGAGGATGATGCATTGCAATCAGGAGCAAAAAAGGAACACCATTAGGGAGGTGATCAAACACTACCGACAACTACCCTGGTGTCACTAACTCTGTGCATCGCTGACCGCTGTCTCTGACCTACACTGCGGTGCAGTAGGTCACAGAGTCTTGATTTAGCAATGGCGGAGTTCATATCAGTGTACCAGCATCATCGCAGACTGCATCCCCTCTCAGCCCTGGTGCCACTAAGTCTGTTTCCCGACATTCATGAAACACTCAATGGTCATACGTTGGTGGCATCTGAGACTATGGACTAAGGGGTCATTGTCATCCTCTTGTAGCTGATACTGATTTGGTTGTGGCAACAAGGCTGTCGCTTTCCACTCCACCATTTGCTGCTTCCGGATAACATCAGGCCTATGCATCATGCCCTTGAGGACACCTTCCACTGTCCCCAGCAACCCTCCGTAACATTCACCTTCGACATCGATTAGGGCCCGCCCAGTCTGCGTGGCACTACCTCAGTGTACAGCAAGTCCCAGTCCCGTGGCAGGGTGCCTGTGCCGGCCGCTGTGCATCCGGGGCAACTAACTATGTGCTGGTCAGGTCCGGGTCCCCTCCTTCTGAGATATTGGATAGCCTCTGAGGCGATGGCCTTGGGGGTCATCAACGCCATGTGTCTGTGGCCCTGTGCTGTTCGCTGCCTCCGGCCTCAACTGCAACCCACCAGGGCTCACACATCAATTCGAGTCTTGAGCGGCCCGGACGTCACATCACCGCAGGAGGCACATGCCATTGTTGTGTGTCGATTTAGATACCGTATATAGGTTTCCTGACTTATGTCCTTATATCGGCACAATTCACATTGCCTTTATTTAGACATAGATAACCAATTCATATTTAGGCATGATCCATGCTAACCAAATACAGGCATGGGCACCTACATCCATCCATCCACATCACAACGAGTTCTTGGAAAACCAGACTCTTAAGCCTTTAGAACTTTCCCTTGCTTGGATTATTGATTTCTCCAAGAACTCATTTATTATGCATGAACATCTATTTCCTAGGGGTTCATTCATAACGTTCCTTTGCCCGACTTTCACGTCAATACTGGCATTCCTAAACACCTTCAAGGTATAAATATACCTTCACTTGCCATGGCAAGTCACAGCTGAATACTTGCACAGCTCACCACAGCAAGTTCGGAAGGAAGTCGAATGCCCTCCTGACGTACTGACCAGACGCTGTCATCCTCCTCGCAGAGAATCCAGTGTTTCTGACTTCCCTTGCGGGGTGTTAGAAATCGAGACCCGGGAAGAGATTCCAACCTCTCTCATTCTAAGGTATGGAGCAGACTAGAACCTAGAGAGACTTTTGGCAAATCTTGGCAACACTAACCCTAACTATAGCTAAACTAGACTATAGAAAAACAGCACCTACTTCTTACCTCGTACTACACTTAGGTTAGGTACACTGGGGTAGAACTAGCTAGAAGCACCAGGCGTGTATTCACATTTTAGCCTGTGATATTTATGTATGTATTTTTATGAATATATGTCATAGCTACAAACCATGCTATTGCAGTATTATTGTATCTTACTGCTAACACTGTATGTATTATACTTCGCATTCTGTCTTACGATTGTAGCAGTTCATATCTCTTGCACGAGAAATAAGACTGTTCAAAAACCCTTTTTTGAAACGCCAGTCTACCTATTTCTGTGTAAACGCTGTAGAAACGAAGCATGCACGATTGACTGAGTGAAACTATTATCTATTGTTTCCACGATTCTGAGACTGTTCCGAGTCTAAAGGGAAACAAAGTTGTCATGTTTATGCGGTTGTCAGAAACGAATCCCTTCTTTCGAGAAGTTTCTAGCGACCTCTGAGTTAGCTGGCACACACAAGTAATTAAGTTTAATGTACTCGAGAGAGGCATACTGACCTCATTCCTATGCCACAACTATAGTGTATATTATTGCAATGCGCAGAGCTTATCAGGGATATAGGAACTACACTACACCACCACCGCCAGGACCAACTCCAACTGCCAACTGCCAGGGTACAAACGGCTGTACTCGCAGATTGACAGAGTTGCTCGCACCTGTCGTGAATGCCATCTTCAGCCTGATCCCCTCCTCAGCACTCCAGGTGCCACTGACAGTGTACCGCAACCCATGGACCTTTACTGGTTGAGTTTTGTGCTGTGGAGAGGTTGTGCAGCAATGTCACCACAAGCAGTGTGGGAGACCTGAGACGTTGATGAGGAAGATGATGCAGGTCTAACACACCCCACTGCATCTGCATCAGGAATATCTCAAAGAGACACATTCCTAGACTTTTACTTCACATGAGCGCACTCAGCTCTGGTGCCCCAACCTCAGTGCACTGCAACTCACGTACACTTCTGTTTGCATGTTAAGTGACCTCTAGACTTGCTCTGGCTCCCTCAATGTTGCTCAGCAGTTGACTCTGTTATGCAGATGTTTTCAGTTTCCATTACACTGGTGTCCACTGTTCAATTTATTGGCAGCACCAAGCACTCCGTGCGGGCTGGCTTACACTCACCCCACACACATCCAGCACAGGCGTCACTGTACGTGTGGTCCTACCAATTAAGGGGCTGGGCACATGTGCTCGTAGCCAGTTCAACATAATATCTGCGTGTGTCCCTGTGGTCTTGTTGAATGCATGAGGGCCCGGGCCCGACAACATTATATTGTGCTCTGTATAGCGGGCGCAGACATGCAACCACAGGCAGTTGGTTGGAGCTTGGACATGTAGCTTTGTCGTCACCCACTCAATTCATAAGGAGAGTGGCCTGGGCCGTCGTATGCAAAGCCAACGAGGGTGTGTGATTGCTATTTGCGTGCCCCTGGGTGTGGTTCTGTACCGTGAATGCGCATCTGCATGGGTCTCTATGGCAGTGTGGGTCTCCTTTGTGCGGTGTTGGTGGTCCCTGAAGGATAATAGACACCAACTTATATGATCTAGTTCACCTTACATGGGTTTGGACCCCACCCACTGATGCAGCAAGATTACCTGCTTGGGTTCATTCTAAATCACCATACTCACCTGGACCCATAAAACATTCATACAATAAGCTGGAAATCATACGCTGGCGATCAGGACTTGAATTTACCTTGAAATGTATCTTTACCTGTGCACCAAGTTCTTACCAAACCTTAACACCTAACCTCTTAATTTCCTCTGGTCGATAGATCAGGTTGTTAGCATAATAGGTATAAGTGAAATTTACCTTTATTTATTTGAATAACCACAGTCTCGGGAGTTTTAATACCTTTATCTATGCAATAATTTTGTGAGTCAAATACCAATACATGTTGAACACCAACTTTAAGATGAAATAATAGTCAAAGTAAATTGGAAAGACTTAATAAAATCCAATAACGTTAGTACCCTGGAAGGGTGGGAAAGGAAACGGCACAAGGACATACCACACAGATTTATATTTACCTAGGATGGTGTGAGGACCAACCCCTGGCCAAGGAGCTGGGAAAGGGACACCCAAGTAGCCAGGATTCAATAGATCAGGACAGGTCCAGGACAGGACAGGAACCCTCTTCTAATTGCAACACCAGTGTTACATCCCTCTCTGGTGCTACTCTCCTCAATTCTTCCCCCTTATGGATGGACAGATTCTTCTCCTTCAGCAATCTCTCCGACTCTTCTCTCTCTCCATCTCTCCTTTCTCGATTCTTCTGTCAGAGTGCTCGAGCAGCATCTAACAATCTAACGGACTGAGCCTACCTTGGTTATACTATTCTCAGTGTATGTACCACCCCCCCAATGTTTCAATATTCGTGAATCCCCTACTGGTAATTGGACAATGGGACATACTAATGTAATGTTATTTTCCTAGGTTCATTGTTCTATGTTCCCTCCCCTTACTTATTTTCCCAAGCTTTAATTCCCACTCACATTTCACATTAGGATTTGTACATTGTAAGCGAAATTCGGTTTTTCTCCTTCCCCTCTTCGGGTCAATAGGTGCTATTCCCAGGCGCGTAAAGGCGCGTCTTCTGGTCACCTGTACTTGGCATAGTTTCAATGCCACAGCTTGAAGTCCAATGCACTTGGGCACACCTCGGCAAGATAGCGCTTTCAGTCACCCTCCAGGCCCAAATACGAACTAATAACAAAGCCAAAGGAACACATGTTAGAATACGAAAATAAATTAATGCACTATATACCACGTATTCCCACTCTAATACCCTTCATTTATTTTAGCTATTGCATTAGCAGTTTAGTAAGTCAAGCAAGGTTTAGTCTAAACATAGCCATGTGCATTAGCATGTGAGATTCAAAGCGGCCATCTTTAATACTACTGCGCAGTTGCAAAGATTTCCCACCAAAGTGAATACCGTCATACTAGGTAGATGCAGTAGACACATGCGCAGAAGATTCCCGCATTTTCGGCATCCATTTTATGCACTCGAGTTACTTGTTAGTAAAGCACATTTATAAGCTTCCCCTAGATAAAGTAAATGTTGTGTAATACAATTATCAGTATTTACAAAAGATGTTGGTTTAATTATTACTTATTATTCGAGAGGATTGGATCCGGGCAAGTTTCTTTACGTACGAAACCTTGCTCCATCACCCACATCTGTTCAGCCAACTCCTTTTGGCCTGCTGACACCTGGCATTGGGTTGCCATGGCTTGGCTGCCCGGGTCCTGGTGCTGGGTGGCATGGGATGTCCATGGGCTTTTGTAGGATGTTGGTGTCGAAGGTGTGGTGGACCTCTCCCGCATCACAGATGTGTTGTCTTCTGTGCTTTACTGGAGGTGTTGTGTGCCCCTCTGCAATGTGAAGAGGAGATGCATGTTGACATTGTGTTGACATGTATGTTGGTGCAATATTCTTGTTTACATGCAGACTGTATGACAATGTACATTGTGACTGGGAGGTGCTGAATATTGGTACGGGACAGTGTACATTTAGACTACATGATAGAAGTGAGGTTGTACTCATACTTTTCAAATTTCACAGTTTCCAGCTCTGTCAGATGTAGTAGGCATGTTTTTGGTCGTGTGTGGAGCCAGTTGTGTCCTCTGTTCTGCATTGTCGGCTTTACGCATTGTACCAAGTTGTCATCAATGTGGGTGTGCTGTTCTTGGTATGTGTGTGTGCTGCAGTGTGCCACGGGGATCAGGGACATGAACCAGGGTAATTGTGGGTGTGCAGTGTGCTGCACTTCATTGTGCATGTGTGCATTGTGCCCATCTCCCCCAGGCCCCCAGTCTCTGGTCGTTCCTCACCCTGTTGAGGTTGTATCAGGTCCTCTCGAGCTGTGTCCGTACTTAAACCTCCTTGCACCATCTCCACACTGATGTGGCCTAGGTTTCCTCCAGTTCCTCCTGTGTCACAGCACTCCCACCTCCTGTCGCTGTTGCAGCCTTCCTGTTGGCAGCTGGTTTGTGCCTGGTTTAGGTTGTCACATCATGCCAGCGCCTCTTGGCCCCCTCGAGACTCCGACTGCATTCCAGGTGGTCTACTTGTGGGTCAGTTGATGATAGCGTTCTGTCACCTCCGTGACGCTGATCTGGTTTTGCTGCGGACTGCACCCGTCTTCCTCTCCCTCTTCTCCTTGACCGTCCCCGTTGTTCCTTGCTGGTGGTCTGTGGGGGTTGTGGGGTTTGCGTTGGCCTCTGCTCTCGGTCAGGGTGCATCCATGTTGCTACGTGCTTTGCATTGTTTCTGGTGTGTTGTTCCTGTAGTTTTTATGGGGCATTTTCCCACCAGACGCATGGGATTTGTAGGCCTGTTTCCGGTTTTCGCTGCTTTTTGTACCCCGATTGGTCTCATTGCAAGATTTTTTGCATACGTGTTTCGCATTTTTGCCGCATGGTGAGATTTGAAGTGTTATCCGGAGACTATCGCATGTTACTGCAATGTTGAGAATGCTTGTTTAACACGGCGTAATTTTCCTGAGATAGACTGCGATGTTGGAAGTTGCGTAAAGTTACTTTTGCGATGGTTAGCACACGTTCTTGAGAACATGCCCCCCAATTTGTTGACACAAGCAGAATAGATGATGAAAAATCAAACCATCTAATGGATTATGTTTCAGTGCAATTGAGAAATTTGTTTTGGGAAAATGGGTTTTGTAATGAGTGGTAAAACTGCTTATTGCACTGTAAATGAAGAGAACTGAAAACGGCTCCTCCCTAGGCCCTTTATATATTTTTTTCCTTTCCTTATTTTTTCCTTTGTTGAGGGTATTGTCTTTATATTTCGGTTCTTTAGATTAATTTCTCTTTTTCTTGACCCATCCTTTTGAAATACTTGACCTTTGATATCATGTATTGAGTACTTTACTTTGATTTTCATAGAAAACTTCATTGATTCATTAGTTGGGAAAATAGAAAGCAAAGAGGAAAATAGAAAATAATTGCTAAAACATCATAGTGGAATTATGTAATTTCTGCCATATCAAAAAGAAGACATTGAGCTCAAATAGTTGTCTGCGAAAGAATATGAGAAAATTGTAAAATGTAATTTGCATAGGAAAACAAAGAGAGAATAAAATGACCTTCAATGGCGGATGTCATTTGGCAATATTGTATAATGAAATACGCAGTCTAGTTGTTTGTTTAAGAAAAGGTAATAATGGACTAACTATAGTTAAGGGCTCCTTTAAATTGTCTTTATAGTACAAATTGGATGGGGATTGAGGCAAAGACAGTGTACACCTATCCTTAGTGGAGTAATTTCTATCTAAATGCACAAGGTGCTAGGGTCCGGAGATTCAATGCCCCTAAATCTCCAGGGATACACAGTATCTCTCAATTCCATAAACAACACAGTGGCCCAGCACACTTAATTTAGGTCATAGTTTAACAAAAGTGACAAACATAACTTGAACATTTGTTTATCAAATATCAAAATCAAGAAGTGCAATTCAGCAGAGTTGTTCTTTCACATCCTTTATTGGTGATTTCTCTTTTTCAGACAAGATAAAAGACCATAGCCAACGCATTTCATCCTCGCGGACTTCTTCAGGGCTACAAGCAACATATATAAATATATACACAATTAATTTTCATAAATTTACACATCTAAACAGTATATCAAAAATGATAAAAATCATCCAGGTTATTTTAAAAAACATTGACGTTTAGAAATTCATAGTAGTTTACATTCATTTGTTCACATCATGGTCCATAGAGCACAATCACATAAGTATCAATGGATATTTTACACCGTGCTCAATAAGGTTCTGCTGAATTTACCATATCCCATTAAAATTCACATTTTATGTCACAACGCATAACATAGTCGTACTCATTTCTCCTCTTACTAAATGGTATCTATTGGTGGTACCTGTGGGCGGGAGCACTAGAGCCTGTATAACAAACATTATGATCTTGCCAATCATGCAAGAAAAGTTAGTAATTCTTATCAGAGCAAAACACACTGTCTGGAGTTCTTGACTGTCTTTATTGCTTTATGTAGTTTCTCCTTCTAAAATCTGATCATGATGATTGTGTCTATTGGGTGTAATTGAAGAAGGAGAGACTCATTTGTATTATGTGCATGGTGGTCAATTGGCTAAAACACAGAGCATAAGTGTGTCCATATCTGATATTTTACATATAGTATGGGGTATTAGTTGTCATCAAACCAGTTTCAAAGGCAAGAGCGTCCCTATGTCAAAGGTGACTAAGTGGAAAAAAGTAGAGAGAAAAAATGCCCTTAGATTTTTCCAGGGAGGATTTCGCAAGTCTCTCTTTAATTAAAAACACTATATAATCTGTGCACAATATCAGTGCAACCAAGTTTTGTAAAAAAATATATAATCTCCATACTACTGTGTTTTTTTTGTTAAAATCTATAAGTGTCAGCAGTATACATCCCTTTCAAGTGGTAGGTATGTGGGCAATAAAAGTTGGAATTAACCGTATTAACTTGTAAAACCCCTGTGGGACAAAGGTAGAGGAAAGGAGGAAAAAGGAGCCTAAAAGGAACAAGTCAGCTAGAACCTAAGAAACTTACTTCGGTCAGTGTGTCAGGTGGCATGGTGGCTGGCTTCCAATGTTTGAATGAGCATTGTCGGCCTCCACTTCTGTTTAAATAGCCTGCTAATCGCTATTCATTTGCTACCACCAGTGCCTCAGTCGTGTGCGAACCGTGGTGTAATGCGTTTTTATCAGCGCCATGTTAGAATTGTAAACCGATACTAAAAACAGCATGGTATTTGTCATAAGGTACCAATTTACTTTAAGATTACTCATTCTTTATACATAGACTAGTGCACCAAATCAAAACCACAGTTAAGAAGTGAAAACATGACATCTAGAAAAAAGTCTAATTTACGAGAATATCTCGATTGACAAATTTCTCCCTTAATTTTAGTCATGTTTCATGAGCTAGGTATTGTTTAATATTAAAAGTCATGTTAGAATATGTTTTTCATTTTCGTCTAAACAGAAGGCACACCATGTATTCCCCTATAAGTGTAAATGGCGGCCATCTTGAAGTGAACAAGTTCTTTTCTTGACAGCATTTAGATACATCGGATGTAATAGTGATTCCATCCTCTATTCTATTGAACAGAAGTTTCGAAAAGGGAAAGAGTTGTGTGCTAATTATAAACTGCCTTTAAGACGGAAAAAACAGGATGTTAGGAAAAAATACTAATTTAAAAGAAAAATCTTGACTAACAATGTTCTCCCTTCATTTGGGCGGATGTCATGAGCTTGGTATTGTTTAATATTTAAAATCATGTCAGAGTATATGTTTAATTTTGTCTAAACAGGAGGTACACCATGTATTCCTCTATGAGTGTAAATGGCGGCTATCTTAAAGTGATCAAATTTGATTCTGGACAGCGTTTAGATAAGTTGCATGCGATAGTGATTCCCTCTACTCTTCTGTTGTACAAAGTGATTGAAAAGAAAATATAAAAATTGAAATTCAATTTGGGTGTTATACAGTTTTTAAAGTGTGGCAGGAATATATATTTTATTTTTTTGTTTTTTCGTATTTTTATATTAAAAAGCAGTTCTCACCATGTATTCCTTAGTGAATGAGCATGCCAGCTATATTAGAACGTGCAATTATTAGATTTTAATGTTAAAAAGGGGTTCTCACCATTGATTCCTTAGTAAATGCGCATGGCAGCTATATTATAACGTGCAATCATTCGATTTTTATACTTTTTGGTGTAAATTGGATGTAGTAATAATTGCATCCATTGTTCTACAGATGCTCAACATCCTTTATTCACATTGACACCAAATTATAATTTTATATTTCATACATATGGCTGCAATTTTAACAAGTCCATATGATGTTTATTAAAATTTAGTAAGAAACTAGTTATGTAACCCTTTTAGGAGACATGTATGCTGCCCTTTAGGGATATATGCACTCCAAAATTCGAGTAGAGTTGGCAGTATAATATCTGTCGACATGCCCCATTGAACATTTATATATCTAATGGATGTCAGTATCACTTTATATTGTATTCATAAGGAGTATATGCCACAGTGATGGTGTAGTTGACATCTAGATAAAAAAAAATAATAAGGATGTAGACTCAAGCTAAATTGTTCCTTTCTTTGGTAATATATGATGCTCTACAAGCCATTGTAGCAAGCCGATTTTTTAATGCTAGGAAAGAGATCTCAGTTCTCATATTAATATTTTTGGATCGTTAAGGGCACCAAGGTTATTATATCCTATAGAAAATGGTCAAATTCACTGTTTGTATTAAAACCCAACACTGTAGACCATAGGCGACATATCCAACTCACCTCAGCTTTCCTTGGTAGTGTAGTTCCTGTATTCCCAATAGGCTCGCGCATTGGGATAATATATCCTATAGATATGATGTAAGGCTTAAGTCAGTAGGTCACTATCGAATATACTAAACTTAATTGTGAGTACCAGCTAGCTCAGTGGTCACTAGAAACTTTCTCGAATTCACAAGAAGGGATTAGTTTCTGACAACCGCATAAACATGACAACTTTGTTTCCCTAGGACTGGAATGACTATCTTGAGAGTCGTGGAAACAATAGATAAGTATTTCACTCAGTCAATCGTGCATGCTTCGTTTCTACAGTTGCAGAGAAATAGAGAGACGGGCGTTTTCAATAAAAGGTTTATCTTCTTTCTCATGCAAGAGAGGTGAACTGCTACAATCGATACACACAATGCAAAGTATAATGCGTACAGCGAGAATAGTATTATAACATAATACTGTAAAAGCATTGTATGGTTTCTAAGCCATATAAAAATACATACATAAATAACACAGGCTAGAATACTCAACTGGTGCTTCTAAAATACGCCTACCCCAGTGTACCTAACCTAGGTCTAGTACGTGGGAAGAAGTAAGTATGGTCTTTAGCATAGGTTTAGTGTTTGCCAAGTATCTACCAAAGGTTTCTCTAGGTTCTAATCAGCTCCATACCTTAGAATGAAGGAGGTCTGGTATCTCTGTCTCGGAACTCGATTTCCCAACACCCCGCAAGGGGAGTCAGAAACACTGGAGCTGGGTTCTCAGCAGAGGAGGGCAGCTTCCTGATCAGTGCGTCAGCTGGAGAGTCGGCTTCCTTCGGCACTTGCTGTAGCGAGCTGCATCGGGCAAGTAGGACATAGCAAGTAATGGTATATTTATACCTTGTAGGTGTTTAGGAATGCCATGTTTGACGTAAAGTCGGGCATATGAACGTCATGAATGAACCCCTAAATAATAGATGTTCATTGTAAAACTAACTCAGTTCTTGGAGAAATCAATATTCAAGCAAGGGGATGTACCGAACGGCTTTAGCTGGTTTTCCAAGAAATCATTGTGACATGGGTGAACGGATGGAAGTAGCCATGCCTTTTTTTTGGGTTGCATGGGCAATGCCTAAATAAGGGCTTGATTTCTATGCCTATATAAGGGCAACGTGAATTGTAAGGGCATGAACCGGGCAAATCCATTTGGAATCTAAAACGCCATACAACACCCACTCCACTTTCTTATGTATGACATTTTAAAGTCCTAAACAGGTTAAACATATCTAAACATGATGTGGTAAAATCCACCCAAAACACATAGTAATGCAATGGTACTGGTTGTACAGGAAAAGAGCATTTGTGTTGTACGCATTCAAAGCAATGTTTCATTCTAAGCATATAGGTAACATTTTGAAAATGCTATCTTGAATGAATCACGAAAATACATTTTATGAAATGGCTCGTAAATACAGAATAAAAAAGGTGCCGAAAACATTTCATGTCATATTGCATATAACTGTTTGTATGAGGACATGGTCAAATATTGTCTCTGGAAGTTTTTCAAAGAATTCTAGTTCTCTATGAATAGTTCTACTTTAAGCAGATTACTTTGTGCCAAAAAAGGTAAAAATGCATATTTTGAAAAAAAAATTAATTATAGAAAAAAGAGTTCCAAAGTTAGAACTTTGTTTTGAAAAAGGAAGGTCGAATTTAGAGTCTTTAAGAACACTGTGTGCCAAATTAAAAGTCAGTGTTATTGTTTGGAGAAAACCTCAAATATTCTAAGTCTGTAAAAAATGTGTCTACCATTGTAGGTGAGAGTTGGATTAACTCGTTAAGAAGATCAACCGCACATAGATGTGAAGCATCGCCGTCAGCATTGGTCGCATTAGCAATGTTCGTAGTGGATTATACCTGTGTGCCTGTTACCTCTCGTACCTTACTGTCAGCATTTTGCATCTGTGAAATCTTAATGTATGTTGTCACCAGAATTGGTGGCCGCTTGGGACAACACAGTGCATGGGCCGTTACTGGTTCAAGCAAAGTATCAACATCCATTGGCATGAGTGATGGGAGTGTCAGACATGTGTCTAGCATGCATTCTTCTCCGCATAGCAGGCAGAGTAGAACAGGTAAGATGCAATCTTGCCAAATTGGTCTGAATTACAGAAACCATGTGGTATTTAATTCTCCTAAATGAGGTAGTCCCAACATTTGGACAATGTGCTCACAACACTTCATCGCCAGTAGAGTTGTCTCCATGGTGAACTGGGTGTCGTTTGTGGATTGACTTGCCATATTGCAGCAGTAGGAGCAAAAATAGTATCCCTGCAGCGAGTCCTAAAATGAGAGGCAATCCGAAGTTTGGAAATATTCCTAGGACTGCTTCAAAAGGTGCTAACAGTCCCGGAAAAACTGTCTTAAATACATGTACAATACCACTCATATCAGACATGTTTAAGATACGACTTAACATTTCCGAGAAATGTAAAGGGCAATTAGTAGTTAAGAGGGCATGTATCTCTGCAGAAGTCCTTGCGACTTGCAGATCATAGGTTTCTTTGGCCGAGCCCAGTGGCACAGTTTTTTGTAAAAGAATGGCTTTAATTCTGCTTAAAGTATTATTTCGTATAAAAGCGATATTCAGTGAAGGCCATAACGGCGACTCCCGGTCTGTTTTGGATTTTGGAAACAATACTTGCATACGGCAAGTGACCCTGTTTGACACAGTTACTAGATAGGGTAAACCTGGCAACATGCCACAGCAGCTGTGATCATTCAACATGAGGTAACTTCCATTAGAAAGCTGTCCAAAAATTGGATCAATCACCGCAGCTGGTGAACCTTGCAGGTGGCACGATAAGTTGTTATAAGAACCATAGCAGGTCCGTGTAAAGTAATACCCTGACAAAGGAGAAAACCGCTTAGTGAATTTTCACAATTTTTACCACTAAGAAACACTTCTTTTCCCCCACTCCAACATCTGTGTTTGTATGGTAATTCCCAGGATGTCTTGATGTATTCTTTACCCAACCTTTCATATGTGCCTGCTGGTATATGTTTTAGGCAATATTGAAAATGGAAAATTGTAACAGGCAGAGTGATTGTTCCATGTACAATCCCACAGTGGCTGGCTTTTCAGCGACAGTTAATGGCAATCTTTTCCAGTTTTTCAAAGCTCAGCACCATATAGTCTGCTCCCCTCTGTGCCAGTTTGATCTGTTTATCAGTGAGATTGAATTCTGAAAACCGTAACGTAGTATTGATTAAACGCCAAGGCACATAGCCTGAACGTAGGTTTTGTAACATCCAGCCAAATAGCATGATAGAACGTAATTGCGACTGACCATGTTGCAACATGACCAAGTTCCATGATGTCTATGGCAGAGGATACTATGCTGTCCAAAGAATATATCTTGGATGTCAGAGTCGTTAACCCATTGTCAACTACAGAGGGTTTTCTCTAAATTAATGCAATCAATTTCTCGTATTCTTTATGCAGTCTCTGCTTGCGTAATCTTCCATGCATCATTATAAGCAGCAAAGATACCAGCATATATAAAACGATTATGACACAGTGTTCTTGGTCCTAGCAAGAATTCCCTAAGATCAGCGCCATCTTTAAGTAAAGATAAGTGTTGTTTTACATCCTTGAGTGTAGATCTATATAACCATTCAAGGCAAAGTTTCCCTACACTGTATGTTGTTACTATTCCTGGATGCTGTCTCTGAACATATCTTGGATCTGGCCTAGTGAATGTGAACCCCCATGTTCTATTTAGGAATCTATCTTGACAGTTGTTTGTGTCTGTGGGCCAGATTAACCATTTTTTCCAGTCTGGATCTGTTCTGTTGTGATACAAAATAGTATGTATGTCGACCTCCCCCTTTGAAGTGTTACTATCAGGTGTAGGTGTAGGTATGGACCGATTGTTTAGGTCTTTTATCTTGGCTAACCCAAGACAAGATGTCTGTTGGACAGTGTCATTCAAAAACATAATTTGCTCTGGGATGATGCAGGCTCTAAATAAAGCTTCTATTCCCTGCACTTGTCAATTTTTTGTGCCCCAGACAGTTTTTGTCTCAATGTTGTCTTTCCAAAAGTCGAAACCTAGTGAAGACAGCTGAGCATAAAAGGCCGCAGAATAAATTCGCTTGATATTTGTCAACATACTTTTCATTCCTGTCTTATTAACATTTTTAAAGTAAAATCATACTGGATTGGAAATATTGAAACCTGAAAAGCATGGAAATGTTCCCAAAAATGTTTTTGAGCTACCCTTTGGTGGCGTAGGACAATGTTTCCATTGGTTATACATCAATAAATTTTTGGGGATTGCTGATTTGTGCAAGAAATGATGACCATAGTGAATGTAACAATACATTTGTTCATAATCTGATGAACCTTCTAAGTATTCATGATTTGTAAATACAGCAGACATTCCGAAGTCTGACATCATATTATTAACAGTCTCTTAGTCCCAATCATCAGAAAAGGTACTAGATGAAACAAAGTCATTCAAGGAAATCTTGAACTGGTGTGGAATCTTCAACAGCTCTGCAGGGCCAAAAATGTCATAATCAGTTCTGTCCCAAGCTGTACCCCCCTGGTATAGGAGGGGCTGTGATGTTCACTGATGACAAGTCTCTTTGATCATGATGAGATGATTTGTGTGGCTTGAATAGTAAGTTGATGTTCTTACTTGCTGTGTCCTTTTTAACATATCTTCCATTTATCAGCATTCCCAAAGTTATTACCAGAGTCAACCAAAGTAGAAGAAAAAGCACACCCAACACAATCCAAAGTTCAATCCATGGTGAAACCAGATAGGTCTTTTCCAAGTGATGAAAAAGGTCTGTTGCTTGTTCTTTCAAAGTTCTTTTTACTGGCGTCGTTTCAGGTTCGCTGGGATCCTCGGAAAACGTATCAAAGTTAATGAAATAGCCAGAGGCAGTTCTGTCAATTGTTGGAATTGCATCAGGATTAGTTAAAATCACTGGAACCATTTGATCACTTGTTATAATTGTATAGTCTGATTCTACTTCGTTGTAGTCAGGTATTTCTTGACAAACTTTTATTTGTGTTTCAAGAGGTACAAGTTCCATAGCTTTGTTGTTAGTCCTTCATTTCACACTGTAGATTCTTCAAAGGTCATGAGTTTCCCAGTTTGAACCTCTTGGATAGTAGCCAGCGCTGGGCCTCTACTACATTGGCGGAGTCCACTTGACCTACCGCTTATGAGCAGCCACATGATGTGGTTTGACCAGGTCGATGGACACAAACCTGTTTTCCTTTTTACCAGCAAGGGGCAGCAGTAATACTGTTCTTGATCAGTAAAGGCCTTAAAGGGGCGCAAGTAGTCTTCTTCGAAGAAAGGATAAAAGCTGCGGCTAATTCATCAAGAGAAACTTTCCAAATAGTGAAAGCACTTCTAAAAACACCGGAGCACCCGCATCTTGTGGATCCCTCGGACAATCGGTGCAATGAACTAGCTGAATTCTTCGATCAAAAGATTCAAAATATTGTGAAACAACTCCCTCTGCTTAATTCTGGCGACCTACCTGATACGCTCCCGACACAATCTCAGGCCCCCAAAATGGGGCTGAATGTGTTTGCCCCCATTTTGGAGGACACTCTGTTACCTATTCTTCAGTCACTTAAGAGTGGCTCCCCATTGGACCCAGCCCCAGTTAAGATCCTTAAACTAGTCGTTCCCACCATCCTCGCTCCAATGTTGAACGTGATCAACTCCTCCCTCACGCAGGGCTTGGTCCCTCCAAGCTGGAAGAAGGTGGTGGTTAAGGTCTTACTAAAAAAAACTAATTTGGACCCTCTTGACCTTAATAGTTTTAGACTAATCTCCCTTCTGGCAAGCACCAGCAAGGTGATAGAAAAATTCATCAATAGTCAGCTGTCCAACTATCTTGAAGCGAGCGAGCTATTGAAACCATCACAGACAGGTTTCCGCCCGGGTCAGGGCACAGAGACGGCTATGGTTGCGGTTGTTGAGGAGGCCAGGAAGATCATCGATGCGGGAGGATCAGTGGCAGTGATCCTCCTGGACCTCACTGCAGCCTTTGACACCGTTAATCATCGTACGCTGGTTCAACAGGTCAGGGATCTGGGTATCTCTGGACTTGCCCTGTCCTGGCTGAGATCCTCCTACACGGCCGCTCTTTCCAGGTGACGGAGGGCAAGTACACCTCTAAAGTGACCCCAATACATTGTGGTGTTCCGCAGGGCTCATCTTTGAGCCCTACGCTCTTTAATGTATATATGTCCCCCCTCGAAAAAATTGTCACCCCTTATGGAATTACATTACTAACTTACGCTGACGACACCCAGCTCGTTGTTTCTCTAAGCCAACAGGACAAGCCTGCCATCGATTTGTATGCCTGTCTTGGAGACATAACCAGTTGGATGAACAGATCTCACTTAAAATTGAACAGCGACAAAACTGAGATTTTGGTCCTGAGCAACCAGTCCCTCTTCCGCCCAGAGACTCTGTGGCCTCCTTGCATGCCCCCCCCCATCCCCTAAGACTGATATCAAAAGTCTTGGGATTTGGTTGGATCAAGGGCTCACTTTTAACACCCAGGCAAGGAAGACGGCTTGAGCCTGTTAGGGCCTTCTCCGCACCGCCCGCAAAATTCTCCCCCTACTCCCTGCGCAGCCCAGGAAGCTCCTGGTTCAGGGCTTAATATTGTCCAGAGTGGATTATGGGAATGCCCTCTACCTTGGTGCACCCAAGAAAGTGACAGCCAGACTGCAGGTAGTGCAAAATACTGCTGCTCGGATTCTTACAGGCACCAACAACCGATGCTCTGCCAAACCGGCCCTTAGAGTACTCCATTGGTTGCCAATATGTGAAAGAGTGCAGTTTAAGGCCCTTTGTATTACTCATAAAATTTTGCACGGTAAAGCGCCACCCATCTTCAAAGACCTCATTGCCCCCTATACTACTAACAGAACTCTCCGGTCCACGAATTCACATTTGACCTTGGTCCCCAGGATCAAGAGGGCTCGATTTGTAGGCCGTCTTTTTTCGTATAATGCCTCCAAACTGTGGAATTCACTTCCATTGGACCTTCGGGCACAACCCAATATTGTTTTATTCCGTAAGACCTTGAAGGCCTGGATGTTCTCTTAACTTCCCCTACCTGTCTTCACTTGTCTCTATCATTAGCGCTGGGACGCTCACGGGCAGCCATGCGCTCTAGAAATACTTAAATAAATAAATAAATGATCCGTGGATTGCTAGGGGAGGTACTAATTGTCTGTAAGAAGGCCCAAATTCCTTCTTGTCCGCGATCTTTTCTCTGACTAGATCCCCAAGCTTAGGAATCTAGACAGGCCTTGCTGGGATGGTTGGTTTCTCTTCAGTGGTGGTTGGCTTCAGGAACAAGTTACTTTGTTTTGTTCTTATTTCATTTAAGTCCTGTAAAACAGCCAAACGGTCTTTGATATCAAATGGTTTTCGTCCACTACTGAAGTCTGACAATCGAGATCCGATACTAACATTCTGGTCCCAAAAAGGACTTCATATGGAGTGATACCCCGTAGAGAACTTCTTGGCAGATTGTTAAGACTAAGTTGAACACCTATTAGATGTTTGACCCACCCGTCAACCGAGCCTAATACCCTAACTGTTATAGTTTGCTTTATGTCCCGGTTTTTTCTCTCCACAACCGAATTTCCCTCAGGATGGAATGGACTAGCGTACCGCAATGCAACGCCCAATTTGTAATCCTTGTAATCCTGAGAGCTAAACACAGGACCCTGGTCAGAATGTAGCGTGCCGACTGCTTATGTGCCGATAAAGACTCGCAAATCTTTTATAACAGTTTGAGCGTCAGCCGAGCGCTGAGGCCACATCCAAATGAACCTTGTCTTAATATTTGTGGGATTGCATTTGTCCATAGGGACATCTGCGTGTAGATAGTCTAATGCTGTCTAACAATGGTGTCTGTACTGGGCTGGCTATGCTATAGTCAGGTATCTGGCGGCATTCTGTGCTGCGATCTCTATTGCAGTCATTGCAGTTCATTACAAATGTGTGAATGTGTGCATTCATTCCTGGCCACCAGTACATCTCTTTTAATTCTAGTATTATCTTAGAGATCCCCTGATGTATCAGGCCCTCTCCCAAATGAGCTTTGTTTATCAAAGCTACGCTACGTTTCCTGTTTGGAAAATATGAGTATTTCAGTGGAAACTTATTAGGTAACGCTGCACTGCTGCCTTTGCTTGTGGCATTGACAGCTAGCATTATTTTGCCATCTATTTTCGTTTTTGAACGAGTGATTGCAGCTACGGAAGCCGTTTGCACAGCTGCCTTCACGGCTTTATCAGCCAATGAATTCCCTGCAACGTGAACGCCATCGCGTTGATGACTCAGCATATGTATCACATGAGTTTTTTGTAGTCCTTGTCTGAACTACTTGTTCCCAAAGCAATTTATGCTTGAATGTGCCACCTTTTGCATCATTGTAACCGTTTTGAATCCAGTTTTGCAAGTATTCATTGTAAGATTGAACACAATAATACGAATGGCACACTATGACTGTCCGTATTATCAAACACCATCTTAAATGCTTGTAGTTCAGCTCACTGAGCTGTACAATCTCCAAGAGACTGAGCTTTAGTGACCAGAAATTTGCCATCGCGCCAACGACCTTTAACGATCGATCGCGCACGCCGCATTATAGGCTTGTTTCCCCCCCGTAGCGGGTTGAGCTGTCAATGTAAATTATACATTCATACTGATCTAGAGGCAGAATTTCAGTAGGCAGAGGACATTCTGGTTCGTATTGTAGAAATGCTTGTGTTTTCAAATAAGGATCAAAAACGTATTCAACGTCTGTTGCAGCAAGAAAATTAACCCATTGCATCCATCTCAGATGTAAAGCTTTTGCATTGGGAATGCTCACTTTTGTCACTGCAGTTTGAACCGCTGTCAGAATTTTTTCTGTTAAAGTGAATTTCATTTCTGCTTGTGTGTACAAATGTGATTTGTAAGCTATTGGTACTTTTTTACCTTCGTTAAAAGTTAAGTACGTGAATCCGCATTGTCCTGGAATGATTCGGATCACTAAGTTGCGTACGTTTACGCGTGTTTGCAAATGTGTTGTTGCTAACATGTCTGTTTGCAATGAGCACAACATTTCTGTGTGTTTTTGTGTCCAATTAACTGTTTTGAAATCAGGTTTGATTAATTCGTGGAGAGGTTTAACCCTTTCTGCGTAGATAAGAATGTAAGTTCTTCCGAAATTTAGGAAACCTAGAATCAACTGTAAGTTTTTCAGTGTTTTTGGAGGTTGGAGCAGCACACATTTCTCTAGAAAGTTTGCTGCCAGGCTTTTGCCTTCACTTGAAAGTTCATTTCCTAAAAAGAGGATGTTTAAATGGGCAATTCTAGATTTTGTGAAACTGAATTTGTACCCTTCGGAGGCGAATCCCACTATAATTGTATTCACCCTATTCAAGTGCCTATCCAAGTCATCATCTGTCAGATAGATGTCATCCACATATGATAAGTCTTCGTCATCATATGTTTGTAGTAACTCTGTTACTCTTGCTGAAAAAAACTCCGCACTGTTCTTGAATCCTTGAGGGAGACGACAGAAGTGACGCTGTGTCCCCGTAATTGAGAAAGCGGTCAAATACCTACTTTCTGATGCAATGTTTTGACAGTAAAAAACATTAGAAATATCTAATGTGGTTTTATACTTTTTACGCACAATGTTATTTATTAATGCTGCACTGTGTGCATTTTGTACTGCAAAAGTTTCGCAACAAGAGTTTAGATGTCTGTAATCCAAAACTAGACGATATATATTGGTTGGTTTGGAGACAGGAAACAAAGGATTGTTCATTGACGAGGTGCATGTTTAAATCACCCCCTGGTATTCAAGTTGATCTAATATCTCCCTGACCTGTTTTTTAGCTTCTTGCTTAACTGGGTACTGCCTTTGTGCAGTTGGTTGATCTTTTAATTGGATTTTATGGTGAGGCGAGTCCTCATCCCATCCTACATAATTATTATTTTTTTTTTTTTAAACAATTTTATTGATTCAAAAAATAAATAATGGGCATTTATAAAGCATTCCATACATACAGAGATTGTGGCAAGATCAAGAAATCCAATACATCGGCACATTTATGAAAACAAGACAATTTGAGCAATCCGACAGTCCCCCACCCTCCCAGGATCTCTCTCCCCCTCCCCTCTACTCGGAGTCGCGAGCCCTATCCAGCAGTGTCGGCTAGCATATGAACCCTCTATATTGATTCCAGGCCCCCCAAATCTTGGCCCATTTTCGAGGACATTTCCGATTCAGATATACTGCCTTTTCTGCCACCATCACAGAGTCCAAGTCCGTACACCAGTCCCTGAGTGCTGGCACCAAAGGGGATCCCCAGAATCTGGCTATAATCCTTTTAGCATACATGATACTTAGCGTGGCCCAATCCTGCATGGCCTGATTAAGATCGTTAGGCTCCCAAATGTTTAACAAGCAACAGCGCGGTTCCGGGACCAGCGATTCTTTCACCACTTGTGATATAGTCCGCATAACCTTAGCCCAATAACCGGCAACCTGAGGGCAGTCCCAGATGGTATGAAAGAATGTCCCCTCCTCCCCGCATCCTCGCAGACAATACTTATGGTCGGCTTTCCCTATCTTGTGAAGAGTAAATCTAGTGTAATATACTCAGTTTAAAATTTTCAATTGTATTAATCAGAGCCTGGATGGAATAGCGACTTACCGGGGTGAGGAGAGCGCAGTCTGCCAATCCGACTCATCAAACTCATCTACCCCCATAACCCAGGCCGCCCGGAGCTTTATGGTGGGATCAGGCAGGTTATTAACGAGCTTTCGATAAACAAAGGAGGTTGCTTTTTTAGGCATATGTTCCGTGAGGAGCCTATCTTCTAATGGGGTGGATCCAGGTAACTCGTCAATGGGTTGGATCAGTGACTTCAGGGCTTGACTTATCTGCAGATATCAGAATCGCTCTGTGTGCGCTAGGTCATATTGTTCCACAAGTTGTTCAAAGGAAAGGACGACACCCCGCCTAGATAGGTCTCCGACCGTGGAGATACCAATCAAGTTCCAGGCCTCAAAGCCCTTACTGTTGCATAAACTGCCCAATCGACGCAATGACCAGAGTGGCGTCATTTGCGTAAGTTAGTCTTTGCACTTAAGGCGAGCCGAGGCCAAATACCACAAGCGCACCGTATGGGCCGTAGGGCCAAGCAAGGCCGCGGCACTTTTAGTGTCATAGAGTGCGGCCAGCACACCGCCGCTGCCAAGATAATATCTGTCCGCTTTATACGCTCGCTCAGTCTGTGGAGTGTACAGCCATTGGTTTATAATCTTTAACTGGGCCGCCCAATAATATAGTTGAATATCAGGGAGTGCTATGCCTCCATCAAACCAGCCCCTGACCAGTTTTTGTCAGGAAATGCGCGCTGGTTTGTGCCCCCGCAGGAGACCCGAAACCAGTGCACTTATAGACGGAAATACTTAATAGGCACAAGGAATGGAGTATTCTCAAGGATATAAAGCAGCCGGGGCAAAGTCATCATTTTGAACAACCCCGCTTTCCCCAGAAGGGTCAGTGGCAAGGTGTGCCAATGTTTTACATCACTACGAAAGCGCTCAAGAAGAGGCGCCAAATTACGCTGAAGAAGGTCTCCCGGTTAGGCGTCACCCAGATCCCCAAATATTTAAAGGGTCCATCAGTAATCACCAATTGACAGTCGGCTGGAAGCCGCGGTGGGGGTCCCTTAAGGACGCACAAAACAGAATTGGACCTATATCCTGAGGCCTGCCCAAAGATTTCACAGATGTTAAGGAGGACTATAATCGAGCGTCTGGGCAGGGTCAAGTAGAGAAGGATATCATCAGCGTATAAAGATATGCGATCCTCCCACGTCTCGGTCCATCTGAGACCTCTAATCATGGGTTCCCACCATATCCACGCTGCCAGAGACTCAAGGATCAGGGCAAACAGCAGGGGCACTAGAGGGCACCCCTGATGCGTTCCCCGACCAAGTTGGAAATCCCTGGAGATATGGCCATTAACCACTACGTGCACCAGGGGTTTGGTATAAAGTAGCTTCATCCATGCACAAAATTTAGGGCCGAATCCAAGATGCCGAAGAACCGCAAAAAGATAAGGCCATTCAACCATATCGAAAGCCATTCGGGCATCCAATGAGAGGATCACGCATGTTCCGACAAAGTAGGTATCTGTGCCATTTCTGCATGGACACGTCGCAGATTGAGAGCGGTATTCCTGTACGGCATGAACCCGGATTGGTCTGGGTGGATCAACGTCTCTAAATGTGGTGTTAGCCCAGTAGCGATCATCTTAGCCAATATCTTTGCTTCCGCATTCAGTAAGGAGATTGGACGATAAGATGTGCACATGTCCAGAGGCTTGTCGGGCTTCGGAATAGCAATGATTGTAGCTATCCGCTGGTCCAGCGGCAATTTCCCCTTACTTAAGCTATCTAAAAACATCTTCAGAAGGTGCGGAGCCATTAGGTCAGATACTCGTTTATGAAATTCTACAGGGATCCCTTTGGGACCCATGGCTTTACCTGACTGTAGAGAATGAACCGCTGCAAGGACCTTTTCCTTTGTGAAGTCAGAGTCCAGGAGGGAGGCCTCATCCTCTGACAAGGAAGGCATTTTTATATCCTTGATATAAGTTTGCGCTTCTTCTGTGGACATGTGGGAGGTGGGGGTATAGACTTTTTCGTAATAGTCAGCTAGGGTATCTACGATATCCACCTGAGTGGTGACCACCGCACCCTCCGGGGTACGGAGCTGCGCTATCGTCCTCTGGGCCCTTTCCTTCCTATCCAACCAGGCCAAGAGCTTACCCGCCTTATCCCCAACTTCGTAAATGGTGTGCTGTGTGCGTTGGAGCCGGTGTCTAACCCGTTCCCGCTGATATTCAGTGAACTCAGCCTGCTTGAGGCGCAGTCGATGCGCAGTCTCCTCAGTGGGGTCGTCCCCATGTTGCGACTGCAGCTCGGCTAGGTCAGTTTCGATCGCCTGTAGGTCGGCATTCGCTGCCTGTCTGTGACCCATTATTGAAGCAATCGCTTGCCCCCTTAGCACTGTTTTATACGCCTCCCACAGAACCTCTGGTGAGCGAACCAAGTTTGTATTCTCGTGAAAGTAGTGTTTTGTAACCGCAATCAACTCCTTTCTAATCTGCGGATTCTGTAAATAGCCTGGGGAAATTGGAAAAATATGTCTCCGAGCTTTAAGGTAGAGGGTATAGGTCATAGAAACCGGGGAATGATCAGAGATACCTCTCGGGCCTATCATCGCCTCTGTCAAATGGGGCAGACTGTCGGCGGAAAGGAAAAAGTAATCAAAATGGGAAAGACTATTGTGAACCCCTGAGTGAAAAGTGTACCCGCTACTCCCAGGATGTTTGAACCTCCACCCATCCGTGAGGCCTAGTGCATCTAGGAAACCAGCAAGCCGGGACTTACACGTCCCCGGCGTCCTGCAGGGGTGCCGGTCCAGCTCATTATTTAAAACTGCGTTAAAATCACCCCCTATTATGAGCTCTCCCTCCGGCAGTGTCAGTAAGAAAGCGCTAAGGGCGGGAAGTGCGACAGCGTGAAGGGCCGGTGGAACGCACACTGATACCACATTAAATCTCCTCCCCTCCCACAAACAGGAGACGGCAGCAAATTAACCTTGCTTGTCCTTCCAGACCTGTTGAAAAATTAGAGGAAAGCGTTTGCGCACCAGTATGCCCACCCCCCTGGAGCCAGTTGAAAACTCTGAGTGCACTATCATTGTGTACCCCCAGCGATCCATAGCTTTACAGGTCGATCCCACCAGATGTTTCTCCTGCAGCAATACAAGAGCCGGGGCCATGCGGCGCACATAATGCAGTACCAATCCCCGCTTGATTTTATCCCCCAACCCGTGCACGTTCCAAGTAAGTAAGGTCATAGGAGACACCGGGGCCATCAGTGGGGTGCTAACATCTGCTTCAGTGCCCATCAATTCCGCGTCCTCCATCACAATCAAGGCTTCCCTGCGCACCCATCTCTACGGCATGTTTTTTAACAAATAGTACTTTGAAATGCTGCCCAAAACTCAAACTAGGAACAAAACTCAACAATTCCTCCCCCCCTGCACCTCTACGGCCACAGTGTAAGCAATGTCATAGCAAACAATACTACCACCCCTCCTTTCCAATGAAACATCCCCCGTACTCCCCTCTGCCCCCCTCCCTGCTCCCCTGCCTGTGGACCCCGAACTGCCCACCCCCCAATGTGGCAGAGTGCCTGTGCTCCCCCCAACCATGCTAGACACACAGAGGTTAAACGAGCACCCACCCTGTGGCAGTCTACATTGTCTACAATAAAGTACAGCCTTCAGTCCTAAACACAACCCTTAAATGAATATCATGACATATCTAGACAAATCGCAAATCTGGCATGTTACTAACCCGAAATCTGCAAACTCCAGTATTTTGTTATAGTCATTCCCCGCCTGTTCCCCCCCACATCCCCCCACATTACTCACGAATGGTACCCCGGACCTGTCCAATAATAGGCAGTGAATGTTCTCAGTCCTGCTTGGCCAGGTCACTCGCTTCCATCTCGGCCTCCGTCGCCTGGGTGTCTGGCCCCCCAACGTTCCTCCGGTCTACCCTGTTGCTTCGGGTGCCATTCACGTCGCCGACCTTTGTCCATCCCTCCAGCCACTCCCAGGTTGTATCAGGTGAGTCAAAAAACCATGGTTTACCATCCCATTCAACTCTCAATTTGGCTAGAAAAAGCATTGCATATTTGATGCCCCTGCTGCTGAGTTCCTGCTTGACTGCCTGGAAGCTGCGTCTCTGGGCTTGGACCCGCGCCGTAAAGTCAGGGAAGAAAGAAACCTCGTAGTTGTCTTCAGCGGGGGCCCGCTCTGGAGGCCTGCAAGATATTGTCCCTGTCCCGGAAATTAAAAACCCTCGCAATCAGGGGTCGCGGCAGAGCCCCAGGCTTGGGTCGCCCGCCTGGCACCCTATGAGCTCGTTCGATGGAAAAATAGGCAGAGAGCACCTTTGGCTTTAGATGTTTCGTGATCAGTTCCTCCACATAGAGGTCCGCGGCAGGCCCTTCCGTTTTTTCCGGAACACCAAGGATTCTAATGTTATTCCAGCGGGCCCTCCCTTCATAGTCGTCCAGTTGTTGCGCCATTCGAGTCTGTTTCTTTTCCATGTCAGACATTTGCCGTTGCAGTTCGGAAGTGTCCTCCTGTAGCGCCGCTGTCACCACCTTCAGCTCCCTCACCTTCTCATTCATTTGTTTAAAGTCCTCACGGAGCAGGAAAACTTCCACCGTGACTGAATCCATTGAGGTACGCATTCCCCCTATGGCTGCCAGGAAGTCGTTCAGCGTAGGTTCCTTAGTTGGGGTGGATGACGTTTCTGTGCCCTCTTTGTCCGCTCTCGGTGAGCAGCTTTTATCTCCGCCCTTCCACGCAAACTTGGACAACTGTGTCTATGGGTTACTCCTTGAACCTTTTCCCCCTGTCGCCATTTTCCTCGTCGACATGGAAGGCAAGCCAGGGATGCGTACTATGATAGTAGCTGTGACGCTCCTGTAGCCTCTTACTTAGGCTGAAAAAACCCTCTGGTGGGGTTTAAATACACCTTCAACAGGCCTCTGTGGAACCCAGCGCTGTGCCCGGGTACCTCAGAGCCGGGCCGTGTCCATCAACAGCAGGCGACCTCAGAAGCTGCGTCAGCGGTATGCGGCAATGGAAGCAGGCACCACAGTCTAAGTCACAAGAACATGTAAGGGCCCACCGGACAGCACTCCGTCCCAAAGTCAGCAAAACTGGGGGACGCCCACAGGCAGCCTCATGGTGAAAAAATGAGGCCAGAAGTGCCTTGTCGCAATCAAGTCTCTCCTGGGGCGGGAGTGGGGACACAAGCAGCCCCTCAGCCAGCCCACAAGCGCCACGAATTGTAGGGGGGCAGTATACACACGGCCCCCACCTCCAACAAGGGTGCAGCCAAAAAAAAAAAACAGCCCCGGGGGACAGTTGTGTATATAATAGTGGCAGTCTCACCCCTGTTTGTAAAGTGTACCTCGGCAATGCCCTGACCGCCGGAGTCGTGGGGGGTCCGTGTAGAGGGGCCACCACCAGTCAGCGCCGCTCCAGGCCCCGCATCGCTGCACCGTCCTCCTGTGGGGGCAGAATCCAGCAGGCTTCACACTATCGGGCACTGGCCGCTGCTAGGCCCAGAAGCCGGGGCCTCAAATTCCGCCCCGCCCCTGGGCCGACACTCACGCACCTCGGCGTCAGGAACCGGAGGGGGGGCCAGTCCACCGCCGTCCTCCGTCGCTCCACTCTCACCTCCTGGGGTCCGGGCTGCAAGGAGCCAACAATTAGTGGGAGGGGGGCTCCGGCGGGAGCGATCCGTGGCTTTGCTGCTCTCAAGACCTTGAAGCCGCCATCTTGCGCTCCTCGGCACCGAGACTGTCTGGGTGCGCCCAGTACTTCCAGGGGGTCAGCGGCCCCGCAAGCATCGCACCTGAGCCATCACGAGTGTGCCAGATGGCAAAATCGGGCACTCCGGTTCGATTCTGTCCAGGTCTGACGGCTGTAACAGGATATTGGGCCACAGGATAGGCAGAGGTCGTTCAGGCTGCGGCCATAACTCTCGGCCGCTAGCCACGCCCCCATCCTACATGATTTCTATATAATGCAGGAACTTGGGCGACTGCCCATTTCCTGGCATAGATATATTTGTAATTCATTGGAATGTGGTCGGAGAAGGCTTGCATAATGATGTCTTCGCCATGTGGGCACTCCCTGACAAACTGTGGTGGCCAGTCTTGTTCAGCTAGAAGAATGGCATAACCCTTAGAAAGTCGCTCCCAAAAAAGTCCTCTCACTTTTCTTGGTACGTCCCCTCCATCCAGAGTGTTATTTCATATAACTTATGTGGACAACTAACCCTGGTATCTGCAGTTTCCACTTGAATGAATTCATTCAAGTCCACTGTCTCCAGATGATCCTTCAAGTTCTTGCGAGCTATGGTGACTTCTGCTGCGCTCTCCAACATTGTCTGAGCCCATTCCCCGTTCTTGAGTTGTGTCCTCGGCATGTCTGATTTTTAGACCTATTACCTTCTTTTTGGTAAATTGAGGTTTCTTGTTTTTTTTAACGTGTTGATCGTCCTTGGACTTTACGCGTTCTTCCTTGTGTTCTGAAAGGTGCGAGAGGAACGTGTATCAGTACCTTGATATCTATCAGGTTTTCTCAAATTATCCCTATTCCTAAGGTTATACCTCCTTTCAGAGGGCTCCTTTTGAGGAGACCTACCTCTGGATTGAGAATGCTTCTCTTTAGAAGTTTGTTAAGCGTTTTCCCACTTCTTTTTAATAGGAGTAGGAGTATTTTTAGTAAAGACCTTTAATTATGCAATTCTGTTAACTTTTGTATATTATTAAGTAATTGGTCATCCAACATTGATTCAATGTCTGGGTCAGGTCTGTAGTTGGCTAAAGCTAGCCATGTTGCTCCTGGTCTACCTAGTAATGTGAGTTATATGTTTTAGGGCACCTTTAAACCAGTGCATGCTCTTGTAAGTTAGTGGAATTTCAATATCCTCGAAAGGAATGTATTCCGTTGGTGGTTCATCTTCTTTGTAGAAGTGAAACACACGTGTTCTTGGATCTGCTTCAGGGATGACTATCCATGAATAGAATACCTCTGTCTGATGATATTCATGTGCCTCTATCACAAAAACTGCCCTACCACCTCTTGCTGATAGGCCACTTTGTATAAGTTTTATAGTGATGGTTTTCCTTAAATTTAGAGGTATGCTTATAGCATCCTCGTTGATTTCTTGGAAACCTGAAATGTTAAGAGCTGCATCGGTTGAATCAGCAGCAGCTCCACCGTTCTCGGTGTTGTTGCCGTTATTCGACATTTTGTTGACTGAAAGTTTGCAAAGCAAATTACAAGGAAACAAAGATAAGGCGCACAATATTTTGGAACACTGTATCCTTCAATGTTGAACAAACCAAAAAGCTAATACATAGGATTTTTCGTTCTACACAGCTATGGCGGATATTATCCTTTTACCCACTCCAGACGTCTATTGGAGTATTATGGAAAAAGAAGTCTCTGAGAAAAGCCCAACTGAGTTACGGAGGAGTAATTTACTGACCAGCTGCTGCACACGGCCGGGCTCGGCACCGCTGTGTGTTTTTCGGCCGGGCTTGGCTCCGCTGTGGTGTTCCTGGCCGGGCTTGGCTCCGCCATTCTCTGTCCCTCACTGTGGTGTTCCTGGCCGGGCTTGGCTCCGCCGGGGGACGCTTGAGACCACAACCCCCAGCAGCCTCATCGCGGCAAGGACGCCGCCCACGCAATCAGGAAGCGCCAAGAGGCGCATAAAGGAGTCCACGCCACAGAGTCCTGGGGAGGCGTAATTTACTGACCAGCTGCTGCACACGGCCGGGCTCGGCTCCGCTGTGTGTTTTTCGGCCGGGCTTGGCTCCGCTGTGGTGTTCCTGGCCGGGCTTGGCTCCGCCCTTCTCTGTCCCTCACTGTGGTGTTCCTGGCCGGGCTTGGCTCCGCCAGGGGACGCTTGAGACCACAACCCCCAGCAGCCTCATCGCGGCAAGGACGCCGCCCATGCAATCACTAAGCGCCGGGAGGCGCATAAAGGAGTCCACGCCTCCTCGTCCCGCGGGACGCGCGCGGGCGCGCCAGGGAGAAGCCCGGGACTAGGGCGGGGCCGTCTGTGGCCGTCAGAAGAGGCCGGGCCGGGCCACGGACTTTGGCTTTCTTCTCAGGATCCAGGACTAACTGTAAGAAATAACAGTATAGCATGGTTCTTAATTGATTTTTGCTTCTTGGCCTTAAACATTATACAGAAGTCTTATTCCCTTCAATAGAGACACTGCTGGTTATCTTTACTCGTGTTCCGTATCTCTGGTCATAACATGTCAAAGTCCAGAGTAGCTAAACCGGTAGTTGACAATGATACAAGGACATTAGACAACTATCTTGTCAAGGTAGTTAATAAAATAAATAAAGAAAGGCGATTATCATTAAACAAGACGAACCTAGAAGAGATAGGGTTGAGCGCGCCCACTTCCCCATTGACCCACTCAGATATTAGTCTGATTAACCCTAACGCGAATGCCATCAGTGATGTATCCATCACGATGACACCAGACTATAGGGTAATCACAACTGATTCTATTCTTACTTTGAGCCCAACACCCTCTCCAGTACAATCACCGACCCATTTGCTGGCTCGGAGAATGGTGCGGGCATGTAGGAAGGTCCCTGCTAAAAGGGCGGTGGGCCGGAAATCAAAAAAGGCAGGTACTTCTCCTATCACATCACACAGCGGTGTAAGTATATTAAAACCCACTAATAATGCTGAGGAAAATATTTTACACCCTGACCAGATAGAGCTTCTGGCATCCATTTTTGAGTCGAAACTAGAAGCAATGGTTAGACCACTGGTGGCTAAATTAGAGCAGGTTGCACAAGAGGTTTCTAGACTAGGGGGCCTCTTGGATTCTCATATGGCTCGGTCTCATACATCTACGAGCCCCCTCCCTGGCCCCTTTATCTTCACTGGAAATACCCTAACCGGGGCTACCGTACCTGCTGTTGGTACACTTGGTGCATCTATTAGCACCAGGGATACAGGGTTAGCGGCCACTGTACAGAACCCACCAGCCTCCCGTTCACAGAAAATCCCACCCTCTACTATACCATTGGGGAAACTCCAATAGCACAACCTATAGTACAACCATCAGTACAGCCAGCTACACTACATATTGCTAGTCAGAAGTCTGTAGCTGGGGGAGAAATGGGCGGGAGAAGTAGGCCTAGGAGGAATAACCCAGTAAACCTGCCACCGGAGTGTGTTCCTTACACAGTGGTACTAACAAACGTTCCTGAGGTTGACTCTTGTTTGACTGACTCTAGGCTAGAAACCCATGCAGCTTTAAAAAACAAAACACTTGCATGGTTAAACAGGAATTGTGGGTTTCCTTTTGCATTTTCAAACGACATAATATCCACCCGTAGAGTCAGCTGGATTGGCAACAGAAGAAAGGGATCAAAAGGGGACTGTATCATTGTAAATTTTAAGCATCCCCAACATGTGGCAACAGTTCTCCTCAGAGCAGCATCTTTACCAATTGAGGACTAGACCCCTTGGCTTTTTTTTTAATCATTTGGATAATACGAAATGTCCAACACTGCTTCAACACAGATATCCTGTAAATGGGCATAGAGGGGAGGTGGCAGGTTGTGTTCCAAATGTTTCAAATGTCCAACAATGTCAAAATACTGGGGATAGATATTGTTACCAGTTAGCAAATAGGCAATTTGATTATACTTTACCGCTATACAATCGTTACACAGCATTATCCTCTCTAGAGGAAAACGATTGACTGCCTATTACCATGGGGAGCACTGACCAAATACCGGTACCGTCATTAAAAATTGCTACATGGAATGTTGCGGGTATTAAGAATAAAATTGGAAATGCTGATTGGTTAAAGACTATGAAATCCTTTGACATTATTGCCGTACAAGAGACATGGGATCAATTTAATAGTTTCTCCTTGGATGGCTATAGTCACTTTTGTACCCCTGCAATTGGCAGTACTGCAGGAGGAACCAAGGGAGGATTATTAACCCTTTTCAAACTGGATGTTAAAGGCAAACTAGTGGAGTGTTTTTCGAGATGTGAAAACTGTTTGATTGTTGAACTTTCCACTCAGGATAAGGCCAAGATTCTTTTTGTTAATTTTTATAATTCTAACTCAAATGAATGTACCAGTCACAATTTGGAAGTACTGGATACATTTATGTCAGTCTATAGTGCAAATGGAAATACTTTTGAATTAATATTATTAGGGGACTTCAATATTCACCCTTGTACCCAGCCATGTATGAGTCAGGATGATGAAGGTCCTCCCCTCTCGTTACCAACCCACATGGAACACTCTAGGCGAGGAGAGTTACTTGAAATCTTTCTTGCAAGATGGAATTTATATGAGACAGGCTGTGGGAAGGGCACAAGAAGGTCCCCTACCTTTAAATGAAATGATGATGGCACCATCATAGATTATATTTTTATGTCCTCTTTTTTGTTGAATAATGTGATAATTTATTATACAGAGGTATCAGTGTTTAGTGATCATAATCCTGTTTTACTTGAAGTGAGGCACACAGACCTACTTTCACTAATAACGGTGACGCATAGAGGGGGACTAAATGTTGCAGTTAAAGATCAAAAGCGTAGGTTGAAATGGACAAAAATAATCCCTGAAACATTTCTTCCAGAGGTTTTGTCTAAAGTGGAGGATGAAGTTGCAATATGCTTAGCGAACCGAATAGAGAATAAAGAGGTTATAGTGGCATTTGATAACATCTGCTTAGAAATAAACCATAGTTTACAGATTGACTCCAGGCAGAGGCCACTCATGGGAAAAAGATGGTTCGACAAAAGATGCACGAAGGCGCATGGGGATTTACTTAAAGCACTGAAAGCCATGCCTAAAAATCGTGTTGACATAATGGAAGCAAGGACTGCATATAAAAAAGCTATCTTTGAAAGAAAAAGAGATTTGAAAAACACAGCATGGGACCAACTTCTTGACCCTGAAACATTAAAAAACAGTGGCTTATTTTGGAAAATCATAAATCAGCCACTTTTTTCCGAGGATGAGAACACTCCCCTTGATGCGAATATCCCAGATGAGGGCTGGATCCATCATTTCGAACAGATCTACGCTGGAATTAGTAGTGCAAATGTCCCCATTGTTACCCCTGAAATAGTGGCGGGGGAATTACAAATTGCAGAGGCTCTTGCCATCAATTTTGAGGCAGTAGAAGTGAAAAGGGCAATAGAGTTGACTCTGAAAAACAAGGCACCGGGTCCTGATGGGGTACCTGGAGATGTTTTTAAATGTGCCCCGAAATTTGGGTCTAAAGTTTTATGTAATGTTTTTAACGCTCTAAAACATGACAATATCCCGGCAACTTGGAAAAAATCTATTATCATGCCGGTCTTTAAAAAAGGTAACAGGCAAGACCCCTCCTGCTACAGACCGATTTCACTGATTGATTCTTCGGTGAAAATATTGGGCCGGGTTATTTTATCCAAACTGAATGATTGGCTAAACGAGAAAGGGGTTTTATCAAACGTTCAGTATGGTTTTAGACCAAAAAGGAGTACGATAGACCAAGATCTTAATCTACACTTATTGATAGATAAATACACTAGAGCCAAGGAGGGGTCCATGTACCTGGGGTTCATGGACCTCTCGTCTGCTTTTGACCTAGTAAATCGCTCAAAATTGTGGCAAATTTTAATAAAGATGGGCCTAGATAGGGCACTGGTTAATCTTTTAGCGGACTTGCATACTGACCTCATAGCGTCCGTTAGAGTTACCCCGGAGGGTCGATGTACGAGTCATTTTAAATCTGAAAGGGGGTCAGGCAGGGGTGCATATTGGCACCCCTCTTATTTACCATCTATATAAACGGCCTGGAACCAGCATTAAAGGAGGCAACTCTTGACGTCCCTCGTGTGGGAGAACTTGGAATTCCAGTTCTTCTATACGCGGATGACGCCGTTTTGCTTTCACGGACTGGTGTTGGACTCCAACACCTTCTGCATGCCTTTGAAGACTTCATGGGTTCGTTGGACTTAAAAATAAATGTAAGGAAGTCCCAAATCATGATAATGGGCAAGGGAAATAAAAATAAGATTGTAAAAACATTTACCTGTGGCAAGCAAGAGCTATGTAGAGTAGCCACTTTTCCATACCTGGGGATTACTTTTGACGAGAGAGGTACTTGGGGTCCCCAGTTAAAAAATAGAAATATTTCCCTTGCAAGATCAGCCTCTGCACTACAGGGATTCGCGAAAAAATTGGGAGCTAGGCCAATAGCAACATTGATAAAAATATACAAAGCAAAATGTCTTGCTGTGGCCACTTATGGGAGTGCAATTTGGGGATACTGTTCCCCTGATACCATCCAGATCACTGATAATAAATTCTTAAGAGCTGTTCTCTCAGTTCCACAGTCCACTCCAACATATACAATCCATAATGAACTAGGCGTAGGATATATTACAGACTTGATCAAAGTGGCTCCTGTTTTAATATGGTTAAAGACTTGGTTGAACCAAGAAATCCCCCTCAACCATAGTATACTAAAAGACTGTTTGCAGCTAGATAGAGTCAGTAAAATACCGTGGCTAGCTTATATCAAAGACAGTCTTGTAAAATTAGGGAGACCAGAGCTCTTCTTTTCGCCGGCCTCCATAACAACTAGGGATATTGCTTTGATTAAAGGTATGATGGGGGATCTGCTAAGACTGGAGAGGGAACAAATGGAATTAGAGAAACCAACGGTGAGGGCTAGCATTATTCTGAGCACCCAGGCTGGCCCAGAACTGTATTTAACGACTGTAAATAAACCTTATCACCGTTTTCTTTTAACCCGTTTTCACTTTAACTTGATCCATTTGATCCTCGGACACTTTCCAACTTGGAGTACTCCAGAAAACGCGGCGCCGTGTACTTGTGATAATTTCTCGACCCAGAACACATTGCATTTCTTGATGTTCTGTGGTCACTACTAAGCTACACGGCAGTAAGAACGAAATACCTGATCCCTATTTTAAAAGAGGTAGGGTTTATTCAGGTCAAACCAGCTCTCCTGTTTTTACAGCTATTGCAGACCCCAAGGATTATGTTCCATGTTGCCAATTTTCTAGTGGGGGCTGTTAGGATAAAGAAGAGGAATATGATTAATAATTCTTCCACCATGGTTCTGTAATGAATGTAAATATATATTGTCTATATCAGAGGAAATGCCCACTTTATGAAATCTTTTTGTGTTATTGTAAATTGTATGTGATTATGATGACTTGTTTAAATGACCTCCTTTTATGGCATTTTAACCTATTTTAACATGTTTTTATAATAGAAAATATTTTTATATTTCATTTGTAAATATATTGGCTGTGTAAATGAATCATGATTTTATTCTGTATTCATTAATTAATTAATTATGTATTTTTGTTGTGAAAATTTGTATAGTGCTATTGTCTTTTTATGATATTGATTTATCGAAATAAAGTATTTTGACTGACTGACTGGCTGAGTTACTTTAGTATCTAGTGTTAAATTAGTGCCTTACCAAACGTTGGGCGCCATGTAGTGTAGTTCCTATATTCCCAATAGGCTCTGCGCATTGGAATAATATATCCTATAGATATGACGTAGGACTTAGGTCAGTAGGTCCCTTTTGAATATACTAAACTTAATTGTGAGTGCCAGCTAGCTCAGCGGTCACTAGAAACTTTCTCCAATTCACAAGAAGGATTAGTTTCTGACAACCGCATAAACATAAAAACTTTGTATCCCCAGGACTGAAATAACTATCTTCAGAGTCATGGAAACAATAGATAAGTATTTCACTCAATCAATCGTGCATGCTTCGTTTCTACAGAGTTGCAGAGAAATAAAGAGACGGGCGTTTTCAATAAAAGGTTTATTGAACAGTCTTCTTTCTCATGCAAGAGAGGTGAACTGCTACAATTGTTAGACAGAATGCAAAGTATAATGTGTACAGCGAGAATAGTATTATAAAATAATACTATAATAGCATTGTATGGTGTCTAAGCCATATAAAAATACATACATAAATAACACAGGCTAAAATACTCAACTGGTGCTTCTAAAATACGCCTACCCCAATGTACCTAAACTAGGTCTAGTACGTGGGAAGAAGTAAGTATGGTCTTTAGCACAGGTTTCGTTTTTGCCAAGAATCTACCAACGGTTTCTCTAGGTTCTAATCAGCTCCATACCTTAGAATGAAGCAGGTCTGGTATCTCTGTCTCAGGACTTAATTTCCCAACACTCCGCAAGGGGAGTCAGAAACACTGGAGCTGGATTCTCAGCAGAGGAGGGCAGCTTCCTGATCAATGCATCAGCTGGAGAGTCGGCTTCCTTTGACACTTGCTGTAGCAAGCTGCATCGGGCAAGAAGGTCGTCGAACTGCTCCGAACCACCGTGCTTTGCCATAGCAAGTGAAGGTATATTTATACCTTGAGGGTGTTTAGGAATGCCATGTTTGACGTAAAGTCGGGCATATGAACGTCATGAAGGAACCCCTAAGAAATAGATGTTCATTGTAAAACTAACTGAGTTCTTGGAGAAATCAATTTTCAAGCAAGGGTAAGTCCCAAGCGGCTTAAGCTGGTTTTCTAAGAAATCGTTGCGACGTTTGGTGAACGGATGGAAGTAGCCATGCCTGTATTTGGCCTACATGGGCTATGCCTAAATAAGGGCTTGGTATGTATACCAAATTGGCAGGCCTTGCAGTTGGGGCATTTGAAGAAACCCAACCTGGATGTGAGCCATGTACTGGATTTAACATCCCCCGGGTTGTTTTTTGAATAGGGCATTGCCCATTATTGCTGTTTTTCTAAAGGTTATTGCTGTTTTTTTTAGGAAGTAACCATCCTATGACATGGTCCCCTAGCACTTTTGGCCAATTACGTCGTATGATAGCTCTTATCTGTCCCTCCTGTCTTGAATACCCTAATATGAGCCGAGTTGGCTCATTGGATGTTGCCTCTGTTGCACCTCTGGATTTTGATCTATACTGAAGTAAATCCTGTCTGGCTCTACTGTAGTGTAGTTCCTATATTCCCAATAGGCTCTGCGCATTGGAATAACATAAACCATTGTTTAGACGTAGGACTGAGGCCGACTAGGTCTCTATTGAATATGTTAGACTTAATTATGAATGCCAGCTAGCTCAGAGGTCACTAGAAACTTTCTCGAGTAAAGAGGAAGGTGATAAAATAGATATATCTATATATAGATAGATATCTATATGTGTTTATATATACATATATATCTATCTGTATTACCTACTGGCGCTGGCCAGAAGGTAGTGATAGTTAGAAGAGGAAAAAACTAAAAATAAACTTTAAAAAAATAAAATAAAGCACACAAAGTGAAATATGGCGGATAGAAAACCAAACCGGGCACAGAGAGCCAATTAGCTCCTAGATGACAACATGGTGACCAAGGATCTTCCCAGCTCAAGCAGTACACAAATAGAAGGAAGGAGGAAGACTGCACAGAATTTGATCAGAGAATTACAACAGGAAAATAACAGAAATTAATTAGTGGTGGGAGAAAACCACCCTAGAAAAATATATTGAATTTAAAAGAATACTTAGAGGCTTACGCATTTTAATTATGCCCACTTTAAATGATCTTGACCTGGATCTGATCAAACAATGGCAGATGGATACAAATCAATGCTCTTTAAGGCTAATTAAAACCTTAATCCTCCATGATGAGCGAAAACTGGAAAGTATCCTGGAAAAAAAAACCTTGGAAGAAGAGTGGGATAAACTACCAAATAATGAGGAGAAAAAAAGACTTGTTGGAGGCCATGGAGAAGAAGCTTACCAAACATGAAATGGACGTTGAGAGGAGGAAGGCCAGCAAATTTAACTGTGATCGTATAGATTATGCCAATGGCCGGATCTATACTTTCGCAAGAAAATATGATTCCCTAAGGAATAGAGCGGTGATTGATAAATGCATCAATCATGACGCCCAGGGTGCATATGAAAGCTCAGACTTGAGCTCCGCAGATGAAGAAACAGAAGTCTCCAAATTGGATTTTTGCTGGGAAATGAGGCTGGCCCAAATGGAGACGCGACAGCACGACCATACAAGAGGAACCACATGGGGGGAGGGGACAAAACCCACCCGAACCAGATGCAGTAAAAGAAGGAGCAAGGCCCAAAAGAGGAGAAGATAAGAAAAAGCAAAAATAAAAAAGATATCGTCAAACAAGGATCTGGTCATTAATAGTTTCAGTATGATTTTAAATGCCGATCACATCAGTCTCCCCAATAAGGGCCTAACCTTCTGTCCAAATTCCTCCATGGACATCCCCAACTTTTGTATCGACCTATATAAATTCTGTCAAAAAGCAAAACTAAGAAAATATTTTGAAGAAAAAACAGCAACAGCAGGTGGCAGAACACACACCAAATCCATGGAAGTCTCCCCACTTAATCAAAATGATCTACCAGCCCATAAAACTCTATCTAACCTGGGGAACAGCTCAACAGACTCCAGTAGAAATACTATGAGTGATTTAGCAATCTAAGAAAATATTTTGAAGAAAAAACAGCAACAGCGGGTGGCAGAACACACACCAAATCCATGGAAGTCTCCCCACTTAATCAAAATGATCTACCAGCCCATAAAACTCTATCTAACCTGGGGAACAGCTCAACAGACTCCAGTAGAAATACTATGAGTGATTTAGCAATCTGTCAACAAGAAGGAATAAATACTCAACAAGGTGGAGAAAGTGGATTAAAATCTCGGTCCAAATTCTGCCCGCAACTACCGCCAGGGAATAAAATTTATTTATTTCATGAAATTGTGGTAGAAGAGATGAACCAGCTTTCCATGAAGAAGAGATACAACAAACAGTCATGGAACTGCACATGAAAAGAACAAAAAGCACTGAAGGATCTGAGGGACAATCCAAAAATCATCATAAAGGCTGCCGAAAAGGACGGGAATATTGTCCTACAGGACCGAGAACAATACATCTCTGAGGCGTACAGAAAACTGAGGAATCAGGAACATTATCAGAAATTGGAGAAGAATCCTATGGATCGATGGACTACAGAATATCACTCGCAATTGCTGACCTGGAAAGAAAGGGGATTGATCAACTTTGAGGAATTTATGTATCTTAAGGTGAATAAGCCGATAACATCAACCATCTACTTCCTACCGAAAGTGCACAAATCACTCACTAACCCCCCAGACAGGCCAGTCGTCAGTTCCATGGGGTCACTCCTAGAGAAAACCTCACACTTCATCGATATGTTCCTGATGGAATATGTATTGTCACTTCCCTCATACCTTAGGGATACAACAGCCTTTTTTAACAGATTACAGAACATCAATTGGAACAATGAACAAACCATGGTTACAATCGATGTAACTTCATTGAATACATCGATACTCCACAAGGATGGCCTCGCAGCAGTCAGCAGCTTCCTGAAAACTAGATCCTTGAGTTTCTTGGAGCATTCTGGGATGATCCTGGACATGTTGAGCCCTTGCTTAACCCATAATGTGTTCTTGTTCAATGTGGAGGTTTTCCTCCAAAGGCAAGGCACAGCAATGGGGACGTCATTTGCTCCAACTTATGCAAATGTATTTATGGCAGTCTAGGAAGAAGGTATCCTGCAGGGCAAATTCAAGTCAAACATCAAATCGTGGATGACATATATCGACGACCTGTTTTTAATCTGGGAAGGAGATCAGTCGAGCGTCGAAGAATTCCTCCAAAGTCTTGATCAGAATTACTATAACTTATCATTTACATCTACCTGTAGCAAGACAAAGGTGATTTACTTCCCGTGAACAAGGTCAGAGTCACCTGACCGAAACGCGTAGGGCATGGCAACAACTGTTTAATAAATTCGCCTATCTAAGAAATCAAGTCGAGTGAGTGCCTTCTTCTTACTCTCGCTTTGCGAGAAAATGGCTTTGATATATATATATATATATATATATATGTATATATATATATCAATATATATATATATATATTACCTACTGGCGATAGCCAGTAGGTATATATAGTTAGGACCTAGCTACCATAGGAAATCCGTAACATTCTATTGGGAATAACTTTGGCGCCGGAGGAGGAATTTGCATGTAATTTTCCAAAATTTAGGCCAGCTCCGCTCCGCTTCTTCCCTGAATGTTTTGAGGGGATTCGTCATGCGGGGGCCGAGAAAAAGGGGGGTTCCAAAACGTGTTTTCCCCATGTTAATTTCCATAGGACGAATAGACAAGGCTACAGCCTGAACCGCTGAATGGAATTACACCAAACTTTGCAAAATTGTAGGGACTGGTACGCAGAAGTGCCTTTTCTATATTTGGTGAAAATTGCTCCAGTGGTTTTTACGAAAATTAACTCAAAAAAAATATATATATCTGGGTGGAGCCTAACAACACATCTCATCGTGAGATCTGATTGGCTGTAAGCACTTCATTCAAGAAGTGTTGGCAGCCATCTTGGGACCAATATACATGATAGCACCTCATTAAAAAGCATTGCAGTTAATAGAAGGCTTTAGGACTTTAGTTACATTATAAATAGGCTTTCCTGTTTTCGGTTTCTATTTTGGGTAAATTCTGGTGGGGTTTTTTCAGTGTTTTCAGGTGATTTCAATACCTTAAAAAAACAGTGGTTATCAGTGGTTACACATTTTCTGCCATTAAAAACTACAGAACGCAGTGTTTTTACGGTGTTTATGGAACGTTTTGCTTTAATTATTGCTTGCTGTCTGCACTGATAGTGCATGGTATATAGACAGTGTAAGTATAGTGCATATGAGGTCCAAATAGATTTTTGTAAATAAACTTTTTGTAGTACACCCTACAATACTTCTTCAGTGAGTCTTTGGTCATGTCCGCTCGCTCTTTCCTTCCCATGTAAACTTCTGTGAAAAGGCCCTCTCAACATTGGCACTTGAGATGGGCAACGCCAAAACAGCCAGTACACAATTTGTTAACTCTGGCCACTGATATAGCTTTCCATGCCAATACTGGTTCACTTGAATATTGCGAATCCCAGGGCAGGTTTTTAAACATTTGCGCTGATCTTAGGCGCTTATACCCTCAGAGTCATTGAAACTGTCAAAAATGAAGCAGCACTTTTGAAACTACGGAGGAAATTCCCCCTTACGGAAGGGATCTAGAATAGAGTACCACAGTGAGGTTTCATTGACTTTAAATGCAATTGGTGGCAAAGGGACATTTCAATGCATCATTGCAATCCATTACTCATACATTGTAAAATAAAATTCCTGAATTGCTCTTCGCCATTGTTTTGATTACCAAGTGGCAACGCTCTAACATGGAACATGTTGCAGTGCCAAAGTCACTAAAGGTGTTGCCCAGCCTACTCTCAAGGAGATGTTTCACATCTACACCAATTACGCTGAAAACTTGGCAGACAAGGGTGTTTTCAGACTCTAGGTATTTTATTATGTCCACTACAGCAGTTATGTTTTCCTGTAAAAATCTAAGAATGCAGTAGAGTGTTCTTTTTTCACATCACTATCAATATGTGACCAAAGATCCTCAAATTTCTTGCCTTTGGCATCATCACTCAGCAAAAATTCCGTAAACGGTTGCCCCATGGATAATATAGCATTCATTGCCCCTTTGACTGAGAACCATCAGCTAATGGACACAGTTGGGATGACTCTTTCTTTGATGCCACACAAAGCACGAAATGATAAATATTTGCGTTTTAGTTCCTGTGCATAAGAAAACAGTGCACCATATGGACTAAAACATCAATAGCATTCCTCATTAACTCTGAAGATTGTAAAGATTCTTTCAGCATACCATCTAACAAGTTGCAAGGATCTCTTACAGGGAGGCACTTCAGCTCCGGTATCAATTATGACAGGTCATCACACAACTTTTTCACTTACGTAGCTGAATCACTGCAAATACAAACAATATCACTCCAATCTTTGTTGAACTTGGAAAGAAGCTTTTTTGCAGAGCATTCCAAGTGACACTGCATTCCATCTTTTCCAAGAGTCTGGCGTAATGTTTTAACCACTATCCCAGATGCTTGGGGATAGCGCTCTTTTCACATATACTTGTCACTATACCTTGCATTGAATGTTTAAAGCCTGAGGTGTTGGCAATTTGCCTACTATCAATACTGACTCACTAGAAACTGCAGGCTGATGTATTAAGAATTTTTACGCATTCGCTGTGGGTAAATGTGATGACACATATTAGGAAAGATTGTTATGAAACCAGCCATTTTACATATCAGTGAAAGAATCAGAAACAGCCAAAACATCAACTATGATGTTGATAGTTCCTGATTCTCTACAGTTTAAAAAAATAATTAAACAAGACCTAAACCATGAATCTAAACCCTGCATCTTTAGACCAAAGTCAACAAAACTGAAAAAAACAAAAGTAAAATGAAACTATATTTTAGTGGCATCCCTAAACAACAAAACTCAAGCAGAATAATGTTACCCCAGACTTTCTTACTGCAAGCTGGTATAACAAAGTTACATTGTATAGCACTCTTCAGGAAGAAAATAAATTACTCTTTCACTCTCTTTTTCCTTTCTTTAAATGGCATTTAGTTTGTGGTTGTTCAGGTGTTTTTTCAGTGTTGATATGTTTTCACTGGTGAGGGCTATTTCATTTTCAGTGGGGTTTTATCGGTTATTATAGGTTTAAACCTAAAACCGGACAGCCTAATTATAAATCATTTGTTGATGGTACCATACTCATTTTAGGAATTGTGGTGTGTTCTAAGTTGATTTTACCATGTGAAAAAGCCTTCTGCTGGGATATCATGAATCATGTTTGAAAGAAAACTATTATATCATGCTTTTCCCACAGTGGTTTGGAAGGGGATCTATAAGCTAAACTGAAAACATATTTTCTGTAAGTTCACATTATCTTTCTCAGTCATGTGAGAATGAAGTCTGACATTCTCAGTAAAACATGTACATCCAACAAGGACAGAGACTGTCAGTTGATTCCTTTGTGTTCTACTGCAGCTTCCCAGAGTGTTCTAAAGAACAACTAGAGCGCTAACAGTCCTACTTCTTACAAAGGTATGGCACACCTGAAGCCATCTTGATTGGAATGAAGTGGTAAGTCTGAAAACATTTAATTTAAAAAGGAACAAAATGAGGGGGTTCATTTTGCCATAGAAAGTATGATTAGTGCTTCAGAAAGAAAAATTAGGGCACATTTTGAGTGACTTCTTAAATCCTCTTCTATTTCATTAAAAAATTCTGACATGCAGTCTCCCAAGATGGCCACCAGAGACAAAAGAGCCCAAATGTAGCCCAAATAGCACCCAGATGTAGCCCAAGTATAGCCCAATGACAGAATGTCCCAGAGTGTTCTAAAGAACAACTAGAGCGCTAACAGTCTTACTTATGACAAAAGTATGGCACACCAGAAGCCATCTTGATTGGAATGAAGTGGTAACTCTTAAAACATTTAATTTAAAAAGGAACAAAATGAGGGGGTATATTTTGCCATAGAAAGTATGATTAGTGCTGCAGAAAGAAAAATTAGTGTACATTTTGAGTGACTTCTCAAATCCTCTTCTATTTCATTAAAAAAAATTCTGACATGCAGACTGAAACATGCACTTTGAATACCAGCAGCAGACTTCCCTGGTGAGCAGTAGCTTTACTACAGTGATATAATGAGCAACTAGAGTGCTAACATTCAGAATTTATGGCAAATGTGTGACACATCTGAATGCCTTCTTGATGGAACCAAAGTAAACAAGCATTGAAAATGCAATAGATCTCTCCCTCGTTTAAGTTAAAGCCATTCTGTTTGTAATGAGGTGGCTTTTTAGCTTTGCTTTTAATTGTGTTTTTCAAACTTTCATGTAAATAGCATGCATATGTATGCATATATGTATATGTATGCATGCATTTATATCTGTATTTATATAGATATGCAGATTATATATGTTTATATATGTATGTGTATATATATATATACACATACATATATATAAATGCATATATATGCATATATATATATATGTGTATATGTGTTCATGTAGATAGACCGAGGCACAAGAAAGCAGAAAAACAAACGTGAAGAACACAAAAAGGGGGCTGGGTAGATACACCCTGACCCCCTAGGCCTGCCCAGGTGGTCCCACAAGGACAAAAAAGGCCCACATTTTTTTTTTTTTAAACCTGGTCTGTTTTTTTAAAAATTACCCCCCGGGGAGACCAAATCGCGGCGGCATAGTGATAAAAAAGTGTGGGGGGTCCACAATCCCCCCCACACTGCCCCGGGGACCGCCGCCCCCGGGGCAAAGCAACGCAGCCCCTTGGTGCATACTGGAGGCTCCTGGTGGGCTACTTGGCCCCCAGGAACCCCCAGTATGCAAGGGGAATTAGTTCCTATTCTGCAAACACGCCAGGGATTGCGCTGCAGAGAGGTGTAAAAAAGAGTGTGGCCTCATTACACCTCTCTGTAATGCAGCTCCCTGGCTTATACTGGAGGCTCCTGGTGGGCTAGTTGCCCCCAGGGACCCCCAGTATGCAAGGGGAATTAGTTCCTCCTCTGCAAACGCACCAGGAGTTGCGCTGCAGAACGTTGTAAATAGGGGGCGTGCCCTCTGAACACCTGCCTGCAAAAATTTAGTAAATCAGTATAAAAAAATAATAATTAATACATTTAAAAATTGTCATTTAAAAAACCTTTGAAATTCAATAAAAAAAACATAGGTTTCAGGCCTTATATAGTTAGGAATTAGCATTTAAAAACCTTGCAAATTCACTTACAAAACCATAGGTTTCAGGCCTTATTTTGGGGCCGATTAGGATGGCGGTTAATCCGCATCCCCCGGGCCGGCGGAAGCCACCGCCGGCCTGGAGGATGCGGATTAACCGCCGCGGCCACAGACAACACTCACCGCCAGATTAGGATGGTGGTGGGATTGCGGTGGAACCAGCGGCGGACGGCTGGTCCGTCCGCCGCTGATCCGCGGGGTGTGTAGGGCTATTTGGTGACGGTGTCTGCAAGACACCGTCAGCCAAATTAGGATGTGCACGGACACATGCTTTTCCGCGGCGGCTTTTCCGCCGTGGAAAAGCATGTGGACATTGGTGTTTGGGGGCCCGTTGCGGTCACATCCTAATTTGCACGGAGGGACCGCCGCTGCCCCTGCGGACGGTCCCTCCACCTCTGGGGTGGCGGACGGACGCCCCATAATTAGGAATAAGCAATTAAAAAACTTTGCAAATTCACTGAAAAAAACATAGGTTTCAGGCCTTATATAGTTAGGAATTTGCATTTAAAAAACCTTGCAAATTGACTGATAAAAACATAGGTTTCAGGCCTTATATAGTTAGGAATTAGCATTTAAAAAACCTTGCAAATTCACTGAAAAAAACCATAGGTTTCAAGCCTTATATAGTTAGGAGTTAGCATTTAAAAAACCTTTGAAATTTACTGAAAAAACCATAGGTTTCAGGCCTTATATAGTTAGGAATTAGCTTTAAAAAAACCTTTGAAATTCACTCAAAAAACTATAAGTTTTAGGGGTGTTATAGTTAGCTGGATATTTCCCTCATACAAAACCATTGAAATTGCTCCTATATAGTTACTTGTACTAACTATACTTCGCACACCCGCAATCCACTGCTGATGATGTCACATATTAGATCATTCATGACATGGTCAGTGACATCACTGATGACATCTCAAATGACATCACTGATGACATCACTGATGTCATCATCCATGTGACAATCACATACACCTTTTCATACACTATTAAAAATTGTCATCACTCTTTGTAAAATACAGAGTATCATATTTGAATCCATTGTCACAGCAATACAAGTATCTAAAAATCCACTCAGTGATTCATAGATGTATACACACATCTAATCACTTACCTGTAGATTCACTCATACATGCTGTCAATGAACAATAGAACACTATCAAAAATACTTATACACCTATATCGACATTAAACAACAGCACACATCCTATTCACATATGAAGTCATCCTACTCACTCATGCAAACAATGGATCATACTTACATATTTACTTAGCAAAACACTTATACAAACACCAGTTCATCTATTCATTTAGATAGTAAGTCATATTTAGTGAATTATAAAATCATTAGTACAAGTATACAGTTATCCATACAGTCACTCACACAATCATTGAGTCTTATGTATACTTATTTATATACAACAACTGACACATACACTGCCTTTTATTTTTCTAGTTTGTTGGATATGTACCATTGAGAAATATATTTGCTCATCACCACACCCATAAAGAGATTCACTTACCCAAACTGTTAGAACATGTAGTTTTAACTTCATATATCTACTGAATCAACTATTCACACATCTTTGGACAGTCACACACCCCCCACCGAACCACACACACTTTCACACTCCCATACAAATACTCAGTTAACCTATCAATAACTAATATAGACTTTCACATAGCTAGTAACCAACTGTAGAATCAGTTTACACAACAACTGACAAAGTGATACAGATATTCACACAGTTTAGTCACTATCCACTATATTTAGTGAAACATTAAAAATTGGTCAAGTAAACAGTCAATTACACTGCTACTAAATCCTCCATCCAAATATTTATTTATATATATCCATTCATTCTTCAATGAAAATTGCTATATATATAATGCATATTTAAATAACGAAGCAAACCACATTCACTGGATGATGTCATCAGTGATGTCATCAGTGATGTCATTTGAGATGTCATAAGTGATGTCACTGACCATGTCATGAATGATCTAATATGTGACATCATCAGCAGTGGATTGCGGGTGCGCGAAATATAGTTAGTACAACTAACTATATAGGAGCAATTTCAATGGTTTTGTATGAGTGAAATGTCCAGCTAACTATAACACCCCTAAAACTTATAGTTTTTTGAGTGAATTTCAAAGGTTTTTTAAAAGCTAATTCCTAACTATCTATATAAGTCCTGAAACCTATGTTTTTTTCGGTGAATATATATATATATATAGAGATAGATAGATAGATAGATAGATAGATAGATAGATAGATAGATAGATAGATAGATAGATAGATAGATAGATAGATAGATAGATAGATAGATAGAAAGATAGATAGATCTATATATATATATTCATATAGATAGATAGATAGATAGATAGATAGATAGATAGATAGATAGATAGATAGATAGATAGATAGATAGATAGATAGATAGATAGATAGATAGATAGATAGATAGATAGATAGATAGATAGATAGATAAATAGATAGATAGATAGAGAGATAGATAGATAGATGGACATATAGAGATATATAGATATAGATATATTACGTACTGGCGGTCGCCAGTAGGTCGATCTAGTTAGGACCTATTGTCCATAGGAAATCCGCAACATTGTATTGACAATAACTTTGGCGCCAATTGATGAATCTGCGCAAAATTTCCCAAACTTTTGGCCAGCTCAGTTCCGCTCCTTTCCTGAAAATTTGGGGGTGATTGGTCAAGCGGGGGCCAAGAAAAAAGGGGGTCCCAAAACATGTTTTCCCCAAGCAATTTACCATAGGACATTTAGCCACGGCTACAGCCCGAACGGCTGAACGGAATTACACCAAATTTGGCAGAGAGGTAGTCCTCAGTTCCGACTTGTGCCTTTCGATTATCTGGTGTCAATCTGTTCAGTAATTTTTGAGAAAATTACAGTTAAAGTCATTTATATATCTATGGGCGCGGTGGAGCCGCGTATCTATCCGCGTACCCTATGTGCAGCCTACAAGGGACACTAACCCCGGTGGGGGACACTAACCCCGGTGGCAGAGGGACGGTGGACGCTGTGGCAGCGCTTCGGCTTTTGTTCTTTTAAAACTGTGTACATTTTAACTTTGTGCACTTTGCATCGTGACTGGGCTTACCGGCTGATTCTCCCTCGCTTCACCTGCCTGCACCCCTAGCCCCGTTCCGGCACGGCAGTGTGCCGCTTCTCGGAGAGCTGACGGGGTTGCAGGCCACCATCTTGGGGAGGGCAGCTACGTTCGGGTCAGCGCTCCTGGCATCGCGCCTGAGGCCCCACATAAGCCCCGCCCAACGGGCATGCGCAGTGGACACTAACCCCGGTGGCAGAGGGACGGTGGACGCTGTGGCAGCGCTTTGGCTTTTGTTCTTTTAAAACTGTGTAAATTTTAACTTTGTGCACTTTGCATCGTGACTGGGCTTACCGGCTGATTCTCCCTCGCTTCACCTGCCTGCACCCCTAGCCCCGTTCCGGCACGGCAGTGTGCCGCTTCTCGGAGAGCTGACGGGGTTGCAGGCCACCATCTTGGGGAGGGCAGCTACGTTCGGGTCAGCGCTCCTGACATCGCGCCTGAGGCCCCACATATGCCCCGCCCAACGCGCATGCGCAGTGGACACTAACCCCGGTGGCAGAGGGACGGTGGACGCTGTGGCAGCGCTTTGGCTTTTGTTTTTTTAAAACTGTGTACATTTTAACTTTGTGCACTTTGCATCGTGACTGGGCTTACCGGCTGATTCTCCCTCGCTTCACCTGCCTGCACCCCTAGCCCCGTTCCGGCACGGCAGTGTGCCGCTTCTCGGAGAGCTGACGGGGTTGCAGGCCACCATCTTGGGGAGGGCAGCTACGTTCGGGTCAGCGCTCCTGGCATCGCGCCTGAGGCCCCACATAAGCCCCGCCCAACGGGCATGCGCAGTGGACACTAACCCCGGTGGCAGAGGGACGGTGGACGCTGTGGCAGCGCTTTGGCTTTTGTTCTTTTAAAACTGTGTAAATTTTAACTTTGTGCACTTTGCATCGTGACTGGGCTTACCGGCTGATTCTCCCTCGCTTCACCTGCCTGCACCCCTAGCCCCGTTCCGGCACGGCAGTGTGCCGCTTCTCGGAGAGCTGACGGGGTTGCAGGCCACCATCTTGGGGAGGGCAGCTACGTTCGGGTCAGCGCTCCTGACATCGCGCCTGAGGCCCCACATATGCCCCGCCCAACGCGCATGCGCAGTGGACACTAACCCCGGTGGCAGAGGGACGGTGGACGCTGTGGCAGCGCTTTGGCTTTTGTTTTTTTAAAACTGTGTAAATTTTAACTTTGTGCACTTCGCACTCGCTCTCTGCAGCATTAGTTCATTAGCGTATTTTTTAAAACCTAGATTTTTACATTCAATTGATTTAATAATTGTGATGTATGTTTTATAATTACCTGTACCGTGCTTTTACACCCTCTGTGCTGCTTCCCGGTTCCCCTGTGCCCCGTTCCACCGCGGCGTGCTCGTGCCGATTGCTGTGGAGGGCCAGGTCGGGCGCCATCTTTGGTGAGTCCCGGTCCCCGGCTGGTCTGGAGTTAGCGGTCCAGCTCGGGGAGGGGCTTGGGCCTTAAATAGCAATGCCCCACAGAGCGCGCAGCGGTCTCGCGCAGCGGGCGTGCCGTCTGCGCGCAGCGGGCGCGCCGTCTGTGCGCCGAAGAAGCGCCAAAGGAGGGCCCGTCTGTGACCGTCCGTGCCTCGGACAGGCCCAGGGCCAGCCATCATGCCCGACCTCTCTTTGGTCGGACTGTACATGATATGATAAAGTATTCACGGAGCGACCTTCTGGAGCTAAATATCACAGCTAGAGAGGGCACATGTTTGCGGGCTAGGCGGGACTGTAAGACTACGAAGTGCTCCAACTGCGTTTTTCTCCCCCAGCCCTTACTACCTCCTAGACCAGCCAGTGCACCCGGCCCTACGTCAATTAGGGCAGGGTTAATCAATGCTAGGTCTATGGTGAAACACGCAGCGGATATTTTTGAAATACTTGCGGATGGACAGCTTGAGCTCCTTTTCATCACGGAGACGTGGCTTACCAACACGTGTGCTCCGATTTTGGAACTCGCTGTCCCCAGAGGTTTTAAGATTGCTAGAGTGGACAGGACCACAGGTAGAGGGGGCGGTTTAGCGGCCATATTCAAGGAGGAGTGGCACTTCTCCATTGAGCAGTCTCATTTGGTAGCTGATGGTGAGGTCCTTCATTTCTCCCTTGTTATTAATCCTCATTTCACTCTGGGTGGCTCACTGATCTATAGACCTCCAGGTAATGCCCGCCACTTTATTAACTCTTTGGAGGAGTGCATAGTGGCGCGGGCTCTGAGCTTCCCGAAATTTCTGCTGGTCGGCGACTTCAATATTCATTTAGATGTTTCTCTCTCTATGGAGGCTCACCGTTTGGAGGAAGTCTTCGAGCTAGCTCAGCTAAAACAGTGGGTGGTTTCTCCGACCCATGTTGGAGGTCACCTTCTGGACCTGGTTTGTTCGAATTTTCCACTCATGGAATTAAATCTACAGAAAGTGACGTGGTCTGACCACGATCTTATTAGGTTTGCCTGGGAGGTGGAGGGTGTAGGCAGATCTGCTACTGCTCCTCCTAGGAACTATCCTCAGAAGATCAACTTGGATACGTTTGGTCGGGTTCTGTCTGGAGCCCACCCAACGTTTCCATCTGATATAGGAAAAGCGGTAGTAGACTTTAATCAGTGGGTGCTGCGGGCGGCCAATGTCTCTATGAAACATACTATTCTGTCTAGGCTCCGTCGCACCCCGTCTCAACCCTGGTTCTCTCCCGAGTTAAGGGAGTTGAAATTGGGATGTAAAAAGCTGGAACGGGTTTGGAGACGCGAGTATAGCCCAGAGACAAAATCCGCCCTACGCACTGCTCAAAAGAACTACTATGCCGCTATCAGGACAGCCAAGGGGAATTACTACGCAGGGAGAATTGCTAAAGCTGATAATAACAGTAGGGACATTTTCTCTATTGTAAAAAGCTTCCTATCCCCTGAAGCTGACTCAACCACACTTCCGCCCTCCATGCAATGGTGTGAGGAATTATCCAACTTCTTCACTAACAAAATAGCTAAAATTCAGAAGGACTTGCTTTCCGCACTGCCAACAGCCAGCCTGGAGGATAACTCTTCTCCTCTGCCATACCATCAGGACCCCCAACAGTTTACAGACTTAATGCTAGCTGTAGATGGTGATATACTGCCCCTTCTGCAGTCCCTTAAATCGGGCTCTCCTTCAGATCCATGCCCGGCTCGGGTACTTGCGGGGTTGGTTAGTATTATCTGCAGCGAGGTCACTCAGCTGGTAAATCTTTCCCTATCCTCAGCGGAGGTTCCTTCAGGCTGGAAACAGGCAAAGCTTCTGCCGCTCTTAAAAAACCCAGGGCTGGACGTGGCTGTGCCTGGGAATTACCGTCCCATATCCCTTTTGCCAGCAATGGCTAAAATCTGTGAAAAAGTGGTTTTTAGTCAACTTGAGAGCTTTGCTGAGACCTCTAAGGCTTTACACCCAGCCCAATCAGGTTTCAGGGCAGCCTACAGTACGGAGACAGCCTTGGTTGAAATGGCAGAATCCATCTGGGAGTGCTTGGACGGTGGCGGCAGAGCGGTCCTGATTTTGTTGGACCTCTCTGCCGCATTTGACACCGTTCCGCACGCCCTCCTCCTCGCCAGGCTGTCTGCAATTGGTATTGGGGGGCGTGCCCTGGCCTGGTTGTCTTCGTTTTTAACGGACAGGTCTCAACAGGTCTGGCTTCCGCCTTTTGCCTCGGAGCCCAAACCACTTCTCACTGGTGTTCCCCAGGGATCCCGCTTAGTCCCCTACTGTTCAACATTTACATCACCCCCGTGGTATATCTGGCGGAACAGTACGGGGCTAAGATTATTGGATATGCTGACGATACCCAGCTGTTGTTTACTTGGCCAGACGACCACTTAGACACCTCAGCAGTTCAACTTTGTCTGTCCTCTGTTTTCCGCTGGCTAACTATGGCCCAGTTGAAGTGCAACGAGGATAAGTCTGAGGTTCTTTTCTATGGTTCCTTTCCCCCTTGCTTCAAAGATTCACTGTGGCCACCCAGCACTCCTAGCCCCAAGGTGCTGGGTGGTCCTGCGAAGAATCTTGGCATCTGGTTTGGTGAGGACCTAAGATTTGAGGACCATATTAAAAAGCTATCTGGGACTTGTTTTGCCACCCTGAGAATGCTACGTAGATTTTTTCCGTTGCTTCCCAGGGAGGCAAAAGAGACTGTTGCTCGAGCTCTCATCCTAGCAAGGCTGGACTATGCTAACGCTCTGTTTAGTGGCATTCCTGCTTATCTGGTTAACCGCTTGCAGGTTATCCAGAATGCCGCTGTCAGACTTTTGTTTAATGTCCCGAGATGGAAGAGCGTTCGTTTGCAAATGAATAGTCTCCACTGGCTTCCGGTGTCCCTGCGCATCTTGTTTAAATCCCTGGTGCTCTTGTTTAGAGCAATTCACGATTAAGGGCCTGTTTATCTGCAGAAATGATTCATTCTTTATGTCCCCACTTGAGCTCTCAGATCATCCTCTCAGTTTAAGATGACTCTCCCCTGCTTTAGGCGATCTAGGCTAGGGGCCAGTCCATCTCTGTGGTGGCTGCCAGGGCCTGGAACGCCCTTCCCCTCCAGCTGCGCTCCATTCAGGGTGTAGCCCAGTTTAAGAAAAACCTAAAAACGCATTTTTTCACTAAGCTGGTCTAAGTTGGTCTCTATTATGTTTTTCCCTGCTTTTTCCCATCGCGCCAGGACACTCCCAAGTATCAGAGCGCGCTATAAAACGGTTTATACATACATACATATACAAGCACCCTGCCATGCAAGAGCTGAATGCTCATTGGCTACCAACTGTCAAAATCAGGAAGTGTTGGCAGCCATCTTGTGCCTCGGTAGAACCGAGGCACAAGAAAACAAAAACAAACTCCGCAAAACGCGAAAAGGGGGCAGGGTGAACACAGAGGAACATCAGGAATTCCGGTTTGCTTAATTGAAGCAGACATAAGTGACAAAGCCCTGAAAAGAATCCGGAAACTTGTTTCCCCGGATTCGAAACGCGTCGGCATATTTGAAGGAGGGAGTAACATCATTCATTGTGGAAACCAGCAAGTGCTGGGTTTGCAATTGGTTGCCTTTTGGTGAAATTACCTCCTTTGTTTTGACTTTGTCTTTGAATTGTTTGGACATTGTTTTGGACATTGGTTTGTAATCTGAATATAAAATTCACAAAGATTCATTATTTGTTTGTTTAAACTAGTACACGTAGGATGTATTTCGTCTAAGTCTCATTAATGAAGATGTTGATTGTAAATATGTGTTAGTAAATATTGTTGCACATAAGTGTAGATTTTGTTGAATGTATTAGTGTTCTTTTTCATACACAAATACGATAAAGAAAATATAAAAGGAATTGGATAATTCAAAGGGTATAAATAAAAGTACCCGGACAAACTAAGAATTAATTTTGTTTGTTCCTTAAGTATATTGTTTGAAAGTAAGGATGGTGTAGGCATTTTGTGTGTTGTTTGAAATATATATGGTCCAGCCTACTCCATGTCCCAGGACCTAACTCCTTAGCTTTGCTTCTTTAAGCCCAGCACTAACCCTGAAAAGTAATTCTAACTATGCTTACCAGTAACTTGTATTTCCTTCCATAGGAATCCATTGTCTGGTTTTCAGCAGAAAAGTTTCTGTGTCTATTTTCACAAACTACAAAATTCCTAAAAAACCACCTGTATGACTTAAACGCATTCTTTCAACTGTTTACAGGAGATGCACCAGTGCTGGATCCAGCATATACCACTGAGTAAGAAAAAGTAACGATAACACTACTTACCTGCTAAGTAAATTTCCTTCCATAAACCATTGACTGGTTTCACTTAGAAATTCTTCTAAGTGTGGAGTTTTGTAACTTTTAAATATTCACCTAAAATCATCTGAACAACGAATTCCGATTTACTCACCTGTTATCAGGAGAAAACTCAGTGCTGCATCTTTTAGCCGGGCACTGACCCTGAAAAGTAATTCTAACCATACTTACAAGTAACTTGTATTTTCTTCCATAGGAATCCATTGTCTGGTTTTCACCAGAAACATTTCTAAGTGTCTATTTTCACAAACTAAAAAGATTCCTTAAAAATAGCCTGTATGACTTAAACGCATTCTTTCAACTGTTACAGGAGATGCACCACTGCTGGATCCAGGATCCACCACTGAGCAAGAAAAATCGATAATAGCACTACTTACCTGCTAAGGGAATTTTCTGCTATAGGATAAAATTGGTAATACTATGTGAAAAAATTCTAAGTGTCAACTTTTAAAATAAAATAATATTCCTTAAAAATCACTACTGTAACTAAAACATTTTTACTCAACCGTTTACAGGAGATGTCCAAGGACTGAATCTAGGATCCAGTCCTGTGGTTAGAAAAGTAATCCATAAAGTAACCAGTTGCATTTAACTAGAAATTCACATTGAGGTCAATGTTGCATTGTGTTTAAAATTGAGTTGCCCATTGCAACAACTGTTACTACTGTACTTAAAAGTCTATTGCCTTTTTGCAAAGTATTCAAACTAAAGTAATTCATTCTAAGAAAGTATATTTTGTAATGTAATGTATAATGTAATTATAATGTAATTTAAAAAATAAAATATTTAAAAATAAATAGTTTTAAAAATATAGTAAATCAGTATCAAAAAAATAAATATAACAGTAAATTTAAAAATTGTCATTTACAAAACCTTCGAAATTCACTGAAAAAAACCATAGGTTTCAGGCCTGATATAGTTAGTAATTAGCATTTAAAAAAACCTTAAAAATTCACTGACAAAACCATAGGTTTTAGGGGTGATATAGTTAGCTGGACATTTCACTCGTACAAAACCATTGAAATTCCTCCGATGTAGTTAGTTGTACGCTGTACTATATCTCGAGGCGCCCGCAATCCACTGATGATGATGTCACATATTACATAATTCATGACATGGTCAGTGACATCACTGATGACATCTCAAATGACATCACTGATGACATCACTGCTGACATCAACCACGTGACAAACAGATACACCTCATCATACACTAGTATAACCTTTCATCACTCACTGTAAAATACAGAGTACCATATTTGAATCTATTGACACACCAATACAAGTTTCTAAAAACCCACTCAGTGATTGTTAGATCTATACACACATCTAATCATTTACCTATAGATTCACTCATACATGCAGTCAATGATCAATAGAACACTATCAAATAGACTTATACACCTATCTCGACATTACATACCAGAACACATCCTATTCACTTATGAAGTCATCCTATTCACTTAGTGTATGATGAGGTGTATCTGATTGTCACGTGGTTGATGTCAGCAGTGATGTCATCAGTGATGTCATTTGAGATGTCATCAGTGATGTCACTGACCATGTCATGAATTATGTAATATGTGACATCATCAGCAGTGGATTGCGGGCGCGCGAGATATAGTGAGTACAACTAACTATATCGGAGGAATTTCAATGGTTTTGTACGAGTGAAATGTCCAGCTAACTATAACACCTCTAAAACCTATGGTTTTTTCAGTGAATTTCTAAGGTTTTTTTAAATGCTAATTCCTAACTATATCAGGCCTGAAACCTATGTTTTTTCAGTGGATTTCAAAGGTTTTTTAAATGCTAATTCCTAACTATATCAGGCCTGAAACCTATGGTTTTTTCAGTGAATCCATATATAGATAGATATATATGTGTATATATACACATATATATCTATCTATATTACCTACTGGCGCTTGCCAGGAGGTAGTGATAGTTAGGACCTTGTTACTATTCAAAAAGTGTTTGTTCTTTTGCAAATATCTTTGGCGCCATTTGACAAATCTTCGTGAAATTTCCCAAACTAATGGCCCACTCACTTCAGCTGCTGTGTTGAAAGTTTTGGGGTGATTTATCAAGGGTGGGGGTCACATAACGCATTTTCTCCATGGCAATTTTCATAGTAATTTGTAGACACTGCTACAGCCCAAAATGCTGAACTGAATTACACAAAATTTGGCAAAAAGGTAGCTCTTGGTTCAGAAAGCACTCTTTTTGTTAAAAGGTGTAGATACGTTCAGTAGTTCCTGAGAAATTTAAACATTTCTCAGATATACAAATATGGCCGCAGAGGATCGGCGAACCCTCCCGATCTCGAGCCTGCGGTCTGATTGGCTGTCAACAATTGCAACCAGGAAGTGTTGGTCGCCATCTTGTGACTCGGTTGAACTGAGTCACAAGGAAAAAGGTTCAATAGCATTAAAAATAAAGAAAAGGGGCAGGGTAGAAACACCCTGCCCCCTAGGCCTGCTCAGGGGGTCCCACAGGGCCCAATGGCCTAGGGGTCAGGGTGTGTGAATTACTGGAGATAATAGGAAGGGTAGTTGCCCCCCAAAGATGTCCTTGGGGGCCAACTACCCCTCCTGTTACCTCCAGTAAGATCCATGCAGTGGGATTTCTAAGATGTTTATGGAGGCCACGCCCCCCTTCTCCACCATCAGGCAAACGTGCCTCCTGGCACACTACTGGTTGGGGGAAGTCCACTTTACTTCTGAGGGACCTTGGGTGCCAAGAAGCCCTCCTGGCATCCTCTGTAAGTCCTGCGCAGCTGAATTCCTGAGCGGTAATTGGAGGCCCAGCCCCCTTTCTCCACCAGTCTGCAAACATGACCGCTAGGTAAAAAAACATCGAAATTTACTGCAAAAAGCACAGGTTTTAAGGACATTATAGTTGGAAAGTAACATTTAAAAAACCTTAAAAATTCACTGAAAAAACACAGGTTCCAGCGACGTTATAGTTAGGAATTAGCATTTAAAAAACTTTAGAAATTCAAAGAAAAAAACAAAGGTTACATTGACTTTAGAGTTAGGCTGACATTTCACTTGTAGAAAACCAGAGAAATTCATCCGTTATAGTTAGCTGAACTAACTATACTCGTGCCCCCGCAATGTACTGCTTATGACCTCACATATTACATCACTCGTGATATGGTCAGTGACATCACTGATGACACCTCAAATGGCATCACTGATGACATCAGTGATGACATCCTCCATTGACTGTGACTGTTTTTTTTAAAGTTTATGGGGTGTTAAATATATATGCAAGGTGTATTGTTGAATCAGTGGATGTATGAGTGACTGTATGGATGACTCAGTGAGTGCGTGACTGACTGTTTAAGTGAGTGATTAGGCATCTCAGTAAGTGTATGGGTGAGTTACTGGTTGTGTGAATGTGTGTATCTGTGAGTCATTTAATGTCTAAGTGGGTGTATTAGTATGTTAGTGGGTATGATAATGGGTATCTGGGTGATTGATTGGTTGTCTGACTACATCTATGGTTGTCTGGGTGTCTGTGCTTGTGGGTGAGGAGGTGTGTGACTGCCTGTGGATGGATCAGTGAGTGGGTGAGTCAGTGGCTGTATTGTTGCGTGCGTGAGAAGAAGAATGGGTGAGTGAGTGTCTGACTGTTTCGGTCACTGAGTGCAGGTGTCAGTATGGGTGAGTAATTAAGAAGGCAGTATACATGAGTGATGGGGTATATGAGTGACTGTATGCGTTAGTGAGTGAATGTGAGAGTGGCTACATAGATGAGTTCATGCTTCTGTCAGTGACTTTATAGCTGAGTGAGTATGTGTTACTATTTGTATGAGTAAGTACATGGGTTGGTGTGTACCTGTTTGGGTGAGTAAGTGGCTGTTTGATTGACTGTATGGATGAGTGCCTACGTGTGTGAGTAGTTCTATGGGTGACCCACTCAGTGTGTGAGCACCTGTATGGCTGTATGAGTGGATATGTCAATGGATGTATTAGAGAGTGAGTGTGTCTATAAGTGGCACTATGGGTGAGCATGTGGATGTGTATATAGATCTATGCTATGAATCTGAGTGGGTGTATAAGTACTGGTATGGCTCTGTGAATGGGTTTGTGAATGGTTGTGTGGGAGTGTCAATGGGTGTATAAAAGATTCTGTAGGGGTGCAAGTGGGTGTGTCAGAGATGTTGCAGATGATGTCATCACTAATGTCATCAGTGATGTCATTTGAGGTGTGATCAGTGATGTCATCAGTGATGTCACTGACCATGTCAAGAGTAATGTACTATGTGAGGTCATAAGCAGTAAATTACGGGGCGCGATTTATAGTTAGCTCAGCTAACTATAAAGGTCGAATTTCTCTGGTTTCGTACAAGTGGTATGTTAGCCTAACATTCCTATAACCTTTGTTTTTTCCGAGAATATAGATATAGATAAGATACAGTTATAGATACATTTCCCACTTGGACCAGTGTGCCACGAGACAGTGGACTCATCTGAATAGTTAGGGGGCATACTTCAGCCCAGAGTTGACAAACAATAGACGTATAAAAGGACGTATCACTGCCCTTCAGTTGCACATTGCATGTACCTCTACTTTTTTAATCACGCAATTTACAGGCACGCAACATATTTTGACGACAAACTTGCACCGATTAATAATAGAGGACTACCTATTTGGAGAATCGACTCATGAATTGTGACGAGTTCATGCCCATATCTTACGCTCTTGCTGATTAGAACTTTAATGCTTGAGAAGTCTAGACCACATGAACTGCTGAGATAGTTTCTCCCTGTGGCTCTTCCACGATGTATGAAAGACATCAACAGATTTCAAACAGCAAATATAAGGACTTATTCCTTGGCTACTCTTTTTCATTATAAAGATGGCACGACATTGGTGGATTTTCTATGAACATTTGAGGATCACCCCTCTTACGTAGCTAAGCCTTGAAAAAGTTACGAATGTAATGTAACACTTGTGGGCTATCATGTCTCTATCTCACAGTGCTATTCTGTTCTTCCAGCAACAACAACTGGACCTTGAAAAAATAACTGTCTAAACATGAAATGTTTTTGAAAAAGTTTTTTTCTTGTATGAATATGTGTGCTGTATGTATTGACTAAATGTCACACTGATTATTACTTTTGAGAAAACGTCCGGTACAAATCAAAATATTGTCATATCCTGTGATTCGAGCGATCAATAGAATACATAGATCTTGTGTTTCAATTTTAAAAAATCAATGTTGTAGTAATATTGTTGAGTGCCGGGGTACATCTGTCTGTCATATATTTCCTACTGTTGGTCGCCAGTTATAGTTAGGACCACGTTTCTAGAGAGAAAGTGTTTTTTCCTAGGCATGTCTAGGCACTCACCTGCTCATCGCCGTGACAGCCTTGCGAATGATAGTGTGATTTACAAATACACATAACAAAAATATATTGAATATAACAAAAACATTACACAAACATCAGCAGTGGGAAGAGTGCTCAGTTACAGTAACAAAGTAAACCCGAATTTGAAGTGAAATTTCTCAATAATACGTCTCACCTGCCAAAAATGATTTATACACATATTTCTACAACCAAATGCAAAATAACACACTTGTATGTTTATTTATGGCCATAATATAATATAGTCACTTGAATTTTAGATGAGTCTACTGAGAAAGGTTATTGAGCTAAATGTAATGCAACGATTCCAGTAAAATCAGTATGGGGGACATAACGTTTGAAGTCTGATACTATATAATCAGATTGTTATTTTACAGACAATTTTATATTTTTTGATGCTACATTTTGACAAATAAGGGCTGATGTACCAATAGAAAGTTATTCATGCTTCTAAAATTAGATATGAGAAAGAACACCAAACGAAAATGTAATGGAAGTATTGATGAATATGGTACTATTAAAAATGCATCTAGACATACCAAAACTCCCCACATTGGACATACCAAAATTCCCCACATTACACTGCTAGGACTCCCGAATGCCTTGACTTACCCCCTCAAATCCGGAAGAGGTAGGGCGATCGCACTGGCACTGGGGGCAGCCAAGCATGTATTGCTGGCCAAATGGGGCAAGACAGAGGTTCCATCTCACCTTGATTGGCTGTATAAGTTGTGGGAACTCCTGGGCATGGAGAAGATCACGACAGGCCTTACACACTCCCTCCCCAAATTCGAGAAAACATGGGAGTCCACCATAGAATTCTTGTCTAATGAATTTACGGAACTCACATGTCTTAAATACCTCAGAGTGCTTCGCCACACCGGATCCAAGCACCCACAGTTACAAATATGATAGTCCAACGCCAGCTTCGTTCTCCTGCTGACCACTCGCCAGACTCCCCTCACACTCACTTTAGGGATAGCCTCCACTACCTTCTTTCTTCTTTCCTACTTTCATCTTTCCTTTCATCCTTTCTATCTCCTACTTCCAATAAAAGTTCCCCACCAACAAAGTTTCCATCTGGAGCTTCCCAGTGATAGGGACACCTCAGCCCTTTTGTCAGACTTAGACACAATGGGCCTCACGCAACTGGTCACGACCCCTACCCATCAGGCAGGCCATACACTGGATGGAATTTTCACAAACGTGGAAGGACTGAGTATTATCTCAGTTCTCCCTATGACCTGGACAGACCACTCAGTCATCCTTAGCAGACTCACCATCAAAGGTCTACAGAGAAAAAAAGTAGTCCGTGAAAAAAAGGGTACGTTCAAAGCTTGGAAGGACATTAATGCCAATGACTTAACGCTGCTTCTTAATACCACAACCCCTGAATTATCCACCGATCCTAATATTGCTACTAATCAATTCCATAAGTGGTTAGTTGATGCCACGACTCAGCTGGCACCTATTAAATCACTTTCTAAGAACAGAAATTCGCCAAAAGCTCAGTGGTATACAACAGAATTAAAAACCCAAAAACAATTAACCAGGAATAGGGAAAGACACTGGCGAAGAACCTATGAGAGTGAGAATAAGGAAAATTATAAAAAAGCTCTTGCCACTTACAAAGCTATGATAATAGCAGCAAAAAAAGATTTTTTTACACGCCAGATTGAAACTGCAAAAAATTCCAGTAAACAGTTATATAACATTGCCAAAACCCTTGCTGGAAACTCCCCGGATCTCAATCCTCCCCCTTCACAAGCTTTATGTGATGCCTTATCGGAGTTCTTTTTTGCAAAGGTTAATGACATCTACCAAGCCTTCAGCTCAGATCAGGCTAGTAGCAGAGCCACCACCTCCATGATTACTCCCAAAAGTTCCATGACCTGTTTCAGCCCCCTTACCACTGACCAAATGACGAACATAGTCAAAACAATTAAAGCTGGCTCAGCCCTGGACCCATGTCCGACCTCCGTGCTCGCTACTGTACCAGATACAGTTATCCCCATCATTACCGCCGTCTGTAATACTATACTGACAGCTGGAATCTACCCGGACTCACTAAAAAACACATTGATCAAACCCCTGCTAAAAAAGCCGGGCTCAGATAAAGGCGAATTAAAAAACTATCGTCCTATAGCAAGCCTCCCTTTCCTAGCTAAGGTTCTAGAAAAGGCCATGAACCAGCAGCTATCAGCCTATATAGAAAACCACAATTTGCTGGATGACACCCAGTTCGGTTTCCGCAAAAATCATGGCACAGAAACTGCTCTCATCAAAACAGCTGATGACATAAGAATCATCCGCGATCAAGGAGGAACTGCTCTGCTAGTCCTTTTGGATCTCTCAGCAGCTTTCGACACGGTTGACCATAAGATCTTGGTCGACCGTGTCGAGAGGATGGGCATTCAGCTCACTGCTAGGGATTTACTTGCCTCCTTTCTGGCCAACAGAACCCAGGCGGTTACACTGGGCCCCTTCCAGTCGGCTGATCTGTCGTTACCGTGTGGGGTCCCCCAAGGCTCATCCCTAAGTCCGACACTATTTAACATTTATGTGTCGGACCTTGCTAGTGTCATCAAAGAGCATGGGATGAGCCTGACCTCATACGCTGACGACACTCAGCTGGTGCTGGCAATAAAGGGCGATGGACAGAGGGTGGCAGAGGGATTCCAGAAGGGGATGATCACTATCGGTGAGTGGATGGCAAGGAATTGCCTAAAGCTCAATTCCGATAAAACGGAGGTGGTCATCTTCGGCAATCTCTCACCAGTATGGTCTGATGCTTGGTGGCCATCGGCCTTGGGTACACCTCCCTCCCCCACGGTCAAAGTTAGAAACCTAGGCGTTACTTTTGATGACCAACTTAACTTCATGGCCCATGCAAACAAGGTGGCAGCCAATGCACATTACAAGCTTAGAACGGTAAGAAAAATTATACCGTATCTACCAGATTCAGCAGCCAAAACGTTAGTCACCACTCTAGTTTTGACATCACTAGATTACTGCAACGGTCTGCTGCTCAATGCTCAGAGCAGAGTCACTAAAAAATTACAGACCGTGCAGAATGCTGCCGCTCGCGTACTGTAAAAAAAAACCAAATTTGCACCTATCTCAGATACTTTGAAAAACTACCACTGGTTGTCCATCCACAACAGGGTAAAATTCAAAGTTTTGTGCATAGTCTATAAGACACTACAGGATCAAGGACCTTGTTTTCTTAAACATCAACTGATTCCCTACAATCCATCGAGAACCCTCCGATCCACTTCACTTAACCAACTAGTGGTTCAACGTAGCCGAACAGTTTCCTGGGGTGATCGCCGCTTCTCAATCGCGGCTCCTAGTCTCTGGAACACCCTTCCGAATCACTTGAAAGCCTGCCCCTCTCTTCTTCAGTTCAGAAAAAAACTGAAAACGTGGTTATTCAATCAGTAAACCACATCCCTGTACTCCCTGATCACGCTGATATAACAATGCATTTTTAGCGCCGAGACGCCCAAGGGTAATTGTACGCGCTCTACAAATATCATAAACATAAACATAAACATAAACATAAACACCGGCCGCTGGATGTAGGTGGCGGCTATTCTTCTGCTTGATTTTGCTTTAAAATAATAAAAAGAATTAAACCTTAAAAATGTATCTCAAGAATCAAGGGAAAATTGTTATGGAATTTACAAACAAATCAACTATGAACGATTTGCTAAAGGAGTAACAGCGCAATTGGCTAATAAACCAAGCACAAGGTACAGTAAACTGCATATTGATACTTACAGTATCTGTAAGTTATGTCAAGAGTGAATTTCGGACCTCTCATTGTAAACTAAATGGTATCAAATGGTAAAATTGATCGCAAATGATAATATTTCTTTCTTTCTTAAAGGTTTAAGGTAACAGAAACGATCAAATGTGATTAAACTGCTTTAATAACTATCGCTGTAATGCATAGATTGCTGCAGAAGCTCTCCAGAAAATAAGAGATATAAATGTGCACAGTACATGAGGAACATTTGATATAATAGATACTATTTTTATAATGATAGTAAAGAAGATATGTTCAGTTTCAGAAAGAAATGACTTCAATAGCTTTTGATGCAGTAAAACACTTTGGAAAATTATAGCTTTAAACAAAGAACAGTTTAAATCCCTATTCACTTTACATAAATTTTATGGAACCTCATTAATAAAGTTAAAATCTTTCATGAACATAACCTGGGTGAACATCAAACGTTGCTAAGTAAGTGAGGCTCTGTTAACAGTTTGATTTTAGCACAAGAGTGTGAATTATTGCCTTTTAATCCTTATGAAACATCAAGTATTGCATGAGTGATACGAAGATTTATTACAATTCCTGTTTGTGAATTACTATTGGAAGAATGCTAAATTAAGGATGTGAGATGAACACACAGCTAGGAATCTTAATTTGTAATATATATTACGGCTGCTGAGATTACACTGGTGATTATCATCATTTTGATACACAACGTTTGTGTGCTTATTGTACATAATAACAAAATCTATCATTATAAACACTATTTTCTGTGTGTGTATGCTGCTTTCAGAGATCCAGATGAGGCTCCACACATGTACATATCTCCCCTGCAGATAAGTGTTTCTCGGGCAAAGTGTCTTCACTTCACTGGCTACCGGTGAGTAAAACAATTATCTGCAAAGCTTTTTGTACTGTTCACAAAGTCCTGCACAACACTGGCTCAGGAACTTGTTTCGATGTTACACTTTCCCCAGACCACTGCGATCCTCAGGCTGAAATCTCCTAATTGTTCCTAAACATCGAAAATCGAGATCGCGAGGTACAGCCTTCTCGGTGACCACATCCATGCTGTGGAACTGGCTTCTTTACTCTATTTCGAGCCTCTAATCTCACGCTCCACTTCGCAAGGCCCTGAAAACTTGGATCTGTATCGTTTTTAGTGGATAGGCAGTGGATCATTTTTTTGCTCCTTCTTCCCTTCCTAAGACTAAGTGCTACTACTGCCTTCACGCCTTTTGCGCAAATGTAGCGCTCTAAAAGTCTTTTTCCTTTCATTTTTCATAACAATCTGGTTCATTGTGAGCCTAACTCATCATAGAAAATAGTGAGAGACCCATGTCTGCTTTCCTTTTTTCTGAAGGGTGTATGATGAGCAAGATGCCATTGGAGCTAAGGACGTCTTTCAATGCGTGCCCTTCAATTTGGGGGTTCATGATTGGCTTAGGGCTGCATGTCACGCTGGGTTGTGAGCCAGTGATGTGTGGGTCTGCTGGAGCAACTTCTGATCCTTTACTTTTTCTGGTTAGGACTTTTGTAGTTTGTCTGGGGATATTATCACCCTGACCACCCTCTCAGAGGTGTTCAATGATTCACCACTTTCACCAATTATACATTTTGCAAGTGTAGCCTTAAAAGCCTAGTAAATAACAAATTCTAGCCCCGTCAAATACATTAAATTGCATTCTAAGAAGGAATTGAGCTCGATGCTTTATAAACAACATGATTTTTACCTGTAGACATCAGAGCAGATTTACTATTTTTTCAAGCAAAGCATGCCAGCAAGTAAACTTTCTACTCTGCTCTGCATGAAAGGAGACAGCAGAAATGTTCAATATCAAGTAAGATATAGCATAAGATATAGCGCGTTTCCACTGCCCCTCTAGAGCTGGTATACTGTTTGCAGGCCTAGCACCAACACAGGCACCCTTGCAACATGATGCAAAGGTGCCTGTGTTACCAGCAGGATTGTTTTTGTGCAGAAAGGAATGCCTTCATGCACAAAAACAATCTTTAAAGGCATTTGCCTCTTTCTATGTGTGCTGCAGAATGCAGTACACATAGAATGATATAGTAACAAGGAGAAATAAACATATTTCTCCATGTTACGTCTTCTTCAGGTAGGCATAGCATTTTGGCGCATTCCCAGGTTTACTAGCTTTAGTAAATCAGGGAATATGGCAAAATCCTTGAGTGGATGCATGGCAATGCGCATGCCACACCGATGGAACACCTACCTAACTCAAAGTAACGCAACGCAGCACTACATGCTGCCTTGCATTACCTTTTAGGAAAAGCCACATGCAAAGCCACGCAAATCTGATTTGCAACGCTTTGCAAACCAGAAAAGATATTTTGCATTGTGGCTGTGCCAGAAAAGTGGTGGATCTTCAAACGGCTTCAGCACACTAGCAAGAGAACTCTCTGTGTACTAAAAAATGGGTGCATGCAGAGAGTAGCGTTCTTTGATAATTGTACTATATTACAAACCATGGGATTTCCGGTGATTTGGCATTTATATAGTGATTTGGTATATCCTTTCAGGCACATTACACATAAAAAGAACATTATTTATAAAACTTTCTTAAGATAATGCCATAGCGTGTCTGATCTTTATCCAGCCAAACAATCTTCTCAATTCTCTGTTCAGATTCATGTGTCAATCACCTTACCGACACAGAAATGGCAACATGTTCCATTGAGATTCCGGTATTGCTCACCAAATGTCACACAACGCTCCCAAAAAGTTGGGGGCCCTAAAAAGGTCCACTGGGCTCAGTTGGTGTCTTTTTTCCAAGCCTTCCAATTCGGTCTAAAAAAATGTCCCTTTGTTATAAAATATAATGTAAACTGCAAACACCAAATTCGGATATGAGCACACAAAGAAGTCTAAAGTCAGTATTGTAATTCAACACCACCAGTGTTAACGTTGTCCACTTTTAATCCAGAGAGTTCTGTTCGGGTCAAACGATATCCAATTCTTTTACAGCTAAAGTTTCAATTAAAATTCATTACTAAGTTTCCAATTAATTCAATCCACGTAATTTATCCGCGTATATTATTTCAGTGTTTTATACTTGATTCAGCCAACACATGTTTCGTCGTTCGGTAAATCATACCTCGACTTCTTTATGGCAGTTTAAGGATGTCAAAGTTCTTAAGTAGTATTTCTGTCCTCTCCTATGGCCATCACATGACAGTGTAGCCAAGTAGCAGTGAATGATCTCTGTAAAAAAGATCAAAGCGTCCTAGGAGTGTATACATAAGCTCAAACAGTCTCGTAAAGTACATATGCGTAGTGTCAGTAAGTGATCAGAAAAAGAGTAGCGAGCACGGCGAGTAAGCCGGTGTGTCAGGTCCCCGCCAGAGACACATGGGTGTCCATCCAACTTCTTACATCACAACTATAATTCACGTCTAACAACATTTCATTGGAGACTTCAACATCCATCCGAATTGTTAATGTGAACCCGCAATCTGATCTCTCTTCCTTTCCCTCAGTCAGTAATCGGACACGTTATTCAAAAACTCCTTCTGACCATTAAGGATCCATACTTGTCCCTATGATTGCACAACATGACATAATGAAATCCATGGATCCCATAAAAAGTGACAGAGCTGATGACTCCTTGACCCAATTTTTCAGCTCCTGAAGTTCTCCCATTCCAATCCTTTAGCACTAAGCAATAAACATAGGAAAATGGTTTCAAAACACTTAAAGAAATAACATTTGTTTACAAAATATCCCCCTCCATTAATATTACAGAAGTGGCCATTGACACACCCATGCTTTTTCAGGGTTGCAACTCCACTCCCCACAAAAGTGAAGTTGCCCTTCTTACTAGGAGGACTTTTAGTAAAACTACATTTACAAACCTCTTTCATTTTGAGAAGACAATGACATATGCTGAGAAAAGCTCAAGAGCATCGAAGAAATTCCAATTCCCTCTCTTTCTCCTTCAAATTTCATAGAAGCAAAAGATAAGCTGCAAAATATCTGTGAGACTTTGGGTTCTGTGCCGCTTAATTATCCTATGATTTTTCACATTTTGTACCACTCTGCGTCTGGACATCTGCTGTGAGTGAATTTCCCTCCCTAAATCTCAATCATGGTAAACTCGGTTAAAGTGGAGGTGTTAACCGACAATGCCCACCTTTTAAATTTAGGACCACTGCTGTGCGGCTGGGGTAAGAGGCATGGGCTGTTCACACATGAACATGTGGGTGGTTTGAGGAAGGGAGACCACTAGCCGGGTATCTGATCAATTGGATTACGGAGTGTTGCTTTCCTGTACAGGTCTCATGAGTGGGCATTCATAGTGTGAATATGTATATCTGTAGTGCTTTAATGCAAAGTGTGTGTGCTTTACTGTATTGTATACCATGTGTGGAATAATTAGTTGGGCTTATTGAGACATTGTATGCACCAACATCCAAGTAGAAAAAATACTATCTACAAATATAAAATTATTGTTTTCATATCTGCACTCCTTCTGGCGCTGATCAATATTAGATTCTGGCTATAAATCACCCTGCTGGGCCAAGATAAATACGCTGGTGGCCAGCAGGAGAATCAAAGGCTTCCTTGAACAATAAGGTCATTTGATAGTGATAGGCTTCTTCCTCATAGAGGAAAAGATGGGGACATAATTTGTATGGGATAACTACCTTGCCTGGGAAGGCACAACCCCATAGAAACAAAGGAGAGTAGCCAGTCATTGTCACAGAAGGATAGTCAGTCACAGGAGGGCCTCCCTTTGAATATTTGGAGGAAAGAAACAGGTAACTGTGGCAATTAGGAGTATGGCTTCAGGCTGTCAGCAAAGGTATTTCAGCAGGCCACTTGAAGTTGTCATGTTGAAAAGACACACATGCTGTGCAGGAGAGCTGGGACAGGGGTGGAGTGTCCTCCTAGGATTTGCAAGAGGTGCCTACGTTCTTAATGTTTTCACCCTCACTCAAAAGCCTCTGCAGAAAGGACATTTGAGAACATTCTGGACCTGGATGAAACTACAATGGAAGAATTCCTAGCTCGAAGAGAGATGCACTGTAGCACTTCTGACACCTATGGGAAAGAGGATGCAGTGACTTCTGACTACATCTTGTACACAGGGACAAAGATTTGTTTCTTCTGGGTCAGTGACGCTGGTCCCTACATATCCTCTGAGGCACATAGACGGATTAGGGTACTGGCGTTAACCTAAAGCGTTCCCATGGGCCTTATGTAGACTGGTTCGCTAAGTAGGTAACCATCAAAGGTGGGCCCCACTGACTCCTGCCGACATACAAGTGCCCTGCAAGTGGCAAGAAAAAGGCTTGACCTGGACAGACTTTGCAGGGAGGGTTCTCTACCTTAAGGCAATGGGGTACTGCTGCCAAAGTCCCTTGGTCTAGGAGAAATGCCAGGACCCCCGATAGGGGATATGTCCTTGAAGAGGAGCTATATGGCAGAAGAGTAGGTCCTGAGCTAATCCTCATTAGAGGGAGAGCAGTAAAATTCAAGCTCTTGAAAGATCACTTCTGGGAATCAGCGTTCACCTTCAGGATCAAAACAAGCCTGCTATCATCAAGATTGGCTCAACAGTGCTAGAGACATTCAGGAACCAGCTAGGTTAAGCTGGATGTGGTATCCCCATTCTCAAAGTTCCAAACTCCTCGAGACAAATCTTATCCCAGGGGGGCAGATGATTTTTTTTGGGGCTATGTGTGGCTTCCCCGTTCATTTAATGTTTTTGTCTTGGAGGAGGGTGGAAACCGAGTGCCCCTGAACCAGTGCAAGAACAAAGCAGAATAAGAACCATGGTGCACCTCCAAGAGAATGCCCCCTGGGGTCCCAGGTGCACTGGGTACCATGGAGAGAGTGAGCACAGCTAAACTCCAGTTTTAGTAGCTTCTCTGTTGGGTCACTTGGTGCCCACTCCTGCTTCCTGTAGCCATACTTTGGGGGAGTGTGAAAACAACAGTTGATGGACAGAATGCAGATCAATGTCATACATTCACCCCAGTACAGAGATCTGGGCCTAAATCCAAGTTTTTTTTTAATTCACCACACCACCCCAGTTCAGACATGGCCATATGCAAATCAGCCTTGACCCTATGCCTAATGGGAACAGTCCAGCCCGAACTGCCAAGCCATGTGTTCCCTGGACCGTAATCAAGCATCCTAGGACCGGTTTCTGGCTATCAGCAGTCTTCAGCCAGGATAGCTTGACTCCAGTGGCGTGGAGAGCACGAGACTCACGTCTGAGCATACCAGTTCCACTCGGGGTAACAAATGCAAAAACAACAGTTGATGGTCAAAATGTAGAACAATGTAATACATTCACCCCAGTACAGAGATCTGGGCCTAAATCCATTGTTTGTTTGCTCACCACACCACCCCAGTTCAGACATGGCCATATGCAAATCAGCCTTGACCCTGTGCCTCATGGAAACACTCCAGCCCGAACTGCCAAGCCATGTCTTCCCTGGACCGGAATCAAGCATCCTAGGACCGGTTTCTGGCTATCACCCGTCTTCAGCCAGGATAGCTTGACTCCCGTGGTGTGGAGAGCACGGGACTCACGTCTGAGCATACCCGTCCCACTCGGGGTGACAAATGTAAAAACAACAGTTGATGGACAGAATGCAGAACAATGTCATACATTCACCCCAGTACAGAGATCTGGGCCTAAATCTGGTCCAGGGAAAACATGGCTTGGCAGTTCCGGGTGGACTGTTCCCATGAGGCACAGGGTCACGGCTGATTTGCATATGGCCATGTCTGAACTGGGTTGGTGTGGTGAGCAAAAAAACGATGGATTTAGGCCCAGATCTCTGTACTGGGGTGAATGTATGACATTGTTCTGCATTCTGTCCATCAAATGTTGTTTTTGCATTTGTCACCCCGAGTGGGACTGGTATTTTCAGACGTGAGTCCCGTGCTCTCCACACCACTGGAGTCAAGCTATCCTGGCTGATGACGGCTGATAGCCAGAAACCGGTCCTATGATGCTTTATTCCGGTCCAAGGAAGAAATGGCTTGGCAGTTCGGGCTGGACTGTTCCCATGAGGCACAGGGTCAAGGTTGATTTGCATATGGCCATGTCTGAACTGGGTTGGTGTGGTGAGCAAAAAAACGATGGATTTAGGCCCAGATCTCTGTACTGGGGTGAATGTATGACATCGTTCTGCATTCTGTCCATCAACTGTTGTTTTTGCATTTGTCACCCCGAGTGGGACGGGTAGACTCAGACGTGAGTCCCGTGCTCGCCACACCACTGGAGTCAAGCTATCCTGGCTGATGGCGGCTGATAGCCAGAAACCGGTCCTAATCCCGGTCCAGGGAAGACATGGCTTGGCAGTTCGGGCTGGACTGTTCCCATGAGGCACAGGGTCAAGGCTGATTTGCATATGGCCATGTCTGAACTGGGTTGGTGTGGTGAGGAAAAAAACGATGGATTTAGGCCCAGATCTCTGTACTGGGGTAAATGTATGACATTGTTCTACATTCTGTCCATCAAATGTTGTTTTTGCATTTGTCACCCCGAGTGGGACTGGTATTTTCAGACGTGAGTCCCGTGCTCTCCACACCACTGGAGTCAAGCTATCCTGGCTGATGATGGCTGATAGCCAGAAACCGGTCCTAATCCCGGTCCAGGGAAGACATGGCTTGGCAGTTCGGGCTGGACTGTTCCCATGAGGCACAGGGTCAAGGCTCATTTGCATATGGCCATGTCTGAACTGGGTTGGTGTGGTGAGCAAAAAAATGATGGATTTAGGCCCAGATCTCTGTACTGGGGTGAATGTATGATATTGTTCTACATTCTGTCCATCAACTGTTTTTGCATTTGTCACCCCGAGTGGGACGGGTATGCTCAGACGTGAGTCTTGTTCTCTTCCCACCACTGGAGTCAAGCTATCCTGGCTGATGACAGGCTGATAGCCAGAAAAGGGTCCTAGGATGCTTGATTCCGGTCCAGGGAAGACATGGCTTGGCGGTTAGATCAGATAAGGCAGATTGGAGTTTGTTATTATCTTCGCGTACTTGCGAGTAGTGCTCTTGCGCTTCAGTGCGTTGGTTAGTTAATATCTGAAGTATAGTGTCAAACTGAGTAGAGTTAGATTCTTGCTTACTCTCCCCTGTTGGATTCTGCGATAGAGTGCTATTGCTGGCCTTCGGGGAAGAAGAAGGGGGGGATAGCGAGATATTCGCGTTTGGCACAGATGGAACAGTAGATAGAGCAAGAGCGTTATCGTCGCCAGTTAGATCTGTAGTATTATCTTTCTCCCCCCCATTTGTATCTGCCTGTTTTAAATTAGTGGAGTCACCAATTATATTTACTGAAGTATGCTGTAGCATAGGTGTAGTCATATTTTGTTCCGGTGTAGCCTTGGCAGTTAAGTTGGTTGGTTCCTTTATAGTACTGTTATATGGGAGAACTAAATCACCTGACAAACTGGAATTTGAGTCAAGGTCCGTGGGGCTTGTTCCAGATAACCTTAATGTCATATTTTTGACCAGCCCTTTAGCCTCAATCCATTTTCTGAGAGGGCTTTTATCAACCAAAGTTTTCTTAGCTGACGCTATATTATTGATGACAGTTCGGTTTAAGGTGGTACTTGCTTTTGCCCCCCTTTTAGTCTTAAATTTGCCTTTTGTTTTGCGTCTTCTGGCCGCCAAAGATTTAGCTACATTTTCAGATGGATCAGTTGATTCTTCTTCTTCTCCTGTCTCATTTTCAAGTTCGTCATAAGAGCCTGAGTCTGCACTCTCTTCGTCTATCACCACAATGGAGTACATTTTTTTTTTTTGTAATTTGGTGTTATCGCGTCCGTCATCAAAGTCAGTTGGTTGCACTGTTTCAGAAATAGATAGTGATTTAATAAGTTGCGCAGCTTGAAGTTTAGATACCCCATCAGCCGGTTGTACAGTTAAATCAGCAGTTAAATTGTCATTTTCCCTTGTATTTTCTTTTAATATTTTATTCATTTCTGTCTCTTGATTTTTAGATAATGTGTCGCCTGACCCATTGGCTGTTTTAGTAGTTTCCGCAGTAGCTCTCCCGAGCATATTAAGCATATTATTTGGGCTTGTAGGGTTATTAATGTTAGTGTCATTGAATATATTGTTTTTAAGTCCAAGATTCCCCGCACCCATCTTGCATTTTGGTTTAGTAACATTTTTTGCAGTCTTTTTTAACAAGGAAGTACTAAGGTCAGTTGAATCAGTTGTTTTTAAAGAGCAACAAGGAGGCTTACCGAGAGCTGGTTTTCCAGTACTTTTTCCCATGTTTTTGTCAGCCAATGCCGCGGTTGAAGAGAGCTCCTTAGAGCCATGGGACGCTGTCTCTCCCTCTGGAACCTGCAATGCAACAGTATTTTGATCCGAGGATCCATTTACCGGCAGTGAGCTGAGTACTGAAGTGGTAGCCAGTCCGATTGCAGCTCCTGTGGCCCCCATCCCGGCTCCCATGACTCCCGCCGCTGCAGGAATCGCCACTGCGTCAACCACACTCGTTGCATTTGGACCCCCCGCGCTAGCATCCATGGGAGGGGGAGCAGCCTTGGTATTCCGTGTGGTCCGCGGCGGATTTTTAGGAGACATTGCGCACAGCCACCAGGTACGAGCGGGTCGGAGACCTATCCAGCTGATCTCCGATCCGTAGAACAGACTGCGGATCCGTGCAGCTGAGCGCCCGATAGTCCTGGAGAAGTTGGGAAGCCACGGCATCAGCGGGTGCGGGTAAGCGTATTTGCTTTTCTGAGAGCTAATTATTGTCAAGAGCCCAGTTTAAAGTTTTTCGTGCAGATTGTCGAGAGGAAAAACAGCCTTCTCTCAGTCTCGTTCGATGAGGGTGTGGAGCTTCAGGATTAACTGCCGACGGCTCGCGTCCTCACTCCGCCATCTTGGACCGTCTGCGGGGTCTCACAAGATGTTGAAGAGCTACAGCACAGAGTAGTAGGTATAGAGGAAACTACAACTCGTACACAATCAGTGGTAGACCAACATGATATTCAGATAATGGCACTCCAACTTAAAGTAGAGGATTTAGAAAACAGACAGAGGAGATCAAATCTGAGACTTTTTGGGGTGCCGGAAGGATCCGAGGGATCAGACCCGAGAGCTTATCTGGTGGGACTACTGCAAAAGGCTTTCCCGGATTTAGCTGATTGGGATTGGGATTCTCAAATCCAAAGAGCACACCGCTTACCTTTAATACAAAAGAACAAAGAAAGCAAATTTCCCCGCCCCTTTATTATTTTTTTGGGCAACTTTTTGCTGAGACAGGCCATATGGCAGAAAGCGCGTCCTAATACCCATATAGCAATAGGGAATCTGTCTCTATTTGTTAGGTCCGATCTCAGCAAAGCCACAATGGATAGACGCTGGGAACTACGTAAACTGATAGATCCAATAAAATCAGCGGAGGGCCAAGCTTTTCTCCAAGAACCGGCACGGCTGAAAGTTATGAAAGATGGACGCACCCACTTTTTTAATGATCCTAAAGAAGCTGGACATTATCTTTCTGGACTAAGTAAAAGATAAAGCTAAAGCAAAAACTAAGACTATAGAGATCTTACTATTTAGTTAAGATTGTCATGCCTTTTTTTTTTTTTTTCTCTTGATTGTGCCGAGTTAGACAGGCTAAAGTAAAAGAAACTACCTTCTCGAGACGCAAAGGTATTTACTGGGGGTGATGGTAGGATTGCTCAGGTAGACTGCTGCAGAAGCTGCCTCCTCATCGGCAGCAGAACCTGAAGGGTGGTCCCTTCCCGTTGTGGGTAGGTGACAGGGGGGTGGTGGGGGGGATCCATCGATTCTCCGCAGGGTGGGGGGGGAAAAAAAACTCTGAAAAAATATATTTGCAAACTAGGAGGGAGACTAGTAAAAAATGATAAAAATATAAATAAATATTTACTTATGCACGATTTTGAATTCAGGAAACACTGGTTTACTATTATGGCGGTTGTTTACATCTACAATGCATAGAATAAAATGCTTGGCTTGGAATGTGGCGGGGTTAAACAGTAAAAACAAGCGACGTCTGGTGTCTGAAGAAATAAGAATATATAACCCACATTTTTTACTACTTACTGAAACACATCTGGCTGGTAAAGATAAAAAAATACTACGTCAACTAGGCTATGATATTATCAGTTGTACTACATTTGGGGCTTCAATAAGAGGGGTCGCGATCCTCAAAGATAAACGACTTAAAGCTGAAACTTTACAAACTGCTTACGATAAGGAGGGTAGATGGGTAATAGCTCAAATGGATATTGAAAATCATAAATATGTTATATGCGCAATTTACGCACCAAACCTAGATGAACCTAAGTTTTTTGATGATTTGAATATAAATGTGTTGGGGTGGGATGGGGAGCTTATTATAATGGGGGATTTTAATTGTATTATGGATTATCAAATAGATACCACCAGGCCAGGAAGCTTTCAGCGGATGCGCAAAACTAGAGCGTAAATGTAAATGTAAATGTACAGGAATTTATATAGCGCAAATCACCGAGCGGTTTCTAAGCGCTTGCTTAGGGAACCCGTCCTGGTATTCCCCTGTGAGATAACCCCGGCAGGGTATCCGCAAGGTGAAAGCCAGGCATCCCGCCGCGAGGGGCCGTTGTGGAGATTAAGCAAGCTATTGCCCAGAGTCGCAGAGTGTGAACCCGTGAATCGAGTAGGCACCGGAGCGAGAATTGTCGAGTCCATGGACATTTTAGGACTCAAGACCCCGCCGAGCCGGGAATTGAACCCTGGTCCCGGGCTGACCTCTGTTCCAGGTCTGCCTCCTCTAACCAGTGAGCCACACTTCTCCACCGTCAATCTTAGATCTATGTCGCACTCATAACATTAAAGATGCATGGCGATACCTATACTCAACATCTCCAGGCTACACCTATTACTCTGCACCCCACAACCTCTGTTCCCGGTTGGATATGGCCTTCGCTAACATAAACTTTTTAAACACTTGCTTAATGGAGGTCTGTCCCCGAATTTCTTCTGACCATAATCCTGTGCTGTTAACATTTGATATTTCACATAGAAACATTAGCCCTAGATTATTTTCTTTTCCTAGACATTTGATCACAGACTCTGCTTATATTTCACAGCTGAAAGCCCATCTTATAGAATTTATAGAAATCAACCAAGATTCTGCTACATGTAACATAGTTTGGGATGCCTGTAAGGCAAGTATCAGGGGGTTTACGCAAGGATATGTGATTAGACTAAATTACGAACGCCAAAAAGCCAATCAATCTCTGATTTCAAGTATTTCGGCTCAAGAATCGCTGTTGTCAACTGCACTACGCCTTAAACTGCCAACGGCTGTAGATATAGGTCTCAAATTAAATCAGATGAAATTAGAAACAAAAGCTAAATTTATTTAAAAAAACAGTATTAAATTACATAAATATAAGATAGAACAATACGAGGGTGGGGATAAAATAGGGAAAATCTTGGCCTACAAAGTAGCAGAAGACAGAGCTAATACTATAATCGCTAGTATTCGGGGCTCTGATAATCTACTACATGACCAACCCCTTGATATACTAGATCAATTTGCTGAATTTTACAGGACTCTATATACTCCAGAATCCACCCCAAACGAAACAACAATACAGAAATACCTAGATGAGCTTCCTATAGTTTCACTTAGCGAATCAGAATCAGATTTTATGTCTGAAAACATCACTGGACAAGAATTATGCCAAGCTATTACTTCTCTACCCTCTGGAAAGGCTTCAGGAGAAGATACAATACCGCTAGAGATCTATAAGATTTGCTTAGCAGAACTTCAACCGCTGCTATTACAGGTAATGCAATCAATTGGGGAAACCAGTAAGGCACCCAAATCATGGAACAGAACCAAAATAATATTTTTTCTTAAAAAGGGTAAACCAAAACAAGAAAGAGGGTCATACAGGCCCATTTCTTTGATCAACACGGATGCAAAAATCTTTGCAAAAATTTTAGCTTCCAGATTAGCGCCTCTTCTGCCTAAAATGGTTAATCCCCAACAACACGGGTTTGTTACTGGACGGGATACTACCATACACGTCAACATGGCCATCACAGCATTCGATGTGGCTGAGATTGAGTCAACCCCACTTGGTATGATATTATTGGATGCCGAGAAGGCTTTTGACCGGGTGGGGTGGAACTATCTATGGCATGTTATGAACAAAATGGGGTTTAACGGATACTTTCTAAAGGGGATAAAAGCACTATATGACAACCCCACTGCATGCATTAGTTATGGGGGTTTGACCTCTGCAGATTTTCCGATACTGCGAGGCACTCGTCAAGGCTGCCCGCTATCACCATTACTATTTGCCTTATCACTCGAACCATTTTTACATTCTCTTCAAACACAACCCAAAATCATACCGTTTAAATCTAATGAACAGGTGCTAAAAATAACAGCATATGCTGATGATATTGCTGTATACTCTTCGGACATTCCCCAGACTTTAGAAGGAATAAATATAGAGGCCCTCAAATTTGGCAAAGTATCTGGGTACAAATTAAATATAAATAAAACACAAATCATAGCTAACCATCTACCAGCAACAGAAGTCCCCGAGATTTGTAAAACCGCAACCTATTTAGGCGTTAAAATCACATCGAAAATACGAGAAATAAATAATCTTAACTACAATGATTTAATTAAATCTACTATTGGTACATTAAAAAAATGGCATAGACTACCCTTGAATCTAATTGGCAGAATTAATCTTATCAAAATGAAGATACTTCCCAAATTTTTATATTTATTTCGCTCCATCCCATTTGCCTTAAATAATTCTTTTTTCAAACAGCTTGACGGGATTTTCAGTAGTTTTATATGGGGATATAAAAAAGCCAGAAGATCGCTGAAGCTTCTCAAAAATAATACAGACAAAGGTGGTTTAAATTTTCCAGACCTAAAACTATATTTCTGGTCGTCGTTTATTAGGCGCCTTCGATCTTTACTACATAAAGAAAATACTTTCTTTTTTCATGCATTTATGTTAAAATCAGAAGCCAACATGTTTTTACTGCGAGTTAACGACCCTAATTATTTTAAACGGGTGAAATTTAAGACCGCTAAAGACATTATTAGGATATGGAACAATATTTTGACTTACTGTAAAACGTCCTTTTACCACCCGAAATTACAACTCTGGGACAATCCTGGCCTCCCGGGAATATTTAACGATGGAACGACCCACAGATGGTCAACACTTGGCATTAATACTCTTGGGGATCTATATGGGGCACAAGGGTTCTTACAGTTTCATACTCTACAATTCTCTATAATTTGACGGAAAATGTGAGGTTTAAGTATATACAAGTACATGATTTTTTAATTAGAAAGAAAAAGCTATTTGATATCTTAGATTCTGATATTTGGAACTGCTTATATTCTAACAAAAGCAAATCAGTGATAAGCGAGGCATATAAACATTTCTGTGCTGCTAAAATCGATGACTGTTTACAACTAGCTCAAAAATGGAGCAATAAAACTGGTTTAAATATAACGCCTAAGCAAATCAAATGCTCTTTAGCTAACATAAACAACTCTGTACGCTCATCTAGCTTGAGATTACAACAGTTTCGCACAGTCTGTATGCTATACTACACACCGGAAAAGATTTCAAAGTGGTCCCTTAACGATACTCAAGGAGACCGCACTAAATGTCCTAAATGCCTTGCTTACGCAGCAGATTTAGAACATATGCTGTTTTCTTGTCCAATGTTAAAAGACTTCTGGGGGGAACTAACTAAAATTCTAAAAATAAAAAAAAAATTCTTCCCACGCTTACTCCATCAATTATATTACTCGACTTATATCCTACTGGTATATCACAACCTGTTTTGACAACAATCCTTATGTCTTGTGCCAAACTCACACTGGCTAGAGCCTGGATCTGCCCCAAACCTCCCAATATCTGGGAATGGTGGTCATTAGTTAACGAAATTCGCTCCATGGAATTTGGGTTAGCTAATCTTAGAGGAACTCGCTCACGAATGAAAGTTGAAAAAATATGGGGTGATTTTATTGATGGTCCTGAGCTTGGTTATGCTTAAAATGTTTAAATGTTTAAATGTTTGTATCATAGAAGTATTGATATTTTTTCTTGTTTTTTTTCTGAAATGTGCCTTAAATGGGAAACTGAAATCTGTTTTTGTAAAGATCGTGCAATGTATACTTTGTATTTCATTTAATGTATTTTTGTTATGTTTCTCTCATTAGCTTGCAAATAAAAAAAATAAAAATAAAAAAAAAAGACATGGCTTGGCAGTTCGGGCTGGACTGGGTCGGTGTGGTGAGAAAAAAATGATGGATTTAGGCCCAGATCTCTGTACTGGGGTGAATGTATGACATTGATCTGCATTCTGTCCATCAACTGTTGTTTTTGCATTTGTCACCCCGAGTGGGACGGGTATGCTCAGACGTGAGTCCCGTGCTCTCCACACCACTGGAGTCAAGCTATCCTTGCTAAACCGGTCCTAGGATGCTTGATTCCGGTCCAGGGAAGACATGGCTTGGCAGTTCGTGCTGGACTGTTCCCATGAGGCACAGGGTCAAGGCTGATTTGCATATGGCAATGTTTGAACTGGGTTGGTGTGGTGAGCAAAAAAACAATGGATTTAGGCCCAGATCGCTGTACTGGGGTGAATGTATGACATTGTTCTGCATTCTGTCCATCAACTGTTGTTTTTGCATTTGTCACCCCGAGTGGGACAGGTATGCTCAGACATGAGTCCCGTGCTCTCCACACCACTGGAGTCAAGCTATCCTGGCTCATGACGGCTGATAGCCAGAAACCGGTCCTAGTCCCCATCCAGGTAAGACATGGCTTGGCAGTTCGGGCTGTACTGTTCCCATGATGCACAGGGTCAAGGCTGATTTGCATATGGCCTTGTCTTAACTGGGTTGGTGTGGTGAGCAAAAAAACGATGGATTTAGGCCCAGATCTCTGTACTGGTGTGAATGTATGACATTGTTCTGCATTCTGTCCATCAACTGTTGTTTTTGCATTTGGGGGAGTGCGAGGCACCATGCATAGCAATCTCTACCTGCGGTCAGCACGGGCAGGAAAGAAGAAGTTAGACAGTTCGGAATGGCTTGACTGCGAGGGCCCAGGTGCTCCTTTTAGTCTCCCAACAAGAAAAAAATGGATGTGTGTACCCCGCTTGGGACCAGGACACCCTTAAATAAAAAACTAAACTAAAGAAGAGAGGCATTTGTTCAAACCCACAGTGCATCAAAGGTATCAGTTGGGGTGAAGGAGTGGTCCATAAGCCCAGTAAAGTGCATATAAAATTTGCATGTGGTGTTTTGTGGTCCCTTGGCAATGGTAGAGGTCCCGCTGACAAATTTGGAGCTGCCAGGAAAAAAGTTTTATTTGAAAACATAGCTTAGCACCCTAGGCTTCCCAGTGTACTATATTAATTATTGAGTCCAGAAGCTACTATGCAATGTGTATAAACAAGGAGAAAGAACTTTGGTGCGCAATGGATTGAATAGTGCAATGCTTTGTTGGCAATGACAAAGTGAAGCAATCAAAAAATTCTTTACAACGGCTGACCCAAGGTACAGCACATCAATCCCTATCTATACAGATTTAGAGTTCAATGCATCTGCCTCTGGCACTTGCCACCATTAAGTGCCACGGGAGTCCAGAGAAAGCAAAGTCTTTGTGGAAATGGAAGGTGCACAAGAAATTAAGTCAAAGTAGTATACTTTTGCCCATTAGTTAGTTTTATTGGTGAAAAAAGTAAAAGTGGCCATCAGCAAACGCATTTCGTTCCTTCAACGAAAGGAACTTCATCGGGGCTCAAACAATCAAGTAGAATGTTCTATAGTTTTATCCATGAATATGACAGTAGGAAAATCACCCATAATAAGGCTCAAATAATTCAGCTGCCAAAGTATCATTAGGGTGAGCTGTGTCCCGACACTCGACATTTAAGTCAATTGCAAAGTGGATGTTGAATGATTGCAGATAGTAATGAATATTATTGAAATTTTGCACCATTTTGAAAAGTTTTGAGAGTGTATGTATTGGATCTTAATGACAGTAGTCCTCTTTTATTGTTTTGTTAACACTCCGACTAAGCCAGTAGGCGTGACTTGGGTGTTTTGTGGTTTTAGGGTTCAGGGCTTACTAGGCTATATACACTGTCAAAGGGTGTCCCATAGATATTTCTATCAGACATCATGCATATATTTGTAAATCTGGTGTAGTATTGAGCAGTTTATGTGTGTAATAAAGTTTACTTCCTTATTGAAAGTAAAAGCACTGGCTGAACAATTTATTGAGTGTTGTTTAGTGAATGTCTATGAACTGTGGTATTAGCCCACATCACCGCACCTAAGTAGTCCTTGGACACCTGGGCCCTCGCTGCACTGAGAGAGGCTAATGCTTCAAAGGGGTACTTGGCCATCTGTAAAAGGGAGCTTTTAGACGTATTGCCTGTGAAGGACCCACATACTTCCCTACCATTCTCCTGATTTCTTACAGCATTGCTCTAAAAACGAAAGCTTCTCACCTTTACTCCCAAATTAACTCTACTAAAAACAGAGCAAAATTGATTTTGAGACTAATAATTGGAAAATGAGAATCACACACCCCGGGTTCGGATAAATTTAAATAAAAGGAAAATGTTTCTTGCTTATTTAACAAAATCAATCATATCAAAGATAAACTCATTTCAGCTTCCACCTTGAAAACCACAGTTTGGGGCTTTTTCACATCTGTATCTGAAAAGAGACCTACAGCTTCTCTATCAAATACATATTTGTCATCCTATTTGCCATCACATCAATGAAAGATCATCCACAGTGGCATCCTGTACAGAATGCAACACAAAAAGATGATGGACGTAATGCTAAACATCGTCAAACATTCACCCCAGTCACAGATCTGGGTTTAATCCATCGTTATTTTGCTCACCACGCCACCCCAGTTCAGACATAGCCATATGCAAATCAGTGTTGACCCTGTGCCTCATGGGAACAGTCCAGACTGAACTGCCAGGCCATGTCTTCGTGTACTGGAATCAAGCATCCTAGTAACGGTTTCGGGCTTTCAGCCCTCATCAGCCAGGATAGCTTGACTCCAGTGGCGTAGTGAGCACGGGACCCACGTCTGGGCATACCCTTCCCACTTAGGGTGAAAACGCAACACAAAAAGATGATGGACGGAATGCTGAACATTGTCAAACATTCACCCCCAGTCACAGATCTGGGTTTAATCCATCGTTATTTTGCTCACCACACCACCCCAGTTCAGACATAGCCATTTGCAAATCAGTCTTGACCCTGTGCCTCATGGGAACAGTCGAGACCGAACTGCCAGGCCATGTCTTCCCCTGTACTGAATGCCTGTCTTCAAAATAGTGCAGTCCCTCTATGCATTAAAACAGGGTATAATATACCACTACTAAAAAAAAAAATCTTGATCCAAACATTTCTAACAATTATTGAGGTACGTCAGGACTCTTTTGCGTTAAATATAAATAAAAAATGTGTTGCTTCTCAATTGAGAAATCACAAATAAAAATAACAATCTGTTTCTTACACGTCCAACTGTTTTTCATTTGGTGAAATCTTATTGGTTTAACGTTTCAACATAAAAATTACTTTAATCTGTAGGAGTGATACCTGTTCTCCTTTTCACAGAGTAAGGCAACACTGAACTGGGTTTACGCAAGGCACTGGAATAAGACCAACTGTCCTTAATTGACACCGCTTGGAACACAAGCCACTGACATTTGGCAGACCCCGATAAGTTGCTGCACAATATTTTTGGCAATGTGACCATTGTCTCTACTCATCTCTGTACATGGAAAATTACCATTATCACAGCTGTTCTTTTCAATGGATAAAAGGTTTGGTTGACGACCGCCATCGGTTTTGATGGCCGTTCAACAAACTTTTTAAAAGTTTTTGTTTTTCTGAAGGCAAACTCCAAAAGCAGGCGATGATGGACAGGATGCACCATCTACCCTAAATAGGGAGGATGTTGTAATGCCCTTACTTCGATGTCCCCTGCTCCATTGGGCCATCGGAGGACGTTTCCCTTCAACAGAATCAATGTGGGCTTTGTTGATGGAAATCTCTGGATGATGCAGGAACATTGAGGGTTTGGTGGACGGGGTGCTCGAACACTGAGTTTCCCCCTTCTGTCTCCTATGGCCCCTGAAGAGCTCCCATTTGCTATGAGTTCAACAAGCCGGTGGTCACAACTGCGCATGAGAGACCCTCCTGCCTTCCTGCCTGAAGTAAGAGAAACTCATTAAAGAAAATAGGGGGCGTATTATCAAGCCCCAGCGATAATTAACGCTAAGCGCACACTTAGCCCTAGGATATTTATCGCCGGGTAGCGTGGATTTTCATCACTGAGATAGCGTGCTATTAGCAACGCTTATCTCAGAAGTGATAAAAATCCTCGTGCTAACTGCCAAATGAGAGATTATCGCTGGAAAACCAACGATAATCTCTCGAAGTTTGGCGTTAGCTTGATGATAGGGGCTCACAATCTTAGCCATGATATCCACCTTCCATAGGACATCATGGCTAAGTCAGGAAAATACCAGGTGTAAAAAAAGCAGCTCTAACCGCGGTTAGCGCTGCTTTTTTTATCACGAACAGGGTTAGCGACATCCTTGATATTAGGAGAAATGTCGCTTAACAACATTTCTCCTATTATTTTTCTCTGGAACGCCCCCTTTGCATCTCATTAGAGATGCAAGGGGAAGCGTAGAGAAAAAGGGTGCTAACATGCGAATTTGCGTGTTATCACCCTGTTGCTGATAGGGAGATAATTTTATCTCCGCTTTCTTGGCTTTTAAAGCCAAAAAAGCAGAGATAAATCATTTGATAATATGCCCCATAGTGCTTATAGACTAAAGAAGACGTACGTTTAACAACCGAAGTAAAGGGCCAGTCCTCATGGGTGATCACAAATGAACACAAGGCGGTACAAAGAAGGGACTTACAAGCCTAATAACGAATCAGAATCCAGTATTTACGAAGGACAACGACACAAGCTGGTGACAAATATGGGTGGAGAGTAGGCGAGGCTTTAAGTACATACTTCAATACAGCAAGGCTCGCAGACCAGCGTATGCGCTGCCCAGGCTCCAACTAAACAGTGCATGGAGGAGACACAAACTGCAGGATAACTACACCAGAAATAACAGCGAAGTTAAAGCATGTGGATCGGCTTCCTGAGATAAACTAAAGTATCTAATTTATGTGTGATTTTGAGCATTTCATTTCGGTACTGCTCTGAGTTTAGAATTTGCATTTTAAATTAACGCAGCTATCATCCTTCTTTCTGTCTTTCCTTGCTTCCTTCTTTAATTCCTTCATTTCTCCGCCCCTCCTATCAGTCTCTCCTATTACTTTCTTTCTTTCTTTCTTTATTTGCTCTACAAACTTTAATTTCGTTATGTATTTTTCTCTTCAAGCAGGCACAGATGCAGGCTTGAATCTCAAGTACAAGAAATATGTCCTGCTATATCGTTACAATAATTAAATCTACAGGATAGCCACAGGGAGTTTCTTCAGAGGGGACACACAGCAGCACACGAGGCTGTCTTGAGCTATCTTTTGCACTTAAGGTCTAATCTCCTTTTGGTTGACAAACATGTTCCTCAGGGCAATTCAGTATTTTGCATTATGGGAGAGCTTCAGACTGACTGATCCAATAGAATGTATTTAAAGTTGGAACAAATACAAAAAAACCTCTGCAGTTTATGACAACAGTGCAGGCCTTTCAAGGAGGTGGCACTGAGGCTGAGCATGGTTTTAAAGTGGGTGCGGCGCCAATCAGACTTTTGTTGACTTGTGGCTCCAACCACAACACGGTTACCTGCTTGCAGGCTGTTGCACACCAGACTCAGGAGCAGGATGTGGCCCCTCCCGTTTCTTGTGCTGCCAGGTCATGGCCAGGGTCACGAAAGGACAAAGCTGCTCAGACGTTGTATTCTGATTGGCAGGTAACTTACTGGACTGGCACTCTGAGTGTCCCTGCGACTCACTCAACATGACTGGCCCAGCAATGCTCATCCATTCATCACACTCTATGGCACTGGTCTGGACAGCAGCAGAACCGAGCATCCCACTCCATGGTGCAAGCCTCGGACACTGGCTGACTGGACTGAACCAAGTGGAGCGGAAACTTGGACTGCCTTGGCCAGGCTCACACAGACAGACAAGGGGGCGCAAGTCGCAGTGCGGCTAATGGGACAACGTAGTTGCGTCCCCCAGGCTAGGCGAAGTCCTAGGCGCCCCAGGACGTTCACAGCTTTGACTGGACTGTTCTGTGCATGTCCCGATGCCTACCAGCCGTGGATGAGCCATTCCAGCTTTTATTAACCAATTGGAAGCAAGACTAAGGTGTAGCGATGAACTGCACCGTCAAAGGATGTGTCACAGGGTCAAGGGACTTGGCCGGGGGTGAGTCAACAACATTAACATGCCACTGCTGATGTCATGGCATCGCCTGTGCCAGGCCTCTGCCACCCCTCAAAGCTACGGGGTCATGCGAGGCCCGACATTGTTTAAGTATATTTACTAATTATTACTTACATCCCCAGGCACAGAACACAGTAACAAGAAACAACATAAAACATCAAATGTTGTTTATACATTAATGTTTATTACTAAACTAAAAAAAATACCAAAATCATCAGTCAGAACTATTTAAGAAAGTAGAAAACTGAACTAGAGCTAGGAGAGCATTTTTTTAAAGGAATAATTCTCCATACTATTGCCAGTTGATAAAACAATCTGATATATTTTATTTCACCTTATGGCACTTAGCAGAGTAATGTAATAAAGTTCTAATTTAGCACAGCCCTCGTGAGTAGTTGTTTCCTACATTAGGTTAGATATTGTTGGCAGTCGCTAAACTTGGTTTATTTTCCTATATATTTTTGATTGTGCCCTTTCAGACCGACTTTCCTCTAAATATAGTATGTGAGTCAGTGAGCCCGCTCAAACTAAAAATAGGACTTTATAAAAAGCATGTGTGTATGAAAACTTTTATACATCAATGTTTTAGCTCCATGTTTTGTCAGGGCTTGTTTTCAGTGTGCCCAAATGATCAAACCAAGAAGAAACAGAGTCAGTGGTTTGGCGCTGTGACAAACAATTCCTCCAGTTAGGAAAGATAGTTTACACAGATCTGCAGTCCACACCCAACAACCGGCAGTGACATATTTCAGGGCAGGATAATAAAGAACGTATAACGTTGAAGCTGTTATGTTCATAATCCAGAAATTGAAAGGTAGACACCGCTGGGATTTCAGAGTCTCTCATTAAAAAGATAAACATCTGTAGGCCTCTGCTTTTGGAGCAAACATAAATAATGAAACAGCAAGTGGGCACACATTATCCTTCCCGTGGCATGTGTAAGCTGCAACAATGTAAAGTGCAGCAATACTTTTACAGCATTACATTGCATAACATGTCAGGATTGCAGTTGTGACTGAATAATGCATGGCCGTACGGTAGAAAAAGGAAATGTCTTATTAAGAATTTCTAGTTTGTAGAGAATCCTTAAAAGGAGTAATTCTGTGACTTATCTGTGACTGATCCTGTTTGCCCCAATGTTACCTTCTTTGGCGTCAACATCCTTTCATCGGTCAGCCTACACTCTTGTCTATTGTGCCAAAGAGCACCCCCAGCCTATTGTACAGGAATGGTATGCTCTGGTGATGCTCTCCCATCCTTGCATTCTACCCTTAGTCTTACGTCTCCTCTCAAGGAAAGTGCTGAGGTGCCATGAAACCCAACAAGACGCACGCTGCACATGCCACTGGCAGGCATCTGTCAGAATACCATTCACCACTGGCACCTCAAGTTTTCAAGATTATTTGATTTGGTTCTCCAATGAGAACCACAAATATTCCATACATAATATACAATTTTAAACGGTTTTGTTGAAAGAAAGGTTTTCATTCTAATACAAAGTTAAAAAAGGTTTTAAAAATTTGTAAAAATTGTATCAGACAAACTCGTTTGGCGGATGCTTACATAGTATGATCAATTCCTGTACAGAGTTAATTCTACATTTGGTATAGATTGGTTGTAAAAACCTTTTTCTTGCCTTTACCACTGTCGCGTTTGGGCAAGTGAACAACAAATGTTCCAAGTCCTGCTCTCCACCATTACACAGATTACAGATAAAACTTGATTTTTCTTTTGGGTGCCACCTATATGTAGCTGTTTTTACAGGAAGTATCCCAAATCGGAGCAGCACAATCGATCTCCTGACCCCATGCTTTAAATTAAAATTAATATACTGTTGTGTTTTCTTAAAAACTATAGATTCTTCAACATTTTTATATAAAGGCAATTTAGTGCAGTGCTGAAAGTCAAGGTCAAAACTGAGTCTTGGAGTAAAGTGTTTTAAAAAAAGCTTCAGCTGAGCTGGCACCTCAAATTTATACAGAGGGAATCTATCGGCCTCAGCTGATGGTAGCCCGAATGCTTTTGCCATCCTCGCACCTCACCAGCTCTACATCCTCCTCACGAGAGATGGGGTCACAGGGCAATACTCGATGTCCAGGTGACCCTTCACCAACTTCCTTCCAGGCTTGACACAAGGTGCATTCTCTTGCATTGCCCCACGTCTTCCTTTGGTTCCGAACCTAGCAGGGACCACTTGAAGACTGAGAAAGGGGGTGAGGTCATCAAACAGACTGTCAGTCTACCCAATGATTATTCCTTTCCTGTCTCTGGACTTTCTCACACTGATCTCAGGCCTCCTCTCCCCAAGACTCTCCAGGGACCCTGCATGAAATTATGCGCCCTTCTATAAAACCGCCACTTCGAACCGTTGACTCCTTTGTCGTAGACCACCTAAGCCTTTCTTAATTCCCCCAGCATTACTGGAGTCTCTTCTCTTGAAATCCACAGCCTGCTTCATTTAGTGGCCATCGCCTGCTACACCTCTCCTCCCATTGCTTGGCCTCTTTTGATTGACTGCGAGTTCCTGCAACAGATGCCAACTTACAAGTAGAACTGTCTTCCCATCATCCTATCTCCTCTTTTTCACTTGTGCACTGAGTACCCTGGTGGAATCCTTCTCACCTACTCACATATCATATACATATTTTTATATATATATATATATATATATATCCACAAAACTATTTCTTCACGATCCCTTGCCACCGGAATCAAAAAGGTAACGGACACCTCTTTATGCGTGCATATAGTTCATTTATGTTCAAACGTACTCAGCCGCCATGACGCATCTCAGCCCCTGAATATATATATATATATATATATATATATATATATATATAAATATATATATATATATATTTATTTTTTTTCCACAGGCAATCTTCATCGTTAGAATCAGACTCAGGAGGCACAGCGGGGCTCATGACACCATCATTCTTTATTTTCAACATCAGGGCATGACGCGTTTCGGAGGGTGTCCTTCATCAGACGCCCTCGATGTTCAAATTGCCACTGTTACACTCAGTCCTCTTTATCAGTACCATAAAAACGTGGCAAGGAGTCACCATGTTTCCTCAATTGGACTACATCCCCCAGCATGCAGTGTTTCTAGCTTGCTGTTGATGGCTCCATTAATCGGCTGTTGATCACAATCCCCGTTGGGAGGCCGATATGCCGTGAATTCAGGTGAGGGCTGGTGTACCTGTTCTGGGCTTTTCTCACCGGCGTTTTTGTCCCGCATTCCCAACCTCACAGTTCCTTTGGCTGCAGAGACGGGGAAGCCGATAAAGTAGCGACTTTCCTCCATAGGAGTATGGACTGTCCATCTGTCAGCGTAGGTCTGTTGCCTCCGTAGTGCGAGGTGATCAGGGAGTCTCCGTGCAAGCCAACGACTCCCACGATGCTTCAGGGAGTGCCATCCAAACGTGCCGCAGCAAGCCGCAACACGCCTAATTTTTCCACAGGCAATCTTCATCGTTAGAATCAGACTCAGGAGGCACAGCGGGGCTCATCACACCATCATTCTTTATTTTCAACATCAGGGCATGACGCGTTTTGGAAGGGTTACTTCATCAGACGCCCTCGATGTTCAAATTGCCACTGTTACACTCAGTCCTCTTTATCAGTGTCTTTAGTTATTCTCAAGCACTGAAGTAGTGTGGGATACCATAAAAACGTGGCACGGAGTCACCATGTGTCCTCAATTGGACTACATCCCCCAGCATGCAGTGTTTCTAGCTTGCTGTTGATGGCTCCGTTAATCGGCTGTTGAGAGGCCGATATGCCGTGAATTCAGGTGAGGGCTGGTGTACCTGTTCTGGGTTTTTCTCACCGGCGTTTTTGTTCCGCATTCCCAACCTCACAGTTCCTTTGGCCGCAGAGACGGGGAAGCCGGTAAAGTAGCGACTTATATATATATCCAAAACAACTCACTCCCAAGGAAACAAGCAGAGGCCAAACGGGGGATTCAGATGGAGAACACCTTTATTGAAAATCACGGCATAATGCATTTCGGCCTATCATGGCCTTCTTCGGATGCCTTAGTGTCAGGAGGCATTTCCATCGTCACTAAATAAAACTGCCAATGTCCTGTTAAGTATATTCCCAGGTGCCTCCTCTGGTCCCCGCACACCACTCCAAACTCACCGACAACCTGGAGGCAAATATGACGGAGGTAGGAGTGCAATGCATCCCACCCTACGTGTCGCCGCCTTGCTGTGTCCTGGTGCGGGGGGTGGGCCATGGACGTTCCGATACCTCGGAGTTACAACAGTTCTGCAGCAGCAGCTGCCAGCCTTGTCCGCGGCCAGCTTGCGAAGTGGGGGCCTCTGAATCACGGTGCCGGCTGCCGAAAAATATATATATATATATATATACATTTTTATATATATATATATAGATACATATATATATTCACAGAAAAAACCATAGGTTATAGACCATATATAGTTAGGAATTAGCATTTACAAAACCTTGAAAATTCACTGAAAAAACCATAGGTTATAGACCATATATAGTTAGGAATTAGCATTTAGAAAACCTTATTTTACTCACACAAAACCATTGAAATTCCATATATAGTTAGTTGCACTAACTATATATCGCGCACCCGCAATCCACTGCTGATGATGTCACATATTACATCATTCATGACATGGTCAGTGACATCACTGATGACATCACTGATGACATCTCAAATGACATCACTGATGACATCACTGATGACATCTCATTTGACATCATTCTTGTGCTAATACGATAAACCTCTTCAGACTCTAATATAACCTTAGATACACTCAGTGTATACAGACACTCACACACTGTCACTCATCCATGGAGTTACTCACACACCTAGTCAGTCATGCAAAGAAACAATCTCACCTCCATTTCCTCAACTATACAGTTATACACACCTTACTTATTCAAACATATACTAACACATATTTACTCTCTTATACAATCCCTGATACAAGTTCACAATGATCCATACAGCCACTCACACATTCAGTGGCTCTCATGCACAGTTATTTATATATGCCAACTCTCACATGTACTGTGTTTTACATATGTACTTACTATGACATGTAGCATTGAGATATCCATTCACTCATCAATACACTCATGCACACAGTCAACCGCCCATGTAGCTTTTTCCACATGCACTCTTGAACTCATACACCTAGTGAATCAACTGCTCACACATCTATGCACAGAGTCACACACCTCCCAGCCACCCCCACACAAACTCAATCTCCCATAGAAATACTTGGGCAACCAATTAATAACACATATAGCCTCTCGTATAGCTAATGATCAACACATGCAGCAGTTTACATCACAACAGACATAATGATGCACAAATTAAGACAGTTTAGTCACTAACCCATGCATTCAGTGAGACACATTTAATCACTCACTCATACAGTCAGTCACGCACCTACTAAATCCTTCATCCAGACACTTATACATCCACTCATTCTTCAATATCTAAGACATATTTTAACTTTACAGAAACATACAGTCACTGGATGTTGTCATCAGTGATGTCATTTGAGATGTCATCAGTGATGTCATCAGTGATGTCACTGACCATGTCATGAATGATGTAATATGTGACATCATCAGCAGTGGATTGCGGGTGCGCGATATATAGTTAGTGCAACTAACTATATATGGAATTTCAATGGTTTTGTGTGAGTAAAATAAGGTTTTCTAAATGCTAATTCCTAACTATATATGGTCTATAACCTATGGTTTTTTCAGTGAATTTTCAAGGTTTTGTAAATGCTAATTCCTAACTATATATGGTCTATAACCTATGGTTTTTTCTGTGAATTTCATTGGTTTTTTAACAGCTAATATCTGTAGCTGTAAAATGTATTCTTCTTTAAATCCAAAAATATATTTTATATGTTTATGAATAATTTTTTTTTTAAATATTTTTTTTTCTTCGTTCCCGCTTCGCGAATCGGGAAGCTTCCCGTTAGCTGACCTTGATGCCGCGAAATAGACCGCGAGCCGGTAAACGTTTCTTTACCGCAAGTGCCGCGTTAGAAAACAACATCGTGACGCCTCCCGTCCGCATGACGTTCCACGTTGTCGCGTGATACGTCATATGACGTGCTACGTTAGCGAACTGGTACGCGAAGCGAGTGCCAAAGCGCAGGTTTCTGGAAGCAAACCGGGAGGCCCTGCAAAGCGCTTAACGTAAACACAGCAAGTCATGTGACTTGGTAATAACACTTTTCATTGGTTCATTTCACTTTTGGTTTCCTAATGATGTAAGACTAGGTCATATAATCTAAAATGAACACTTTTGATTGGTTGAGAACTCTTGTTTTTCCCAAATGATGAAAATCCCTCCTTCTTTCCTCACTCTGACTTTCATCATTGTGAGAGAAAGACCCTTTGTGATCACTGAGCAATGGCTTCTTTAGTAGCTTCAGCTGGTGCTTCCCCACCACCTCCACCACCTCCAAGGAAGAGAGGACCACCTGCTCAAGTTGTAATTCAACAAGAAGAAGAAGAAGAGGAACAGGAGGACGAGCACGAAGAGAGGCAGTTTTTGCCTGAGCAGCCCAAGACGTCTCACCGGAAAGAAAACTTCATTTGGCAATTTTTTAAAATTCCCAAAGGTCAGAAAAAAGTAAATGCAAGATACGTAACTTGCCTTATATGTCAAGATAGACTGTCCAGAGGGACCGACAAAAAATACAGTTTCGGAAACTACACAATGCATCGCCATATGACTAGGTGGCATCCTAACAACTACAGTGCTGCACAGTTTCGGAACGACCTAGATAATCTCCCTATTATGGCCAGAAGATCTGTTGTACCGGAAGTAACGGGACCAGAGGGCAGGGAGATGGTGCCAAATATACAAATGAGATTTGGTGAAGTAAAACACACCTGCGTATTTTGCGATGGATTCATTTCCTACGGAGAAAGAAGCATCACTCTGATCAACAGAGCTATTGACTATCATATGCAAGTTTGTCCGAAACGCCCAAAATAATAAATACTTCTTTTTTTTGTTTTGTTGCTCCTGTTGAGCCCTTTACAATGAATCGTTTTCATTGCCCCCTCCAAGAAAAACCCAAAAAAATATAAAACTGTTCCGAAAAATTCAAAAACATTAAAAAAATGTTCAGAAAAATAAAAAAAAAAGTTCTTTTCAGAACTACCTCCCCGTTATTAAAAAATTGGTACAATATTTGGAACTGTGCCAACCTCTATTTCTCTTAGTTCGCTTCCTAGTTCGCTCGCTGGTACGCGAACTGGAAGCGAACCAAAAACAGTAAGTATAAGGGAAGGAAACACACACTTATGTTAAAAGAAAGACAGCTATAGGGGAGTAAACTAGAGATACTATTACCCATAATCCACTACTGATGATGTCACATATTACATCATTCATGACATGCTCAGTGACATCATCAGCAGAGGATTGCGGGTTTTTTGGCAACATGCCTTATCCACGGTTTAATAACGCTGCCTTTTGCTTTATATAAGTTTTCAAATTGTATGAAATATATACCAATAGGTCTTTATGAACCTTTAGGTAGTGCTTTTGTTCATGAGGTCTGGTCGCTTCCATACACATACAGATGTTTCAAAGATGATCAAGAAGTTTATCTGAATGGAGAGGAATGCACTGAGACGCCAGATCATTCACTAATGTGTAGGCACATACAGTTACACGATTCATGCAACAAACACCGACCAAATATGGCTTGCGTGTTGCAAGGCACGCCAGTTCCTGCTATCATCCCCACGTTCAAGTTGTTGGAAAATGGTAGTTATTTGATGCTCAATAATGAAGATTGTTCTGAGTTAATTAAAAGTATTCCTTTTATCGTAACAGTAAGTGAACGGGTTATTTGCTGCAGAAATGTTCTATTTCCTCCCACACATGAACATAGGGAGTTTTCAATCTGGCCACAAATACCAACCTTGGGACACGTTTCAACGGCATGACAAGAATAAGAGCTCTTTTGTCTCAGAGAGAGGTGGCCTTGAGTTCGGCCCGTGAAACTTTCGTACTTCACATAGCGAACACCCGTACACAGGTTTGCCTTTCAATTTCAGCAACATGTTTCCGACTATCTTTAACGCATCCTCCACAAAATCCCTGGCACACTTTTTTAAAGTTGTTACCAGTGGTCTCGTGACTTCATTTGAGAAAATCTTTGGAGTCATCCCTGCTCCCTTTCATTCCATTTTCTCCACTCTGGTTCGTGGATTGCATTTTTACTTGCATTACCAGCGGACGCTCTTGTGCTTTTTTACATTTTTAAATATGGATGTCCCTCCTATGCAACCTCCGACCCTGCAGCTGCTGACACTGTTCCGCAATCGCATGCTAGAATATTATGGCACAATGCCGTTGGCGATATTAAGCACGGCATATGGATTATCTTTTCGGTTCTCCTACTTCACCTGTGTCCAGCCTGTATTTCACTGCCTGACCTGTGATTTCGATTGGGCCATTGATTTGTGTCTCTGCGGACCGGTTTCTCCTGACGTCGACTTTAATCAGCTGATGACTCCTATCATTACTCACGAGTTGGTTTGTCCTGGCGAAAGGATTATGGCTGTGGCATTGATGCATGGACTACTTGGTCCCTGGAATTTACTGGCGGCAGCACAGTCTTTCTTGGAACACAGCTTTCTTGAAAACCCACCGAGCTGTCCTCTGATGGTGATAGAGGATCCGGTGCTGGGAGAGCACGTATGTTCTTTTCCGCTTTTAAATTGGATGGCTGAACTGTTTTCGGATGAAGACGGTGACTTCCTGTTGGAGGCTGTTGCAGCTTATTTTGCATACACAGTTATGTCATAGACCTTTTTCATGTTTCATATGCTGAGTACTAGCATTTCATTGACAATTCATTGACTTAATTGTCAAGTTTTTATTATTTACCTTGCCTATTGGCTTAAGACTCGATAAAGTACTTGGCTGTTTTATTTTTCTTTAGCATTGAATTTTCCTAGTTTTTAATGCTTTACCTTGCGGACCGTCCACATATAAACTTGCAATCTGCTCTCATGAGATGGCACTTCTATTATCTTATTCAGTTCGTTTCCGGATCATGGGGAGGTGTCATCTAGGTCCTGGATATCTTTACACCGTGTTAAGTTAGCATGGGCTCATTACCGGTTTAAACGCCATTTTTCCTTTTTTGCAACTTCTGCACACGACATTTAGTTGTTGCTTTAGCTTTCCACCTAGTAGTTCATCGTGGTTTACATGAGAATAATATGTTATTGGTCTACTATCTGCTTTACTTGTTAAACTATATCTGTACAGCGAGTGCTAAAGTTTCAAGAACAACACGATACAGAATTGTTATGAGGTCTGATCTCCACGACTTCATACTCATAACATAAGTGCAACTTCTGCCAATTCTGGGCATGAGGCGGGTTTTATATTGCTTTGCCGAACACACATACACAACAGTTGATGCGGTTCACATGAAGAGAGAGCTGGTGTGTGCTGATGTGATTCCTTCAAATCTAAGACACTAAAGTATGGGCACGCCCTAAACCAACACAAAGAGACCTTCTTAGCAAATAATATAATATGTGTATTAGGGAGGGTGAGATATAAGCAGCCGCGGGCTGTGGAGGGAGTTACGGTGAGGCAGGGAGGCGGGGAGGGGGAGAAGCAGGGTGGAGCCCTCTCTACCTTGCCCCTCCCCCTCCCCGCCTCCCTGCCCCACCGTAACTCCCTCCACGGCCCGCGGCTGCTTATAAGTGTTGCTAACTCTTATTCATTTACAGCATGTTAACATACTGTCACCATTCGCTTTTTATGTACTAGTAACTATGCTGGTAATTTTGCTACTGATAATATGTGTACTTGTATTCTCCACCCTGCTTCTCCCCCTCCCCGCCTCCCTGCCTCACCGTAACTCCCTCCACGGCCCGCGGCTGCTTATAAGTGTTGCTAACTCTTATTCATTTACAGCATGTTAACATACTATCACCATTCACTTTTTATGTACTAGTAACTATGCTGGTAATTTTGCTACTGATAATATGTGTACTTTTATTATCTAAGGTACTACGCCTGAGAGGACGGCATTAGTAAATAAACATTTCAAATACACATGTGTTCTTCTTAACTCCATGTTCTGGTTTCTAAGAAATATATAACGACCGACTGTTCATGAGTTCCACGTATCCTGAGGTACTATAAGTTCATATTCTGGATTGTCTAAACATTGAGAGTTTGTTATATCCAATGTGACACTGTACCTAGCTTGCTAAATAGTTTTTGATTACTAACGTGAGTTTTGGGACACCCTAATTCGCCGAGGTTCCAATCCTCTGTCCACAGTTCTGTGTGAGAACAGAAACCCTGCGACAGGGGCACCCCCGACCCTTGCTGGAGCTTCATCACACTTGCGATACAACTCCAGCAATGCGCCACCTTTACGGCACAGATACATCACGCATCTGTGCTGTTTTTGCCCCGTGATGCGCCGCATTGTAAATGCAGCACACCATAGGTGACGGAACAGCGGCACAGAATGACTAACACATCCCTGGTGATGCGCCAGTCATCATAAATCTATCCCTATGCTTCTTATCTTGTTAGAGATGAACCGCCATATGTATCATCAAAGTTATTTGCATTTCCTAAATAGCGAACTTTAAGGAATAAATAGCGATTCTTTACCATTCCTAGTTTGCGATGAGCTATTTGCTAATTAGCCGAATGTAGCCCAATGAAGCCCAATGTAGCCCAATGTAGCCCAAAGATGGCCGCCAGACACACAAAAAAACAAATGTAGCCCAAATATCAGCCAGATGTAGCCCAACTATAGCCCAGTGACAGAATGACCAATCAGCTTCGCAAACCTCCGTTACGCGAAGCGGAGCGCTGTTACAGATATATATCTTTTTTTGAACGTTAATTTCTCAAAATCCACTGGAGCACATATATTGAGACCTAGCAAAGGCACATCGGGCTACCAGTCCCTAATATTTTGCCAAGTTTCGTGCAAATCCATTCAGCCGTTCAATTATTATTTTTATTATTTTTTTTTGCCCCGCGGGGCCCTTTTAAAACCTCCACATCAAACCTAGGGGGTCAGCGAGGATCTACTATGCCCCCTTATAGTTATTTCCCCCTTTGTTTTGACCTCCTCTTGTCTCTCGATCCTACCGAGAGACAAGATGGCGGCCGCTACGGACTGTTTGGAATGTTGACAGACGCCGGAGAACCAATCAGCTTCGCTTCACAAAGCTCCGTTGCGCGAAAAGTCCGCGAACCAGAGCGCTAACCGGTCCGCTGTTACAGATATATATCTTTTTTTAAACGTTAATTTCTCAAAATCCACTGGAGCACATATATTGAGACCTACAAAAGGCACATCGGGCTACCAGTCCCTACAATTTTGCCAAGTTTCGTGCAAATCCATTCAGCCGTTCGGGCTAAAAGTGAGGCCAACCGCCCTATGGAAAACTCAATGTTAAAAACACGTTTTGGGACCCCCCTTTTTTCTCGGCCCCCACTGGACGAACCCCCCCCAAATTTTCAAGGGCTGCTCAGAAACAAAATGTGCCATTTTCCTGAAAATTTCAGCCGATTCCGTCCACAAACGCCAAAGTTATTAGACATAGAATTTTCAAAAAACCCATAGAGAAAAAATCCTAACTATATATACCTACTGGCGACCGCCAGTAGGTAATATATACACACATATATATATATACATATATTGTCACACAATCCAATCCGATTAGGCTAGAAAATATACGACACGGGTGCTGCATGGGGAGGGGGGCGGCACCTGGGGGCTGGGGGGTGTGCTCCAGCAGGCGGACAGGCAAAGCTCGTTCTGGGGGGCGAGCAACCGACCAAGTCACGGGCCCGAACAAACAAAAGAGGGGAGGGGGTTTTCATGTGTACTGCATGAACAGCGCGCTGGTCATCCTTGAGCACCTCTTAGACGTGCATAGGCCCTACACATGGGAGCAACACCATCATATTGCTGGCTACACAACCCACTGGGTGAACACTGCGCTGAGAGCACGACCCACTGAGGGACAGGCACACAGTTCGTTTGGACGAATGCCCCGTTGGGTAATCGCCCCACATGTTTTGTTGTTTAAAGTTAGCTACAAGATGCAGAAGCGACATACTGACGAACCCCCTGAGCACCAGCCCGCCCGCCGCACTTGGTACCCTTCCCACCCCCTGACCCGCACAGGGTGGCAACGCGACACTATCAATGGCAAACACTGACATCATAACGTGGAACATCCGCGGTATGTACACCCCAGCGCGCCGTTACTCTGTTTTCTCTTTCTTGCAGCGGCATGGTGTAGGGGTCGCGCTGCTACAAGAGACACACATGTCCCGAGCAGAACTTGGGAAACTCCGTAGGAGATGGAGAGGCCAGATATACGGCACGGAATACTCAGCGCATGCGCGCGGCATGCTAATCTGGGTGAGGGCCGGAGTTCCGTTTGTATGTGAGGAGGCGCAAGTGGATCAGGAGGGCAGGTACTCCCTGGCGAAGGGGAAACTTAACGAGCAGATGGTACTACTGGGTTCCTTGTACGCCCCCAACACTGGTCAACACTCATTTCTGGAAAATCTGAATTGAGTCCTCCACTCATACACGGGACTCTCATGGTTATTGGGCGGAGATTTTAACATGGTATTGGACACACACCTAGACCTGTCCTTCCCCCCGCTACGCTCTGCACCGGTGGCGTCAAATGCTCAGGCGCTGCAGGACTGGCTTGCCCATTGGGAGATATATGACCTCTGGTGGGTACAACACCCCGCCAATAGAATATACTCATATTATTCAGCGGTTCACGGCCTGCATGTCCGCCTAGACCGCATAGTGGGCTCCCAGTCAATGCTTCCGCTCCTGGCCGAGACGACATATCTAGGTAGGACACACTCCAACCATAATCCTCTGTTATTCCGGATTTGTTGGGATGCGGGCCGGCCGCCAGTACCCGTGTGGAGATTGCAACCGGCCACCCTTGAGGACGCCGAGTTTCGCTCCTCGTTGGTCACGGCCATTCTGTCGTACTTCGAGGATAATGCGGAAACGACGGCCGATCCACTACTACAATGGGACGCGCATAAGGCAACCATCAGGGGACACTGTATCAGCGCCACCTGGAACATTCGCAAGTCAGTGTCTGATTCCCTGACCAGACTGGAGTCAGAGCTCCTGTGATATGAGAGGGAAGGCGAGGGAGCCGGAAGGCATTCGATCAAACTGAAGGAGCTGAGGGGGGAACACGCGGCCTTAATGGAACGGCTAAGGTGCCATAATTATGCGGCGCACACGGCCAGGACGCATGCTAAGGCGGAGAGGGATGGGGGCTGCTGGCTTGGCTGGTGCAAAGATTGGACCGGGGAGCACTGGTGGGAGCCATTCGTGCGGGGGGAGGGGAAATGGTCTACACTTAGCGCAACATTCATCAGGCGATGACTGCACATTACAGGCACCTGTATTCGGCCCGGGGTATTGGCTCCAGGCGCGCACAAGAGGAGTTCTTAGACCTAGTGGCACTGCCCAATGCCACTGACGCCCAGAACGGGACACTCTGTGCCCCACTCACCCTATAAGAGGTCGGGAAGCGATTCAGGCCCTGGCAACAGGGAAATCCCCGGGGCCACACGGCCTACCAGCCGAATACTACAAGGCCAACAGAGAGGTCCTGGCGCCATGGCTTCTCCAACTATATAACACAGCGATAGATGAGGATAGACTCCCGCCGTCTCTGCGAGAGGCATTTCTAGTGTCACTCCCCAAGCCTGGCAAAGACCCCACAGAGTTAGGCTTGTACCGTCCAATAGCTATGCTGAATGTGGATTACAATATTTATGCCAAAATCCTTGCGGAGTGGTTGGCGCCGGTTGTCCCACATTTGGTGCATCCAGACCAAAACGGCTTCGTACCGGCGCGGTCCACATCACTGAACCTTAGACGGTATTTCAGGGTAGCAGCGGGAGCGACGGAGGACTGACCTAAAGCAGGATTCCTAATTTTAGACCTAGAAAAGGCGTTCGACAGTCTGGAGTGGGGGTATCTGAAGTCAGTTCTGGAGAAGTATGAACTTGACACTGATTTCCTACAGATGGTGGGCCTACTATACCGGGACCCGGTGGTCCGGGTGAGATTGGGACCCTATATATCGGAGACGGTGGCGGTGGGCAGGGGCACCCGGCAGGGATGCCCGCTGTCCCCGCTGCTCTTTGCGCTTGCCATGGAACCCCTGGCTGCGGCCATGCTGCAGACACTGGGCGTTGGGATTCCGCTGGGGGACGGTGTGCACCAGGTGTCGCTTTATGCTGACGACCTACTAGTTTTTGTCAGATATGTAAGCGCTATTCCGGGCAGTCTGGACCGTCTACTGAGCGGCTTCGCGGACCTCTCCGGTCTCCGGGTCAATGCAGGCAAGTCGGACCTCTTTGCGTTTAGAGATGAAGTGGAGGACCCGGGGTTTAGGCTACAAGGCACAAGAGTTCAGAGGATGGCGGACACGTTTAAATATCTGGGAACTCAGATATATCGCCAGCCGGCCGATCTATATGACTCTCGCTCTTTATACGCTCTTTACACTGGCTACCGATTAGGCAGAGGATCCAGTTCAAAGTGTTTTGTATGTCCCACAAGATCCTTAAAGGTTGCCCTGCTCAGATTCTCCAGAACCTTTTGTCTCCCTACATCCCAAGTCACTCACTACGCTCATCGGACCTTGAACTAGCAGTAGTTCCACGGTTTAAGCGTAGTCGGGCTGGGGGACGCTCTTTTCGTGTACGTGCTGCTGTTCTGTGGAATGCCCTTCCATTTGAAATACGTACCCTTGCTGACCTGTTCTCATTCCGCAGGGCTGTTAAGACTTTTCTGTTTCCTTAGTTTGTTCCTTTTTATCAGCCCACTCTTTTAAAGTTGTGTTCTGTTGCTTCCTTGTCAGGCGCCGGGACGCTCCTTTGCTGGAGCAGCTGTGCGCGTAATAAATGCTCGTAACATAACATAACATAACATAGGCCGTTCAGTGACCGCGCTCAGATCGCAGATTGACTTCTGGTCCACGCTCCCACTGACGCTCACGGGTAGAGAAGCCCTGGCCAAAATTGTCATGCTCCCGCACTTGCTCTACTACTTCACCAACTTACCTCTGTTTCTGTCAGATTCCTTTTTTACCATGCTAAATAGGATCCTCCGTGATTTCGTCTGGGGGTCCTCCAGGCATCGGCTGGCACTCCGGAAGCTGTTCCTCCCCACCGATAAGGGCGGACACGCTGCCCCCTGCTTTGAGCACTACTATCTCGCTGCACAACTTCAGTGGGTTGCTCGCTGGTTAGCGGACAGGGGAAGGGAGGACACGGCTACCAGGGACCCTCCATACATGCTGGAGCAAATACAAGTGCTGTTCCACCCGCTGACCGCCCCGGCGTGCCCCACCCCACTACTGCTGACGGTGGCATACCAGTGCTTTAGCAGGACGCTGAGGCTCACGCGAGCAATCTTACCATACGCGCAGGCGGTACCCTTGAAGGGCTCACCGGGAGGAGGGGGGGTCCTTACGCGTCCCATGCTAGAGAGGTGGCATGATGCAGGCATACAGACGCTAGGCGACCTATACAGGGACGGAGCGCTAACACCATATGAGGTGCTGGTCACTGACGAGGGGCTCCCACCAGGGGGGTTCCTGCTGCACCGCTCCCTACTGGCACGCATGGCAAAGGGATGGGGGGATGTTGCTACGTAGCCCGAGCAGTACCTTACCATACAATATTTGCACGTCATGGGAAGAGGGAAACACCTGGTTAAGTGGTTCGCTGCGTCGCTGAGAGTGCACACGGCAATAAGCCTGGACGCTGTACGGGGCAAATGGGAGCAAGATCTGGGGTGGGCCCTTGACGATAAAGAATGGGAGAAAGTCCTCAAGAGTCCTGTGAGGATCCCCCGGAACATGCGGTTTTGCCAAATTCATATACATAGGGCCTACCTAACTCCAGCCTTAATCAAAGGTTTTTTCACAGGGCGGACGCGGCTTGCCCCAGATGCGAGGCTGTGGATGATGACACTCTGCACATTCTGTGGGGATGTACAGGGCTGGGCACTTACTGGGAGGACATCGGTAGGCTCCTTGCGCAATGTACCGGGTGCATCATCCCATGCAACTGGCCTGAATTCCTTCTACATCTATCTAAGAGGCCAAGGAAAGATAAAGCATTGTCCCGGTTCCTAGACTTGGGGTTGGTGGTGGCGGTGCGTCTCCTTACCAAGGGGTGGAAGGCGCGGGACCCACCCAGCGCGCAGGCTTGGACCCTGTCCCATCAGGCATGGGCCAGGGCGGAATGGACCGCTATACGGCGGGAGGAAACAGTGGGGCTCTGTAGGGAGCCTATGGCAGAGACCTGGGAGCGTATGCTTCACAGCCTACAGTTGGGTGGGGTAACTGCCACTGAAGGGACGATGGAGGGCTAGTCGGGACTGCAGCTAACCAGGGGATGCGCTCAGGGGACACCATACATGGCAACTTGCAGGGTGCAATGCGTGAAGCTGAAGGCAGGGGAGTGACGGGAGCTGAAGGTATGTGGGGATGGGGGAAGGACATCTGAGCGGGTGGAGGGTAGGGGAGAGGGAGACTGGGATGGGTACCGGAAGCAAAGGGGGGATAACATTGACTGTCTGCTCAAGAACATGTCGCACTGTGCTTGGCTGCATTAGCAAAGTTAAGAGTTTACTGTTTGGAAATATAACTCATTTCTGTACCTGGAGCTAGGTCGCATAGGCCCCTCTTTAATTTATTTTATTTGAATTTGGATACACTCGGGCACAATTGCTAATTACAGGAATGTTTACACACCATAATGCAGCACCTAAGTGGCATAATGCGTTAAATTATTTGACAGTCGAAATATAGCTGCATGAATATGTATGTGCATTGTACCGATTGTGGAAATGAAACTGGAAAAAAAAATGCCAATAAACAGATTTGACCAACAAAAATAGTTCCACTTACCACTAAATAATTAACATCAACATTTAAGTAGTGTAAGGACGTCTACTATGTACTTTGTAAATTACATCCAACTTATACCCATATTTCAAGGGGAATATGTGATAGAGGTACTAGTTATAAACTTCCAACACCCAACAAAATCACAACACTTAGCGTCACGACCACAAGAACCACCCCTCCTGACCGCTCCCTCTCTACTACCTCAGACGCAGCGCAAAACAGGACAACGGACCTTCCCAAAATAATATATCCCCTCAACAGCACACTAGCTCAATGTTCAGAGATGTGGCAATCAACTATGTATAAGAGAAGGAATTTGCACATCAACAATAATGTACACAATGCTAATACTACTGGTGATATGCTATACACGACACACTATAGAAACCAAAAACTTTTCCATGTGTAGATATACCATTAATACATGAAGTATACTACACAGTGGACGCAGCCATATTATCTCAGACACTGGGGAATATTTAGGTCATGGAGCTATGTTGTCTCCCCCCCCTTGAAGCAGAAGCGGAGTGGGCTGTTTAAACGTACGCAACGTCAGCGTAAGACTATAAATAATTAGCCTATGCCTTGGGCGTTGTTCACTTCTGCAAAGATAACAGACTCCGCCACAGCAAAGGTCCGCACCCTGCCACGTGGCTGCCACCATGACCACGTGCCTCCTCAATGCAGTCCCATTGCGAACTCAGCACCGCAGACTTATGTCTGTATCAACTACTGCCTTCGATCTACACTGCGGATAGCAGGGTTCACAACTTGAATTCAGATTTTGGATCTACACTACGCACAGCATTGAAGTTATCCTTCATTTGTGTAAGGCAAAGACAATTCTAGTCTATGTCCTCAGACTTTGTTAAAATAAGTGATACAAATTTGTCTTCGGTATCTATGCTGAGTACAGGCTTCAATCTACAGTTCGGTCAGTAGAGTTGACAACTTGATACCAGTTGCGCATCAGCACTACAGAGAACATTGAATTCAGTCTCGATTTATTTAAAGCAGAGACAATTGTACTATGTCCTCAGATTTTGTTAAAGTATGAACAGTAGGAAATTCAGCCTTCATTTATTTAATGCAGAGACAATTCTACTATATGTCTTCAGATTTTGTTTCAATAAGTGACAAAAAGTATTCCTCCATGTCTGTGTCAACAACTGCCTTCGATCTACACTACGGGCAGCAGGATTCACAACTTGAATTCAGCTTTCTATCTACACTACGGACAACATTCAAGTTAGCCTTGATTTATGTAAGGCAGAGACAATTTTGTGGGTGCCACAAAAAACATTCCTCAATGTCTGTACTAAGTACTGCCTTCAAATGTACACTGCGATCAACAGAGTTCACCACTGGATACCAGAAGCGCAACAGCACTACAGACAACATTGAATTCATTGTCGATTTATTTAAGGCAGAGACAATTGTACTGTGTCCTCAGATTTTGTTAACGTATGTGATAAAAAATCATTCATTGATATCTGTGCTGAGTACTGCCTTCGATCTCCAGTGCGTTCAGCAGGGTTCACAACTTCAATTCAGCTTGAATCTTACTACGGACAGCATGACATTTTGCCTTGATTTATTTAAGGTAGAGATAATTGCACTTTATGTCCTCACATTTTGTTAAAGGATATGACAAAAAGAATTTCTTGATGTTTGTGATGACTACTGCCTTCGATCTACATTGTGAGTGCTCACGATTCAGGTGGAATGGCGATTTCACATGATGCATTCCAGTAGGCAAGAGACATTGTACCAGTGCAACCCGCCCGAACCACGACTCATCGCAGGGTGAGCACACGCTGAGTTCTTCAGGTACCACTAACTCACTGCACCACAAGTCATCTCACCGTGGCCTTATTAAGGCAGAAGTCACTAGGCAAAAAACATTGATCCCACTGTGGCCTGCCCGGGCCACGCGTCATCGCAGGTTACATACACACTCAGTGCCAAAGCTACTACTAACTCAGTGCACCATAATTCATCGCCACATGACTGTATTGAGTCAGATGTCTTATTTGGAAGAAAACATATCATAGTTTTTGGAGATCTACTGCAACTTACTCCCGCGAAAGGACAACCAGTACTTATAAGAAAACTTGATTTTAAAGACTTTGCTACCAGTGCATCCTGCTCGGAGCACGCATCATCGCAGCACCACAGAACTTTGTTGCTTCAGGTGCCACTAACTCTATGCACCACTTATCAACGCTGGCTGAACACACACTAAATTACCAATACTGTGCAGCTCTAATCAACGCCATGTGGTCGTGGGCTCTTGCTAACCGCTGCCTCCTGCCTACACTGCGGTCATCAGAGCTCACAATTAATTACACTGTTGATTTATTATTTGCAGAGTACAATACCAAACTAAGTATAACATTTATCAAAACCTATACAATATCCCTTTAGTATGCTTCCTTCAAAAATGTATTTTATATCACTTATAGATTTAGTTGAATAATAAAATGCACACTACATACATGTTCTATCTTTCATTTCAATCATGATTGCAGATAATGCAGTCCACCCTAAGATCTACTCTGAGGACAGCAGGGTTTACAACTTGAATTCAGCTTTGCATCTACACTATAGACAGATGTATTTATTGCAGAAACAATTATACGGTATGTATTCAGATTTTGTTAAAATAAGTGAAAAGAAGCATTGTTCTATAACTGTACTGACTACTGGCTTCGATGTACACTGCAGACAGTAGGGTTCACAACTTAAATTTACCTTTTGATCTACACTACAGACAGCATTAAATTCAGCCTCGATTTATTTAAAGCAGAGACAAAAAGTAGTGCTGTTGCACTGCTAGTATGCGTAAGCACCTTCAATTGCTGCATCCTGTGAACTATGGTCATAAAGAATGTAGAAGATTGCGCTATAATGTACCTCCACCACCGGCAATATCAAGTACCTCTAGGGTATCACCTTCAACATCGCCACCAGACATACGTCCCCAATTTGGGAAAGTTAGAATGCACTGCGTGAAGTGGAATCGTTTAATTTATTATGGGGAGCAATCAGTACACCTAGTTTGCACAGCAATTGATAACCATCGATGCTAGTTTTTTTTTCCCCTCCCTCAAAGTTCATATAGTCCAGTATGCAACAATTAATGGTTTGAGTGCAGCCCGCTTAGACCATGCATCATTGCAGGGTGAGCACACGGTAAACACCAGACGTACCACTAACTCAGTACACCGTAAATAATCGCCACGTGTCCTTGTTAAGGCAAAACTCAATACTAAAAACACATTTTTACCAGTGCGGTCTGCCTGAAACACGCATCATGGCAGACTCCACACAAACCGCCCCTATATAGTGCTCCTACCTTTGTATACCAGAATTCATAAACCGTTTATGATTGAATATCTGTGTATCTGTGCTTGCAGGCCAGGTCACCACCCTGCTGCTGAACAGCTCCACCGGTTGCCTGACCGCTCCTGCCTGAGTGCAAGTTCACGCCGCTATGTCCTCACTGCCACTGCTCTCCACTTGGACCATCTACAATGGTACTGTGCTCTAGTGCTTTTTGTCTCCTTTGATTTTCTGTGCTCTCTGTACTTTGTCCCGTTTTGCCTTTTTCTGACAAGCTCGTTCCCCCTACCCCCTTTTCACATTTTCTACCCCGCTCTTTCCTGCCACTGCCCACTGCGGCCACGCCCCCTCGCCGCCCCACCTCCGCCTCCCAGCTGCTCCTCCCTCCCCGCCTTTAATGGCGTCTGCTGCGTGGCTGTACAGCGGACGCGCGCCACTGGCGCCAAAGGCAAGTCCGTGGCTGGACTGCGCCCAGCACCAGACCCCCTGGGCCCCACACATGCCACGACGCCAGACTCCGATACGACGCCAACACCATCAACTCCCTCAACACCGGCCGAGACGACCACTGCTTCCAGGCCACCCCAAAACGCACCCACGGCCCTTCTCCTGCCACACCTGCAACTGCACATGCGACAGAACCACCAAACCTCCAAGGACCGGACCCAACCACCTCCACTACATACTCCTCAACACCCGCTCCACACGCAAACACACCGTTGAGCTCTGGGACCTGCTCGACACCTCCGCCCTAGACGTCGCCTTCCTGACCGAAACCTGGTGGAACAAATCCTCGGCACCTGACATCGCCATAGCCATCCCAGACGGCTACAAGATCTCTCACAGAGACCGCACCAACGGAATTGGAGGAGGAATAGCCATCATGCACAAGTCCACCCTCCAGGTCCACACCCTCGCAGACGACTCCCTCAATTCTGCCGAACACCTTCACTTACGGATCCACACCGACCCCAACACCACCCTCAGAGGAACACTCGTCTATGGAACTCCCGGTCCCCGGGACCTCTTCAGTGACTCAATTGCCGACCTCGCCAGCACACATGCACTCGCCTCCATGGATTACATCCTCCTTGGGGACCTGAACTTCCACCTCGAGAACAACAACGACACCAACTCCGCCACCCTGATCACAACCTCGCCAATCTCGGCCTCCGACAACTCGTCACCGAACCCATCCACGCCACCGGCCACACGCTCGACCCCGTCTTCTCCACAAGCACCCACATCGCCTTCAACCACACCACCGAACTCCAATGGACCGACCACCGCTGCATCCACTTCACCTTCAAGAAACCAACCTCACACCACCATACCCAACAGCTCCCTCGCTGCTGCTGGAGCAAAGTGACCGAAGACCAGCTGACCTCCACCTTGGCCAGAACCCACCCACCAACACAGACGCCGCCACCCGAACTTCAGACAGTGGATCGACGACTGGCCAACACCCTCGCCCTGCCCAAGAAACCCTCCTTCAACCACTCCAGCAAGAAATCCACCTGGTTCACCAAACAACTCCAAACCTCCAAACGCACTTGCCGGAAGCTGGAGAAGAAATGGCTCTACGACCGCACACCAGACAGCCACACAGCCCACAAGGACGCCATCCGCAGACATCACCACCTCATCAGAACAACCAAGAGATCTTCCTTCAAAACCCACCTGGACAACAACGCACACAACAGCAAAGAGCTTTTCAACATAGTGAAGGAACTCTCAAACCCCAGCACCAACACCAACGACATCCCGCCCTCGCAAGAACTGTGCTACTCACTGGCCACCTTCTTCCATCGCAAGATCGCTGACATCCACAACAGCTTCAACACCTAAACCACCCCAACTACGGCAAACCCCACCCCAAACGCCACATGCACCAACCAGCTGACTTCCTGGTCCTACGTCAACGACGACGAGACACGCAAGATCATGAACTTCATCCACTCAGGATCACCGTCAGACCCATGCCCACACCACATATTCAACAAAGCAGACACAACATCGTCTCCCAACCACGGAAGGGCATCAACATTTCCTTCGACACAGCGACATTCCCGGATTGCTGGAAGCACGCCGAAATCAAGAATGCCAAGGCGGACCCCAAAGACCTCAAGAACTTCCGGCCCATCTCCCTGCTCCCCTTCCCAGGGAAGGTCATCGAGAAAATCGCCAACATATAGCTGACCCGCCACCTCGAGGACAACAACATCCTAGACCCATCCCAGTCCGGATTCAGACGAAACCACAGCACCGAGACAGCCCTCATCGCCGCCACAGATTACATCAGACGCCATAGACAAGAGCAAAACTTCTGCCCTCATTCTCCTGGACCTGTCAGCCGCCTTCGACACGGTCTGCCACCACACTCTAAGAACACGCCTCCAAGAAGACGGAATCCAGAAGAAGGCCCTGGACTGGACCACGTCCTTCCTCTCCGGCAGAACCCAGCAAGTCCGCCTCCCATCCTTCCGCTCCGAAGCCACTGACATCATCTGCGGCGTACCCCGGGGCTCATCCCTAAGCCCGACCCTGTTCAACATCTACATGGCCCCCCTCACACAAGTGGCCCGCCAGCACAACCTGAACATCATATCCTACGCCGACGACACCCAGCTCATCCTCTCCCTCACCAAGGACCCACACACTGCCAAAACCAACCTACACGAGGGAATGAAGGCTGCCGCCGAGTGGATGAGGAACAGCCGCCTGATCTGAACTTGGACAAGACGGAAGTCCTCATCCTTGGCCCCACCCCCTCTGCGTGGGACGACTTCTGGTGGCCGACCACACTGGGAACAGCTCCAACACCCACGGACCACGCACGCAACCTAGGATTCATCCTCAACTCCTCCCTCTCCATGTCAAAGCAGGTCAGTGCCATCTCCTCCTCCTGCTACACCACCCTCCGCATGTTTCGCAGGATCTAGAAGTGGATCCCTACCGACACCAGAAGAGCGGTGACCCAGGCCCTCGTCAGCAGCAGGCTGGACTACGGCAGCGCACTCTACGCAGGAATCCCGGCCAAACACCTGCGACGACTGCAACACATCCAAAACGCCTTCGCCCGGCTGATCCTCAACGTCACCCGCTGCAGCCACATCACCTCCCACCTGAGAGACCTACACTGGCTCCCTGTCAACAAGAGGATCACCTTCAGGCTCCTCACCCACCCACACAAAGCACTCCACAGCACCGGACCAGCCTACCTGAACAACAGACTCAACGTCCACACCCCCGCCCGCCAGATCCGCTCCACCAGCCTCTCCCTTGCCGCCGTCCCGCGCATCCAACTAACAACTTCTGGTGGTAGATCCTTCTCTTTCCTCGCCGCCAAGACCTGGAACATCCTTCCCACCCATCTGATGCAGCCCCAAGACCTGGTCACCTTCAGAAGGCTCCTCAAGACCTGGCTCTTTGATCAGTAGCAGCACTCCCCCCCCTCAGCGCCTTGAGACCCTCACGGGTAAGTAGTGCGCTCTACAAATTCTTTAATTGATTGATTGATTGATATAATATCATAATTGCTATTTTACTTGTTACCAACAGCAACATAATAAAATGGAGTAGAGCGCATGTGCCTGTACCCACTCCAAATATCTATCTTTGTCTGTGTATTTATTATGTTTGTAAAATGTAGCTCCTGCGCCCTACCACATTATATTGTGCTATAAACAACGTATGCAATCATCTTACCTCTGCAAAAACAAAAACTTCGATTATATAACTTTCTCTCGCTCAGTCTACAAATACGAACGTACAAAGTGGATCATTACAATACTGCAAAGAAACTGTATATTCAATTTATAAGTGTGTGCTATTTATTGGTTTTTTTTTTAGCATATTTATATAGCGCGAAGTAGACCCAAAAATATATCAGCAATTTACATGAGCACCGTATTTACGGTACATTTTCAGGCAGCGTAGCTTCCATCATTACTCTACAATAACAGGATGTGGACGCAACTCCCAGCCTTAAACACTGATTTTCAGCACCAAGTTTGACAGTATAACCGAATGACCACATACGTATATATATTAGCTGCCCATAAAGTGACAAAAACTACATCCTAAAGCTTTCATAGCCCTGTATTACTACAGCTACAATACTCCACTGAATGTACAACAAACATTAATATTCGCAGAAAAGCGTCATGTCCACCATCTTTTATGTTTGCACCTGTGGATGAATGTAGGATCAGGGATTTCCCGTACATTCCATGTTGGCCATGTTGTGGGACTTCACAGACATAATGACACATTTACGTGTAAGACCCAGGTGACAGCAGCATTACAACACGGACACCCGAATAACTTGAGGCGCTCCTGGGGGGGTAGTGTTCCCCAAGGCCTTCGACTGCTCCAGAATGGAGACCACGCGACCCCATCTCAAAATATAAAAAGCACCGCAGGGTGGTAATGCCCGGGACTTAGACGGACCTCAGAGCTCCCGCATCCATTTATTTTGTAGCACCGAGGAATGGCGGTCCCTAGGCAACAGGGCCCCTGTGAACCCCCATCAAATGTAATATTTTAGACCTCGGGATTTGACCATTCCAGGTAGCTAATTTTTAAAGAAGCACAGGAGCCTGCGCTTCCTTTTTATTTTATTTTTACTGCGGATCCATGCACCCAGCGCAAATTTCTAAGTTTAAAAAAAAAAATAATTGGGGGGGCCCAAGGGGTCCTTGGGGGAGCCAGTGAGCATGTCTAGGGGGTCGAAATATTTCTTACCTGCCCCCTTTATACATTTTGAACATTTCTTCCACTAATTTCTACATCCTCGCTTCTTCCGAGGCATAAAATGGCTGCCAACACTTCCTGGTTCCAAATGTTGACAACCACTTGACAGCCAATTAGCATTCAGCGCTTGATCGGGATGGTGCTTTTAGTGTGTGCGCAAGATACGCGCATCTACCAAGGCTATGGATATATATGTACTTGTACTTGTAATTTCCCCAGAAACCACTGAACGTATTTACACCATTAAGCAAAAGGCACGATTCTGAACCGAGGACTACCTCTTTGCCAAATTTGGTATACTTTCGTTCAACCGTTCAGACTATAGCCGCAATCAATGGTTCCTATGGAAAATTGCATGGGGAAACACGTTTTGGGACCCTCCTTTTTTCTCAGCCCCCCGCTTCAAATGCAATATGTTAGACCACGGGATTTGTCCTACCTAGAGCTAATTTTTAAACAAGCACAGGAGCCCGCGCTTCGTTTTAATTTTTTCTACGGAGGATCCATGCACCCAGCGCACATTTATCTGTATACATTTTGGGGTCCCAGGGGTCCATGCGGGACCCCCTCAGCATGTCTAGAGGAACAAAATATTTCTTACCTGCCTAATTTATAAATTTTGAACACTTGTTCCACTAATTTCTAGATCCTCGCTTCTACCAAGGCACAAAATGGCTGCCAACACTACCTGGTTTCGAATGATGACAACCACTTGACAGCCAATCAGCATTCAGCGCGTGATCGGGACGGTGCGCTTATAGTCCGCGCAAGATGCGCGGATCCCCTGAGGCCATAGGTATATATGTACTTTTAATTGTCATTTTCTCAGGAACTACTAAACAAATTTACACCATGTAAGCAAAAGGCACGAGTCTGAACCGATGACTACAACTTTGCCAAATTTGGTGTAATTCCGTTCAGCCGTTCGGGCTGTAGCCGCGATGAAGTTACCTATGGAAAATTGCATGGGGAAAACACGTTTTGGGACCCAACCTTTTTTCTCAGCTCCCGCTTCACGAATCACCCCAAGACTTTCGGGATAGGACCAGACCGGAGCGCCCCACCAAGTTTGAAAATTTCACGAAGATTCATCAACCGGCATCAAAGGTATTCCAAATAGAATGTTGCCGATTTCCTATGGAAAATAGGTCCTAACTATAATTATATATATATATATATATATGTACATATATATATATTACCTACTGGCGGTCGCCAGTAGGTATATATAGTTAGGATTTTTTCTCTATGGGATTTTTGAAAATTCTATGTCTAATAACTTTGGCGTTTGTGGACGGAATTGGCTGAAATTTTCAGGAAAATGGCACATTTTGTTTCTGAGCAGCCCCTGAAAATTGGGGGGGGGTTCGTCCAGGGGGGGTCGAGAAAAAAGGGGGGTCCCAAAACGTGTTTTTAACATTGAGTTTTCCATAGGGCGGTTGGCCTCACTTTTAGCCCGAACGGCTGAATGGATTTGCACGAAACTTGGCAAAATTGTAGGGACTGGTAGCCCGATGTGCCTTTTGTAGGTCTCAATATATGTGCTACAGTGGATTTTGAGAAATTAACGTTTAAAAAAAGATATATATCTGTAACAGCGGACCGGGCAGCGCTCCAGTACGCGTACTTTTCGCGCAACGGAGCTTTGTGAAGCGAAGCTGATTGGTTCTCCGGAGTCTGTAAACATTCCAAACAGTCTGTAGCGGCCGCCATCTTGTCTCTCGGTAGGATCGAGAGACAAGAGGAGGCCAAAGCGAAGGGGCAAATGACCATAAGGGGGCATAGTAGATCCTCGCTGACCCCCTGGGTTTGATGTGGAGGTTTTAAAAGGGCCCCGCGGGGCAAAAAAAAAAAATAATAATAATAATCGAACGGCTGAATGGATTTGCACGAAACTTGGTAAAATATTAGGGACTGGTAGCCCGATGTGCCTTTGCTAGGTCTCAATATATGTGCTCCAGTGGATTTTGAGAAATTAACGTTCAAAAAAAGATATATATCTGTAACAGCGCTCCGCTTCGCGTAACGGAGGTTTGCGAAGCTGATTGGTTCTCCGGCGTCTGTAAACATTGCAAACAGTCCGTAGCGGCCGCCATCTTGTCTCTCGGTAGGATCGAGAGACAAGAGGAGGCCAAAGCGAAGGGGCAAATGACCATAAGGGGGCATAGTAGATCCTCCTTGACCTCTTAGGTTTGATGTGGAGGTTTTAAAAAGGCCCCGCGAGGCAAAAAAAAAAAATAATAATAATAATCGAACGGCTGAATGGATTTGCACGAAACTTGGCAAAATTGTAGGGACTGGTAGTCCGATGTGCCTTTGCTAGGTCTCAATATATGTGCTCCAGTGGATTTTGAGAAATTAACGTTCAAAAAAAGATATATATCTGTAACAGCGCTCCGCTTCGTGGAGATAAAATTATATCTGTATTACCTAGCTGTTGCTAACACCAGTTAGCGACGGCTAGTAGGAGATAGCGACCATCTTGGGCCCCACTTTGCATGTGAGTGATATTTATCACTAATGACATGCAAAGTGGGCATGCCAAGATGTTAGCGACTGGAAACTTTTGGAAATATTCGCGATAAGCGCGAATATCTCCAAAAGCTAGCACCTGCCCTGAGCAGTTCTAAGGCATGTTATCCAATGGGAGGTGGATAACATGGCTAAGAGCATTAGCTCGGTAATGCATGAATATCGCTGAGTTTTCAGCGATATTAATGCATTGCAGTCGTTTTTTATCGTATTTGCGATAAACCTTGATAATAGCAAGGTTTATCTGCGATAATTTCTGACGATGCTTAGCGGTAAAAAAATCGTTGCTAAGCATCGTTAGGGATAAATATCGCTTAACTTTGGTAATATGCCCCAACGTCTGTTAACGTTCGATTCGAAGGAAATCAGGAAGTGTTGAAAAACATTGTCTGCGCCATCTTGCCTTTTTTCAAATGCCACACTTTTGTCGTGCACGGCAGTCATTTTAGATGCCTTGACCAGACCCACTCTGTGCACGCTGTCGATCCTTAGCATGACTCCCCACCCTCGCAAGCATCTCCCCCAGGCAGTGGTCACCCCCGCTCTCTGTCTTATGCATGGGTAATAAACCACCCCCCATCTGCGCTGCTCTTCCCTGAGAATCACACCCTGTGCCCGCCCGACACCTCCCTTTCGCCCTATTCACTACCGCACCCTCTGACACTCCTTTTCCTCTGTGTCCGATTGTCCAGGCCGGTCCTAGGGTATCAGCTAGCCCTGCAGATGTAGTTTATGGCCCCAGCTGTAAAGAATCACCCCTCTTCAAAGGAGTTATAGTAGATCAAGGCCCACACTCGATGAGATCCGTCACAGCAGACGCGTTCCTATTATCTGAAAACCATCCTGTATTGTGATTGGGGAGGGGACCGAGCCTGAAGCGGAAGATTCCAGGGATGACTCTTTGTACATCAAAGTTTTTACAATTATGTGTCACATTAAAAATATATAGCACTCCAACAAAGTAGTAAGATTATAAAACTTTAATAACTTATAAATATATACAAGAAAACAAAAACAGTAATAACATATAAACATTTTTAGGGAAAAACAACGAAGTAGCGGTCGGCTGTGCGAATAGTCCCAACGCAGCACAACGTCCAGATTTCTGGCGTGGGGCGTCGCGGGGGGTGGGTCATCAGTAGCAAACTGTTGTGCGAATAGTTCCAAGGCAGCAGAACGATGGCACCAAGGTGATGTCCAGTAAGTTGCCGCACTGGTTTTGGTATCCTACAATGCTGCCCCGAATAACGGCGTGGGGCGCCCCGGGGGAGGCGGCGTGAACGGGCCTCTCCAGGTGGAGTGTCATCTGTTGTACTGGGGCGCCCCTTTACCGTTTCAGTTGCCATTCAGTCCGTTTTTGGTCCACTGTGTCAAAAGCCGCAATTCAGCTGAGTTGCGCCCACTCTTGCGGTGCAGCGATAGGCGGCTGTCACAGGACTCTCAAAATGGCGGCAGGCTCTTTCCTTTTTGGGCCTGGTCCACTGAAATGGCCCTGGGACACCTTGGAAATCGGACGCTTGTCTGCTAGGTCTTGGACCCCATTCTCGAAAGCGTCCCCTCCGCCTTGAGGATTTATCAAAAGTTTTGGGGGCCCCCGACTCCTGTAGGCTTCTGGTGGGGAGCGGTTGCCATGATTGCTCGCGGAATGACCACGTCGGAGCTACGAGATGGTGGTGCTCTCATGCTGAAGCCAGCTTCAGTCTGAAACATCCAGAAACAAGGTGGGGCTTTCATCGTTTGGGAAAAAAAAAAGTTTTCATCCAATGAAAAGTGTTGTTTTTAGGTCATATGATCAAGCCTTCCATCATTAGGAAACCAAAAGTAAAATGAACCAATGAAAAGTTTTATAAACAAGTCACATGACCTGTTATGCGGCATAGGGTATAAAATGCGGAGAAAATACGTTGGCACGTGAGGCGGCATCAGTAGCGGACCGATGTGCGAATAGGCCGAAGGCAATACAACGCGCCAAGATCCGGATGGCACCGAGGTGGTGTCCAGCAAGTTGCAGCACTGGTGTGGCCATCCTACAATGCTGAAAGTCGGCGTGGGGCGCCCCGTTGGTCTGTGAGTTTGCGTCAGTAGCGGACCGATGTGCGAATAGGCCGAAGGCAGCACAACGCGCCAAGATCCGGATGGCACCGAGGTGGTGTCTAGTAAGTTGCCGCACTGGTGTGGCCATCCTACAATGTTGAAAGTCGGCGTGGGGCGCCCCGTTGGCCTGTGAGATGGCGGCAGTAGCGGACCGATGTGCGAATGGGGCCAAAGGCAGCGCAACAATATTTTTGGAATAGAAGACACCACAAGGCGCTGAGATGCCAAGATCCGGATGGCACCGAGGTGGTGTCTAGCAAGTTGTGGCACTGGTGTGGCCATCCTACAATGGTAAAAGTCGGCGTGGGGCGCCCTGTTGGCCTGTGAGATGGTGTCAGTAGCGGACTGATGTGCGAATGGGGCCAAAGGCAGCGCAACAATATTTTCTGACTGACACCACAAGGCGCTGAGATGCCAAGATCCGGATGGCACCGAGGTGATGTCTAAGTTGCGGACCGATGTGCGAATGGGGTCAAAGGCAGCGCAACAATATTTTCTGTATGGAAGATACCACTAGGCGTTGAGATGCCAAGATCCGGATGGCACCGAGGTGATGTCTAGCAAGTTGCTGTACTGGTGTGGCCATCCTACAATGGTAAAAGTCGGCGTGGGGCGCCCTGTTGGCTTGTGAGATGGTGTCAGTTGCAGACCGATGTGCGAATGGGGCCAAAGGCAGCGCAACAATATTTTCTGTATGGAAGATACCACTAGGCGTTGAGATGCCAAGATCCGGATGGCACCGAGGTGATGTCTAGCAAGTTGCTGTACTGGTGTGGTCATCCTACAATGCTGAAACTCGGCGTGGGGCGCCCTATTAGCCTGTGAGATGGCGTCAGTAGCGGACCGATGTGTGAATGGGGCAAAGGTAGCGCAAGAATATTTTCTGAATAGAAGACACCACAAGGCGCTGAGATGCCAAGATCCGGATGGCACCGAGGTGGTGTCTAGTAAGGTGCACTGGTGTGGTCATCCTACAATGCTGAAACTCGGCGTGGGGCGCCCAATTAGTCTGTGAGATGGCGTCAGTAGCGGACCGATGTGCGAATAGGCCGAAGGCAGCACAACGCGCCAAGATCCGGATGTCACCGTGGTGGTTTCATAGTTGAGAGGCACTTCATCTGCAGTGGGGCGCCGAGATCCGGATGGCACCGAGGTGATGTCTAGCAAGTTGCTGTACTGGTGTGGTCATCCTACAATGCTGAAACTCGGCGTGGGGCGCCCCATTAGCCTGTGAGATGGCGTCAGTAGCGGACCGATGTGCGAATAGGTCGAAGGCAGCACAACGCGCCAAGATCCGGATGTCACCGTGGTGGTTTCATAGTTGAGAGGCACTTCATCTGCAGTGGGGCGCCGAGATCCGGATGGCACCGAGGTGATGTCTAGCAAGTTGCTGTACTGGTGTGGTCATCCTACAATGCTGAAACTCGGCGTGGGACGCCCCATTAGCCTGTGAGATGGCGTAAGTAGCGGACCGATGTGCGAATAGGCCGAAGGCAGCACAACGCGCCAAGATCCGGATGTCACCGTGGTGGTTTCATAGTTGAGAGGCACTTCATCTGCAGTGGGGCGCCGAGATCCGGATGGCACCGAGGTGATGTCTAGCAAGTTGCTGTACTGGTGTGGTCATCCTACAATGCTGAAACTCGGCGTGGGGCGCCCCATTAGCCTGTGAGATGGCGTCAGTAGCGGACCGATGTGCGAATGGGGCCAAAGGCAGCGCAACAATATTTTCTGAAGAGAAGACACCAAAAGGCGCTGAGATTCCAAGATCCGGATGGCACCGAGGTGGTGTCTAGCAAGCTATGCAGTTGAGTTGTGTGCGCACTTGCGGCGAATAGGTCGAAGGCAGCATAACAATGTTTTCTGAATAGAAGACACCACAAGGCGTTGAGATTCGGTTACCACCGAGGTGATGTCTAGCAAGTTGCCGCACTGGTGTGGCCATCCTACAATACTGCTCCGAATAACGGCGTGGGGTGCCCGAAGGGGGGGGGGGAGGCGGCGTGAACGGGCCTTCCTAGGTGGAGGCTCGTCTGCTGTAGTGGGGCGCCCCTTTACCGTTTCAGTTGCCATTCAGCTGAGTTTCGGCTGCTCTTGATGCTACAGCGACAGGCGGCTGCAACAGGACTCTCAAAATGGCGGCCTGTTCTTTGGATTTGGGCCTGGTCCACTAAAATGGCCCTGGGACACCTTAGAACTCGGACGCTCGATTTTTTTTTCCTTTCCTGTACATGCAAAAAAAGGTAAATGCCCGGTACGTTACACGCTTCATCTGCCACGATGAACTCTCCAGAGGAACCGAAAAAAAATATAGTTATGGTAACTATACCATGCATCGTCATATGGAGAGGTGGCACCAATTAATTATAGTGCTGCATAAAAGAGAGATTTGGAGGAGAACCCCTGACCTGCTAGTACATTCATCAAAGAAGTGGCACTGACAGCATCAGAGGCAAGGGAAACGGTCCCAAATATTTAGAAGAACTTTGGAAAGATTAAAATGACATGTTTAGATTGTGGCAAATTAATTTCATGTGGACAGATGAGTGTTACTCTAATAAATACAGCATATGAACATCATCATAGTCGATGGTTGGTAGAGACATTTTGACTATATCCTGGACCTGCCCGTCCTCGCCCAAAATGGCGCCGGAATAAATGGGACTCGTAACTCCTTGTTGTGTACTGGTTGCAGAACCTTGAAATCACGAGATACGTATGCAGTTTTGAAGCACATGGCGGGCGGGGACGAGAATTGATTGAATATTTCGACATCCCTATTGATATTAAGTTCTGATGTGTTATTGATTACTGTACTATTGAAAGTTCGAATTAACGTCACCCATGGTACTTGCCCGCAAATGTATATCTAGATAATTTTATTGTAACTGGCCCTGTCGTATTTTAATTATAAAATGTACGTCCACCGATTCCGTAACTGTTAGACACCTTAGTTCTTGCAACCTAATGGCCCGCCCGTTACGTTCCTCTACAGTGTAAATGTCTACTCATCATATACGATTACAGTTTGCTCCGTGGCCGGCCCACGTGGTTATAGGCTCGTATTTGTATAATGAAATTTTCACAATAAAGGTTTTTAAAAGAAAACATGGTAGTAGTATATACATTGGTAAAGTTTTTAATAATAGTCACTGTTTTAGAATCATTAAAAGGCAAGTGAAATAAAGCAGACCAATTACATGAAGGGTAAAAGGTATAATACGAAGGAACGCAGTAAAGATAAATGGTCAAGGGCTGTTGTGTTTTCTATTCCTGCAACATAAAGTGATCGATAAGAATCTCATATTCAGGCGTATCGGCGACTAAGACAGCAGGTCGACCCTCTTTTGCTCAACGGCTCCGTCATGGGACGAAGAAACGCTCTTTTTCTCGAAAAAAGAATATATTTTACTTGCAGGACAGTTGTAAATTTTCCGGGAAAGTACATTAGCCTGGAACATTATAACATATATTTAAGAAAAAATAATGTTCGGAAGTAATAAAAAGCGTAATTTTTAGGTCATATGACCAAGCCTTTCATCATTAGAATAAGAAAAGTAAAATGAACCAATGAAAAGTTTTATTAACAAGTCACATGACTTGTTATGCTTACGTTACGCGCTGCGCGCCCCGGATGACTTCCGGATGCGCTAACGCGGCGCGTCATATGACGCATTACGCGACAACGCAGGTCCAGAATATAGTCAAAATGTCTCCACCAACCAGCGGTTGGAACACAACCCCTTTCAGCAGGCTAAATAGTTCTGTTAAATGACAACAGAAGGGACAGGCAACAAGAAACATCAGTCAAAGAGGGGAGGGCTAGTTCTTCTCTACCGGGTTACATTGGGGCGCTACCGGAACTGATCGAATTGGTAGTCTACAGTGTTTCTGGATGTTTCAGACTGAAGCTGGGGTTAGCATGAGAGCAGTACCATTTCGTAGCTCCGTCGTGGCCATTCCGCAACCAATCATGGCAGCCGCTCTTTATCGTTATTTTGGGCGGGGTGGGTGGCGGAGCCGAGCTGTTTTGCAGCCATCATTGTGTGGAGTTCAGTTCATTTCACTAGTTTTGTATTTGTCATGAGGGGTTGTTCCTAATGTTTCTATTTTAGCGAGGTCAAAAAGAGATCCCGTTAGTGGCCTACTGATTTTGCTCGATTCCTTTTCTTTTTTTTTTACACGATTTTTCGTTATCTGCAAAGACTAAACAGAGTATTGCGGCTCTGTGTTTGTTTGCAAATAGAGAATGAACCAAAGAGAACTAATTCTAAAACAGTAAATACTTGGATAACAATCAATCAAATGGAGAGAGAAGCAGGCACGACGTATTACAACGGGGGCAAAGGCCTGCGTTAACTACCCTTCACTATGTGCAAAGAGAGAGTACTCCTAATAGAAATGAGGGGGGGGGGCACCATTCAAAGCAGATCAGTGTGCATAAACACGAAAATGTTTTCACTTACCACGTACTTGACATTCGACAGCTTATGATATTTGCTATTAAAAAACCATTGAAATTCACTGAAAAAACCATAGGTTATAGACCATATATAGTTAGGAATTAGCATTTACAAAACCTTGAAAATTCACTGAAAAAACCATAGGTTATAGACCATATATAGTTAGGAATTAGCATTTAAAAAACCTTATTTTACTCACACAAAACCATTGAAATTCCATATATAGTTAGTTGCACTAACTATATATCGCGCACCTGCAATCCACTGCTGATGATGTCACATATTACATCATTCATGACATGGTCAGTGACATCACTGATGACATCACTGATGACATCTCAAATGACATCACTGATGACATCACTGATGACATCTCATTTGACATCAATGACCACATCACTGATGATATCATTCATGTGACAATACAATGCATCTCCTTACATTTTAATATAACCTCTGTTTCACCCAGTGTTAAATACAGAGTATAATTTTTGAAACCATTGACACACCAATACTAGTTACTACATATGTACTCACTGATTCCTACGTCTACACACACATTCACTCATTCACCCATACAATCATTCATACATACAATCACTCATCTTTACAACACTATCATATGCACTCATACACCTATACAGACACTCACACTCTGCCACTCATCCATGGAGTTACTCACACACCTAGTCAGTCCTGTAAAGAATCAATCACACTTCCATTTTCTTGTCTATACAGTTAAACATAGAGCACCTTACATTTTCAAACATATACTAACACATACTTACTTTCTTATACAATCATTGATACAAGTACACATTGATCTGCACAGAGTCACACACCTCCCAGCCAGCCACACACACACTCAGTCTCCCATACAAATACTTGGACAATCAATCAATAACCCATATAGTTAATCATATAGCTACTGATCAACACATGCAGCAGTTTACAGAACAACAGACATAATGATGCACAAATTAAGACAGTTTAGTCACTAACCCATGCACTCAGTGAGACACATTTAATCACTCACTCATACATTCAGTCATGCACCTACTAAATCCTTTGTCCAGACAGTTATACATCTACTCATTCTTCAATATGTAAAACATATTTAAACTTTACAGAAACACACAGTCACTGGATGATGTCATCAGTGATGTCATCAGTGATGTCATTTGAGATGTCATCAGTGATGTCATCAGTGATGTCACTGACCATGTCATGAATGATGTAATATGTGACATCATCAGCAGTGGATTGCAGGTGCGCGATATATAGTTAGTACAACTAACTATATATGGAATTTCAATGGTTTTGTGTGAGTAAAATAAGGTTTTTTAAATGCTAATTCCTAACTATATATGGTCTATAACCTATGGTTTTTTCAGTGAATTTTCAAGGTTTTGTAAATGCTAATTCCTAACTATATATGGTCTATAACCTATGGTTTTTTCAGTGAATATATATATATATGCACCTTTAAGATGCACACAGCCTGCAGATTCCCAAGTTAGAGTTCCAACAGACCCCTTGTATTCACCATGCTCTGACGCTCTCTTTCTGGACACCTGCCTTGCAGAGGGACTTTGCCTAATGACCTTACTAAAACATTCTTTCAAAAATTCATATGTTTCAAACCCCAGCATGTTAGGGCAAATATATTTGTACTGTCGGAAACCATCATCTTAGTGACTCCAGCTATCGCCAAGCGTGTTCCTTTAAAGCAGTTCCTACGTCCTTCCTGTCTTTTGTAAGGTCCAAGGCCATATACAGCTTTCCTTGCAGAAGAATGTGCTTATTGCCATAGCAGGCCTTCCATGGGGTATCTCATCTCCACTTGCTGCCAATTCAGCATTTTCGATGGATCTACACATGTATGCCACTACTTCACACAGTCAGCTTTAGGGAGGTGCGACCGGTGATGCCTCATCTAGTACAGGGCTACTATGTTTAGAAGTACCTTATGGGCTTTACAGCACCCGCTGTAGAGTTCATTGTATGGCCATCAGTTTCAGGCAACAATTAAAATATCAAGATAACTCTAGTAGTTAATGTTCCTGCTGGAGAGAGATGGATTTTGCATAGTAAAATTATGGCTCATCATAAAGTAGTGGGTAGGGTTAATATGCCTGCTGAAAAGAATGTGTACCATGCAGATCACAAAACTATGTTTTATGTAGATAGTTCAGTGGGATACTGCTTTTGTCATAGAAATCCTTCTGTTACCTGCAGTTCATAAGTTACAATCTAAATATAGCACAGTAAATATGAACTGTCATCAAAGAGCTGCAAGCACACTACATGGTATGGGTTACAACTTTATGTTTTTCTCCCTAGTCTTATTGTCCGAATGTTGCTAAGAGGGTTTTGTTTGAGTAGAAAACAATTCTTATTAGTTACCCAACACCAACCTCTGGGTTACTGTTTAATTCTTGAGCTTGTGCTTCTCCAGACCAAGCTCTCTCAAAACACAATGCCTACCAGTATGGATTACACGTGACTCCTACACCTTATAGTCCTCATTATTTTCTGTAACATTTCCAATACACTCATGATGCATTGTCTGTGCATTATGGGTGTGTGACATAAAGTGGACACCCTACACTGGTATCAGTAGCACTACAAAACAAACTAAATCCAGATGAGAGAGGGGTTCTATAGAGATGAGGATCACTGTTGGCTGGTGGTAGAGAGGGAATCTGTGGAGACGGAGGTCATTGGTCTGTGCCAGCGAAGACTGTTGCTCCATGTGCCACCGGCACTAAAGCTGGCACTGCTACTCCACTATTGCTTTCTTTACTCTCCGCTCCGGTATTAGTGAAAACTTTGCCAATGATGCATCTTCACTTCCTTTTCAATCATTTTCTTCAACATTGCACTGCTATGTCTTCTCATTATCACTTGATTTAGTAGAATCCCATTTGTTATAGAGGTGCCCTCTAAAGTTCAATATGGCTTCCTCTCCTAATTGTTCCGGCTCAAAAAAACTTGCCACCACCTTTTCCCCATCGCATCTTTTGAGCCTTCTCCATTATAGACCAGTACAAATATATTATTCCTCCTTTGGATTGTGTAAGATGCAACTTTATAAATAGTTCCAATATTTTAGCGCTTCATATAACATAGCAAATCATAACCGGACAGTTAATGCCACCCAAGTTAAGAATTGAAAAAGTCTTGTTGGGATTTTCTACTTTGTGAAGTGGAGAAGATAGTAATGTAATTGTAAAAACCATGGCATATCCTATGTTTCGAAATGTGGCCAGTCAGTGGTCAAAAATGTATATTTAGGTTTCTCCTGAATTGCGCTGTCAGCAAAATCTATTGTTAACAAAAAAAAAGATAAAAATGGGCCTAAAGTTCACTCATTGCTTACTGCTGGTTGGCTTCTATATCTCTCTTATTTTCTTGTTTTTGATTGGTCAGCACCTCCTGCTCCTTCCTTTTTCCTTCTGGCACTTCCAGAGTTGCCTTCTTTAGAGCACGGACTTACTGCAGCTTCCTGTCTGTGGTCAGTGTCTTTCCAGTGACCACAAGCTCTGCCGTACTAATTTTTTACTTTTGGAGATGAAGTCTCGAAGAGTGCATGTCTGCAGTCTGTCTCTCACCCTTTCCTTGTGTTGCTTGCTCCGCCTCCTCCCACTGCCACAAGCATTACTGCTCCTTCCCTCTTCCTCTGCACCTCCCTCATGTTGCTTTTGTTTTGTTTTTTTGCAGTTTGATATAGCACAAATTCTACCTGAAGGTGTTGGAGAACTTTACATGAGCACTAGTTACATTACACAAGGACACAATAATTTTTTACCTGCAGGAGATTAAGTGAGCTCCTCCTTCTGTTGTTGCTGCTACTACCCTCTTTCACATGCCTTGTCATGTTGCTTACCCCCGCTGTCCATTGTTGCAGCTCCGTTCCTCCTCCCCACACATCTCTCCAGTGTCTTGCCCATCACACTTGGATAAAAAAAAAGAGCTATGACGTTGTCAATGCTGGCCATGTCACAGCGCTTTTTATCTTTACATTAAGCCATATTGCACAGCAGCCCGCGCTGCTGAGCGACTTGGCTTAAAGTAAAGAAAAAAATCCCTGAAACTTTCAACACTGGCTGCATCATTGTTCTTTTTTTTCTTGACTTTAAGAGATGTTGTACAGCACCTCACGCTACTGTGCAATATATCTAAAAAAAAACATTTACAAAACCAATTGATCTCTTATGGGCAAAACATATTGGCTTTATCAATACTTTTTCTATGTGACCTTACCTTACAGTCACAATATGCATGGATGTGTGGGTAAACGTTACATGTTTTTAGGTCTCGCCTACGCAGCGCGCATGCGCTGCTTAGGAAAGAGACCTTTAGCCATCGGTTCCCTTTTTCGGCCAAAAACGTGCATGCGTTCCATTACCTTCAATGGCAACGCGTGCACGTTTGGCGATTTGCTTGTGGGAGCGAGCAGCTGGTGCCATATGCTATCAATTATGCTGCTCCATCCTGCAAGGGAATCGCGCAGGCCCCTTCCTCTCTCCCTCCCCCTGCTGCCGCACGAGGCGCACACACTTGTGCTTGTTAGATTTTCACTTTGAGGCAGGGAATGTCTACTGATAGTAGGTGGTGGCGCTTATGCTCGAGGTACCTTGAAATGTGTCACAGAAATGTATTTTTATTTTGCAGGAGGGGCCCGCATGACATTTGCCCCCATGCACCCTGAACCCTTCTGACAGTCCTTCTAGTCCATCTTCTTCACGCGCAGACAAGCTGAGCAGTAGTACTAGAGTCAAAAAAAGCGTCACGTTACCAGACTCTCTTAAAGTGTAAGGACCCAAAGTCATTCCCGCTGCCCTGGAAATAAACAAATATCCATGAATTTCATGAGGCAGCCGAGCATTCCCAAACAGGCTGCCCTTGCACTTTCTCTGCAATTGTCTCTCTTATTTTGCAAAGTCTTAGACACCGATTGGCCTTGCATGCGGAGAGCTTCTTTGGAGATTTGCATCAGCCCCGATGCCTCCCACGAGGGCAGAGAATAGATTAAACACCCTTGCAAGTGCACAGAGAAGTGCATTAATACTGGATAACCAGCATGTTCCCTGGCTGCCCCACCGTCGCCTGGGTCACCGGCCGTCCTCCTGCTCTAGTGTGAGAACCACGGCCCTAGCAGTTCCCATCCACAGCGCTGCCTTCTGAACAAAGGCCTTTTGATGCTCACTCTCACACTTCCAGTGGCGCCGTCTTTGTTGTAAAAGCCAGTACTGATTATACAGAGCCTGCCCTGGATAGCAATCCTGGAGTGCAGCCAGGCTCGGCTTTTAGTGTACACTATGCAGAGTAGCGGGGAACGGGAGCCTATGAATGGAACTGAAGGCTGCAATAACACGAGGAGGGCAGACACCAGGGGGGCGCTCTCTCGCAACCAGCTCCACAGCGAGCATCTTCTGTGCGCCAGAATGTGACCCACAAGGAAACAGTGGTTCGCCATATATCACAGCGGGCCGAGAACAGAAAGGGCGGCCCGAGCTGTGCAGTACTTGGGTTCATTCACAGCACGTACACGACTGGACAATATCTCAGTGTAGAGCATTGCAAGAAATAACCTGCCTTGGTATGTGTAAGTACGACTTTTTCTTTACTTAAAAAAACAAGCATTGGCATAGCCAATAGGTCTAGCTTTTGGGACCTTATAAGTATTTAGTTATGCAGCACAAAATCCTTGGTGCAAGAAAATCAACTGTTACATGGCTAAACACTTATAAGGTCCCGAAGGCGAGACTTATTGGCTAAGCCAATGCTTGTTTGAGTAAGTTATTGTTTAAGAATCTTTTTAACCAATTCTTCTTTTTTAGACAGAGGCTAGTATTTGTTCAGTTATCTGTTGCCTCTCAGACAGTACTGGCCTCAAATCAATTTATAGAAATTCTAGACCATGCAGTCGATGAACCAGCAACCATTGATGAAGTAACAGTTCCATTTGATGAAGACAAAGTCTATGCAGGATTAATTGAGGTTCAATATTGGGTCAGTGATTGGGGCAATTCTCAGAGATATTTTTAAATTGTATTCTTTTGGCCAGAGAGTACCGTATTTTAATTTATGGCCAGTTAAGTATAGAAGAAGAGTTCATCATTGCAGAGGAAAAGATGTTTGGAAACGATGAGAGCCTCAAGTCGATATGGATAGAGCCAAAAAACGTGGTTAATTTGAAGCCATAGAAAATTAAAGATTTCAGGAACTTAAATGTTTCTCTAAGCCATACCAGAAAAGAGGCAAAAAAATGAGTACGGTGAAACCTGGCAAATGTTAAGCATGAGCACCTAGAGAGGAAGTTGCTAGGAACAGTTTTCGTGTTGCGCTCTTAAAATAACACGCGGACACGATCCCTGATCTTTGATTCTTTATTCTCTCCCATACTTACATCAACTGGCGCTCTCTCGCGCCGCCCGTCCCATCTGCTTCCCGCTATGCCTGACTCGGAAGTCCTGGATAGGTTCAGGCAAGGCGACACGACATCTCCCTCTTTTGTGATTTATCAGTTACTCTAGATCTTTTCTATTCTTCAATGAGTTAAACCGGTCTTCGAAAGGTCCTTTATGGTCGGCGAGGAGGACACCGCTCTCTGATTTCATCTGTGTCGATTACACGAAGGTGTTCTTCGAGGTTGTCCCCTCCTGAGTCTGGGGTGTCAGTGTCTCCGTCTATTTCGTCTTCTTGAGCATATGCTGCTGGATTGCACTTCTTGAAGTGTGACACATTTCTCGTGGTCCTCTTGGTTGTGGAGGCAGCTGTGATCATGGTCCCTTCTTCACTACTTGTAGCGGGTGAGCATGATAACGGCTGTCAGGTTTAATTCTCCGCTCCTGCTTCACTAGTACCCAATCTCCTTCTTGAATGTCAGACGTCTTTGCATGACAATGATTATCGGCGTATTTTTACATCTTTGCTTTTTGTCTCTATCGAGGTTCATCAGTGTCTCATGATCCGAGGTCGGGAGTCTGGATTGTATGACTGCATCCGAAGTCGGTATCCTGGTGTGCGGGGTCCTCCCAAGCATCAGGGTGGCGGGGTACCTGTTGGTGGTGCTGTGTGGTGTAGTTCTGTATGCTCGCAGTACTTCATTAAGTGCTGGTTGGATGTCACGCTGAGACAGTTCAGCTTGTTGTTTTGTTTTCTTCAGGGTGGCCATGAAGCGCTCAACCATCCCATTGGCTTGAGGCCATAAAGGAGTGATTTTCTGGTGTTTAAAATTCAGGTGATTTGAGAATTTCGTGAACTTGTGTCTATTGAAAAGTAGTCCATTGTCTGTCTTCACTATGTTGGGGATTCCCCATGCTGCGAACACTTCGTCAAGGATGGGTATGCCGGCAGATGCTTTTGTGGATGATAGTTGATGTGTAATGGGAAATCAGGAATACTCTTCAAAATGAAAATTACATCTTTCCCAGATTTTAGCGGGCCGAAGAAGTTGGCAGCTACTTGCTGCCACACCCTGTCTGGGAGATCAGACATCTGCAGTGGGGCGTGTAGTTCTTCTCGCCCCACTAGTTGGCATTGTGGGCAGTCTTGAAGCGTTGCATCTAACATTTGGTCAAGGGACGGGAACCAGACCCTCTCTTTCAGTGCTTTCTTTGTGGCTACTACTCCTCTGTGGCCTTCGTGTGCTAGATTGATGGTCCCTTGTCTTAGTTGGTGAGGGATGACATGTCTCTCAATATCAACCCATCTGCACTGATTGTGAGATCATCCTTTACGTGTCTGAAAGATGAGAGTTCCTGCATATTAATAGCGATGGTAGTTTGTGAATCCTCCAGATGTCTCCAGATGTCTGACGCTTTTTTGCTTGTGGGTTGCCGAAGATGGTGATTAAGGCCTGATGGTCGGTGATAAGTGTGAAGTGCTTGCCATAGACAAGTAAAATGAAATGCTAGCATGCCCTCACGACTGCCAGACTTTCGTTCTCCGGTTGGGAGTACACCCTCTCCGTGTCAGTGAGACTGCAGCTGGCATAGGCTACGCTGTGATGCTGGTCTCTCTCATCATCATACTGGGCTAGGATGGCACCAAGGCCAACGGGGCTAGCGTCACCTGTGATTTCGGTTTTCCGTCTGGGGTTGAAGTATGCCAAGTGGGCGGCATAGCTCACAGCCCTTTTGATCTTGTTGAAAGCATGCTCGCATGCTTTGGACCGTGAAATGTTTGGCCTTGTCTCGTTAGTTCTTGCAGCGGGAAGCTGATGGTTGCATAGTCTTTAATGTATTGGGCACAACAGCTGGCCATACCCAGGAAGGACCGAATGTCATGACATCGTGGGGTTGTGGAGTATTAGCGAGTGCTGAGACTTTTGGGGGATCCGGTCTCATGCCATCTTTGGAGAAGATGTGGCTGTAGAACTTGAGAGTTGACTTGTGGAATTCACACTTGTCTCTGTTGAGTGAGAGGTTGGCATTAAGAAGGGAATGACTCACACGGTCTAGGGCTTTGTCATGGTCTGCGCGTGTTGCACCAAATATGAGGATGTCGTCACTATCGGTAAATGAGTTTGGAATGTGGTGGATCACTCGCCGAATGGCTTCTTTAATGATTTCCGCCGCTGAAGAGATACCAAAATTAAGGCATTTGTATCTGAAGAGTCTTTGATGTGTAGTAAACGCAGTGATGTATCTCAACTTTTCATGAAGTTCGAGCTGGTGGTATCCTTTGTTGAGGTCAAATTTTGAGACAACTGTCACTCCGTTCAGGCGAGTAATCATGTCACTGATATGAGGTCTAGGGTGTCTTTCCTGTTCAATGGCTGTGTTCGGGGCTCGCATGTCCAAACACAGGCGCACTTTGTTCTCATGCCCTTGCTTAGGCATAACTACTACAGGTGACGCCCAGGGAGTAGGTCCGGATGACCGTTCTATGATGTCCGCTCTCAGCAGGTGTTGAAGCTCGTTATTAACTGCTTGTTGGAGGTGGAACGGTACTTTTCAGTGGTGTTGGGTCACTGCCGTTACTTGCTCATTTATGTGTGGTTTGACTTTAACGTTGGCTAATTTTCCTAGGCCTGAGAACAGCTTTGGGAATTTGTTTATTATATCAGGTGAGTCATCAACTTCGACTAGGATCTCTACCAGCTTCAGCTGTTCTGCTGTGGGTAGGCTGAGGAGGGAGTCAGCAGCTTCAGGACCTTCTATTAAGTGAATTTGAGCAAGAATTGTCCTGTACTTGTAAGTTAGCGGTGTAGGAAATCGTCCTAGGCACGGCAGTGGTTCCTTGGAAATTCACTTGTAGTAGCGCACAGCGTCTGGTTCTAACTTCAGTTTCTGGCACATTTTCTCATATTCCGTCATGCAGATGTAATTGAGTGACGCTCCCGCGTCCAGAACAAATTTGGCAGAGTGGTTTCCCATTTGAATGTCTAGTCGGGGATATTTCTTCAGCTGGTCTGGGTCTGCCACCATGCACACGTATTCATCCCTGTCTTGTGATATGGGAGTGAGGGCGGACGATTCTCTTGATATCGACCGGCGAGATCGATATGAGGCCTGTGACTGGGTGCTAGATCTGGACGAGCTAGTTGAGCGGTCTCTCCTTCCATGCACCGCCGTCACATGGTGGCATGTTCCAGTGCTTCGTCTGGCTGGTCCTGCTACTTTACACCGAGTTTGGCACATAGCTTCGAAGTGATTATCCCTCCTGCATTGCTTACATTGTTGTCCCATGGCTGGTCAGGTGCCTGTATGTGAGTAGTCCAGGCCACAGCAATAGCAGTGTGGTGGTTGTTTCTGGGTATTGCTGTTTCTGGTCCCACCACAGAATGAACTTGTGGATTTACCAGGCCTCCAATATTCTGACCGAAGTCTTACTTCCGTCTGAGATTGAACTCGGAGGGCTTGCTCTCATTTTTCTGTTTTCCCGGCTTTCATTTTCTTTGAGTGTTCCTCGGCTTGATCATTTATACGTGTGAGTTCCTCAATGTCGTCAAGTGAGTAATGTTTCTTTAGTAGCCGATGTCGTAGTGACTCTGATTGGCATCCTTCGATGATGCGTAGACGAAGCGCATCTTCAGTATTAAAGTTGTCAAACTCACAGTATTGTGGATTCATCGCATTCTTGGGATGCGAGATTGAAGGTGTAGCATTCCTAATCTAGGTTATGTTTGTGAAGAAATTTCCTGTTCAAAGCTTCTCTCATGTCTGCCTATGACGCTGCGTTTGCCAGAGGCAGTTCTTTGATTATTTGTCCAATGTCTTTGCCCACTACGTTTTTTAGTGCTATGAGTTGATGGTCGGGGTCATTTACTATGGAGTCTTTCATAAAATCTTGAAAGTCTTCTATCCAGCTCTTCCACCTGGGGCCCATGCTGTTTCCAGAGGTCAGTATTAGAGGTTCGGGGGGACGCAGGAATGATACCCCCATTACTACAGGTCCATGTGGCATAGCTGGAGCTGGACCTGGCATCGCATCTCGTTTGGAATCAGGTTGAGTGGACATGGTGAAGTGTTGCTATCAATAAACAGTGAGAATCCACCAGTTTAGGTGATGTGTTCCCTACAGTGGTGGGGAGCACATAGTGTTTTTAAAATACCCCTCACACACCAAAATGACCCTTGGTGTCATGCTTCATCATTGGGGTCTTCGCACCCCTCTACGGGATGCGGCGTGCTGCGACCTAAGACTACGCGAGAGCACTGATAATGCTGACTATGCGTGGTGCATGTGAGGGTTGGGTGTGAGTATGTGGTGGGGTAGTGTGAGTAATTGAATGTTAAAAAGTGCCTGGCTCGTGGGGTAGGTCAGAACTATTTTAATGAGCCCCCGGGCTGGTACTATTAAAAAGGGTGCAGATTGAGGAGATTATGTGTTACTAAGCACATCGCCTCTTGGGTGCGTCAACATGTTTCGGAGATCAACTCCTTCTTCAGGACAGGGTGCACCACACACCACCTTACTCACGTTTTCTTAAGTAAAAAAGTGTATTTTACTAAAGAGTGGAGACGTAGTACTATAATGTGCCGACAAATTGAATGAAGTTCTCTGCCAATATGCAAATAACCTAAAAAGAAAAAAAAGGAAAAAAGAAGACCACAAATGTAGTACTCCACTCCCCATATTCGTACATGGTGCAGTGACCTGTAACAAATGTATAAATAGTGTGGGGTCACTAGACACAATTATGTCATGCTACTAGTGCAGGTGACCCTGTAAAAAAGAAGGCAAAATACAGTACAAACAAACACATAATAAGAAACACACACTCTAGAGCATTAGATCCCTTGTGCCCATAGGACATAACTTTACAGAGTGAAAAAAACAAGTCATAGAGGATAGGAAAGGCATACTTCTTGTTCTTGGTACAATGCCTCCTGAGCCTCCAAACGTTGGGGGTAGCTCTGGCCCAATGGCTCCTGTAAGTAATACATAGTATAACAGTTGTAGGTACTTACAGGCTGGTGAAACACAATGGCCCCATCTTTCTATGTACATTTACTCACGAGTTACAGCAATCATAACGTCCTTGTTCCCCCGAACGCGGCTCCGCGGTGAATGCGGTCAGGCGTCCTGGGGGCAGTATTTATAGTGATTGCAAACCCCGTTTGTCAGGTAAATTGGTAAATTAATAGGCGGAAGGGCCTAATATGGGTATTCTGCTTGCCGTGATATTAGCGGTTTGTCAACGGAAGTGTTAATAGTTCCGCAGTCTTAGGGGCTCTTGCGCAAATGCTTTAGTGGCAGCGTCTAAGGAAACGTGCATGCGCGGTGGCTCAATAGTGCCGCACATGTGCGAGAGGGAGATGTCTCTCTCGCGTTTCATTAGTTTATGTCGAGGGAGGGGTAGGGCATGTGATTGGTCCCTTTAGGAACATATCCCGGATAGAATTACAATGTAGAAACCGGCTGCATACTTATTTTTACACAATGGTTATGAAAAGAGGCTTTAAACCAAGGGTAGCCCAAGATACTACTGGGTAAAAAACAAGTCTTTTTTGTAATATAGAGCTGTATGGTTGAGTTTATGAAAGGCAAACGAAAAAGGGGGTGAGTAATCTCTTATGTAATCCAAAGGTAGAGGTAGTTTATGTTGGACTGTAGATAGTCATTCAGGTGACTTGGCCCCAAGGGATTTCATCATTGAGTCCGTCAAGGTGTGTTCCCAGGCGGAAAACCCGACGTTGTTCCTTCTGGAAAAGGCCTTTGTCCGTTGGAAGTTGTTCAATTATTGTCCATTTGATGTCATTTACACAATGTTGTGCTTCCAGAAAATTTGTTGCCATTTTGGTGGTACTTTTTTTACACCTGATATTTCTTTTGTGCTCATTCATACGCGTTTTGATGGCTCTGGTTGTCATTCCCACGTTCTCCAATGCACAAGGGCATGTAATCATGTAAATCACATTTTTGCTGTTACAGGTGGTGAGACTCCTTTGTTCCCATGTTGTTCCGTTTTTGAATGTTAGGTGTCAGCTCTTTCTGGTGAGGTGGCAACTGCTGCAGTTCCCGCATGGGAAATGTCCATGTATCCCAGCATAGAGGATGTGGGTGGTTGGCACTCTTTTGGGCGAGTGTGGACTAACATGCCCTTGAGATTCCTCCCACGTTTGTGGGCGAACATTGGTTTCTCAAGAGCCAGTTCGCCGCAGGTCAGGATTCGCCAGTTTTTATTAATGAATTTTGTGAACTCATTTGAGTGTGTGTTGTATGTTGTCACACATACTTGTCTTTTAAGGTCATTGTCTGTTTTCATCTTGTCTTCGAGGAGAGCATCTCGGTTATTGTTCCTTGCCCTTTTCATTGCGGCATCAATTATGCGGTCTGGGTATTGCCTGTGTTGTAATTTTGTTTTTAGGTCCTTTGCTTGTGTCTTAAACTGGGCAACGTCAGTGCAATTCTTCCTAAGGCAGAGGAATTGGCCATACGGTAAGTTCGTTCGTAGGTGGCGAGGATGGAAACTGTCAAACCTCAGTAGGCAGTTCCTGGCAGTTGGCTTAAAGTGGGTAGTTGTCTTGAGTGTGCCTGCTTCTGGGTAGATGTTCAAATCTAGGAACCCTAGAGACTCATTAGAGACAGAGCTGGTGAATTTGAGGAAGGCATTCTGAGAGTTGAGCCATGTCATAAAGACTTGTTTTTTACCCAGTAGTATCTTGGGCTACCCATGGTTTAAAGCCTCTTTTCATAACCATCGTGTAAAAATGAGTATGCAGCCGGTATCTACATTGTAATTCTATCCGGGATATGTTCCTAAAGGGACCGATCGCGTGCCCTACCCCTCCCTCGACATAAACTAATGAAACGCGAGAGAGACTTCTCCCTCTCGCGCATGTGCGGCACTACTGAGCCACGGCGCATGCGCGTTTCCTTAGACGCTGCCACTAAAGCATTCGCGCAAGAGCCCCTAAGACTCCGGAACTATTAACACTTCCTTTGACAAACTGCTAATATCACGGGCAAGAGGAATACCCATATTAGGCCCTTCCGCCTATTAATTTACCAATTTACCTGACAAACGGGGTTTGCAATCACTGTAAATACTGCCCCCAAGACGCTCGACCGCATTCACCGCGGAGCCGCGTTCGGGGGAACAAGGACATAACGATTGCTGTAACTCGTGAGTAAATGTACATAGAAAGATGGGGCCATTGTGTTTTACCAGTCTGTAAGTACATACAACTGTTATACTATGTATTACTTACAGGAGCCATTGGGCCAGAGCTACCCCCAACGTTTGGAGGCTCATGAGGCATTGTACCAAGAACAAGAAGAATGCCTTTCCTACCCTCTATGACTTGTTTTTTCACTCTATAAAGTTATGTCGTATGGGCACAAGGAATCTAATGCTCTAGAGTGTGTGTTTCTTGTTATGTGTTTGTTTGTACTGTATTTTGTCTTCTTTTTTACAGGGTCACCTGCACTAGTAGGCTGACATTATTTTGTCTAGTGACCCCACACTATTTATAGATTTGTTACAGGTCACTATACGATGTACGAATATGAGGAGTAGAGTACTACATTTGTGGTCTTCTTTTTTCCTTTTTTTTCCTTTTAGGTTATTTGCATATTGGCAGAGAACTTCATTCAATTTGTAGGCACATTATAGTTTTACGTCTCCACTCTTTTGTAAAATACACTTTTTTACTTAAGAAAAAGTGAGTAAGGTGGGGTGTGGTGCACCCTGTCCTGAAGAAGGAGTTGATCTCCGAAACATGTTGACGCACCCAAGAGGCGATGTGCTTAATAACACATAATCTCCTCAATCTGCACCCTTTTTAATAGTACCAGCCCAGGGGTTCATTAAAATAGTTCTGACCTACCCCACGAGCCAGTCACTTTTTAACATTCACTTACTCACACTACCTCACCACATACTCACACCCAACCCTCACATGCACCACGCATAGTCAGCATTATCAGTGCTCCCGCGTAGTCGTAGGTCGCAGCACGCCGCATCCCGTAGAGGGGTGCGAAGACCCCAATGATGAAGCATGACACCAAGGGTCCTTTTGGTATGTGAGGGGTATTTTAAAAACATTATGTGATCCCCACCACAGTAGGGAACATATCACCCAAACTGGTGGATTCTCACTGTTTATTTATATTACCTGGGAGAAGGAATCCACCCCCTATCTCTCTCTCTCTCCCCCCCTTGTTAATTGAAATGTAGCTATCTTCACTGTCCCATCTGATACTTCCCACAGCGTTTACTAGGCCCCAAAATATATTTTCGCGGGCTCAGGGGTGCTTTTCTGTTATTTGCCTGACTTCAAGATGGCCACCGGACTGGTGACAATGCATTCCTATGGAGTGCGCCTGACTTCAAGATGGCCACCAGATGCGACTTCTGTATGCAGGTTTAATAGATGGGGAATCAGTTCTCTTACCCCAATGCTGTGCACTTTCATCTGTTTTGAGCCTCAGGAGCCTGTTTTGCAGGGCACTCTCGTCAGGGGCTGTGAAATGAGTGGATCGGCAGTGCTTGCTCGCTTTAACAACAGCGCGCCTCCCTTCGTGGCTGTAGCAATCTTTAAGCAATGTTATTTCTTTATGCAAAGCTGGGGGGGTATCCTCGCATCCCACCCTTGTCGCCAGTTTTCGTGTCGCGCCCTTAAAATAACCCGCGGACATGAGCTGTGATCTTTGCTACTTTATTCTCTCCCGTACTTACATCAACTGGTGCTCCCTCGCGCCGCCCCTCCCATCTACTTCCTGCCATGCCTGACTCGGAATTCCTGGACAGGGTCAGGCATGGCGACAAGACAACAGTAAGTCAGCAGGTTGCAATTAGAGGGCAGTGAAAGTTTATCTGTGATCAGGCATTTCCAACAATAAGGGGTCATGAAAAAGAGTGCACCCACACCATTCTCTGTGGTTACAGTCTCTACTAATATATTAGTGAGACCCTCAATGACTATTTTCCTCAGTGGTATAATCTCACCACTATAGTAATAGTAGCCGAGTGCATCGTCATCTGGTGTCGCCTCCACCAGGAAGTAGAGTCTCTTAACTGAGAGACAGTTGGCATCTTTGCAAAAAGGGAATTAATTAAAATGGATGTGCATGGGTGGGGCTTGGGGGTGGGGCAGTATTCACTTGCCTCTGTAGCAAGAGGTATGAGGGGAGAGAAGCTGACTGCCTCACAGGCTCTGTCATGCAGTTCTGTATGTGGATGCCTACCGAAGCGTAAGAGGAGGTCATGAGCCAGACAGACCGGGCATTCCCAAGATTCTTTAATATGCATTTACTCATTTCCCTACCCATGGGATTTGAATGTTTTCAAATGCTCTCCACAGTTTGGTGGAAGAAAAAAAATCCCAGCTTTTTATGAATTGTTTTCTGTTTTCCCATTTTAACTATTGGCATTGCCTCTGCAGTAGAGTCCCTACTTAATCCATATATTAACTCCGAAGAGTCCAGAACCTTCCTTTTTGCCTTGTTAGGCATGAAAGGACATGACACATGCCTGCATTGAAGGCTATCAATGGCACCCTTTCAGAGAAAGAGAGAATTTCACATTAATCTGCCTTGTCCACACCTTTACATTGCCTAGCTCCTAATTACCTGACAAAATTGTGTATTCTTTACCCTTCTACTTGATATGTCATGGTTTCGAATCTAAATTCAATGTCTACCCATCAGCACTGTCGCAATACATCCAAAAGAATGACCGTTCATGTACAAAGCCCTTTCCTGAGGAGCTCACTATCTGTCTCTCTACAAGAAATCAGACTTTCTCAAATTCAGGAAATCAGTAAAAATATGTTTCTTCTAACAGACTTCTGGCAATTCCTCTCCTGTTAATCAGATGAGTGAAACCAGTTTTTCCTCTCTCTTTATGCAAACTCTTTACCAATGTTGAATGACCTTTCTAATAGCAAACATAGCTGATGGATCCCTTCAGTTCATAATGCCACTCCAAGAGATGTTCAGTTGTTATTCAGAACGTATACTATTTTCAATCTTCTGTGTCTGATTCATGGCACTGTGACACCACTGCAACATTTTTTTACAGTTATTTCCAAACAAAGGAAGGATTTCACCTAAAATAAAACTGTAGCATTGGTGACAAACAAATGTGGCATCTGTCATGGAGCACCTTGTGGTTTATGGTGTCAAAATGCAGCTAAGATATATAATATGGTTAAGGTACAGAGTGTGGCCTGGTTCTGGCTGTGGTGTGCTTCTTCCCTGGTGCTTAGCAGTGTTAACACGGTGCCCTTGAGGGGTCTGAAGCTCAACTGGAAGTCGCTGAGAAAGCTTTAGCTTCCAGGTACAATGAAAGTTTACAGATGACTACTCTTTCAAGTGCCTTTGAAACATAGAATAATTCTGAGCTTGGCCGATTGTATAAAAGACCACTGTCTAGGTCCGCAGAACTTTTCTATACAATAGTGGTGACATTAGCATGTTTGGGGTCTGGATCCCACAGAGAGGGAGCAAGTGAAATGTAACAGAGCTGTGAATCCCATACTAACTACATTTGGATTACTTCTGTCCTGTAGCAGGTGTTGTTTTGAAAGACATCAAGCTTATTAATATCATTTCTATTTACAGATGAGAACTCACAAAGTGGGGTACAGCAACCAAATTCTATGGTGTGATTGTCATCAGGCCATAGGGTTGTGTAAGAGATGATTTCTCTCACAGTAGAGATATTGTAGGTGGAGAAGGCAAGGAGGTTGTCACACTGCTCATTTGAGGGTATGAGTCGTCTTGTCATTAGTCTGTGGGCAGCTTTTCCTTAGAGGTATGAACAGTAAATTTAGCTGTTTTAGTAATCTGGGCTTGGAAGTGTTATTTGGTAGAAAGCTGAGTTGTAGCTCCTTAGGAACATTCTGCAAGTGACATAATGAAATAGTGATTTTTTTCCAACAACATCTTTCCAGTGCTTTTCCATGATGTTTCAGTGGGCAAAGGCTATTTCTGGATCATTGTCCATGGGATTAGGCTTCTAGTTGTGTAATTAGGCAAAAGTATCTAACACACAAAATTATATTATGAGATGCATTAGGGTTTTCTCGGGTGCCTCCTGAATCCCTTTGAAGTCAGAAGGCTCCACAGCCTTTTGGCTATGTTTGCACTATATATCCTCAGCGTTTGGCAGGATCAAACACGAAAATCTGATTATTATTCTGTAAAAAAGGATGGGGTTAGCTAGCACGGTCTTAAATTGGTTTAACTCATTCCTACACAACAGAACACAAAGAATAAAAGTGAACCGTTCCCTCGCTAAGAGTATGCCAGTTTCAATTGGAGTGCCTCAAGGTTCCACATTCTCTCCAGCACTCTTCAACTTGTTCATGGAACTCCTCACTGAAATCCTGAAATGTTCAAACATACAATACCACATGTACGCTGATGATATGCAACTCTATATGAAAGTGGTCTCTCTGGAAGAAATCAAAATTCTACTGAACACTCAACAATGGCTAACTCACAATCGCAAAAACAACAGTTGATGGACAGAATACAAAACAATTTCATACATTCACCCCAGTACAGAGATCTGAGCCTAAATCCATCGTTTTTTTGCTCACCATGCCATTCCAGTTTGAACCTAGCCATGTGCAAATCAGTTTTGACCCTGTGCCCCATGGGAACAGTCCAGCCCGAACTGCCAAGCCAGGTCCTCCCTGGACTGGAAAGAAGCATCCTAGGACCGGTTTCGGGCTTTCAGCCCTCATCAGCCAGGATATCTTGATTCCAGTAGCATGGAGAGCACGGGACTTACGTCTGAGCATACCCGTCCCACTCGGGGTGACAAATGCAAAAACAACAGTTGATGGACAGAATGCAGAACAAAGTCATACATTCACCCCAGTACAGAGATCTGGGCCTAATTCCATCGTGTTTTTTACTCACCATGCCATTCCAGTTTGAACCTAGCCATATGCAAATCAGTCTTGAACCTGTGCCCCATGGGAACAGTCCAGCCCGAACTGCCAAGTCAGGTCCTCCCTGGACTGTAAACAAGCATCCTAGGCAGGATAGCTTGATTCCAGTGGCATGGAGAGCACAGGACTCGCGTCTGAGCATACCCGTCCCACTCGGGGTGACAAATTCAAAAACAACAGTTTCACAATCACCTTCTGCTTAATACTCTCAAGACTGAATGCCTCCTGATCGCCCGCCGACCCACTCCATAACCATTCAAGACTGGCTCAAACATCTTACGGCCCTCAACTGCAATCCTCATGTGGTGGATTCCACTAGATCCTTAGGCATCCCACTAGATAAACACCTTAATATGAAAGATCATATCAGTGCAACAACTAAGGGAGCCAACTACCATCTCAACACGCTTAAAAAAATCAAGCCGTTCTTACCTCCGGTGGACCTGCAACTTGCAGTTCAGTCACTAGTGATTTTTCGTGTGGAATATGGAATTGTGACCTTGGTCGGGCTGCCCAAAGCTAGTCTGACGCCCCATGAGGGCAATTCTGAACTCTGCTGTGAGACTGGTCATGGGCTCGCGGAAACATGATCACATCACACCTGACTTAATTCAACTCAATTGGCTATCGCTCAATTATCGGATTAGGTTCAAGATTTGCTTGCCAGATGCACAGAGCACTTCGCCATAATACTCCCACTTACTTGGCAAATAAGCTCGAACTCTCTGGTATGTCTAGGCCCTAAGAAGGTCCAGCACTCTCCTGCTGAAACCGCACATATTCAAAAAGAAAAGAACATACAACTGCGCCTTCTCAAGTCTTGCCACAAGAATTTGGAACGCTCTTCCTCCTGATATCCGTTCGAACCCTTCGACTTTCTCTTTCAAAATACAAGTCAAAGATCTTCTCTTGAATAACCAGCTGGAACAATACTCACAAAGTCAATATAACTACGTTTTTTAGACCCTAGAGACATCATGGCTATCTCCTTTGTTTGAGACACTTGCGGGTTGCAACTTATGTTCTCATTACATGTTTCCTCTTTTTTCTTTGCGCTCTTATTGTATCAGGTTGGTTTCGCTACAAATGTTTAGGATGTTTACTTGTTTAGTGACTAACGGCACCCTCTCTGTTCTGATGTACAGCGCTCTGATACCCGTTTCGGGTCTTGTTTGCGTTTTATAAAACGTTTCAAATAAAATAAATAAATAAATGCCACTGGTAGCGAAGAGTGCCAGAGCAAGGGTGCCATGGGTCCCTGTGAAATGAAGTAATTCATCCTCAACAACCGATGAATGGACAGCACATTAGTCACCTCCCTCTCTTATGACTTGCCTCAGCCCTCTTCTTTAAATCACCCTTCTTTTATGTTTTATTTTGTCTCTCTCCCATGTTATCTCGCCATCTTCTTTTCTTCTTCTGCCTTCCTTTCCCCTCATTTCCTATCTCACAATCCCACTCTGCCGTACTCATATTAAAAATGGCACACGTGCCTTGGAGAGAACAGGTAAGATACCCCACTCCCTCTTCCTGAATATCCTGGGTACGGTGTTTATGCCTTCGGTGTGGGAGTCTCACACGTGGGAGGTATACTAAAGAGACCACAGTGTGGGCTATCCCAAATGTCCATTTAGCCAGCCACAGTCAGTTAGGGGAAGGCAAATGACAATAATACTCCTGCCTGCAGTGCTGCTCATGCAGTGCTGCTGCTACAGCCAGATACCCTGAACCGTGCTCTTACCTGCTGGAAATACCTACCATATTCTGTAACACCAGCAACGAGCAGATGTTACATAAAAATTTATATTTTTTCTTCTCCTGCACACTCGATTCACTCTTTCGAACTAATTTATATTTACACGTTGGCAAATAGCTCTAATTTTAATTAATACTGACCGGCTGCTGACAGCAGCAAGGCATGCTACCTCTCTAAAGCTGTGCGTGATCAGAAAACAAACATTTCTCAGGGAGCTAGGTGTAAAGTGCACTTGACCATCAATTAACTGTGCAACATCCACTCCTTTCACCCTACTTAGCCCCATATTGACTCAGCAAAACAATATTTGTGAACGAGTGACTTTGTGAATGCAGCTGTGTTCACAGCTCTGGGCAGGGCATGGGGCGCCTCGTCATCGAAGGTGAAAACAAGCGTTGGAAGGAGCTTGGCGACGGATCTCTCTGTGGGCTACAGGCGGTCACCAGCCCGTCCCGGCCACCAAGAGTCACACCGGGTGAACGTTCTGGCCAGAGCGCAGCAGACACGTCACAGCCACAGACGCCCAGCACTCCAGTAATGCTGCAGCGAGAGGTGAGGGGTAAGCAGGCCCGGCCTGGCCATTCTTCCACTCTGGCGTATTTCCAGGGTCCTACTTTTACAACAGGAAGAGCCGCCATGACCTAATCAGGCCCCATTAGCCCAATTCCACTTGCAGCCTCGTGCAATGGGTGGGACTGGCCTGGTTTTAAGCCCAACCTTAAAAACCATCTGGTTCGGGGGAAGATTCAAGAGACATCTGTAAATAGCCAAACAACCATTACTGGATTGGATCCAGTATATGGCAACCATAAATGCGGGACATGTCATATCTGTCCACAGGCAATTACTGGAGATACTGTCAGTACAAACACACGCACAGTGTCCGTACAACGCAATGTAAATATGACCAATTGTCGTACCAGCAACATCATTTACTTGATATTGTGCCCATGTAATCTCCCCTATGTTGGAGAAACTGGCAGGGAATGTAGGGTACGAATTGGCGAGCATAAATCTAATATCAGGAATCAAAAGCTAGCAGCACCATTGGTAGCCCATTGGGTGGAGAAAAATCACACAGAGCTTGAACTTCGATGGTTCATCTTAGAAAAAATAAAAACTTGCCCAGGAATTAACACCACAAACCTCCGAAAAAAACGCGAGGTATTTTGGATTTTTTATCTGAATGCGGTGGAAAAAGGGCTGAATGAAGAATGCCCGTGGCACCAAGCAATTCTGTAGAAATATGCTTGACAGCTGAAAGTTAATATAGATGGAAGATACAGGAGTGTGAATTCACATAAAGTATAATCTGAGACCTGGTATAAATATATGGAAATGAACATGATGTAACTTACGCATTCTGACCTCCTATACCCACTCGTGGGCAATAGAATGGTTTTTGTCTGAGCGCTATCATCTCATCTAGTTCATACCATATCTATAAAAAAAGTAAAAAATTATATAGCTAAGTTTCGGTCTCCGATTATAATAAAATCCTCCTTGACTATTTTCTAGAATTACTGGTTTACACAAGATGGCGGAACCTGTTTTCCTGTAAATGAGGGGCAGCGTTAGCAACAACTTGGCCACGATTTGGTAGTTTAACCAAGATGGCGGGGATTGTTTCCCCACAGCCAGAAGTCCCTTCTCTGTGTCCTCTAAATGTGAGACACAGCTGAGGAGAGTTTGGGAAAAGCGCAAAAAAATATCTATTTAAACGTCATCAAAGGGCGCACAGGCTAGTGTCCTGTATCGCGCAGTTGGCCGACCCAGGCAGTCGGCGGAACCCCATCGGAAGACGACGACCGACTCCGTAATGGTAAGTACAGTTGAGCGACTGCTTAATTCCTTGAATGGACCGTGTAAAGCCCCTATGTAACGAGTAGTATGCCTCTCTCTCGTTGGTGCCCAGGAACTTGAGTGAGCAGCATTCCGGTGTGATCCCAACATAGTCGGTGGAACCTCAATCTAAAAACCCGACTCTGTCCTATTTAAGGTAATCACCTTGTTTATCTAAATAATGCCGTACCGGTAGAGCTATCCTCAATATAGCCCATGTGTCTATAGCCCCGAACTTTTGTTTAACACCTTTTAAGGGATTTGTAAACTCCCACGCTAAGGGTGTCCCTTACTCTGTCTGTCTGCCCTCGGGACCTTTAATGATCGGTCCCTGGTTATAACATCATGTAGTGTAACGTAGCCAGTGGGAGGTCTGAGCTTTAAACAAACCCGGTTCTGGTCCTGAAGGGAACTGCCACTGTAACGAAAGTGATAGACCCGTAAGCTGTAAGAGCCACCTTTGTTTACATCCCTGTCTTCCGTCTGTGTCTTTGTTTTACTATCTACAGAAATATCTGACCCAAGTGCTTTGACCCGGCCCGCGGCACTGAAGGCACAGTATTAGTGCTTGCAGGTAACTAACTCTAGGTGAATCTGCTTTGCTAATAGAACGAATGAGGCGAACTATGTAATGAATGTGTTTGTCTCATTGCGCTGTGTTACCAGCAGGACTACCGCCTTTCGCTAAAGTCGACTTAGACACCAATGTGACAGGACCAACCGCCGACTTGATGACGTACAGAACTATCTTGGAGAGACGAAAGAATAATTGCCAGACCAAGATCTCGGAAGGTACTAGTCCTGTTAGTTGGTCAATCGAGAGTGGGGCGTGAATGCCCCTTTAAATATAAAGGATTGAGATACAGTTACCTTTTCCCCTCTAAATATAGAGAATACGACGAACAGGGGCCAGCAGCTATCCATTGTCTCTGGTTATTAGACCTATGTGAGCCACCCGGTCGAGCAAGGCGTTTCTTTAAATCTTACCAGAGGATCAACGAGTTGAGACCCAATAGCTTGGTAAATTAATATTTCCTCTTAATGCCTACTGTATAAAGTTTGAAAACTCCACATTGAATAAAGTAACTATATGTACCCTTTTATTAAGGTAACAAGTGGAATTCATCCCTCCCTGAATTTGTGAAGGTGGCCTTTAATCGTATGCCTTGCTGACTAAATAAACAGGTAATCGCAATAAAAGCAAACCGCTCAACGTAACAGCATGGTCAAACAACCTATGTTTGGCCTTTGGCCAAATAGGACAATGTGGTTACCCAACTGTGTGCAAAAAACTTTCCCCTTTAACTTCAACCCCCTTCCTTTATTAAAAAAAACTCAGATACGAAGAGTGGTGGTATTCATGAGGTCTGAGGTGTATGATAATGATTGTGAGATTATAAAATGTGTGTGTAGTGTTGTGGATTGGACTCTAAGGTTCATTTGGCTTAGGCTATCAGTTTGCCTTTTTTGGATTCCATGAAACAGGGAATCTTATCTGGGGAGTGTTTCCTTGTAGTCTGTTACTGCACAGTGTCAAGAATGTCAACCCTGTATGCTTCATATCACTATGCTGTATATATGTCTTTTTTTAAAAAAAGTAATATGAGGAAAAAGAAATGTTGGAATTTGTCTTTGTGTATACATATGAAGAATGCGGAACTAAGACATAGCTTTTTTATTTCCAGATTTTATTCCTGTCCCTTGCCCAGCATACTACCCTGGCCCTGATGAAGGTGTGGCCACTTTGGCCTTTCACCGAAACGCGCGTCGGCACGTTTTCCCAGGAATACGACATTTTGTCCTAATTACACCAGGACACGTACTAACACCATCTTCCTGGATGACCCCCCGATTTAGGCAACTTATTGAATATCTATTGTTGTCTACACCAGGACCATATGAATGGAGGAATGAAAGTTGAATGTTCCAACAATAGTTAGAGGAAACCCCTGTGTGAATGAGTGTGGTAGTTTGTTTGTAGTGTGGTCAGTGCTGGGCAGATCTCAATTAAGAAAAGAATCGTTGCCATGTGTTTTGCAAAAATATCACTTTGATTATTTAATTAATTTATATATGTCTGTCTTTTGAAAATCATAAATAATATACTCAAAAAGAGAAAAATAAAAAATATGTATTTTTACAATATATGTTGTTGAGTCTGTTTGGATTGACTTGGTTCTTGTTCTGTGCAGCTCCAGCCTCTGGATTAATCACCCCCCTTTATCTTATCATGTTTGGATCCTCCAGCTAGGACCACTATAAATATCAGGCAGGGTACCTTCTCTCCTTCTCTATACACTGGTTTTCAGTCTGGCCCTCAGGATCAGGGCGCCTGGAGACCTCAACACAAGTAGGGAGCTCAGAGAGTGTGAACTCTGCATCATTGTGTTTATATAATGTTTCATGCACCACTTCTGCCTTTTCCGTGCTCTATAAATAACATTTGTCACTATCGCCTAATTTGTGATGCTCAAATTACTAATTTCGTAAGGATGGAAGGCTGACTCTGCCATGACAGGATTTGATTTGGATTCAAGATCGCCTGTTTATGGCATTGGTAAACAGTGCAGGGAGGCATCAACTCACCGAGCTTTCAAGCCTGCCTCAATAGTCACATGTATTTTTTGTCTGCATCATAGTCAAATACATTTGTTCAATGCTCTACAGTATTTGCATTAATTTTTCACTGATCGCTGCATTTAGTAAATGTGCCATTTAGAACTGCATATTTTTGCAAAGTGGAATAACAGGAAAGTGTTGGTTTCTTGAAGAAGTTTATTCACAAGGAAAAACCCCGAGATGCTGCTTCAGGCAACTGCACAAATTAACTACCGGCAGCAATCTCCACGTTCCACCCAACATAGAATACAAACATTCTATGGGAATTAAAGGAACATTGCAGGATAACTTACAAGAATGTAACACATCTTCCTATCTAAAAAAAAAATAATAATAATAATAATAATAATAAAAAAAACAAAGTATGTGAATATAATTGACAGAATGATGACACAAAAACATGCTATATACAATTTAAGAATATAAAATATAGTCACTAAGCTTAATAGGTTTTTCCACAATCCGCCCTGATAGCCTTCTCGTTTTAGGAACAATTTTTTCAACAGCAACAGATGACTTAGGATGAACATTGACAGACTTAGCTTGAACATCACCACTTTGAGCTTTTACAGGAAACTCTGCTGTTGATTTTGAAGGAACAAAGCTAGAATTTGATTGTACAGAAACATTACCGTTCTTATTCAACCAGATGTTAAGTTCCAAATCATTGCACAAAGTAATATTATTAAAATTCCACTTACGTCCATCATCTAACAACACACAATTCCCTCTTACATCCAAAATCTTTTTAGGCTGGGACCATTTGGAAGAACCATCTTTTGACAAACCCAAACGTGAAGATCTCACCCAATCACCAACACCAAACCCTTGCGCACATTTCTTAATTTTGTTGTTGTGCCTGTTGACATACTTCCGTTGATATGCATTCATTCTGTCACTAAGACCGTCTTTAGAAACATGTGTAGCAGAAGTTTTGAACATCCATGCTGGAGTTACTTTGTTACATGCAGAACGTCCCTTAAGAAGATCAAACGGAGACATCAAAGTTGAACCTGAACCTGAAGGTACAATAAGTTTACCCGCCCTCCTAACTACTCCAACAACAGGATCATAAGAAAGTTCTGGCCAAACCGTTTTATACTCAGATAATTCACAATCACTCCATAAAAAACGATCACATTCAGAAGCTAACCGTGAAATCACTTGTTTTAACACAGAATCATCTTGTACAGCTTGTTTCCACTCTTCCAAACTTATAGCACCATTGCAAACTTCATCCACCGTAGCTACTGACCAATCCTCATCCTGATCCATTACAATGTCACCCTCACTGACTGGAAGACGCGATAAACAATCAGCATTAACATTTTTAATTCCAGGTACATACTTCACCTCAAAATCATATTCCTGCAGTTTATAAATCCACTTAGTAATTCTGGGAGTGGCCTTGCCAGCACCTTTGGTAGTAAATATGTCCACAAGGGGTTTATGATCAGTTCTTAGCTCAAAATTTGTTCCCCAAACATAATTCCTGAAATAATTTACACCCCAAAAGCAAGCTAGCGC